>NC_053039.3:572182865-573382865 GCF_002575655.3 Aegilops tauschii subsp. strangulata
AATGTACATTTTTTTTCAGGTATTATCTGTACTTCTCCTTGCAACATATCCTTTAATGTCCAACCTATACGGCATGGAGCTCCAAGTACTCATCAACATAGCTTCGCTTTTGAAGAATATGTTTGCAGTAAGTCAATTTTTATGATTGAAATAAATTGCTAGCTTGCCATTATTATTTATGATTTGTTTAAAGTGAAATAATACAAATTCGGGGTGTTACATGGGTGGGATCAAAGAACCATAGAGCCCATCTCGTGCAATAAAATTCACACATCCCTGCTTACATTAGTAACCATCCTATAGAAACATGTTCAGCATCAAGAAAATATCAGGCCGGAAGAGTAATAAAATATTCCTTTAGAAAATACAAACATGTTTATGAGTATTTTTGGACGGTCTAGATAAACCATATTTGAACACCATGCACACAAATGAAATAAAATTAATTGTTCAATATATTTGGAGAAAGCAAGCTCCGTAGACAATGATTTTAATATACAATTTAATTATGAGCATATATTAATGTATCATCTACCTGCAAAAATAATAATTAATGCATCATCTCAAATGGAACAGGCCACGATTACTATTGCCTGCAACATTCTGCAGAACACATCGGTGGTATGTATCATCTATCTCGTTGCATTTCTTTACGAGACTTCTTTGCTACGTTCTAACTTTCTGATGAAAACATGTACAGCCACAAGAACAAAGGGGTGTTGCAAATGGTATTTCAGTGACCCTGATGTCAATCTTTAAAGCAGTAGCTCCAGCAGCAGCAGGAATTTTGTAAGTGCAGTGTTTTTCTTGTGTGTGTGTGGGCAGGAATTGTTGTTTTTTATTTTTTGGCTGAAATTGTGCTTACTAGCCAGTTTGCTTATTTCTTGCCATTTTGCAGGTTTTCGTGGTCTCAGGAAAACATAACTGGGTTGTTCTTACCAGGTAATTACAACCCATGCTATTTACATTTATATTGATACCCCCTCCGTCCATAATGTAAGACGTTTTTTGACACTACACTAGAGTCAAAAAACGTCTTACATTATGGACGGAGGGAGTAGTTTTTAACTTGAACGGAAAGAGGTACATATTATGAGAGCATATACTTATTTGATTTATTATTTGATATGCAGGTGATCTGATCATGTTCTTGATGCTAAACATGGTGTCAGTAATTGGGCTCTTGCTGACATTCAAGCCATTTTGCTCTATGCCTAGTGCGACCAAATAATGAACCCACGGTTATGTACATGTAGCTAGTGAAGTTAAATTAGAGACTCTACCATGGATTTAATCCCTGAATAAATAAATACACTGTGTGACTTCATGTAATGTGTGATGAATATTTTTCATACTTTTAGGTTGTGTGATCAGATATGGCATGATATCTTTTTCTTTCAGTAATTTGGTTTATGTAACTTGCTTCTGGCAATACCATCAAGCTTGTTTTCTAGATTATTGTACGGATCAGAAGGTTCTCCCCCCCAAATAAAAGATGCACAGATATTCTTGGACTTGATCAACACATCCACCATGGAAGCTTATTCCCGGTTTTTACGAGTACGTTCTTTTTCTAGCCGATGGAAGCTTATTCTTTGTAGGGTTTTAGGTTATTCTTTTGCGTGGCTGCACTACATGAGTTGTCTCGCTAGCTATTCTCCCCATTCATGTCACCTCTACTCTCGCAATGCACCGATTCCATGCAACAAAATCACTAACTTCATCCGCAAAGCTAATTTCACAGGGTCTTTATTTAAGCACACACTAATTAATTTACATGCCAGATTCTTCCGAAGGAGAGAAGGAGAGACGAGAAACATACTCCCTCCGTCCCGAATTACTTGTCGCAGTACATCCATTTCTGCGACAAGTAATTCGGGTCGGAGGGAGTTCTGCGACAAGTAATTCGGGATGAAGGGAATATGAGTATGATTTAGGCTACGGTCTGCAAGCATAAACTTGTGATCCAGGGAACCAGAGGGGTTGCCTCATCGTGAAGCCGGTCCAGGTCCATCCCTGCAGCCACCATATGCTTGCATTAGATTAGCATGACACTGATGGTGTGTCAACTCTGAAGGAAAAATGATTAACGGTAAAATACCTTAGAAAACACTGGTAGGATATGTCCTTGACACGCCAATCATTAAGCAGTTTGTGTATTTCCAACAATGTTGACCTTTACGTTCCCTGTTTCTAGAGACTTGCAGTGATCATTGAACACCTTGCTGCAATTGCTGATATCCAGTTGCTTCAGCGAGAGTGGAAGGCCCTGTTCCGGCAGCCTCGAGATTCCCAAACAACCACTGATCTTCAATCTCTTGAGTGAAGGAAGGCTGTGCAACGCCGCGGGGAGGTATTTGAGATCATAACTGCAATCCCAGAATTCCAGCTCCTGCAAGGATTTCAGGAGCTGAAGCCCTCTCTCTTGCTCTTCTGTTAGTCTCGTTACAAACTCCCAATTTTCAAGTTGTAGGTATTGGAGGGAGGTGAGTTGCTTGCAAACTGACATGATAAAGACAGAGGGGCCATCGAACACAAGCCTTTCTAGTCCAGGGAATAGAGCATAGCCCTGCCTTGACAGATTCTCCAGACATGGAATCACGCCAGGGGATCTGAATACTTTGAAATACTTGAGGCTGCCAAGTAATTGCAAGCCTTCTACCGCAGCAAGTGATCCACAGTTTCCAATTACCAACTCTTCCAGTGTCGTGCAGTTATGCAGCTGTAGAGATCTCAGACTTGGGCTGAACCACACTTGTAGTTTTTTGAGGCAGGTTAGATTGCCCAGAAAACAGGGCTGCAGCATGCCTGGTGAATCGCCACGGATCTCGAGTTCTTCAAGTGATTTCGGCAGGAGCCATCTTCCATTCATCTGATCATCATTTTCATATTTATCCACCAGAGATGAGAGCAGCCTGGGGCATCCCCAAATTGTTAGCTTCTCAAGGCAGGTAAATCTAGACAAGTCTTCATTTTTCCTGCAAAATACTTGGTGTGGGAATTCACGAATCGATATCTTCTTCAGAGAGGACATAAGATTTAGTGAAAGGCAAAAGATTCCATCTTGAGCTGAGCTTGTCAGCAATGTGTCATCTGGATCTCCTGATGATGAGAAACCATAAGATTGAATGTTTTCTTCCTCTTCTGCTAACTGAGTTATCCCCGGGCAGTCCTCTAAAAACAATTCCTCTAGGGCCTGCATATAACCCAGCATCAAAGATAACCACTTTCCTGCTATTCCACAACACTTAATTCTGAGAGTGACTAGAGATGGGAGGGAATTACACTTTGCAGCTGTCACATCTTCACGGGTATGCTCTGGTATAACATTTGACGAGAAAAGCTTTCGACAGCTACATATTTCCAAACTCCTTAAAGAAATAAGTTCCCCTAATCCTGTGAAAGAAATAGACACCAGATTCTGGCAACCATCTATACGCAAGTATCTGAGGCCCCTCAGGTTGTGGAATGCCAAAATTTTGCAATCCAGTATAGTCATCACATCAGAAGAAGGATCAAAATTATCATAGCCCTCACTTCTGGATCCAATTGTTAACGTGTCACCAGGTGATATCTCTATCCTTGGGAGTGTTGGAACGTCGACGATGGATAATTTAGAAATGGTAGTTGATGGAGGAAGGGGATGTGACACAAGTAAATTAGGACATCCATGGATAGTGAGTTCCCTCAGACTGGGCAACCATGACTTCTGCTCGATTTTAAATTTCTGGGAGCTCTGAAATAGAGGAAAGATATTCATTGCAGGACATCTCTGAATCTTCAGAACCCTTAAATTTGAGTTCAAGTCCTTAGTGGAAATGCAGGAAAACCGCTCCAACTTTGGCATTTGAATTAATACCAGTTCCTCCAACGAAGGAATTGATACTTCTGTCATACTTGGCATTTCCGTCAACTTCAACTTTCTAAGGAACGGAAGCTGCTCAAAAGATGGAAGTATTTCCAATTTTCCACAACCCTCTATATGAAGAGTCTGCAAAGAGATACTGTTGGCAAGCCAACTTGGGGAGAGATTTCCATTGTAGCCAGATATCCACAGATGCTTTAGGTTATTGTGTGGTTCAAAGCCCTCAATAACCTCTGCTGACAACTGATCCGTACAGGAGCTCATGTCCCTACGATATTCATCATCTGACAAGGCAACTTCCCAAGACAAGTGCAGCTCTTTCAAGTGGTGTTTCTCTCTTAATCCTGCCCCATAAGCCTCCTCCCGAGTTTTAACATTTTCAAGATGAGAGACCCCAAGTCGTACAAGTTCTTTCATGGACTGGAGTTGTGTTATCTCAAAGCCACTGGAATTTTGAACCACAAAATTGGGTAGCTCCTGAAGAGATGTCAGGTTACCAATGTTAGCAATGGAAGAGTATGCCCCCTCTTCTGTAACAAGATGCCGCAAGCCAACAATATGGTCGATCCTGACAGGTATAGTAGGTTTAGTACATGAGCCAACATGTAATACTTGAAGATGGCAAAACTTGCTCAAAATTTGAGGCAGAGCCCCAAGCCCATCAGCAGCTTCAACTTTTAAGTAGCGAAGATGGGTGAAATTCACCGAACTGCACAGTAAAGGATTTAAACCAGCAGATGCTGCAGAAATTTGCAGCAGGCGCAAATTATGTGCCTGTCGTAATATATCTTGAAATAATTTGTAGAAGAACATGTCATAATGCGCAATGAATACCAATGTCCTCAATTTCCTCAGCGATGTACATCCAGCGAGCATTTTCTTCTCAAGCTTCTTACTGCGGGGTATGTTTTCATGCTGATCTGTGTTATATCCAGAATCACTTACTATTGACAAATGGCGTATAGTTGGCAGCATCTCACAGTACTGCACGCCATCTATAGTTGCAAACTCAGTTCTTGAGACTTCCCTAGCAAGATCATGCATAAGATCACACATAATGTAGCAAGGTTGACTGTTTGGATCGGTCTCTTCTCTTTCAACTTGCTGAAAGAAGCCCAAGTTCACAAGATCAGCTAGATAGTCAAATCCTTTCTCCTCAAGTGTCTTACTTGAATTATCACACTTCACAAATCCCTGTGCAATCCAAATTTGGACCAGCTCCTCATCAAGGAACTGATATTTCTCGGGGAATAAAGAACAAAATGAGAAGCATTGTTGTAAATTGTAGGGTAGCTGATCATAGCTAAGCTTCAGAGCAGACATTATACCTCCACTGAGTTGCACAGATTTCCAATCTTCGTTCTTCAGAATGTTATACCAATGATCAATAGTAAGGCTCCTTCGTAATAGTTTCCCTACTGTTGCTGCTGCTAATGGGTTTCCCTTTAACTTCTTTACTATTTGCAATCCAATGATGCTAAGATTTTGATTCCTTTCATAGTTCTCATCACCAAATGCACATGATTTAAATAATAACCAAAAATCATCATATGGTAAACTACGCAACTTAATTGGTTCAACTGTACCAACAATTTGTGCAACAGACAATTTTTGAGTTGTCAAAAGAATCACAGTACCCTTTGTGTTACACTGCAAAGGAGCTAATAGTTGGCTCCATCTGCGGAAGTTAAAGTCATCCCAAACATCATCCAAAATAAGCAGAACCCTCTTTGATGTGATATGCATCTTCAAGACCTCCTGAAGCTTGGCAAAGCTGCATAGCCCTGCATGTGTTTGCTGAGAGACACAATCTAAGATCTCTCTAGAGAGTCTCAGCTCATCGAAGTTGTTAGACACTGAAACCCATATCCTTTGTTCAAAGTGCTCTGCGATGGTTGGATCATTGTATACAAGCTGAGCAAGAGCAGTCTTTCCAACTCCTGCACTGCCTACAATAGGAAGAACATATGAACCATCAGGTTTGTCTTCCGTCATGAACTTTATGATGTAGTCCTTCTCTGTAACTCTTCCATAAACTTTCCTTGGAACAACACTTGATGTTCTTAGGTGTTGATCTGATGTTATACTTCGATAGCGATTTGAGCTTGCAACAAAATCTGAACCATGTAACTTGAGAACCTTACTCAGAAACCCCGATATGTCTTGTAACCGGCGAGTTATTTCTTTTATCCTTTGCAAAAATCCAGCCTTGTTCCAAAGGTGTGTTTCAGGTTTGGCCCCGCATGTTGACTCATCATCCATTCTAATCCTTTTTCTGCTGTGTGAATCACCAATGGCAACTGTTTCAACATTTTCTATACCATCAGCGCTGCTGCAAGAAAAGATAAAAATAATTGTGGATTGTCCAAATTGTACAGATGCTGAAATGAGCAAGATTCCACATGCACATTAATGTTCCTAGGGTGGGGAAATTATATTTATATTTGTATTTGGAAGTGAATCAAGATTGTTGGCTTGATAACTGAATCAACATTCTTTTGCTAACTAAGTCTTAATATTTTCCTATGTTATCATAACCCTATAGTCGGCTAATAAAAAAAATTGTGTGCGTGCTTTTGAAATTGATAGCTGCGTCCAAACCGGTCTTGTTTGGACGAAAAGAGACTGGATGATCAAAGATAAAGAGAAACTGGAGAAAATAATAAGTTAGAAAAGGAAATGTGTGATGACATCCAGTGATTAAGTGCAGTACCTTGAAGGGGTTAGTGGCTGGTCAGCTGCTTCTTTTTTCTTTGTACAACCTGCACTACGGATATGGCGTTTCAAACCTGATGTCCCATGTTTGGGTCCACAATTCAGCTCTGAGTCACAGTGAACACATTTGGCTTTCACAGGCCTATTGTTTTCATCAGTTTCGGATATCACAAAGTGCTTCCAGACCGGAGACCGCATCTTGCCACCCTGCCTACTCTGTATATTTATATCTCTCCTTGATTTCTTATCGACTAGCACTGCACCAAATATGTCTTCCTGCTCTCTAAGAGCATTATGTGTGTCATTCGAAAATTCAGCAGCTCTTTTTTTATTCTCATAATGTACAGTCTTTATATGGCGCCTCAATTGTGATTGGCTCAATCCACAGCCAACCATCGGCTCTGAGCCACAGTGAATACATTTGACTCGACAATCATTTCCATCTTGATCCACGAGCTCATAGTGTTCAGATATTGCAGACAATCGCCTCTTGCCAACCTGGCTACTCACTATATCCATATCTCCGGTCGATTTCTCATGGACTTGGACTGCCCCAAATATGTCTTCCTGCTCACCCAAAGCATTATCTGAGCCATCAGAAAAATAGGAATCAGCATGGTCCTGTACTGCTTGGCCAGAAATACCTACCTAGGATTGGCGTGCTTTAATCGGCGTGTGTGGATTATATGCGTAAACTAGAAAAGATTATTAATTAACATAATTTTACCAGCAGAGTAGGCTTACCTGACGAATCTGTAGTAGGGGAGTCGATGAACAGGTCGGCGTATGTAGATTGTATGGGTGTATCCTCGTGTCTGACTACTATGGAAGAAAAAAGAAAAATATTTAGGATATTATCTGTTGAGCTGCTAATTTCATCAATACAAGAGCTCCCTAAGTAGCGTCAAACAACACTCAAGAAAGCGAAGGAAACCAAGGAAGGCAGCGATGACCAGTTCAGATGAGGCCTCATCAGCGATTAAGTTCATCAGAGCGCTGATTAAGGATACAAGCCCGTAAGTATACATGAAGTCAACATAGTGTATTCTTTTCCCTTCATATTAACATAGTGTTAGAACTAAACCTTGCGGGGTCAGTAGTTTCAGCTGTAGGTGTCATTTTTCTTCAGTTTCGTCAGAGTTAGTTAGTTGGCTGGTTTTATTTTGCAGGTTTAGCAACCTGGAGTGAGTCTCACACAAGCGTGATCTGTTTGTGGAATGGCAAGAGCGTTGTGGATCATGGGGGCGCATAGTCCAGGCCACGAGCCCCATTTCCCTTTCTGTAATCTGAATAAATAGAAGAAGAGCAGAAAAGCTGCGGACGAGAGACCATCACGACTTTGGGATGCATTTCACCGGCATGGTTGTGTAGATGGAGCTCCTCAGAGAGACGGTCCAAAGAAGCGTGTCGTGCGCATGTTCCTCTCTATGGTGCCGAAGAGGTACTCACAGATCACGTTTTTGATCTGCTGGTTGTCCTCGACATGCTCACCGTCGAGGAATTCACCACTCAGCTCAAAGCGGCCGAGGAGCAGTAGGAGCTCGACCAAGCGGACACTAACATTGGGCGCTTCCTACTCACAGAGTGGATCACATGGTCCAAGGGCCACAGTGGTCCCAGCAGCGGGTTGTCAGGATGAGGCCAGCAATCCAGAGGGCGAGGGCACAGGCACGACGCCGGCGCCAAACAGAGCACCGCACAAGGTAGCGATGATGGCCGGGACAAGTGCAGATAATGTGGAAAGTTGAACCAGTGGCACATGATTGCCACAAGAAAACAGGGGGGGGGGGGGGGGGGGAGGTGCACCCGACGCAGGCTAAGGGCACCGACGTTGTTGATGGCGTGGGTGTGCGCTCCCTCTGAAGACCACAAGATCGAGGGCACACATGTTGATCATGTAGAGGAGCACATAAGGTAAAATTCGAACGCACCAAAGAGTACAAGGCGAAGTGGTACCTGGACACGAGTACCAGCAACCACGTGTCCGGGAGCGTGGCGTGCTTCAACGAGCTCGATCATCGGGTCACGGGCACAATGAAGTTCAACGACAAATCTAGCGATCCATGGGCACAACACCAACCTCTTCACCGACTACAATGACTGCCATTGAGTGCACACCACCTCTACTTCATCCGATGGCTCTGCGGCAATATCATCAACGTCAACCAGCTCAATGAAAACAGCTACAAGTCGCAAATCAAGGACGACATATTCACCCTCAGCGATCGGCGCCACTGTGTCTTCTCTCAGGTGACGTATGAGAGGAACCGACTGAACCCCTACAACATGCAGGTGGCGCAGCCAGTTTCCAATCAACGCACACCTCCAACGATGAAGCATGCCAGGTATGGGCACCTCAATTTCCATTCACTCTGGATGTTTGGCTATTAGTAGATGGTGCATGCATTGCCATCGATCGACCATGTAGATCAGCTATGTGACAGCTCTATAGCATGCAACGCCAATCCAAAAAGCGGTAAAGTGTCGTGCGGCGCACATGCTTGATCTAGTGCACAGAGGCATGTGCGGGCCGATCACACCAGTGATGCCAGGGAGGCTCCGCTAGTTCCTCCTCATCGACGACATGCCGCGCTACACGTGGTTGTTTCTGTTGCCCCCCCCTAAGGACGAGGCATCGACAACGGTCTTCTAGGCGCCCGTCAAAGTCGAAGTCGAAACTTGTGTGCGGAGCCTCAACACAAATCAGGGTGGTGAGTTAACCACGGTGGAGTTCGGAGAATACTGCGCTGACCACGGCGTCCAGCAACTCTGGGTGAGGTGATGACCACCGCCATGTTCATCGTCAAACGCCCCCTGCCCACCTGGAGCGTGCGTGGCATGGCGCGTTCAAAGCTTCGTAGGTGACATGACTGCTGATGCACTTCCTCCGTACTATTGGGTATGTGGCCCACGTGAAGACTGCGGCCTCCCCTGAAGAAGTTGGGCGACCGCTCCATTCTGATGGTCGTCATCGGCTATGTCGACGACACGGTGGAAAGGTGCACTGCATCTTCGACCCAACCGGAGGGAGGGTGCACGTCCACGATGTTGTCTTTGACAAAGTGGCACAGCACGCCGGAACTGGAACGCCGCCAAGCCTGAAGGCGTCCACCAACTCCTGCCATGGCAGGAGCTCCACAAGCAACAGAAGTCGCTGCCACGACAATGAACAAAAATGACGAAAAAACTATCACGACAACGTCACAAGGTGCGAGACAAGCGGCTACCAATGCAGTAAATTCATGCAATCGAGCTACCACAACAGAAACTCCTGCCATGGCAGAAAATCTAGTCGTGGGCACTGCAGCCGAAAGGTCGTGTACACAATGCCGCAATACCTCACCCTATCTGTAGAATGATACCGGCGATCCAAACAATGTGCACAAGTTCTACCACGTCAGTGCGACATCCTTTGCACACCGCCCAAGCAGGTCGAGTGCCTGGTGCTGACCTCGCTGGAGGAGCCCGCAATGTTCGTTGAAGCGGAGCACTCGCCCAGTTGGACAAAGGCAATGCTCAAAGAGATCTCTTCGATCAAGGAGAACATCACTTAGGACCTTGTCGAGCTTCCATTAGAGCACCATCGCATCAGCCTGAAGTGGGTCTTCAAGGTCAAGCGCGACAAGGGCGGTGCCATCATCGAGCACAAAGCATGGTTGGTTGCAAAGAGCTAGGCAATCAATTTCAAGGAGGTGTTCGCACCAATTGCATGCCTCGAATCAATGCGCCTACTATTGAACCTCGTCACCCAGGAGGGGTAGCCGGTCTATCACATGGACATGAAGTCGACTTTCATTAACAGCCATCTGCAGGAGGAGGTGCACGTCCAACAACCTCTGGGCCCGTAGTCTTGGCATAGGAGCACAAGGTCCTTCGCCTCTGCAAGGCACTCTATAGATTATGCCAAGCACCACGCATGTAAAATGCCAAGCTAGACGCCACACTTGGCGCTCTAGGTTTTCACCACATCGAATCAAAGCACGCGGTCTACGTTCACGAGCTGCTCCGTGTACGTCCACGACTTCCTCAACACTGGCTCAGACGACGACGAGATCAGTCGTTTCAAGGAGGAGTAAAGGCTCAGTTCCGCATGAGCAACCACGTTTTATTTGGGAATCGAGGTTCGCCAGAGCACGAGCGGCACACCTTGGGGAAGTCCTACGCCTGGAAGATTCTAGAGAAAGCTGTTGCTGAGGAGACGCAACTCGAGCTCAGCAAAGACAGTAGCGCTCCACCGACGGATGCCTCGTTCTACTAGAGCGTGGTCAGCAGCCTCAGCTACCTGATTCAGACGCGACCAGATATCTCGTACTCGGTCGGTTACATGGGCAGATTCATCGAGGTGCCCACTACCAAGCACCTGGCAGCGGTCAAGCATATCCTATATTACATCACCGACACGGTCGACTACGGCTACCACTATGTCAAGAGCACCGGGCGCGCAACTCTGACGGGCTTCGGTGACAGCGACATGGCCGGCAACCTCGAGACACACAAGAGTACCACCAGGGTACTCTTCTTCCTTGGCAGCAACCCGATCAGCTGGCAGTCGCAGGGAAGCAGCAGAGTACATGGGCACGAAGGGCGGCGGCCTGCCAGGGAATCTGACTGGCACGGTTATTTTTGGTGGAGTTGGCAAGCACTGAGCAGCAGCTCCTCGCGGACATCCTAACAAAGCCTCTAGGTCGCGTTGAGTCAGATACCAAGAGCAGAGGAGCAAGATGAGGCATGAACAAAATGAAATGATGACGGCAAGGCTAAGGAGGAGAATGCTACTCCCTCCAATCCATATTATTTGTCGCTCAAATGGACGTATGTAGCAGTGAAATACGTCTAGATGCATCCCTAGTAATATGGATCAGAGGGAGTAGAAATAAACAGCGACTTGGTTGTTTTCTTCAGTTTCGTCAGAGTTTTAATAACCTGGAGCGAGTCCCACGCCACCGTGATGTGTTGGTGAGCGCAGTTGTGGATCATGTTCATGGTGGCGCATAGTCCGTGCCACCAGCCCCCTTTTCCCTTTCTGAAATCTGAATAAATACAAGATAAGAAAGAGCAGAAAAGCTGCGCAAGTTGCAGTTGAAAACCATTGTGTTCCACCTCTCGTCCTCGCTCTCGCCTACGTACTCTGCTTTAAAACCGACACATACCTAAGGTTGACCTTTTCACATACGGAGTACGTACTACTTATAGATACGTGTTCTGGCTTGCATCCCTAGCGCTGATTGAGATTTGAGAGCGATTATTTTGGGGAAAAGAGGAGATATAATCGATGAACAGAAGTAGATCTGAAGGCAGTGGGTGGGCATACCTGATGAGCCTCCAGCGGTGGGCCTATCAAGGAGGCGGTAAAAGTCAAGGTCGTCGACCAAGTCGTCGGCGTCGTAGAGCAGATCCTTGAGGCGGGCGAGGGATCTGACCAGCGGCTCCTTGTTGCCGGTCAGCCTCTCCCGCACGGCGGCGTACCCCATGTCCACTATCTCCAGCTCCATCTCCAGCATCTCCATGTCATGGCCAAGCCCCGCCTGGTGAATCCAGGCCTGCAGCTGCGCGGCGGAGAGGGCGTCCAGAATGGTCTGCGCCAGCCCCCCAATCGAGTCCTCCATTATTTCCGCCAGAGAAGAGAAGTGGTTCGAGAGAAAGAGGGGAACGACAAGACCAGAACAGAGCAAGGAAGAGGAGAGCAGAGTATATAGGAGTACTTATATATACTAGTAGTCTAGCATAGCTCCTTTATTTATTATTCGATTCGACGGAAAACCCTCGTCCACTCCACTGAGACGCAAAGAGGAACCCGAACCACCTGGTTTCCTCCTTTATTTATTATTCGATTCGACAAAAAATAGATGACACTTTTTCCTCGTGGCTTCCACTGACGGGAGTACTCTACTGACTGACTAGTGGAGGCAACATACTAATCAAATTACAAGTGGACTCGTGTATTGCGCGCACGCACAACTCGTGTATTGCGCGCACGCACACAATGATCCTCGCACCTTTTCCTCCAAGAGAAAAGATTATTGATTGATTCATCTTCACACACAGCACAGCAGTGGATCTTGCCTACGCACTCCACGGTCCATACACGCATGCATACATACATACATACATACATACATACATACAGATTTAACAATTAACTTAAAAATCGTATACAGAAATACTAGTGCATCAAACGCTTAACAGAACGCTGTGCAGATACACACCAATAACAACAGCAGAAGCAGCATGTGTAACTACTTGGCCTTCACTGCAAGAAAACATCCGAAGCCAGCAGCCGCCGGACATGAAGAGGCCACGCGGCAGCCTCTCCTTCCTGGCCCATGCATCGCCCATCCAGCCCAGAGGGGCGGCTATGGACTGCAAATTCATCTTTCGCTTTGCTCTGCTGAGAGGATGTTTAACAAAGTTCTCAGACTGGTCAAACCTTCAAAATAACTGCCAGTTTGAGGGTTAAGAAAAAAAGGCGCAGATCAGTACACTCAAATCCCTAAACCCTCAAAAAAAATTCCAGGCCGAACCCTCAAGTTCGAGGCCAACCTGCACTAGTGAGGGTTTGGGGCAAGTTGAAGGCCCAACCCTCACTTGGTCAACTCTGTGCGCGGGAGGGAAATTTCCCAAGCCTCCTCTCCCCGCCGCCGGCTTCATCCGCGCCGCCGCCGCCCGTTCTTGTCGCCGTCGCCGGCCATGGAGCCCCTCCAGCCCACGGCCACCCCCTCCGCTGCTCCTCCGCCGCCGGCTTCATCCACGCCCGCGCCCGTGGCCGCGCCCATGCCCGCCCCCGCCCCGCGCCTCCCGCCTCCGGTCACCTTGACTGACGCCGCCGTGGCGGAGATGGTGGCGGCCACCCACATCGGCCAAAAACGGAGGCGGGCGGGCACCCACGTCGTGCCAAGCAAGCCGCCCGTGCCCGCCCCCGCGGCGAAGGCGGCGAAACCGGCGGGGAAGGCGGCGAAGCCCGCCAAGCCGGCAACCTCCACCGCGACTGCTCCCAAGCGCAAGGAGAAGCAGCTTGCAAGCCGCAAGCGGGGGGCAGAGCATACTGCGCCACCGCCACCGCCACCGCCGAGCACGGCCGCTCCAACGCCGCCAACCGCGACCGACGTGTTCGATGAAATGTCCGCACCGACCGTGTCATATAGGGCGTTGCTCGATGACGCGGAGGTGAACATTGGGTCTCCTCCACTTGCTTCCTTCGACTTCCATGTTGAGGAGCCGGCGGGTGAGGAGGAGGAGGCGGGTGAGGAGGAGAAAGAAGATGAAGATGTCACCGAGATTGGAGAGGAAGTGTTTGAAGCGGGAGGTGGTGCTCGAAGGCCAATTCGCACGGCGAACTACACGGAGGTTGAAGATGTCCTCTTGGTCAAGGCTGTTGGAAATATGCCCTAGAGGCAATAATAAATGGTTATTATTATATTTCTTTGTTCATGATAATTGTCTATTGTTCATGCTATAATTGTGTTATCCGGAAATCGTAATACATGTGTGAATACATAGACCACAATGTGTCCCCAGTAAGCCTCTAGTTGACTAGCTCGTTGATCAACAGATAGTCATGGTTTCCTGACTATGGACATTGGATGTCATTGATAACGGGATCACATCATTAGGAGAATGATGTGATGGACAGGACCCAATCCTAAGCATAGCGCAAAGATCGTGTAGTTCGTTTGCTAGAGCTTTTCCAATGTCAAGTATCTTTTCCTTAGACCATGAGATCGTGCAACTCCCGGATGCCGTAGGAGTGCTTTGGGTGTGCCAAACGTCACAACGTAACTGGGTGACTATAAAGGTGCACTACGGGTATCTCCGAAAGTGTCTGTTGGGTTGGCACGGATCGAGACTGGGATTTGTCACTCCGTATGACGGAGAGGTATCTCTAGGCCCACTCGGTAATGCATCATCATATTGAGCTCAATGTGACTAAGGAGTTAGTCACGGGATCATGCATTACGGTACGAGTAAAGAGACTTGCCGGTAACGAGATTGAACAAGGTATTGGGATACCGACGATCGAATCTCGGGCAAGTAACATACCGATTGACAAAGGGAATTGTATACGGGATTGATTGAATCCTCGACATCGTGGTTCATCCGATGAGATCATCGTGGAACATGTGGGAGCCAACATAGGTATCCAGATCCCGCTGTTGGTTATTGACCGGAGAGGCGTCTCGGTCATGTCTGCATGTCTCCCGAACCCGTAGGGTCTACACACTTAAGGTTCGGTGACGCTAGGGTTGTAGAGATATGAGTATGCGGAAACCCGAAAGTTGTTCGGAGTCCCGGATGAGATCCCGGACGTCACGAGGAGTTCCGGAATGGTCCGGAGGTGAAGAATTATATATAGGAAGTCCAGTTTCGGCCACCGGGAAAGTTTCGGGGGTTATCGGTATTGTACCGGGACCACCGGAAGGGTCCCGGGGGTCCACCGGGTGGGGCCACCTGTCCTGGAGGGCCCCATGGGCTGAAGTGGGAAGGGAATCAGCCCTTAGTGGGCTGGGGCGCCCCCCATGGGCCTCCCCCCCGCGCCTAGGGTTGGAAACCCTAGGGTGGGGGGGCGCCCCACTTGACTTGGGGGGGAAGCCACCCCCCCTTCCCCTTGGCCGCCGCCCCCCCCCCCCCCCATGTAGATGGGTCTTGGCCGGCGCCCCCCCCCTCCCAGGGGGCCTATATAAAGGGGGGAGGGAGGGCAGCAACACAACAGCCTTGGGCGCCTCCCTCCTCCCCTGCTACACCTCTCCCTGTCGCAGAAGCTCGGCGAAGCCCTGCCGAGACCCCGCTACTTCCACCACCACGCCGTCGTGCTGCTGGATCTCCATCAACCTCTCCTTCCCCCTTACTGGATCAAGAAGGAGGAGATGTCGCTGCTCCGTACGTGTGTTGAACGCGGAGGTGCCGTCCGTTCGGCACTCGGTCATCGGTGATTTGGATCACGGCGAGTACGACTCCATCAACCCCGTTCATTGGAACGCTTCCGCTCGCGATCTACAAGGGTATGTAGATGCACTCCTTTCCCCTCGTTGCTAGTATACTCCATAGATGGATCTTGGTGATGCGTAGGAAATTTTAAAATTCTGCTACGATCCCCAACAGTGGCATCATGAGCCAGGCCTATGCGTAGTTACTATGCACGAGTAGAACACAAAGCAGTTGTGGGCGTAGATGTTGCCAATTCTTCTTGCCGCTACTAGTCTTATCTTGTTTCGGCGGTATTGTGGGATGAAGCGGCCCGGACCAACCTTACACGTACGCTTACGTGAGACTGGTTCCACCGACTGACATGCACTAGTTGCATAAGGTGGCTGGCGGGTGTCTGTCTCTCCCACTTTAGTCGGAACGGATTCGGTGAAAAGGGTCCTTATGAAGGGTAAATAGAAATTGGTATATCACGTTGTGGTTTTACGTAGGTAAGAAACGTTCTTGCTAGAAACCTATACAAGCCACGTAAAAAACTTGCAACAACAATTAGAGGACGTCTAACTTGTTTTTGCAGCATGTGCTATGTGATGTGATATGGCCAGAAGATGTGATGAATGATATGTGTGATGTATGAGATTGATCATATTCTTGTAATAGGAATCACGACTTGCATGTCGATGAGTATGACAACCGGCAGGAGCCATAGGAGTTGTCTTTATTATTTTGTATGACCTGCGTGTCATTGAATAACGCCATGTAAATTACTTTACTTTATTGCTAAACGCGTTAGCCATAGAAGTAGAAGTAATCGTTGGCGTGACAACTTCATGAAGACACGATGATGGAGATCATGATGATGGAGATCATGGTGTCATGCCGGTGATGAAGATGATCATGGTGCCCCGAAGATGGAGATCAAAGGAGCAAAATGATATTGGCCATATCATGTCACTATTTGATTGCATGTGATGTTTATCATGTTTTTGCATCTTATTTGCTTAGAACGACGGTAGTAAGTAAGATGATCCCTTATAATAATTTCAAGAAAGTGTTCCCCCTAACTGTGCACCGTTGCGAAGGTTCGTTGTTTCGAAGCACCACGTGATGATCGGGTGTGATAGATTCTAACGTTCGCATACAACGGGTGTTGACGAGCCTAGCATGTACAGACATGGCCTCGGAACACACGCAATACACTTAGGTTGACTTGACGAGCCTAGCATGTACATACATGGCCTCGGAACACAGAGGACCGAAAGGTCGAGCATGAGTCGTATAGAAGATACGATCAACATGGAGATGTTCACCGATCTTGACTAGTCCGTCTCACGTGATGATCGGACACGGCCTAGTTAACTCGGATCATGTTTCACTTAGATGACTAGAGGAATGTCTATCTGAGTGGGAGTTCATTGAATAATTTGATTAGATGAACTTAATTATCATGAACTTAGTCTAAAATCTTTACACTATGTCTTGTAGATCAAATGGCCCACGTTGTCCTCAATTTCAACGCGTTCCTAGAGAAAACCAAGCTGAAAGATGATGGCAGTAACTATACGGACTGGGTCCGGAACCTGAGGATCATCTTCATAGCTGCCAAGAAAGATTATGTCCTAGAAGCACCGCTAGGTGAAGCACCAATCCTAGAGAACCAAGACGTTATGAACGCTTGGCAATCACGTGCTGATGATTACTCCCTCGTTCAGTGCGGCATGCTTTACAGCTTAGAACCGGGGCTCCAAAAGCGTTTTGAGAAGCATGGAGCATATGAGATGTTCGAAGAGCTGAAAATGGTTTTCCAAGCTCATGCCCGGGTCGAGAGATATGAAGTCTCCGACAAGTTCTTCAGCTGTAAGATGGAGGAAAATAGTTCTGTTAGTGAGCACATACTCAGAATGTCTAGGTTGCACAACCGCTTGTCTCAGCTGGGAGTTAATCTCCCGGATGACGCGGTCATTGACAGAATCCTTCAGTCGCTTCCACCGAGCTACAAGAGCTTTGTGATGAACTTCAATATGCAGGGGATGGAAAAGACCATTCCTGAGGTGTATTCGATGCTGAAATCAGCGGAGGTAGAGATCAGAAAAGAACATCAAGTGTTGATGGTGAATAAAACCACTAAGTTCAAGAAAGGCAAGGGTAAGAAGAACTTCAAGAAGGACGGCAAGGGAGTTGCCGCGCCCGGTAAGCCAGTTGCCGGGAAGAAGTCAAAGAATGGACCCAAGCCTGAGACTGAGTGCTTTTATTGCAAGGGAAGTGGTCACTGGAAGCGGAACTGCCCCAAATACTTAGCGGACAAGAAGGCCAGCAACACCAAAGGTATATGTGATATACATGTAATTGATGTGTACCTTACCAGTACTCGTAGTAGCTCCTGGGTATTTGATACCGGTGCGGTTGCTCATATTTGTAACTCAAAACAGGAGCTGCGGAATATGCTGAGACTGGCGAAGGACGAGGTGACGATGCGCGTCGGGAATGGTTCCAAGGTCGATGTGATCGCCGTCGGCACGCTGCCTCTGCATTTACCTACGGGATTAGTTTAAACCTCAATAATTGTTATTTAGTGCCAGCTTTGAGCATGAACATTGTATTTGGATCTCGTTTAATTTGAGATGGCTACTCATTTAAATCCGAGAATAATGGTTGTTCGATTTATATGAGAGATATGTTTTATGGTCATGCCCCGCTGGTCAATGGTTTATTCTTGATGAATCTCGAATGTGATGTTACACATATTCATAGTGTAAATACCAAAAGATGTAAAGTTGATAACGATAGTCCCACATACTTGCGGCACTGCCGCCTTGGTCACATTGGTGTCAAACGCATGAAGAAGCTCCATGCAGATGGACTTTTGGAGTCTCTTGATTACGAATCATTTGACACGCGCGAACCATGCCTCATGGGTAAGATGACCAAGACTCCGTTCTCCGGAACAATGGAGCGAGCAACCAACTTATTGGAAATCATACATACCGATGTGTGTGGTCCAATGAGTGTTGAGGCTCGCGGAGGCTATCGTTATGTTCTCACTCTCACTGATGACTTAAGTAGATATGGGTATGTCTACCTAATGAAACACAAGTCTGAAACCTTTGAAAAGTTCAAGGAATTTCAGAGTGAGGTTGAGAATCAACGTGACAGGAAAATAAAGTTCTTACGATCAGATCGTGGAGGAGAATATTTAAGTCACGAATTTGGTACACACTTAAGGAAATGTGGAATAGTTTCACAACTCACGCCGCCTGGAACACCTCAGCGAAACGGTGTGTCCGAACGTCGTAATCGCACTCTATTGGATATGGTGCGATCTATGATGTCTCTTACCGATTTACCGCTGTCATTTTGGGGATACGCTCTAGAGACAGCTGCATTCACTTTAAATAGGGCTCCGTCGAAATCCGTTGAGACGACACCGTATGAATTATGGTTTGGGAAGAAACCTAAGCTGTCATTTCTAAAAGTTTGGGGATGCGATGCTTATGTCAAGAAACTTCAACCTGAAAAGCTCGAACCCAAGTCGAAAAAATGCGTCTTCATAGGATACCCTAAGGAAACCATTGGGTATACCTTCTACCTTAGATCCGAAGGCAAGATCTTTGTTGCCAAGAACGGGTCCTTTCTGGAGAAAGAGTTTCTCTCGAAAGAATTAAGTGGGAGGAAAGTGGAACTTGATGAGGTGATAGTCACCCCTTCCGAACCAGAAAGTAGCGCAGCGCGGGAAGATGTTCCTGTGGTGCCTACACCGACTGGGGAGGAAGTTAATGATGATGATCATGAAGCTTCGGATCAAGTTACTACTGAACTTCGTAGGTCCACAAGGACACGTTCCACACCAGAGTGGTACGGCAACCCTGTCCTGGAAATCATGTTGTACCCTGTCCTGGAAATCATGTTGTTAGACAACGGTGAACCTTCGAACTATGAAGAAGCGATGGCGGGCCCAGATTCCAACAAATGGCTTGAAGCCATGCAATCCGAGATAGGATCCATGTATGAAAACTAAGTATGGACTTTGACTGACTTGCCTGATGATCGGCGAGCCATAGAAAATAAATGGATCTTTAAGAAGAAGACAGACGCGGATGGTAATGTGACCATCTATAAGGCTCGACTTGTCGCTAAGGGTTATCGACAAGTTCAAGGGGTTGACTACGATGAGACTTTCTCACCCGTAGCGAAGCTGAAGTCCGTCCGAATCATGTTAGCAGTTGCCGCATTCTATGATTATGAGATATGGCAAATGGACGTCAAAACGGCATTCCTTAACGGCTTCCTTAAGGAAGAATTGTATATGATACAGCCGGAAGGTTTTGTCGATCCTAAGAATGCTAACAAAATATGCAAGCTCCAGCGCTCAATCTATGGGCTGGTGCAAGCATCTCGGAGTTGGAACATTCGCTTTGATGAGATGATCAAAGCGTTTGGGTTTACACAGACTTATGGAGAAGCCTGTGTTTACAAGAAAGTGAGTGGGAGCTCTGTAGCATTTCTCATATTATATGTGGATGACATACTGTTGATGGGAAATGATATAGAATTCTTGGAAAGTATAAAGGCCTATTTGAATAAGTGTTTTTCAATGAAGGACCTTGGAGAAGCTGCTTATATATTAGGCATCAAGATCTATAGAGATAGATCAAGACGCCTCATTGGTCTTTCACAGAGTACATACCTTGACAAGATGTTGAAGAAGTTCAATATGGATCAGTCCAAGAAGGGGTTCTTGCCTGTATTGCAAGGTGTGCAATTGAGCACGGCTCAATGCCTGACCACGGCAGAAGATAGAGAAAAGATGAGTGTCATCCCCTATGCCTCAGCCATAGGGTCTATTATGTATGCCATGCTGTGTACCAGACCTGATGTAAACCTTGCCGTAAGTTTGGTAGGAAGGTACCAAAGTAATCCCGGCATGGAACACTGGACAGCGGTCAAGAATATCCTGAAGTACCTAAAAAGGACTAAGGATATATTTCTCGTATATGGAGGTGACGAAGAGCTCGTCGTAAAGGGTTACGTCGACGCTAGCTTCGACACAGATCTGGATGACTCGAAGTCACAAACCGGATACGTGTATATTTTGAATGGAGGAGCAGTAAGCTGGTGCAGTTGCAAGCAAAGCGTCGTGGCGGGATCTACATGTGAAGCGGAGTACATGGCAGCCTCAGAGGCAGCACAGGAAGCAGTCTGGATGAAGGAGTTCATTACCGACCTAGGGGTGATTCCCAATGCGTCGGGCCCGATGACTCTCTTCTGTGACAACACTGGAGCTATTGCCCTTGCGAAGGAGCCCAGATTTCACAGGAAGACCAGGCATATCAAGCGTCGCTTCAACTCCATTCGTGAAAGTGTTCAAAATGGAGACATAGATATTTGTAAAGTACATACGGACCTGAATGTAGCAGATCCGTTGACTAAACCTCTCCCTAGAGCAAAACATGATCAACACCAGGACGCAATGGGTGTTCGATTCATCACAATGTAACAAGATTATTGACTCTAGTGCAAGTGGGAGACTGTTGGAAATATGCCCTAGAGGCAATAATAAATGGTTATTATTATATTTCTTTGTTCATGATAATTGTCTATTGTTCATGCTATAATTGTGTTATCCGGAAATCGTAATACATGTGTGAATACATAGACCACAATGTGTCCCCAGTAAGCCTCTAGTTGACTAGCTCGTTGATCAACAGATAGTCATGGTTTCCTGACTATGGACATTGGATGTCATTGATAACGGGATCACATCATTAGGAGAATGATGTGATGGACAGGACCCAATCCTAAGCATAGCGCAAAGATCGTGTAGTTCGTTTGCTAGAGCTTTTCCAATGTCAAGTATCTTTTCCTTAGACCATGAGATCGTGCAACTCCCGGATGCCGTAGGAGTGCTTTGGGTGTGCCAAACGTCACAACGTAACTGGGTGACTATAAAGGTGCACTACGGGTATCTCCGAAAGTGTCTGTTGGGTTGGCACGGATCGAGACTGGGATTTGTCACTCCGTATGACGGAGAGGTATCTCTGGGCCCACTCGGTAATGCATCATCATATTGAGCTCAATGTGACTAAGGATTTAGTCACGGGATCATGCATTACGGTACGAGTAAAGAGACTTGCCGGTAACGAGATTGAACAAGGTATTGGGATACCGACGATCGAATCTCGGGCAAGTAACATACCGATTGACAAAGGGAATTGTATACGGGATTGATTGAATCCTCGACATCGTGGTTCATCCGATGAGATCATCGTGGAACATGTGGGAGCCAACATGGGTATCCAGATCCCGCTGTTGGTTATTGACCGGAGAGGCGTCTCGGTCATGTCTGCATGTCTCCCGAACCCGTAGGGTCTACACACTTAAGGTTCGGTGACGCTAGGGTTGTAGAGATATGAGTATGCGGAAACCCGAAAGTTGTTCGGAGTCCCGGATGAGATCCCGGACGTCACGAGGAGTTCCGGAATGGTCCGGAGGTGAAGAATTATATATAGGAAGTCCAGTTTCGGCCACCGGGAAAGTTTCGGGGGTTATCGATATTGTACCGGGACCACCGGAAGGGTCCCGGGGGTCCATCGGGTGGGGCCACCTGTCCTGGAGGGCCCCATGGGCTGAAGTGGGAAGGGAACCAGCCCTTAGTGGGCTGGGGCGCCCCCCATGGGCCTCCCCCCTGCGCCTAGGGTTGGAAACCCTAGGGTGGGGGGGCGCCCCACTTGACTTGGGGGGGAAGCCACCCCCCCTTCCCCTTGGCCGCCGCCCCCCCCATGTAGATGGGTCTTGGCCGCCCCCCCCCTCCCAGGGGGCCTATATAAGGGGGGGGAGGGAGGGCAGCAACACAACAGCCTTGGGCGCCTCCCTCCTCCCCTGCTACACCTCTCCCTGTCGCAGAAGCTCGGCGAAGCCCTGCCGAGACCCCGCTACTTCCACCACCACGCCGTCGTGCTGCTGGATCTCCATCAACCTCTCCTTCCCCCTTGCTGGATCAAAAAGGAGGAGACGTCGCTGCTCCGTACGTGTGTTGAACGCGGAGGTGCCGTCCATTCGGCACTCGGTCATCGGTGATTTGGATCATGGCGAGTACGACTCCATCAACCCCGTTCATTGGAACGCTTCCGCTCGCGATCTACAAGGGTATGTAGATGCACTCCTTTCCCCTCGTTGCTAGTATACTCCATAGATGGATCTTGGTGATGCGTAGGAAATTTTAAAATTCTGCTACGATCCCCAACAAAGGCTTGGTCGCAAGTGGGGTTGGATGCGGTCACCGGCACCGATCAAACCGGGAAACGTTATTGGCAACGCATTGAGGACTTGTATTGCCAGCTGAAACCCAAGACTGCCACATTGAGAGCTTGTTCTTCCAGATCGCTTGAAGGCCGGTGGGAGTTGATGAAACCCGCTTGTGCTCGTTGGAGTGCGGCTATGGATCAAGTGAGGGATCAACCCCCAAGTGGCTGCGTTGAGAGTGATTATGTGAGTACAAATATCATGCTTATTACTTGTTGGTTCATGCTTTATTTACTTGTTGGTTATGCTTGGTTGTGATTTTGATATGCTTCCAATGATGATATGTTTTAGGAGAAATATGCCGACTTGAGGTACAAGGACATGGCCGGTTCCAAGGGCAAATCCTTCCCATTCAAGCATTGTTGGGCATTGCTCCAACATCTTGACAAATGGAAATTGAGGGATCAAGAGAGTGGCCTGAAGAAATCGGATATGCTCAAAATGGATGATAGTGATGAAGAAGGAAGAAACCATGACAAGCCCGACAGAACCAAGAAGGGAAAGAAAGGATGAAGATGGAAGCGGAGGCATCAAGCTTGAGGGAAAAGATTCATCAAATGATCAAGTCAAAGGAGACTTTGACAACGAAGGCATTGGAGACAAAGCTTATTATCACCGAGAGAAAGAAAGAGGTGAAACTTGCACAATTGGAAGCAAGGCGAGAAGATGCCAAGCGCAAGGCCAACATGGAGGAGAGGATGGTCAAGCTCAAGGAAGCAAAAGCATGGAAGGAGCTCATGGCCGAGGAGAAGGAGCACATGATGATGTCTAGAAAGGACATGGATGAAGAGCAATTGGCGTGGTGGAAGGAGTACAAGGAGAACATCGCGGACAGGAAGAGGCTACTGCATGGTGTTGGTGGTGGTGCGTCGTCTAGTCTCCGAGGTGAGTCTCCGATGAGTGGTGGAGGCGATGGAGGTGTGGACAACTTCACCGGTGCTTGAAGTTGTTTGTACGTTTTACGTTTTGCAAATGATGTCTCCGATGACTATGTGATGATGATCATTTGCACATTGTATGTTTTGCTATGATGTCCATGGGATTTACTATGTGATGATGATGATTTGCAAGTTTGTTTCATGTATGTGATCATGATCATTTGCAAATTTGAGAGTGATTTATGTTGTTGTCCTGTTTTGAAGGTTGAAGGCCGGGGCGCAGATCAGTGCCCTCAAACCAACCCTCAAAACAGAATATTTTGTTTTGAGGGTTGGTTTGAGGGCACTGATTTGTGCCAGGGATTTTCGGCCTTCAAAACGACATTTTCTCAGCCCTCAAACTGGTTTTGAAGGTTGAGTTTTTGAGGGCTCTGTTAGACATGCTCTGAGTGTTGTGCTCTCTTGGAAAAGTCCTCTTTGGGATGTGGGAGTATGGCATGGGATACGGGACCATGGGTATGGGGCTGGGATAATAGTATATGGGACCGATCAATGGGACGGGCCGTGGGACTCCCAAATATCCCACCTCCTCACCCATTCCCGGTACCAAACCTCTGACTCATTCGACGATTGCGGTGGCGAGCGGTATTTGTCGTGTTGGAATAAGTTGTATGTTGAGCCGCCCTAACACTGCTTACAAGGATTAACTACGGGAGTACCTAGAACTCATCTAGATGAGACATAATTTGGTCTCATTCACCTAAAAAACAAGAACAGATACAACCCACATCAGCACACACGCATCTTATAGCATCATATCTAATGGCTATAAAAGATGAATGAGATTAAATTATATCTCATCTAGATGAGTTCTAACAAAACTGATTAACTAGTCCTTGCACGCTTGTACTGATAGGTAAGGGGCGGAGATAACATTGTAGCCTTGTAGGTGCGTGCGTTAATTCTTTTTCTTCAACATGACTCGGTATGACTGCGATGGCCAGGAAAACTCTTCGACATGACTCGGTATGACTGCGATATTTGTCGTGCAATAGTGGGAAGCCTCGACACCGGCTTATGTTCATTCTTTCGCCAATGAATTCCATATTTTGCAACATTTTTTTCTTCGAATTTCTTTGCCACCGTGAGTTCCTGTTCTGAGGAGATCCAATTTGCAGGCTTGCTGTGACGCCGCCGATTCAATCGTACACTAATCATACATGCAAATGTGTACGGTCATAAACAGGGACTCGTAGTAAAGGATCCTATCCTATTTCTTGTATTACCTTGAATTTTTTATATATTTTGTGAAAAAAAGCACAGGAAGATATCACAACACAACTTTAGACACAAACTGAAATAATACAAGCTTTATATTACAAGCCAGGGGCCTCAAGGGCTCGAATACATAAACTCGAAAACAAACGAGTCAGCGGAAGCAACAATATCTGAGTACAGACATAAGTTAAACAAAACTGCCTTAAGAAGGCAAGCACAAAAGCAATAACGATCGAAAAGTCAAGGCCTCCTGCCTGGGACCTCCTAATTACTCCTGGTCGTCGGCAGTCTCCACGTAGTAGTAGGCACCCTCGGGGTAGTAGTAGTAGTCGAAGGGTTGGCATCTGGCTCCTAGGCTCCGTCATCTGATCGCAGCAACCAGGGATAGGGGAAAAAGAGGTAGCAAAGCAACCGTGAGTACTCATCCAAAGTACTCGCAAGACTTACATCAAAACTATGCTAAGTATGTATCGGTATCAAAGGAATAAGCTGTATCTATGGACTGAGCTGCAGGATGCTAGAATAGAGGGGAAAGCCTAGCCTATCGAAGACTAGCATCTTGCATCATTCAGAAGAGTACATAATAGCATTTTATAACTAGCAAGCATGTTGTAGCATTGTCGCCCAGAGATCCTTCCTCGACTCCCTGCGAGAAAGCAATCCCGGAGCCATCACATCCATCTCATGTCTCAAGTAATCATTTCTAGTTGTAATAGATCGGGATACTACTCCGAGCGTCCTTTATCGTGGACACAGCTGTTCGAATAAATAACTTCCCTGCAGGGGTGCATCACATTACCCAACACGCTTGATTACTCTGGCCAGACACACTTTCCTGGATCATGCCCGGCCTTGAAAGGTCAACACGTCGTAGTCCTACCTAGGCTCTACAGAGAGGTCCCCGCTGGCCTACATCCTAAGCGCTCCGGGGTCTTGGGCCCATCACACATTGCACTCCGGGTCATTGCGTGCAGGGCGATCCAGGCCACCTCCTCTCGGGCGCTGACCAGGCCGTGTTGCGATGCTGAACTGCATGTCTGACAGAGCTTTCGGAAGAAACGTACGACGCCGAGTGCCCATATATGTTCCCGCGTGGTGGTTAGTGCGTATAGGCCAGTGGCCAACTCAGATCAAATACCTAAACCTTTAGTGTATTGGGAGCTTGCGGAGACGAGCAGAGACTCACGATCATGTGACCCCGTCGCCCCATCTCGAGGAAATATGGCAAGGGCCAAGCCCAACCCTCTCACTAGGGCAGTCTACCTGCCCAGCCGTGCCTCGTAATTATCTCGCGGGTGCTCTCCCGGGTCTGCCCGACTTTCACATCAACTCACGGGGACCCCTCAGGGCCGACCCTATAGGGAATCGTTGCATGGAAAACAAAAAAAATTCTACGCACACACAATGATCTATCCATGGAGATGCATAGCAACGAGGGGGAGAGTGTGTCTATGTACCCTCGTAGACCGTAAGTGGAAGTGTTTCACAACGCGTTTGATGCAGTCGAACTTCTTCGTGCTTCAACCGATCAAGTACCGAATGCACGGCACCTCCGCGTTCTGCACACGTTTAGCTTGGTGACGTTCCTCGCCTTCTTGATCCAGCATAACGTCGAGGTAGTAGATGAGTTCCGTCAGCACGACGGTGTGGTGACGATGATGGTGAATTGATCTCCGCAGGGCTTCGCCTAAGCACTACGAAAATATGACTGGGGGGTAAACGGTGGAGGCGCCGCACACAGCTAACAATTGATCTGGTGTGTGCTAGGCGCCCCCTCCCACATATATATAGGTGGGAGGGAGGGAGGGAGGAGCAGCCATAGGAGGCGCCCAAGTAGGAGGAATCCTACTTGGAGTCCCTCCCAAGGCGCCCCCGTGCCATATATAACTGAGGGGGAAGGAAAGAGGGGGAGAGGGAAGGAAGTGGGAATCCTAATCCACACTTTCCTTTCCCTTCCCCCCTTTCCTTCTCCTCCTAGACGGGCCCATATGGGGGGCGCACCAGCCCCTTGTGGCTGGTGTGTTTCCCCTCTTGGCCCATAAGGCCCATATCTTTTGCCGGGGGTGCCCGGAACCCCTTCCGGTGACCCGATATGTACCCGGTACCCCCAGATTAACTTTTTCGGTGTCCGAATACCATCATCCTATCAATCTTTACCTCTCGACCATTTCGAGACTCCTCATCATGTCCGTGATCTCATCCGGGACTCCGAACAACATTCGGTCACCAAATCACATAACTCATATAATACTATGTCGTCATCGAACGTTAAGCATGTGGACCCTACGGGTTCGAGAACTATGTAGACATGACCAAGACACCTCTCCGGTCAATAACCAATAGCGGAACCTGGATGCCCATATTAGCTCCTAGATATTCTATGAAGATCTTTATCGGTCGAACCGTTATGACAACATAAGTAATTCTCTTTGTCCATCGGTATGTTACTTGCCCGAGATTCGATCATCGGTATCTTCATACCTAGTTCAATCTCATTACCGGCAAGTCTCTTTACTCGTTCCGTAATACATCACCTCGTGACTAACTCCTTTAGTCATTTTCTTGCAAGCTTATGATGTGTATTACCGAGAGGGCCCAGAGATACACTACAAAAAAAGACACATCCGTGACATTTTGGGCCGAACGAAAATCTTTTCTGTCATACTTATGACACTTCTATGACGATAATTGTGACAAAACCCGGTATCATCATAGATGTGGTGGGGTCCTACTTCTATGACAAAAAATCATGACAGAAAATGGGCTTTTTGTCCTGGGCGGGCCGGAGACGCAGCTGCATGATATTCTTTGGGCCGTCCATGACGGAAAAAACCATGGTAGAAGCGAGGGCGAGGAAAATATCGGGGTGTTCCCGGTTACGGTGGGTGGTCGGGGCCGAGCGATGCGCGTTTCTCTCGTACACGCACACGCGTGGATGCGAGGCGTTGGGCTCTAACTGAACCCGAGCGATTGCACTGCAGGCTACGCGTTACTGAACCCGAGCGATCGATCGATGGCTGTTAACTGAACCCGATCGAGCGATTCCTTCGCTACTGCTACTAACTGAAGCCGATCGATGCTGCCTCTGGATGAACAGTGAGCGTTGCTGGGGGGGTTTGGATGAACAGTTCCCGGTGGGGGTGGATGAACAGGACCTCGTGGCGTTGCCTCTGGATGAACAGTGAGCGTTGCTGGGGGGTTTGGATGAACAGTTCCCGGTGGAGGTGGATGAACAGGACCCCGATCGTTCGAGCCGGTTGGGGCTGGATGAACAGGACCCCGTGGAGGGCAGGATGAACAGGACCACCCCATGAAGGGCAGGATGAACAGTAGACGGTGGAGGGCAGGATGAACAGTAGCCCGTGGAGGGGTGGTTGAACAGGAGCCCGTGGAGAGGGCTGGTTGAACAGTAGCCGGTGGAGTAGCGCGCGGTGGAGGCTGGATGAACAGGAGCCCGTGGATGAACAGTCGCAGGTGGAGGCTGGAGGAGGTCGACGGTGGATGAACAGTAGCCCGTGGAGGCTGGAGGGGGTCGACGGTGGAGATGAACAGTATCCCGTGGAGTCCCGTTTTGCGGTACGCCACACCCCTCCCGATGAACATGACCCCCGTTTCGACCGTAGCGCTCCAACACAAGTCCGTTTCCTCCGTTTTGCGGTACGCCACACCCCTCCTGATCAACAGGACCCCCGTTTCGACCGTAGGAGGTCCGTTTCCTCCGTTTTGCGGTACGCCAGACCCCTCCCAATGAACAGGGTCCCGTTTCGAACGTGGCCGGTCGAACACAAGGCCGTTTCCTCCGTTCTGCGGTACGCCAGGCCTCGTTTCCATCGGTTGTTCCGTCCAAGCCGGTTGGCTCCCACGCGTTCCGTTTCCTCCCGATGAACACGACGCATTCCATTGCCTCCCCATGAACACAACGACGATGTTGTTTCTCCGTTCCGACCCAACCATGTACACGAGCCCTGGCCGTACGTACGCGCGAGTAGGCGTTCGAGACCCCGCCCGTATGTACGTATGTGGCCGTATTTACTTTCTTGCACCCTGGCCGCTGTACGTACATGTACATGCTACGTGCGCGCCTCTACTACAACACGTGCGCGCCTCTACATCGACCAGTATGTATGTACACGTTCGCGACCAGAATGACAACGCTACGTACGCTTCGACCAGGTGGGTCCCGACTGTCAGGCACTTCCTTGCGTGTGAAGATGTAGCTGGTGGGTCCCAGCAGTCAGGGGGGAATTTTTTTTTCATGAAATACGGTGGCCCGTCTGGTGGGTCCCCGGTGTCAGGTGGAGGAATAATTATTTTGCGCGTAATAAGGAGGCACTTCCTTGCTGCGGCCGTGGACCCAGCTGTCAGCCTCTCCACGTACAGTCCACGTCCGATGGAAGCCGTTCCTTGACCACGTTGACCACGGCGCGCCGAGAGCACCAGGGCGGTGGACGACGGCGAGGCCTAGGAAGGGGATGACGCGGAGCTGGGGAAGACGCGGCAGTGGATGCCCACGCGTAGAGGAGTACCAGGGTTCACTGGTTCGCTACGGTGTGAGGCTGCCGTCGCCGCAGAATAACAGGGGGTGTGGGTGAGTAGAGGGATGGCTGGCCAGCGGTGGGAGTAGTAGGGGGCGGTGAGGCCTCCGCCGCATCGCAGCCGGCCACGGGAGGCAGGAGCACGAGGCACGACCGGCGCTGGTTTGGACGGCTGGAGCAAGAAGACCAGAGGTTGAAGAAGCACTACGGCCGTTGGATGGACATCGTACGGTCACTGGAGCTAGAATCGTGCATATTGACTAAGTTGACAAAGCCCTCTGTCCCCGTCAACTTAGTATGCCCACAAGTCAGCCTGCCACTATACTGGGTCCCAGCTAACAGGGGGAGTATTCATTTTTTTGTGCGTAATAAGGAGGCACTTCTTTGCGTGCGAAGATATAGCTGGTGGGTCCGAGCTGTCATCAGCGGTAACGTTTTTTTCGCGAAATACAGAGGCCCTTTCGGTGGGTCCCTGATGTCAGGTGGAGGAATCATTATTTTGCGCGTAATAAGGAGGCATTTCCTTGCGTGCGGCCGTGGACCCAGCTGTCGGCCTATCCACGTACAGTCCACTTCAGATGCATGTCGGTCGCTGACCATGTTGACCAGGCCGCGCCGAGAGCACCAGGGCGGTGGACGATGGCGAGGCCTAGGATGGGAACGACACGGAGGCAGGGAAGACTCGGCAGTTATTTCCCACGCGGAGGGGAGTACGACTGTACGAGGGTTTACTGGTTCGTCTGCCGTCGCTGGAGAATAACAACAGGTGTGGGTGAGTAGATGGATGGCTAGGACAGCGATGGGAGTACGGTGGGGCAGTGAGGCCTGCGCGGCAGCACAGCCGGCCGCGGGGAGGAGGGAGCAGGTAGTCCCGCCGACGCTTGTTTGAGCGGCTGGAGTAGGAAGAGCAGAGATTGAAGAAGCACGACGGCCGTTGGATGGACATCCAACAGTCACTGCTTGTGCGTCAACCTTTTTTTCTAGGAAAGCCTCAAATATGTGGAAAACAGCATACATCCCATTTGCCATTATTTCTAATAATTTACAGCCCATTTGCTAATTCTTAAGTTTTTTTGGAGCCCATATTCTTTTTGTTAACATTACAACCCATATTGTAGCCACTGTTAAAAAATTATACGAAATTTTGCATATTTCAGTGCGGTCCGAACTGTCTTTAATCCTGAAATTTCGAGTCACATTCAAACTGATTTTAAAAATAAATGTATATCAATATAAAATCCAACAAATTGTCCATGCATAAAAATTAATGTAATTTAAAATCTCGAAATGAAAAAAAGAAATTTGAAACTAATTGCCGGTTTGATGTGTTTTAAAAATGTACAACCCATTTCTCATTACTGATAGGCCATTTTCTCGGCCAGCCGAATGAAAGCTCTCCTTGTCTTGAAAGATTTATAGCCCAACCGGCCTGACAAAGCGACTTGGAAAATCACAAAAAAACTGGGTTGTGGCCGTGGACCCAGCTGTCAGCCTCTCCATGTTCAGTACTCTTCCGATGGAAGTCGGTCGTTGACCACATTGACCACGCCGCGCTGAGAGCACCAAGGCGGTGGACGACGGCGAGGCCTAGGAAGGGGACGACGCGGAGCCGGGGAAGACGCGGCAGTGGATGCCCACGCGGAGAGGAGTACGAGGGTTCACTGGTTCGGCTGCGATGTGAGGCTGCCGTCGCCGCAGGGCCTGGCTAGCGGTGGGAGTAGTAGGGGACGATGAGGCCTCAACAGCAGCACAGCCGGCCACTGGAGGCAGGAGCAGGCGGTCTCGCCGGTGCTGGTTTGGGCGGCTGGTGCAGGACCGTTCGATTCAAATCCAACGGTTACTGCTGCTAGAATTGTTTGTTGACTAAGTTGACAAGCCTTGCGTACGCGTCAACTTAGTAGGCCCACAGGTCAGCCTCCCAACCGGTGCGCCCCAGATGTCAGTGGGAGGAATCATTTTTTTCGCGTAATAAGAAGGCAGTTGATTGCGTGCGGCCAGGCCAGCGGAGGGAGTAGGGTGGGCCGGGGAAGCTTGCGGGGCATCATAGCGGGCCACAAGAGGAGGGAGCAGGCAGTCCCGCCGGCGCTAGTTTAGGCGGCTGGAGCAGGAAGATCAGAGATTGAAGAAGCACGTCAGCCGTTGGATGGACATCCAACAGTCACTGCTGCTAGAACCGTGTGTTGACTGGCAAAGCCTTGCGTAAACAAGTCAACCTCGAAATCTGTGGCGTGTACAGCCCATTTGCTATTATTTATAATTTTTACTCATTTTCTAATTCATATGGAATTTATTGCAGTCCGTTTTCCATTTTTAGAATTGCTGCCCATTTTCTGGTCAGTACCAGGGTAAAAAAATTAACTAAATATGTGGGAAATTTTGAAAATTCGCAAATTTTTGCTGGGAAACAAAATATTCTTAATCCAAAAATTAGTAGCCATACTAAAACAAATTTAAAAATAAATTAGTACTATGTCATGTTAAATCCAATGTAATACGTATAAGATATCAGTGAAGAACAAAAACAAAAAAGAAACTAATATCCCATTTGCTATAATTTTTTTGGAATTTTCAACCCCTTTTGATATTACTTTTAACGGACACTGACCATACTCTTTGGCCAGGCCGGAATGCATCCCTCCTCGTCTTGAAAGATTTGCAGCCCAGTAAGTCAAAGAAAACGAATAGGCATAGCTTGGGTATTCTTCAAAAATAAATACTGGGCTACCTATTTTCCCAAACAAAAAACTGCTGGGCTGGTCATGTTGTTAGACGGGCCACAGAGACTGCACAACCCAGTTTATAGCCTGCTCCTCCGAATTACTACTAAAAAAAGTTGTGCAATTCTGTCGTTAATTGACTATACGTTGAAAATGATGTGGGTCCCAGATATCAGCAGGGTGGATTAGAGTAAAAAAACGAGGGGTTCATCTGAGTAGTAAAAGAGGCGCTTGCTTGTGTTCGGGAGTGGACCTGGTGGGTCTGTGCTGTCATACTCACAACTACAGTCCTCTCCCGATTCACTATGTTGACAGGGACCATTTCGAAAAAAACTATGTTGACAGGGCCGGACGACGGCGCCCCGGCGAGCGCACCAAGGCGGAGGAGAAAGTGCTGTCGCCAATGTGTTGGGCTGGGTTGGACATTCTTATTGAAAAATAAAAATAGACCGGATCTATTTACGACGTTGACTATGATTTGCATGGGTCCGCTGGTTGCAGGAAGAAAATGTTGGGAGAAAGAAGACTGGTCGCTATCTTTGCCGAAGAATAATATCGACTGAATATAACGACACTATCATAGGAAATAATATCCTCCTGTTAAATCGTGAATTTAAAGAACTGGTGCATGAGCATTGAGCTTTATTTATTTATTTACTTATTTATGTTTAGGGGACCATGAGCACGTACCTGGGCCTTATTCATGTGAGAGCCTCCCTTCCAGTTAATTATGGGCTTCTCTATTGGGCCTTCATCAGTGGGCTGCATGTTATCAACAAGTGGAAAATGTGTCCCGTATGAAAAATAGTATGCGCTACATACGGTACGGGGCACTAAAGGATCGAACCGTGCAACGACTTCCAAAACATTGTGTTTGTCGTTCTAACAACACATTTATTCAACCAACAGACGAAATATAGTACTGATTGTACATTGAAAATAGCAGCAGCAGCAACCAGGGCTGGGGGTGCAACATAAGCAGTAAGCAGGCCAGAAGAGTAAAGACGCAGCTCTCTCTTCCAAACCAAACATCAGCCATCATTAGGGCTACCAAAAAGAACAAGTGTATGCATCAAACTAAATAAAGATCCTACTACACCAAGTGTACGCATCTAACTAACTGGCTCAGTTAGACGTTACTATTTATTAAGCTGTGGAGATTGGCTGACGGCTTGAACTAGATGGGTGCCTGACGGGGGAAACTCGAGCCAGCAGGTCGAAGTCTGATACTTGCGACCCTCTCTCCTACTTTGGGCTGCAGAGCGTGGCGGCACATATCAGGGTATGGTGCATGCAGAGACGCATGGTACGCTGTGTACACACAGTTTTGCCTAATGAACGAAACCGCGCTACCGTCATGATCCTTGCCGTCGGTTATCTCCTGGTTAATCAGATAATTCAGTCCGACAAACAGAGAGCGTGTACCAAGGCTACTTACCAACCTCCAGTCAAAAATTCTTGAAGGCCCAAAGAAGCTGGGATCCTGCTCAAAGACCTTGCAGTGACTGTGGTTGTATTCTGCGAAACAACACGTTCGGTATGTGCAAACGATCATCAATCATTCGCCGTCGTCTGATCGAGCCAGGAACCACCTGTAACTGCCATGCCACTTTTCTTTGAAAGGTTCTGGGATTAGGAAGGGTAAGGACACCAGGCGGCCTACAACATCATATCAAGTTGGAGTCAAATAACCCTCAAAAAAAGTTGGAGTCAAATAAAAAAGGGCTCTTGACGTAGTCAATCTTAAGAAGAACATGTTATGAGCATGACTATTTTTTCAGTAAATGTTGACAGTAATATAAGCAAGCCATCACGATATCATAGGAAAGTAAGATACTGCTGTAACAGCCGTTGGTAGCGATGACTGGAGTAGGCCAGCAATACGTCCAGCCATAGAAGGAGTCGACAGCGTAAATGAAGCCCTTGTGTTCAATGGCATCAGAGAACCATGGAGGATGTATGATCCTGCGATGGACGTGCAGATTTATCCACTTACCGCAGTGACTTGTCAGATAGGCGAGACCGCGGTTGAAGAACGCAATTAGCCTGAAGTCTTTATAATTCGCAGATCTTGTGGGCACTTGGCAGATTACAACCTTGAGCAAATCAAACTTGGTATCATGTTGGCTACTGTAAGATTCCGAGTATTCCGTGCCGCGGTGCCAAAGCAGTGCAGTGTTAATCGAAGGAAGGGGGATCAATCGCCGGGTGTAGACCTCCACGAGCATCCAGCTGCCGTGACCGTCGACGAGCACCATCCAAGACGTGTTCATGCCGACCCAGTACATACCGTTAATGTAGTTGAGGGTGACGGGGATCGGATCGCAGTCAAGGGGGTTGATGCTCGCCACCCTACGATCGTTATGCTGCTTGACACACCATTTCTGAAGATCAGGCGGCATCATCAAGCAAGGAGCTGGCTTAAAAAGCTTCGGCCTGACGGCTTTGAGTAAACGGTACAACCCCGACGAGCACACGACGAGCGGCATGGTTCTGAGATTGTACACACGCAAAACAATGAGCTTGATTACCTCTGTGGGGAGCGAATTCCAGCCACTCTTTCGGCGGACGCTGCTCGGTTCTGCCATTGTTAGTGCTTGGGTTTCGGATGAGGGGGGAGGCGCCTTAGCGGGGATGGAAGAGCGGACAAAGATGGAGAAGCGAATATGTGCTGCGGGTAGTGGACAGGTGATGATGACTACAACATGCCGCTTGACTTACGAGACACATACCAGCAGCGTAGGGTCATATCAAAGTCAGACAACTTGCTTCAGTGATCACATTACTGGTACTCCCTACAGTACCTGCTACTATGCCCTAACTTGCTTGAGTAGAGTAGTAGTGGAGTAGGACTCTGCTCTACTACTAGCACCGGAGGAGTAGTATGTTCTAATCTAAAATAGTTACAAACTTCAATGCCCGAGCGTGGAATTACTATGAACCGCCATCGGTGCTAACTCCAATCCTGCAAGTCATGGATTTGTTTCTTTTTAACTTTCTGTACGAATCTGTAGCCAGCCTGCAAGTCATGTACACTGTACTGACAGTGGAACCCACAGAGTACTTAGAATAGAAGATTAAGGATGCAATTAACTTTTTATAGAGGGAGAATCATACACGCAATTAACTCAAATGAATTGGACGTGACTCTATTATTCTCCAACGGCAACCGGCAAATTTCCTCCCGCGGGCCGGAGTAGGTTTCTCGGTTTGCATGCGGGTTTAACGGAGGGGTTTGATGGAGGCGAGGAGGCGTGTTCAGCCGGGCGTGCAGTGGACGGCGCAGTACTATTCGATTTGACAACTACAACTAGTATATTATAAAAAACAAAGAAGAGTAGTAGAGATAGAGATAAGAATAGAGACAAGGGAGGAGCACCATCTACTGCTTCGTGGGCTACTCCTGCGCTCCATTCGGCGGCCGCAACGTCCCCTACAGCCACTCCCTCCTGCGCTCCATTCGGCAGGCGCTGTTGAAATTTGGGGAGCGCACTCTCGCGACTGCTAGCAGCGACGACTTCACCGACGACGACTTCTTCCCCGACCTCGGCAACCTCTTCCTCAACGACATGGGCGACAACCTCAACGCCAATGGTGCTGCTCCCGTTGCACCGTATGTGTTTCTGTCCTTCCTGTTCGAAATCGTGGTAGAATTCATGTTTCTAGTCTGTGTCGTAGATTTGATCTGTTCATCTACTATGCTAGTCCGCATGATTAGTTTAATCCCTGTTATAGCCGTCATGATTTATTTTGTGCTTATTCGGACTAAATCTCGTAGTAACTTGCTCATATATTCAACTGGCGGAACGTCCCCTACAGCCACTCCCGTTTCATGGACGGCCTGGTCGATGCCTCCAAGGAGCCCTTCGTCTACTGCTATGAGTGCTCGGTGCCATTTTGGGGCTCGCCGGCGGACATCGTGCATCACCTGACGCAGACGTGCGGCAATCACTACTGGCCCTTGGCGAAGAACATCAAGTACGAGACGTGCTACCCGTTCACCGTGCCAGAGTCGCTGGAGGATCAGTGCCGCCCGCTAGTCTCGGAGGAGGACGACAGCGTCTTCCTCTTGATCGTGGCCACCGGCGAGGCCCGCACAGGCCGCCGCCACATCTTTGTAGTGTGCGTCAGGGGCGACGCCGCTGACGCTGACACTGACACGAGGCCGATGTACGGGTGCGTGCTCACTATTACTACCCCTCGGAGGTCCGTGGGCGGCGACACTGGCTACGCCAAGCATACTTGGACTCTGCTGAGCTGGGACTTTCCCACCGATGTGGACATGGAAGACGCACTGTGTTATTTGACCCCCAACAATGTGCACGGGGACTCCAAGGAGGTTCACCTGGACATCTGCATATTCAAGTTAAATGTTGATCATTAGTCTTCGCTCAATGTAATCCGCTATCTAAGCATGTGGAGACTTCCATGCATGATCTTGCTCTATTGGAGTATCGCGCATGAATAAAAGTGTATCCATTTATGGTTTAGTCTAGAATCTTCCATGTATGAATTTTTACTACAGTACTGGTGAAAGACTTATGATGAACCATTTCTTACATATCCTCTGCCCCCTTCCAAGTCATCCTGATTTAATCCCTCCATCTAGGTGTATAAGGGCATGGTTAATACTTAAATAGTATAGCCAACTGTTGACTATAAGAAAGTGACATGTCATCTGTAGCCAACATGTATAACAATGGATACTCAAAAACTAATTCTTGAAGATCATTTCCTGCAAAGCACAATAAGAGTTATTTCTTCACAAGTTTTGGATGCAGGTTGAACAGTTGAACGCTTTTGTTTGCAAAAGATACTTTTTTGTCTATTTCACGCGGATGTTTGTGAGCTCTAGAGATGAAATAATATCCGAACAAACCTATCGATAACCGTTACACATGAGATGACCCCCACATCCTTTGTCAAAATAAACAACTCCCCGATCAATGCATTTCACTCTTCCGTGCAATGCACGGGCACCTTACTATAGATTAGTACGACCAAAAATTGAACTAACATTATATATAGTACGATAAATGATGATGCATGTCACCTAAAATTATATCATTGAAAACTATGTTCAAATACGAATCCAACGATATTGTTTTTGTTGACATGCACTAACATTTTGTCAGTTAAATCTTCAGTCAAATTCAATGGGGGATAAACCACGACCGATGTAGTAGTACTAGTGTAGAGGGCGGTGCTGCACGGGAGTCTCACCTCTCACCCCGCTCGTGGCGCGGCAGTAAAGCCGTCATATCACAAAACCCAAACACTCCCAGTAATAAGTGGCCTGGTAAAATAAACGGACAAACAACCATCACATCCCTCCGTCTTTTTTGCATTTCATCTCTCTGCATTTACTTTCTCCGGTTCATCTTGCACACTCGATCCCTAGCTACTACTCCTAGTATCCCTAGCTACTACTCCTAGGGCCAGTTCTTTTGGCGGCTTCCCGAGCTTTTACCATAAGACTAGCCACAGTGGAGAGTAACATTAAGGCGCCTCACTCATTTATTTGGGCTTCTAAACTACTACTAGTAGTACCTCCGTCCTGGTTTATTCCTCACCATTATAATTTGTGCTAAATTTTGACTAAAGATTTAACTGATAAAATGTTAGTGCATGTGACATGCACTAACATTTCATTAGTTAAATTTACGATCAAAATTTGACACAGATTACAATGGGGACCAATAAACCAGGACGGAGGTAGTAGTTATGGGATTACTAATCTAGAAGCCTAAAAGAACTGGCCCCTGGTACTCCTACTAGTAGTAGTACTCAAGTTGGAATTCCAATTGCACGACACAACTTGTTAGGCAAAAAATTCGATACAGGGTGTAGGAAGCGGTTTGGGAATTTGCATGCCTTTCCAAGCAGTGAGATACTCCGTACAAAGTACGACAGAGAAATAACCACAGAGAAGGAAGCTAAAAGTAAACAATCAAACGAGCATTTTTGCATTTGTTTTGCATTGAATCATTTCACAAGCTTTACTAGTGCTGTTTTTCTACTTTTACAAAAACCGCATCTTAATGTTAAAACGTGCATTTGCATGTACATAAGTAATATTAGTACTCCCTCCGTCTAGGTGTATAAGTTTTCCCTCCTTCTTGGTCACGGTGCACAACCAAAGATGACTTATTGACCTGGACGGAGGGAGTAGCACAGTCTGCAAGCATATATCGAGAGAGACGTGTAGTGCGATAGTATATAGTAAAGTTTGTGCTATATGCACGTACTTGCAAAATGCGTACGAATACACAAGGTTTCCAAACTTTCCCTTTTACATACTTAATTAAGGACGCTAAAAATTCCTAAACGTTCGGGATTTATCATTTGCGTCCCAAAACTAATGAGATCGCCTTACAAAACAAAAATTATACTCCTCCTAAAAGCCACGACGCTCGCAGGAGCGCTTGCGGCGCGCCACGAGTGCCCTGGTGCGCGGCCGTTTCCCAGCGCGCCGACACAACGCCTCTTCCTCAGCCTTGCAACTCGCGAGGTGCTGATTGGCGGCTTGCCGGCGGGCGAGCGCGATCTCACCGGTGTGGTGATCCGGCGCCAACAGGTACTCCTCCTCGCTGGAAGCGTGCACCCGGTCCACGTACCGCCAAGCGTAGATGAGGTGCTTGGGCCCGACGGCCCTCGCACGAGCCTTCTGCCAAAGAGCCAATTGCCTAACTCTCTCGGATGCGACAAAGGCCTCCCAGGCAGCTTGTTCCGCGGTGCGCTTCTCTTCCTCGGCCTTCTTCTCCGCCTCTATTTTGGCACGCTGTGCTGGAGGCAAAGTCTCCCACAAGGCGACATCCATTTCTTTCCAAAGCTCCTCAAGGCTGGGGGGCTCGGCGGGCGGCGCGGCATTCTCCTCGTAGCGGGGAGCCGATGCGTCCTTCGACACGTGTGCAGGCGAGATTGGGAACACCGACGCGTCCACCTCGACGCGTCGCGGTGAGGAGCGGAACGCCGACGCGTCCTCCTCGACTAGTGGTGGCAAGGAATGAAACGGCGACACATCGCGTCGCGGCGAGGAGCGGAACGCCGATGCGTCCTCCTCGACTAGTGGCGGCGAGGAACGGAACGGTGACGCGTCGCGTCGTGGCGAGGAGCGGAACGCAGACGCGTCCTCCTCGACTAGTGGCGGTGAGGAACGGAATGGCGACGCGTGACCGTCCGCGCGGTGCAGTGAGGGGCGCCTAGGGCTTGGGAGGGGCGATGCCATAGTGGTCGACATGAGAGGGAGGGGGAGGAGATAGAGATGAACGTGAACATGAGGGGGAGGAGATAGCGATGTCGTGGGAGGCACAGTATTTATAGCGAGCAATGGCACACCTACGTAAGATATGGACTGAGCTGCACTGACTTAACCGGAGGTCCAGTTGCGTCACTGACTGTCCGGACCGGTTTTTGGGATATTAATTTCCCAGAAAATGGCCCTTGTGCTCACCAGCCCCAGGATTACTGTTAGCTGATGAGGGACCAACTTGATACAAAAATTCCAAGCAAAGTACATAATATGAAGTACAAGACCATTGTGGCCTATGAGTACAACAAAAGGTTTCTAGTGGCTGATGGCGGAAGCGGTTTGTGGTTCATCTGCGTCTGTGGGACTCCATTTCTCACAGGAACAGCTGACCAGGATAACTCCTATATTCGCGAGGTTGCTATCACCATTGCGTGGGTTCCGGGCTGGCATCGCATCGCTCCTCTCCATGCAAGAAATCTGGCCAAGACAATAGCCAGGGACAAGCCAGTGACTACTTTTGAATGTACTCGCAAACATTATGAACACGGGTATAATATAACGAATGATAATTATGCTCTAAAAAATTCTATGATCACAACGTCAGTCATGAAATAAAATAAACATCCATGATGCACGCAAGCAGGTTATTCATATGAATATGCAATAAGGGAGTAGAAATAGAATGCACCGATCGGGTGTCTGAAGCGACGCCTCGAAAGGATAATGAGATAAATCATGCCTCAGTCGGGCGTCTGAGCGACACCACATAAAGGGCTTATAAATAAAAGAAATAACAAGCATGCCACAGTCGGGCGTCTATGCGACACCACATAAAGGGCTTATAAATAAATTTAAATAACAAGCATGCCACAGTCGGGTGTCTGAGCGACACCACATAAAGGGCTTATATAAGAATAATCACATTGAATATCCAGGAGGTAGAACCGTCCCAGGGATACTCAATAATTCAAACAATGTAAATGGTTAGTCCACAATAATCATCATCATCATATGTCACAGGTCATAATCCATGTTCTGGTTTAGCAACTTTTCCTCCGAAGACCGACACTAAGACCCTCACTAAGACCGATACTTGACCCAACTCAGACTGTAGTCCTTACCCATGGACACGGCTATTCGAATAGATTTAACCTCTGTAGAGGGTGTACTCTTTACCCACGAGTAACGGATTTCTTTAGTCCATCGGGACTAATTCCGTCTACGGTCTTTTAATTGAAAACGCACCTGACCGCACACACCAGCCTAACTTACGGGTGTCTGGAATCACCCACGACACCTGTCAAGCAAAACTCTAAGTGGGGAGGCTACAACCTTGATTAGCATGGGATCACAAAATTTATAACGCGCGCAAACTAGGGAAGCCACTCCCCTCGGCTACAACCGGAAACACCCATGCCCCCGGACCAGGTGGCATGCCTACCGGATGCATCCGGTATCTTCCACCATGGCCTCTGTGTACGGTGTGTGCTAGGAGGGGTTGACAACTTACTGAACCGTACCCTACCTGCGGCAGGGACAAGTGGTAGTACGAAACAAGTATGGGGGTTACTGGAACAATACTCGATCTACGGCCGACTCAGGAGGTCCAAGTATTCCCTGTATGATTAGCATAACAAATATATTTCAACCAACAGACAGAATCACCACTCATCATACTTCATCATGCCATACCGGACACACTCGTCTCGACGAGGAACTAGGGACAAGCTCGTGTCTACCCAAGACGGAGACTTTCCCGGCTTCCTTCCGGTAGGCATGAAAGGCATACGAAGATGATTACTATCACAGGCATATCCATTTCTAACAGCAAAGAACCTTCATCATGCACTCATGCGTATGATTGTATCGTCACATAAAATAACGAATGCTCCATGTCAAGGGGTGTTGTAACCGTATCAAACAACACACAAAAATATTATGCCAGGGTTCAGAATGCTTGCCTTCTAGTTGTGGAGAGGCAGGGTGCATTCCAGAACTTTTTGAAAGTTCTCTCCTCTCTCCAAAATCCTATTTCTGAAAATATTCAAATTAACACATAGTTTTAAAACAATACAAAAAAGTTGTCTGGAAAATTTTCAAATAAATATGAAAATAAACTAGACCAAATTTGAGCAATGACCGAAAAAGAACCAAATCATTTGGACTTAGATTTAAAAAGTTATAGCCAGTCAAAGTTTAGTCAAAGTTCTGTTTTTAATAAAAATCAGAAAAAGAAAACGTTTCGGGGGCTTACGCTTTTCCCTAGCGAAGGCGTATTCAGTGGAATACGTCTCCACTTAAACCAGCGTGGGTCGATTCGTGGGTCACTGACAGTGGGTCCAGGGGGCCCACTGGTTAGGTTTGACCAGTCATTCCCCGCCTCCTTCCTCCTCTGGCTGAACAGGGCGGGGCTCCAGCGATCGACGCCGGCGAACGACGGCTCCCCGTGGGATTCTGAGGGCGAGGATGGATCCGCTAGTCTAGGGCGGTCCTCCCGGTGGTCGCTAGGCAGGTGGGGACGGAGGGAGTCGCCGGCGGCGAGCTTCGCGGCGGAGATGGCTTCGGGTGGATTTGGGGGCCGGGGCTACGGTGGTTCTCCGACGCAGCTGAGGGTTTGGGCAGCTCCGCATGGTCGAGGGGAGGAGGATGGAAGCACTGGAAGGACTAGGGAGGCTCAGCTCACGGCGCACGGCACCGGAGAGTGGCGACGACCGAACCGGCCGAAGACGAGGAAGACGGCCTTCCTCTGTCGATTGCGGGCTAGGGGAGCTCCAGAGGGTTGGCTTGAGGTTGCCTGAGGGCCTAGGCGAGCTCAGGGGCCCCTTTTATAGGCGGCCGAGGATAAGATCGTCGGCGGCAGTGGATAGGAACGGCGAACCGCCGTTCTGTAGCTTGCAGCGCGACGTGTCGAGGCTGGGGATGGCGGCAGAGGCTAGCTGACGAGCGGGCACTACTCCAGGGGCGAGCTGGCGAGCGAGGGTGGCTCGGGCGGCGCCGTCCATGGCAGAGGCGCACTGAGGACGCCGGCGTGCCGCGTAGAGGGCCCTGACGGCGGCGCTGTAGGGCGCCAGGGCGGCTTGGAGTGTTCTGGCGAGTGGGCGAGGCCGGGGCGCGGCCCTGCGGGCGCGTAAAGGCCAGGGGCGCGACGCGGCGGATCGGCTGCGCGCGCGTGCAAAACGTGCGCTCTGGGCGCGCCCAGAGCACGCACACGACATGCTCAACAGAATGCCAGGGTGGGCTAGAGTGCTTGAGCGAGGTTGGCAATTAACAGGACTAGGCTAGAGTTTGCAAGGAGGTTAATGGACATGGTGGTTATGTCAGGGGATCAAGTTTATAATGTAAACTAAAAATCATGCCAATTCTGGCCATGCACACAAGGTGTTTGACAAAATGCTAAGGGCAACTAGGCAACTCTTGGGGTGGCCAAAATCTCCAGATCCTAGTCTCTTTAGGTGTAGGTGATGGTGGCAAGGTTAATTGGTCAAGACCAGAAACTTGTTAGTGCAAGTTTTTGAGAAAACCAATTCTGGACAGAAAGAAAAGGGCATCATTTCATGGACCAAAATTACTCCAATGGGTCCACTCTCCTGGACTTAAGGGTTTTGTAGGGAGGACTATAAGCAGGAAAAAGAATCATGGGTAGCAGAGCAAAATAAAATGGAGTTGCAGTAGAAAATGCCAAACTGAACCAGAGAGCAAAAGAGGATGATTTGCTCAAATTTTTCAAAGAACACTCATGGGTTTTTGCATAAAGTTGAATTATATGCACCTACTGACATCTCCCAACACTTGGAAGAATTTTTAAAGAAATATTCAAATAGGTTGTAGTGCAAAATAACCTACTGGACCAGATTTGAAAATTTGGTGTAGAGCTCAAAATCTCCAATGACCAAGAGATATTTTTGCATAAAAGTGATGTGGAAACATCACATGACATCCCCAAATTTTGGTGGAATTTTTAAAGAAGTATTTGAAAGGGTTGTAGTGCAAAAGAAGCTCTAAAGCTTATGAAAATCATTTAAAAGAAATGGAGCTCAGGAAAAATAATTGTAGAACTAATTCCACTGATAAAAAGGAAATGGTCTTGGGAAGATATACAAGTCCAACAATATTTTTGAAAGGTTTCCATCCAGAAGGAAAAACTCCAAAATTCAGAGGGACAGAGTTATCTGAAATTAACAGATAAAACCAGAAAATAAATTTTATAATTTCCTGGCAAAATTTTAATTAATAAATCAAGGTAAAAATTTTTGGGGTGTCAGAACACTACCCCCCTTAAGAAAAATCTCGTCCTCGAGATTTGCTAAAAGCTGTTTTGAACAAATATTGCTCTTACCAAAAAAATCATCCTACTTATGCAATAAAATGTATCTACAGTGAGAGGGCAATAAGTGGTGTAAAACTACAGTGTGGAACACTGGCGCTGTGTGGAAAAATCCATGGTTGGGGAAAAATGAGATATTTCCACTTTGGTTACAGTAAATTTAGAATAAAATTCTAAATTACTAAAATACGCTGGTTGTACCTGAGAGCACAGTGCTCTCTATGGCTGACAGGTGGACCCGGGGTCCACTGTCAGTCTCTTCTTGTACCTCTGGCTCTCTCTTCTTTCTCTCTCTCATGTGCTTTCCCGCGCTTTCTCCACCAGCGACGTCTAGCGCGTAGGGCACCTAGGCCGTACTGCGGTAGTGCGCGGCGTGCTAGCTGCCGCTGCAGCGTGCACTCACCTCGCGGGGCAGTGCACTGTCGGCACTGCTCGCGGATTCGCCTCCGAACACCGGCGATCGAGCGTCGAGCGGTGCTGGTGGACTTCGCCCACCGTACACCGATCTCGAGCTATAAAATGATCGCGGTGCTCCTTCTTCTTCCTCACAACTGGCCTCGCTTCTCCCTCTCCTTCATTCTCCTCCATTTCTGTTTGCAGGAGCTCGAGACGAGGCTCTAATGGCGGAGGTGATGCCGGATTGGTACGTGGTCCTGATGTGCGGAGGTTTGGCGACGTTGCTGGGGCTCTCCGTACTCCTGTGCGCGATGATCCTTGATGATCGTTGTGATGCTGCCGCTCGAGTGTTGGCTCTCCGCGGCGGCGGTGATCACGAGGATTAAGTGCGGCATTGAGTGCTAACTGCTGTCAGCGTGCTGGGGGCCACTTGCACCTGAATAATTACCCACAAATCTCCCCTACGGAGACTGTGGGGTGCTCGGGTGTGATCAGTTAGGTGCAAAATGTGCACGAGGATTTGTAATTAGCGCACGAGGTCAAGTGGTTGTGGTTGTGAGTCTGCTGTTATGGTGCTGCGTGAATAAAAATCTATGTCGTGAAGAGGTATATGCTGCAGCAACTCAGGGAAAGAAATCTCACTTCAAAATTTATCGCGAGTCAAAATTAATAGCAGTAAAACTGCTCACATAATTGAAACCAAATATTTGATCGGTCGCACAAATTTAGGATACCACCCACAAGTTGCAACGCATAAATAAATGCTGGGATAATAAACATAGCGGTGACGTCTACAATGAAAACGGTAAATGGACAGGGTCCTGAGAAAACGTCTCTGGTACTGGGGCACACTCCTCTTCTATCGGGGGAAGCGGATTGACTAGCCGATGAATGTGCCTCTCCTGGTCGGGTCTCAGTGGTCTGCCGATAGTGATATGAGGATTTAAATCAGCGAGGCTCTGGAGATAACCCATTACCCGCTGAGTCAATCGCTCTTGAGCGATAACATACTGGGCAAGGTTGGCCAGTACTGGGTCTCTTTCGATTCGTCCACCGGGAAAAGATGCTACTTCTCCGGGTGCTGCATGACTCGGAAAGTAATAATACCTTCGTTCGCTGGCATAGGGTACCGCGAATTGAAGACGAGCAAGCGCTTCGTACGCAGCAGCTTCTATGGCCATTAGCGGAGTCGACATGGATTTCCCCATGAAGGAGACTTCCGTTGGGTCTTGGTTTGGGTTTGCGGGAGGGATGTGCACCACTGCCCAATATTTCGAGGTGGATGGGGTGATCCTTGATTTGAGCAACTCGTACTGGTGTGGTTGGATAGCACTCATGGTACTGCAGGTAAAGTCCCACAATATTTTGACAAAACTACCTGGGGTTGCGTCTGGAGTTCTCTGATAAATACTGGGGGTCGGCATGGCAAAGAAATGGCTGTGAGTGTTGTGCACAAGGTGAGCGGTACTTGGCAAGGTCACGAGGTGGCCTTTTATATAGCACTAGGGCTGGGTTATTTACCGCGGTGAAGGGTAACTAGTTTGGGGTCGGGGTCAATGCCACAGATACACATATCTCATAAACGTGACGCATTGCTGTGGGTGTCGTCGGGGTGGTTCTGGTAGCTGCGCCCGGAATTTAAAAATGCAACTGTACGCTGACGTACTTATGCATGGCTACTATTCAAAAATAGGGGGTGCACAAGTAGACAACATTTAATTATGGTGATACAGGATCACACAATTACAAGGCGTAGAAATACTAAGGCTCGGTACTACTCGAGCAACTTAGTCTACTTCGTTCATATCTAGGCGGGCTTGCCTTGTGGACGTCGAGGCTTCTCCACGGGTTTCACCGTCGGGATTAGCTGGATGAGGTTGAGGGGCTGCAGGGTCGGTGTAGCGATGATGACCATCGCGGGGGTTGTTGGCCACAATCCCGTTGGAGCTTGTTCCCAAAAGGCGACGAAGTGCTTCTGGGGACACCAAAGCATTTTGGTCGATGGTTGGGGCAGACCTCAAGGACTCGATCGGCTGTCCGAACAGCACGACTGGGTTGTCGGCGTCGGGCTCATCTTCTCCTCTTGACAGGGCTCGGCGAACCAGTTCTCCACGAGCTGCGATCAGATCAAGGGTGATTTGATCGAACCGTTCCTCTAGTGCACTTACATAGCGCACCAGATGCAATAGTGCAGGATCCATCTCGTGATCTCCGTTGGTAACCTGGGGTGGCCTACCATACCCGTCACGGCTGGGGTAATAGTAGAACGAGCGACAGTTAACTCTGGGCGACAAGTGCCGGAGTTGAACTATAGCCTCTCGAGCTGCTAGCTGGATGGCTTGTGGCTCAAAGGAAGTTGTCCTTCCAGTGAACCTGTAGGGGCGTTCTGGTGATAGACCCCTACCATAGATGTGCACTGTGGCCCGGAATTGACGGCTCTCACCGCTCATGGGTCCTTGGTACACAAGATATTCTGGGGGCTCTTCTAATGCATAGGCACGGCGGGTGAGGTTTGCGAGCACGGTCACAAAACCTCCAAGGTTGGTGGCTGTGGTCTCATTGTGCACGATGGGTCCAGGCATCGTAGCTCGGTTTGGGGAAGAGGCTGTGCTGTGCTGTGTTGAGTCTAGTGTGCCCTTTTTATAGAAAAAGGAGACGGAGCCTTCCTTCGCACGCTTGCGAATGAGCCATATTAGGTGTCGGTCACTGGCGCGTGATCGACGGGTTAGTCTGATAGGTTGGGCACCGACTGCCAAAAGGTGTCGGGGTCACTGTGTGGCTATCTTACACAGAAAGCTTGGCCGGGGTTGGGTTATGGTCTGGTGGATAGGTTAACCTTGGTTTTTCGACCTGGCTAAGATAGGATTAGCCAATGGTCAGCCTGGCTCTGATACCAAGTCTGTCAGGACCGGTTTTCGGGATATTAATTTCCCGGAAAATGGCCCTTGTGCTCACCAGCCCCAGGATTACTGTTAGCTGATGAGGCACCAACTTGATACAGAAATTCCAAGCAAAGTACATAATATGAAGTACAAGACCATTGTGGCCTATGAGTACAACAAAAGGTTTCTAGTGGCTGATGGCGGAAGCGGTTTGTGGTTCATCTGCGTCTGTGGGACTCCATTTCTCACAGGAACAGCTGACCAGGATAACTCCTATCTTCGCGAGGTTGCTATCACCATTGCGTGGGTTCCGGGGCTGGCATCACATCGCTCCTCTCCATGCAAGAAATCTGGCCAAGACAATAGCCAGGGACAAGCCAGTGAGTACTTTTGAATGTACTCGCAAACATTATGAACACCGGTATAATATAACGAATGATAATCATGCTCTAAAATATTCTATGATCACAACGTCAGTCATGAAATAAAATAAACATCCATGATGCACGCAAGCAGGTTATTCATATGAATATGCAATAAGGGAGTAGAAATAGAATGCACCGATCGGGTGTCTGAAGCGATGCCTCGAAAGGATAATGAGATAAATCATGCCTCAGTCGGGCGTCTGAGCGACACCACATAAAGAGCTTATAAATAAAAGAAATAACAAGCATGCCACAGTCGGGCGTCTATGCGACACCACATAAAGGGCTTATAAATAAATTTAAATAACAAGCATGCCGCAGTCGGGCGTCTGAGCGACACCACATAAAGGGCTTATATAAGAATAATCACAGTGAATATCCAGGAGGTAGAACCGTCCCAGGGATACTCAATAATTCAAACAATGTAAATGGTTAGTCCACAATAATCATCATCATCGTATGTCACAGGTCATAATCCATGTTCTGGTTTAGCAACTTTTCCTCCGAAGACCGACACTAAGACCGTCACTAAGACTGATACTTGACCCAACTCAGATTGTAGTCCTTACCCATGGACACGGCTATTCGAATAGATTTAACCTCTGCAGAGGGTGTACTCTTTACCCACGAGTAACGGATTTCTTTAGTCCATCGGGACTAATTCCGTCTACGGTCTTTTAATTGAAAACGCACCTGACCGCACACACCAGCCTAACTTACCGATGTCGGGAATCACCCACGACACCTATCAAGCAAAACTCTAAGTGGGGAGGCTACAACCTCGATTAGCATGGGATCACAAAATTTATAACGCGCGCAAACTAGGGAAGCCACTCCCCTCGGCTACAACCGGAAACACCCATGCCCCCGGACCAGGTGGCATGCCTACCGGATGCATCCGGTATCTTCCACCATGGCCTCTCTGTACGGTGTGTGCTAGGAGGGGTTGACAACTTACTGAACCGTACCCTACCTGCGGCAGGGACAAGTGGTAGTACGAAACAAGTATGGGGGTTACTGGAACAATACTCGATCTACGGCCGACTCAGGAGGTCCAAGTATTCCCTGTATGATTAGCATAACAAATATATTTCAACCAACAGACAGAATCACCACTCATCATACTTCATCATGCCATACCGGACACACTCGTCTCGACGAGGAACTAGGGACAAGCACTTGTCTACCCAAGACGGAGACTTTCCCGGCTTCCTTCCGGTAGGCATGAAAGGCATACGAAGATGATTATTATCACAGGCATATCCATTTCTAACAGCAAAGAACCTTCATCATGCACTCATGCGTATGATTGTATCGTCACATAAAATAACGAATGCTCCATGTCAAGGGGTGTTGTAACCGTATCAAACAACACACAAAAATATTATGCCAGGGTTCAGAATGCTTGCCTTCTAGTTGTGGAGAGGCAGGGTGCATTCCAGAACTTTTTGAAAGTTCTCTCCTCTCTCCAAAATCCTATTTTTGAAAATATTCAAATTAACACATAGTTTTAAAACAGTACAAAATAGTTGTCTAGAAAATTTTCAAATAAATATGAAAATAAACTAGACCAAATTTGAGCAATGACCGAGAAAGAACCAAATCATTTGGACTTATATTTAAAAAGTTATAGCCAGTCAAAGTTTAGTCAAAGTTCTGTTTTTAATAAAAATCAGAAAAAGAAAACGTTTCGGGGGCTTACGCTTTTCCCTAGCGAAGGCGTATTCAGTGGAATACGTCTCCACTTAAACCAGCGTGGGTCGATTCGTGGGTCACTGACAGTGGGTCCAGGGGGCCCACTGGTTAGGTTTGACCAGTCGTTCCCCGCCTCCTTCCTCCTCTGGCCGAACAGGGCGGGGCTCCGGCGATCGACGCCGGCGAACGGCGGCTCCCCGTGGGATTCTGAGGGCGGGGATGGATCCGCTAGTCTAGGGCGGTCCTCCCGGTGGTCGCTAGGCAGGTGGGGACGGAGGGAGTCGCCGGCGGCGAGCTTCGCGGCGGAGATGGCTTCGGGTGGATTTAGGGGCCGGGGCTACGGTGGTTCTCCGACGCAGCTGATGGTTTGGGCGGCTCCGCACGGTCGAGGGGAGGAGGATGGAAGCACTAGAAGGACTAGGGAGGCTCAGCTCACGGCGCACGGCACCGGAGAGTGGCGGCGACCGACCGGCCGGAGACGAGGAAGACGGCCTTCCTCCGTCGATTGCGGGCTAGGGGAGCTCCAGAGGGTTGGTTTGAGGTTGCCTGAGGGCCTAGGCGAGCTCGGGGGCCCCTTTTATAGGCGGCCGAGGATAAGATCGGCGGCGGCAGTGGATAGGAACGGCGAACCGCTGTTCTGTAGCTTGCAGCGCGGCGTGTCGAGGCTGGGGATGGCGGCAGAGGCTAGCTGACGAGCGGGCAATGCTCCAGGGGCGAGCTGGCGAGCGAGGGTGGCTCGGGCGGCGCCGTCCATGGCAGAGGCACACTAAGGACGCCGGCGTGCCGCCAAGAGGGCCCTGACGGTGGCGCTGTAGGGCGCCAGGGCGGCTTGGAGTGTTCTGGCGAGTGGGCGAGGCCGGGGCGCGGCCCTGCGGGCGAGCAAAGGCCAGGGGCGCGGCGCGGCGGCTCGGCTGCGCGCGCGTGCAAAACGTGCGCTCTGGGCGCGCCCAGAGCACACACGCGACATGCTCGACAGAATGCCAGGGTGGGCTAGAGTGCTTGAGCGAGGTTTGCAATTAACAGGACTAGGCTAGAGTTTGCAAGGAGGTTAATGGACATGGTGGTTAGGTCCGGGGATCAAGTTTATAATGTAAACTAAAAATCATGCCAATTCTGGCCATGCACACAAGGTGTTTGACAAAATGCTAAGGGCAACTAGGCAACTCTTGGGGTGGCCAAAATCTCCAGATCCTAGTCTCTTTAGGTGTAGGTGATGGTGGCAAGGTTAATTGGTCAAGACCAGAAACTTGTTAGTGCAAGTTTTTGAGAAAACCAATTTTGGACAGAAAGAAAAGGGCATCATTTCATGGACCAAAATTACTCCAATGGGTCCACTCTCCTGGACTTAAGGGTTTTGTAGGGAGGACTATAAGCAGGAAAAAGAATCATGGGTAACAGAGCAAAATAAAATGGAGTTGCAGTAGAAAATGCCAAACTGAACCAGAGAGCAAAAGAGGATGATTTGCTCAAATTTTTCAAAGAACACTCATGGGTTTTTGCATAAAGTTGAATTATATGCACCTACTGACATCTCCCAACACTTGGAAGAATTTTTAAAGAAATATTCAAATAGGTTGTAGTGCAAAATAACCTACTGGACCAGATTTGAAAATTTGGTGTAGAGCTCAAAATCTCCAATGACCAAGAGATATTTTTGCATAAAAGTGATGTGGAAACATCACATGACATCCCCAAATTTTGGTGGAATTTTTAAAGAAGTATTTGAAAGGGTTGTAGTGCAAAAGAAGCTCTAAAGCTTATGAAAATCATTTAAAAGAAATGGAGCCCAGGAAAAATAATTGTAGAACTAATTCCACTGATAAAAAGGAAATGGTCTTGGGAAGATATACAAGTCCAACAATATTTTTGAAATGTTTCCATCCGAAGGAAAAACTCCAAAATTCAGAGGGACAGAGTTATCTGAAATTAACAGATAAAACCAGAAAATAAAATTTTAATTTCCTGGCAAAATTTTCATTAATAAATCAAGGTCAAAAATTTTGGGGTGTCACACTGACAAGTGGGCCAGACCCCTGTTGGGCCCATATGTCAGTAAACCAATGCACCTGCAGTTAAGTAACAGCTACGTGGGCATATTTGTTGGAGTAAATTACGGGGAGGGAAGGGGTGGAAATATTGCTAGTCACAACGGATTGGACGAGCGCGGGGGGAGGAGGTTCATGCATGCAGATTTTTTCCACACGGGGTGGAGTGGTGGGACCGCCGGAGGGAGAAGGAGAGTCTGGCAGGCATATTGTTTCCACACATGGAGAGGAAAAGATTTGGAGACGAACGGGCTTCCTGCAGGTATGGGGAACAGTGCATAATAAATCTCATCTTGCATGCCGGGCTAGGTATAGTCTCAAGTCATTAAAAACATACACGCCCCACACATGTTCATATTTCAAGGTGCACTAAATTATTGCATGCGATGATTAAGGCTGGCCATAATGGTGGTATCTTAGCTGGTATCATGCACACGGGAATAGCAAACATGCTGATGTGGCAAAGAATTAAAGAAGAGAGGGGGGTTAGAGTAGCTAGTGTTCATGCATGCATTGGTAAACACATTTTTTTGTGAAGAACTACAAAAACTATTCCACCGCCTCTATCTTGCTAAGAGTAGGTCAAATTTTTGAATCGAGCCCTTTAAACTAGAAGGGAGGTAGTAGTACTCTAATAGCTAACCTTGGCCCTGTTTGGATCCATGTGTTAGAGTTAGTTTGGGTTAGTTTGAACTCAACTAACCCAAAAAAAATCTAACCCACCCAAGAGGTGCTTTATACTACTCATTATAATCAGTATTGTAGATATTGATATTTTTAGTATAAACGGTTGACGGAAGTAAAAAGGACCAGAGGGAGTATCATGCATGCGGAGTACGCAAAAAAAATTGCTAATTTATAGCCGGTTGAAGTCTCAAAGGGCGCGATCGCGCGAGGGAGGGGAATGTCGTGGGAGGCGCGATGGTTGACGGAATTAATTGAAGTTACACACAAGCCGGCATGGCGTGCGAACAGGCAGAAGCTATACCGTCAGGCCTATGATATGGGTCTAGTAGACATGACATCTAGTGGGTCCCGCATAGTTCTCGAGAACTCTTTGGGGGCTTGCAGCCGTTTATCCACCGGGCGAGCCAGCAACCCCACGCCGTTCGCACGCCCTACTCGTCCCCGTCTTCTACTAGTACAGTACCTTACAACAGTTCGCTCCCAGTCGTCCCGTCCTTCCACATTACGGCAGTTCCACTAATCCTAACCCTCCTCCCAAATCGATGGCGTCCCAAATCTCCATGATCGGTGGTGAGTACAATGTTAGAACCATCACCAGCGATGAGTTCGACGTCATCTACACCCGTTCTTCCGCAACAGTGAAAGAATGCCTTGCTCGCTTCAAACGCATGTTCGAAAACTCAAATGATGAGTGGGTCGCTGGGCTAGATGTTGAGTACACCACAGTCCTGGGAAGCGAGAAGAAACTAAAGGAGGCAGAGAAGAAGAAGCCCGCCGTGATCCAGGTTTGCGTGCATGACTTATGCTTGGTCTACCACATATGCCATGCCGACGTTGAGTGCGAGGAATTTAAGAAGTTCCTCAAGGGTGGCCGAGTCAAATTCGTTACTGTAGACTTTAGGAACGATAAGGAAATCCTAGGCCGGATAGGCCTCGTTGTAGGCGACCCCTTCGACCTCCAGAAGGAAGGGCTGGTGTGCTCCTCTGAGCCTTCAATGCTGACCTTGGCAGCAGCCATGATTGATCATTCGTACGCTAAACTGAAGAAACCTCATCACGAGTTTCATCATGCATGGGAGTCGAAGACATTAGATGAAGATCACATCCTGTAGGCAGCAATGGATGCCTACCTTTGTTTAAATATCTACAAGGGTTGGATGAAGAAGCAGAGCCCAGTGTCCGGTTCAAGCAAAGAAGCGTCGGCGAAGAGGAAGAGGGACGAGGACAAAGTCGAGGACGTGGACTCGGACTCCGAGTAGGTGGCAGTGCTGTCGCTCATGCTGGTTCTACTGCAGTGTCAAGCGAATTAGTTGCTTAGTTTATTTTCAAGGGTGTGTTGTGCTGAGGCCCCAGCAGAACTATGTTTATGTTCTTTCTCGTTATTTGAACTCTTTAGTACGTACAGTAGCACTAGTACTATGTCTTACTACTGTTCTCTTTGCAGTTGGTACTACTGCTTGTATCTTCGTGTTCCTACTGTAGTTAATACGTTCGTACTAGTAGTATAATTTGGGTCAGTCGATTTGTGAAAGAAGTTTGGCGGAGTGAAGGAAGAAGACGGCAGGGTGCCCATGATCTATCTTATGAGTGTTGGGTGTGGAATGCAGTTCGCCGGAAAAAAATGGATCATGCCCGGGGTTAAACGGATGGCGGGGGTGGGGGGAGCATGGCGGTGGCAGACGGTTCAGGGGAGGGCGCGGCGGCGGCGGCAGGCGGTTAGGCGTGTGGCGGGCTGAGAAGATGAACCGTGCATCTATTTCGAAGGTTGAAGAAGCCCTTCTAGCCATCCATGTTGCATCAAACGGCTCACAAGAGTCGACTGACCCAAATTGATCCTTCAGATTGCAGGATCCACGTGGCATTCAAGGTCTCGAAGGTAGATTCCGCGTCCACACCCGGTTTGCGGGCTCGACGCGCGCGCGACCAGCTTCCGCCGCGACAGCCACCATGCGCGCCTCCTCCGCGCGGGCGGAGACGACAATGACACGGTAGTTCCTCCTCGCCGGCGTGCTGGAGCACGCGCTCGTCCTCCTCTTCGTACGCTGCGTGCATAGACGCGGCTCCACCAGCTGCTCGCGTGCTTGGCAGCGCGGCGGCATCGCGAGGAGGGACTGCAGACGACGTGAGCGGGCGAGCCTTCGGCTTGGCGGCGACACGGCGGTGATGGGTGAGAAATTGTTGGCCGGAGCAAGCGGGCACCGGCATGCGCAACGGCGGCGGCGGCATATTGATGAGTGCGCGTATGGGAGCTTAGTTTAGTTTTATATAGGGTTGGTCAAACTTAAAAGAAAACCGTACTAGTACACGTAAACATTAGACTTAGGCAGCGCTTTATTAGTTACCACAGCCACGATACGGAATCCTGTGCAAGCGCGTGAACCGCGGCCGCGTGGTCGATTGAACGGTGCGTCACCGTGTCGCGCTCGAAGGACATCCACCGAACCTTTTTGTGTGTGTGAAAACAATCCCCGAATATTACTCAACTTTTTTTCCAGGAAAAGTTCTTGACGCTACAATATTTCCATATATTTGAATTTAGCTCCAATTCGTGTTTATTTGGATTTGGACGTTTTAGGTGCGCCCTAGTTTTTTTTAATACTGATTTTGGGGCTATTTGGTTCCCAGCCACCGTTTTCCAAGCCAAAATTTGGCAACCACAGTTTAGTTGGCATGTGTTTGGTTTTTGCCACACTTTGGCTTGCCACACTTTATTGCCCCTATGGCTCACTTGTCATAGAGACAATGTTGCCACACTTGCCTAAGGTTAGTTCTTCAAAATGAGAGCCACAAGTTGGCAAGCCTAAGGGAATCTTGCCACACTTTTTGAGTGTATGTAATGTGGGACCCTAATGTGGCTTGCCTAAGGTGTGGCTTGAACCAAACACCTACCTACGTTGGTCAAACTTGCCTAACCTTAGGTGTGGCAACCTTAGGCAAACTTACGGGCTGTTTGGTTTTAGGCCTAGGAATGCCACATTTTGCCACACAATTTTTGCCACACTTGCCTAAGGTTAGTTCTTTAAAATGAGAGAGCCACAAGTTGGCAAGCTTAAGGGAATCTTGCCACACTTTGTGAGTGTATGACATGCGGGGCCCTAGTGTGGCAAAAAGTATATTGCCTAAGGTAAGGCTTGAACCAAACACCCTCCTAAATTGGTCAAATTGCCTAACCTTAGGTGTGGCAAGATGTGGCAACCATAGTCACAAACCAAACAGCCCCTTAGTCTCAAACCAAATAGCCCCTGTGTGTGTGACTGAGAGAGAACGTGTGTATGTGTCCATATGTGTGTTGTGGCGGAAGGGCAATGTGGAGACGGTGTGCGTGTGATAGAGACATAGAGAGGTGTGAATGTGCAAATGATCATGCATGAGTGAGACATAGACAGATGCCGATACATTGTGTATACATGAGAGAACGGTCTTCTATTTTACTTGTGTGTGTGTGTGTGAGAGAGAGGAGCATCCGTAACACAACAACCATCTCTCTCGATTCGTCCGTCCCTTGCACGATCGCATGTAACACATGCATCAACGCGCACATTTTGACACCCTCACCCGGCCCCTGCCCACCTCAAGGCCCGCACATCGCTCTCTATCTCGCACGCACAATCTCTTCGTGAATACCCTGTTTACCAAGTAGCTTTCCGTCACATACACACACATTTCTCTCCTTAGGTTTGTTTTCTCTCAATATCTGACACACACACACACACACCCACACACAGACATCACACATCACACACACACCCCCTCCCCCGAGCACACAATTCATCCCCATCCAAGGTTATATGGCGACCACTCTTGCGTGTGCTTCTTCGCACCCCAGCATGCGCAACACCTCAATCTTCAAAGAGGGCATCGAGGAGATCAAAGACGGCAACCACACTGCGCTAGAGAATGCGGGGCCATTTGGAAACAGGATGATGTGACGATGGCTGACTGACTCCTCCCCCCACCCTCTCTCTCTCGCACAAAATTACCAATCCCTCTCTCCCCCGCACAAATTTATCAATCCCTCAACCCACGAGATCCTTCCCCTCTCGTTCATGTTTTTCCAACTCTCCCATCAAACCTGTTGTCTCTTCTCCTTCCACTTGTACAGAATCCGGATGCACACGCATCTCACATATATTACATGTATCCATCTTTCTCATAGACCTAACTTCTTCCTCTCTCTTTCTCTCTCTATCTCCCTCTTTCTTTTTCATTAGGTTTGTCTCCTACTCTCTCGTCCACATACATACAATCTTTCCCGCCCTATCTGCTCCATCTTCGCAAGCTCTCTCTACACGTTTCATTCACACAATGCGATATGTTCAAAATGTTGCTTTTATAATGGCTGATGTAGAGTTATTGTTGGTTTTGTTGCATCCTACAAAGTAATAACTATGACATGCATTTTGATTGTCATTTAACTGGGATTATGCGAGTTTGAGCATGTTGTGAAGTACTATAGACCTCGTATACATCTTGGAATTCGACAATGATTGTAACTATTGAATTGTATAGTCCATTACATTCGAAGTCAGTAGCCTAATATATTTATTTCACAATTTCAACAAATGATTAATTCACTACATACTAAGAAAACAAATGTGTACACCCTTCGTTTTTATTTAAGTCTACGTATTAGCATTGGTCAAAGTCAAGTTTTGTAAACTCTCAGAAAGTTTATAACAAAAAATATTAACATATACAATAACAAATAAATACCATTAGATTCATTATTGAATGTACTTTCACATCATACATATCTCTTATGGTAAATGTTTATATTTTTCTATAAACTTGGTCAAACTTTAGGAAGTTTGACTTAGGTCAAACCTAATATGCAGAGTTTACTAGTACTACTCGCTAGTTGCTTAGCCGAATCACCCAACACGCCACATGGGGAGTTCAGTGTCACAAAATTTTGAGGTCGGCGGGAAAATCTCCAGCGACCCTGATTCGAGCAGTGGGAAGTTACCATCATAGCCTTCGGAACAGGCCTACGGATGACGGTTGGTAGGGGGCTGTTTTCCTAACTTTAGGTTCACCCTACCCAGCCAACCCCACCCCGGCACCCAGAGTAGTACACCTTAATACTCCCCATTTTCTATCCCCACCGCAAAATAGACTTCTCCATGGCACCACAGCCTTTGTGCTCCTCCCCTTCTACATCGACGCACTTGTCCACCGCAGCGCATCTGCCTCATCAACGACTTCGTACGCCGCACTGGAGCCGGTCCACCGTCGTCGTCGTACACGGAGCCTCTTCCCCGGCACCGTCTTCCACGGTCTCGGATCTGCTTCCCGAAAGCCGACACCAAGCGCAGATGCACCACCGTAGTGGACAATGAACTGACTCCCATTGCCGACCATGACTCATAGAGGCCGCCGCGACCATCGTTCTCCTCCTCGATTGGTAATGTGTGTATTGAATCACTTAGCAGTACATGTGCAGTTCCAATTTTGTTCATACCTACCCTTCAAATTTCCTGGGTGCTATTGTTCCCGTAAAAGTAATTTGTTATAGCCTCCATTGTCCAATAGAATATCAGCTTGTAATTGTGCGTCGCTCCTGTATCGCGCTGTGCTTGGGTAGGTATTTCATCTGCAACCAGTAGTGTGGCAAATGATGGATAGTTTTTTAGAACTAGCAAGATGCCCATGCGTTGCACGCATCAAGATGCATTTGTATGAGTAGTTTATCTTGTGGGAGAAAAGGATGAACGAGGGAATGCCTTATTTGCAAATGCGGAGAGGAATGTGGGTATCTTTTTGCAAAATTGCCACAGTTTCCTTCCTATACGTCGGATATAAATCGGATGGCCTATATTGCAGGATGGCAGGAACACCATCATCACCAACTCTGTTTTTTATAAGAGTAGGGAAAAAGTAGAGAAAAAATAGAGAGTAGAGAAGTAGAGATAAATATTAAATATAAAATAAATATAACAGTAGAGAAGAGAGTAGAGATAGCAGAGACGTCGGGAAAGGATTGCGCGCGCGCGGGAAAAAGTGGCCGGGCGTGCGCTAGTTTTGGCCCGCCGCGTCCGGCGCGCTTTATAAAATCCAACGCCCTCCCACCGCTCTGTGCATTGCCACCGCTCTCTCCCCGCTTTGTGCCTCACCACCGCTTTCTCCCCACTTATTTTCGCCTCGCCGCCGCCGCACCACCATGCCGTCGCGTCGCCGGGAAACTTGGGGATACCGCGGCATCCGCGCGCGCTCCGCTGAGATCCGGTTCCGTGGGATGCGCCTCGGCCTCGGCAATTTCGACACCGCCAACGAGGCCGCCCGCGTGTACGACACGGCGGCGTGGCGCCTCCGTTGGCCTCATAGAACATTGAACTTCCCCAACATGCCGACGCGGGAGCGGGCACAGGAGCTCGCGCCTCTGCAGCGGCTTATCACCGATGAGGATCGTCGCGACAACCGAAGGCGGGAGCAGTGTCTCAGCATCGCCGAGATGGACGAGGAAGCCATGGCGCTGTGGCGCCAACGCTTCCCGCAGGACATCATCAACGAGCGCGAGTTCTATGAGCAAAGGAGGGAGGAGAGGGATAAGAGGAGGGTGGAGTGAGCCGCCTATCGCGAGGACAAGCGTAGGCGAAAAGCGGAAGCTCAATTCAACACGAGGCTAGGAGCAGCATCGCCCTGGGAATCGGACAACGATTGGTATCTTCACGCCTACAGTCAGACGTCGGAGGAGGACATCACCGAGGAGGAGTCGGACGACGAGGAGTAGTTGAATAATCGATTTTTTATCTATCTATGCTGAGAACTATTCTCTACTCTCTATCTCTACTTCTCGATCTCAGCACTGTAAATGCTTTTTTAAAGCGCCGCGCGTTGCGATTCTGTTGGAGATGCTCTAACATGGCAGACGAGTGTTTTAATGTTGCCCAAAAGATGCGCGAGTATTACTAGTAGTATATTTTTCTTGCCATGTTGAGATTTTAAAACCACGAGTGCGAACATGCAGAGGAGCAATGAAGACCAAACACGGGATATTGGGGACATCTTCAAGGAGCGTGGCAAGTTAAAGAGGAGCTGCACCGAACCTGTAAAACGAGCTTTGGTAAGTAACACCCTTTCAATTACTTTCGTTTAGCCTCGTGTTCTTCGATGTGTATATGTTGTAGTTTCTGTTTCTCTTAAGCCTCGTGTTCTTCGATGTGTCATAAGAAGAGTCTTAATCGTCCTAATGCTTTCGTTTTTAGCTTGATGTAGGAAGTGGGTGTTCTCACCTTGTAGTCTGTTTTTATATTTTTTCCTTTTGAATTCACTTCTCCCAGTTCTGTTTATCTAGCTTCTACTAAATGGATCGGGTTGCTCTGAGTAATTATCTAAAAAAGAAGTAACTTCATGTCAGGATGCAGTTCCTGCGAGGAGGGAAGTATGGTCAACCTCGAGATCATGTTTCCAGAATGAGGCTGGATTACACACAAGGTGCCAGTTCCCTAATGATGCTGGATTAGACACAAGGTGCAAATTCCCAGATGATGCTGGATTACACACAAGCCAGGTGGAGTCGTCAGCTGTGTGTCCTTGTGGCTCTAGTAAAGGCTGAAAGAAAGCGTGTAGCAGCCCTTGAGAATGTAGCTGAGTTCCTGAAGAAGCGAAAAGAGCAATCAGATGCTCTCTTCACCCATGCCCAAGAAGAGATGGAAGAAGCCAGAAATAAGCTAGCAGAGGCAGAGCAGGCTAGGCATCTCCTGCTATCTAAAACTGTTGTCCATACAAAATTTCCTTCATAGTAGCTAGGTTCAAATGTGATGTCCGTGCATCTACTGATGTGGCACAAAATATATTTTTTCGGGTCATGTAATAACAGCAATTACTTTCCAAACAATAACAGACGAAGCATTGGACATGGTATAGTTCACGTGCAAGCCCGACATTCCAAGTTCAACTTCCACATCAAACTCATGTTCACAGATATCTCCACATTCATACATAATGTCCACAACCATGATTCACTTCAAAGCCAAAAAAATTGAGGAGACTTATGAATAAAGAAAAACCTCTAGTTCCTGCTACCAGTGCGAGCACAACAAGTCAAGGCCATGCGTAATTAATTATATTTTGGTCACTTTTTGTGTTCTAAAATGTCGGCCGGCTCATGGAAGGACGTGTTGCCGGCACACGCGCGGATTCAATGAAGGCAGGCGGGGCAGTCTGAAGCCGGTTGCATGCGGTGAGGAGGCGTGTTCAGCCGGGCCTGCAGCGAGTGGGGCCCTCTTGGCCGACGCGCCGGTTCAATGCCTGCGCTATGAGAGGTCGGGTCCGTGTCAGAGCAATCACTCCCTCCAGTCCTTTTTTGTTTGCGTATAACAAAATCTCGTTTTCCATTCACATTTTACAAGTAAAATTCGTGGACAAACTTTGACCCAAAAAACGATGGGGACTAGTAAACCAGAACGAAGGTAGTAGTTTTTTTAATCAAAGAAGGGTTTCCCCCTTCCGATTTTCATTACTAAAAACCAACATCTAAATCTAAACATAGTATTTGCCCTAGAACTACCAGGTTCAACATCTCGCAACATAAACCCATACAACCATACGCCAAGGAGGTACGTAGTAGGTAGTACTATGAATTCCATTTTCGCTCCATACCAATCATTCTAAAAACTACTTAGTACTTATAACGCGCCATTGAAAATCGAAACTCTTAACCCTGCTAAAAATTGATATTTTAAACATGGCTACTCGATCTGTGGCAACTGGCGACCCACCGCCTCCAAGTCGTTCACCTGTGGTCCCGACCATCAACTCCTACGGATCAAATTATCACGCGAGCTGACTATTCCTACAAAGGTGCGCTCCACCACGTACCCGGTACCCGTGAATGCAGCAATCGTGGACCTAGGGTTTTAGGGTTTATTTGTTAACGTTGCCTTTACGTAACACTCATGTGTGCGAGACAACGAGAGACCGACTGCGTGCGTTCACCTCTTCTCTTCGTATATGTACTCCACCGTTTTTCTGGTGTCCACAAAATTATAATAACTACTAGCAATGTGCCAATGCGTTGCCACACGATCTGAGTAGATTAATACATATTCACCTTTTTGATAGAAAAAAAGTCTAGTTTTGAAATACATATATCACTAAAAAATGTTATGTTTCACTCAAAATATATTCCTTTGGCGGTTTTGATGAGATAAGGGAGGAATGTTGTTGGTTTCAAGATTCGAGAAGTGGTATATGTCTAATTTCTACTCTTACTAGCAAGATGCCCATACGTTGCACGGAGCATCAAGATCTCGTGGGAGAAAAGGATGAACGAGGGAAGGCCTTATCTGCAAATGTGGAGAGGACTGCGGGTAAATTGCCATAGTTTCGTTCCTATCCGTCAGATATAAATCAGACGGCCTATATTGCAGGATGGCAGGCCCACCATCATCACCAACTCTGTTTTTTTATCCCTACTCTTATAAAAAGCATAGTCGGTGATGATCGTGTGCCTGCCATCCTGCAATATAGGCTGTCCGATCTATATCTGATGGATAGGAAGGAAACTATGGCAATTTTGCAAAAAGATACCCACACCCCTCTCCACACTTGCAAATAAGGCCTTCCCTTGTTCATCCTTTTCTCCCACAAGATAAACTACTCATACAAATGCATCTTCGTGTTCCGTGCAACGCATGGGCATCTTGCTAGTTGTTGCAAAAAGCCCATGTGTGAGAGAGAGAGGGAGAGAGGAGGAGGACGGAGTGCATGTGTGACAAAGACACAAAGAGTGGGTGTGCGAGAGGTATCAGCTTAAAATGAGGCGATAGTGTGTGTGTGTGCACGATCGAGAGGGCGTGTCTCAAGAAGGGAACAAAAATCAACATAGATACAAGGAGCGGGAGAGAGACATGTATGCGATAGTGGAAGCACGAGAGTGCGGGTGTATAAACCTATCTAGAGGCTAGTCGATAAATGTTTGTGAGAGAAATACGAGACGGGGGTACGAAAGCGAGAGTTTTGTGTGTGTGAGAGAGAGACGGTAGTTGGGAAGGGGAGTGGAAGCAGGAGTTGTGTGTGTGTGTGAGAGAGAGGGGGGGAGCTTGTCTGATCGGTAAACAAATGAATAATGTCAGTCTGGGATGGAGACGAAAAGGAGACCGCAACAAATGTTGTGTCTATAGGAGAGAGAGAGGGAGAGAGAGTAATTTTAGTGGTATGATTCATATCTAGAGACATATAGGGTGTGTGAGAGAATCCCATAGAGAGAAACACAAAGTGAAAGACGAGTGGAGACTGTGTGTGTGGTGGTGAAAAAGAAATCTTAGGTACCTAGTGATACGAGAGAACGGTAGAGACGTGAGAGATAATGAAAACCGTGTAATGTATAATGATAGGGAGAGTGTGACACTTCTCAAGGGAGACGTCGAGAGACCATGTTTGCGAGAATAGGAGAAACATGAAGTGAGCATGCGGGTGAGCTGGAGAAAAGAGAGTGATAGCTACATGAAGGAGCATGCATGCGAGAGAGATGGGCGTGAAAGGAGTGAACATAAAAGGGATTCAAATATTTGAATTCGAGGTGATGATACATGTAATCCATACTCGGACCAAAATTGATCTATCAAACATGCATACTCATATGAATGCACGCGCATCTATGTTATTTAATATGTAGATATTAGTGATCCATACATTTTAGTAGAACATAATTTGGTTTAATTTTTTGAATTCAACCTTATGATTTTGAGATCATTGTATTTGTAAAGCATATTATACATATAAAGGAGCATAATTCTTTGTTGTTCTTTTGAAAGTATATATAAAAAAAATGATGTATATAGAATTTTATTCCAATCGAAAATGGACCCCGCCCGAAAAAATAGAATACAAACTGGATTCGAATTGAGTTGGCACGGTAAACGTGCACTCTGCAAAATTTGAATGAAGCGGGGAAAGTCGCAGTAACCGCCCGAAACCAAAATCTGCGAGATGGAAATTACTACTGCCTATCCCTCCCACGCAAAGCCTATCTGCTCGATTTCTATAGGTTTTGATAGGGGTAGGTTTGTAATTTCACTCGAACATGACATTACCGCCTCTCACCCAGATTCATACACGGTGGGCGCCAAAACACAGTGTGTCCTCGGTAGTTTCTGTTTCTCTTAAGCCTCGTGTTCTTCGATGTGTCATAAGAAGAGTCTTAATCGTCCTAATGCTTTCGTTTTTAGCTTGATGTAGGAAGTGGGTGTTCTCACCTTGTAGTCTGTTTTTATATTTTTTCCTTTTGAATTCACTTCTCCCAGTTCTGTTTATCTAGCTTCTACTAAATGGATCGGGTTGCTCTGAATAATTATCTAAAAAAGAAGTAACTTCATGTCAGGATGCAGTTCCTGCGAGGAGGGAAGTATGGTCAACCTCGAGATCATGTTTCCAGAATGAGGCTGGATTACACACAAGGTGCCAGTTCCCTAATGATGCTGGATTAGACACAAGGTGCAAATTCCCAGATGATGCTGGATTACACACAAGCCAGGTGGAGTCGTCAGCTGTGTGTCCTTGTGGCTCTAGTAAAGGCTGAAAGAAAGCGTGTAGCAGCCCTTGAGAATGTAGCTGAGTTCCTGAAGAAGCGAAAAGAGCAATCAGATGCTCTCTTCACCCATGCCCAAGAAGAGATGGAAGAAGCCAGAAATAAGCTAGCAGAGGCAGAGCAGGCTAGGCATCTCCTGCTATCTAAAACTGTTGTCCATACAAAATTTCCTTCATAGTAGCTAGGTTCAAATGTTTATCCAGTCAGCATGCCTGTTGTGATGTCCGTGCATCTACTGATGTGGCACAAAATATATTTTTTCGGGTCATGTAATAACAGCAATTACTTTCCAAACAATAACAGACGAAGCATTGGACATGGTATAGTTCACGTGCAAGCCCGACATTCCAAGTTCAACTTCCACATCAAACTCATGTTCACAGATATCTCCACATTCATACATAATGTCCACAACCATGATTCACTTCAAAGCCAAAAAAAATTGAGGAGACTTATGAATAAAGAAAAACCTCTAGTTCCTGCTACCAGTGCGAGCACAACAAGTCAAGGCCATGCGTAATTAATTATATTTTGGTCACTTTTTGTGTTCTAAAATGTCGGCCGGCTCATGGAAGGACGTGTTGCCGGCACACGCGCGGATTCAATGAAGGCAGGCGGGGCAGTCTGAAGCCGGTTGCATGCAGTGAGGAGGCGTGTTCAGCCGGGCCTGCAGCGAGTGGGGCCCTCTTGGCCGACGCGCCGGTTCAATGCCTGCGCTATGAGAGGTCGGGTCCGTGTCAGAGCAATCACTCCCTCCAGTCCTTTTTTGTTTGCGTATAACAAAATCTCGTTTTCCATTCACATTTTACAAGTAAAATTCGTGGACAAACTTTGACCCAAAAAACGATGGGGACTAGTAAACCAGAACGAAGGTAGTAGTTTTTTTAATCAAAGAAGGGTTTCCCCCTTCCGATTTTCATTACTGAAAACCAACATCTAAATCTAAACATAGTATTTGCCCTAGAACTACCAGGTTCAACATCTTGCAACATAAACCCATACAACCATACGCCAAGGAGGTACGTAGTAGGTAGTACTATGAATTCCATTTTCGCTCCATACCAATCATTCTAAAAACTACTTAGTACTTATAACGCGCCATTGAAAATCGGAACTCTTAACCCTGCTAAAAATTGATATTTTAAACATGGCTACTCGATCTGTGGCAACTGGCGACCCACCGCCTCCAAGTCGTTCACCTGTGGTCCCGACCATCAACTCCTACGGATCAAATTATCACGCGAGCTGACTATTCCTACAAAGGTGCGCTCCACCACGTACCCGGTACTCGTGAATGCAGCAATCGTGGACCTAGGGTTTTAGGGTTTATTTGTTAACGTTGCCTTTACGTAACACTCATGTGTGCGAGACAACGAGAGACCGACTGCGTGCGTGCACCTCTTCTCTTCGTATATGTACTCCACCGTTTTTCTGGTGTCCACAAAATTATAATAACTACTAGCAATGTGCCAATGCGTTGCCACACGATCTGAGTAGATTAATACATATTCACCTTTTTGATAGAAAAAAAGTCTAGTTTTGAAATACATATATCACTAAAAAAATGTTATGTTTCACTCAAAATATATTCCTTTGGCGGTTTTGATGAGATAAGGGAGGAATGTTGTTGGTTTCAAGGTTCGAGAAGTGGTATATGTCTAATTTCTACTCTTACTAGCAAGATGCCCATACGTTGCACGGAGCATCAAGATCTCGTGGGAGAAAAGGATGAACGAGGGAAGGCCTTATCTGCAAATGTGGAGAGGACTGCGGGTAAATTGCCATAGTTTCGTTCCTATCCGTCAGATATAAATCAGACGGCCTATATTGCAGGATGGCAGGCCCACCATCATCACCAACTCTGTTTTTTTATCCCTACTCTTATAAAAAGCATAGTCGGTGATGATCGTGTGCCTGCCATCCTGCAATATAGGCTGTCCGATCTATATCTGATGGATAGGAAGGAAACTATGGCAATTTTGCAAAAAGATACCCACACCCCTCTCCACACTTGCAAATAAGGCCTTCCCTTGTTCATCCTTTTCTCCCACAAGATAAACTACTCATACAAATGCATCTTCGTGTTCCGTGCAACGCATGGGCATCTTGCTAGTTGTTGCAAAAAGCCCATGTGTGAGAGAGAGAGGGAGAGAGGAGGAGGACGGAGTGCATGTGTGACAAAGACACAAAGAGTGTGTGTGCGAGAGGTATCAGCTTAAAATGAGGCGATAGTGTGTGTGTGTGCACGATCGAGAGGGCGTGTCTCAAGAAGGGAACAAAAATCAACATAGATACAAGGAGCGGGAGAGAGACATGTATGCGATAGTGGAAGCACGAGTGTGCGGGTGTATAAACCTATCTAGAGGCTAGTCGATAAATGTTTGTGAGAGAAATACGAGACGGGGGTACGAAAGCGAGAGTTTTGTGTGTGAGAGAGAGACGGTAGTTGGGAAGGGGAGTGGAAGCAGGAGTTGTGTGTGTGTGTGAGAGAGAGGGGGGGAGCTTGTCTGATCGGTAAACAAATGAATAATGTCAGTCTGGGATGGAGACGAAAAGGAGACCGCAACAAATGTTGTGTCTATAGGAGAGAGAGAGAGAGAGAGTACTTTTAGTGGTATGATTCATATCTAGAGACATATAGGGTGTGTGAGAGAATCCCATAGAGAGAAACACAAAGTGAAAGACGAGTGGAGACTGTGTGTGTGGTGGTGAAAAAGAAATCTTAGGTACCTAGTGATACGAGAGAACGGTAGAGACGTGAGAGATAATGAAAACCGTGTAATGTATAATGATAGGGAGAGTGTGACACTTCTCAAGGGAGACGTCGAGAGACCATGTTTGCGAGGATAGGAGAAACATGAAGTGAGCATGCGGGTGAGCTGGAGAAAAGAGAGTGATAGCTACATGAAGGAGCATGCATGCGAGAGAGATGGGCGTGAAAGGAGTGAACATAAAAGGGATTCAAATATTTGAATTCGAGGTGATGATACATGTAATCCATACTCGGACCAAAATTGATCTATCAAACATGCATACTCATATGAATGCACGCGCATCTATGTTATTTAATATGTAGATATTAGTGATCCATACATTTTAGTAGAACATAATTTGGTTTAATTTTTTGAATTCAACCTTATGATTTTGAGATCATTGTATTTGTAAAGCATATTATACATATAAAGGAGCATAATTCTTTGTTGTTCTTTTGAAAGTATATATAAAAAAATGATGTATATAGAATTTTATTCCAATCGAAAATGGACCCCGCCCGAAAAAATAGAATACAAACTGGATTCGAATTGAGTTGGCACGGTAAACGTGCACTCTGCAAAATTTGAACGAAGCGGGGAAAGTCGCAGTAACCGCCCGAAACCAAAATCTGCGAGATGGAAATTACTACTGCCTATCCCTGCCACGCAAAGCCTATCTGCTCGATTTCTATAGGTTTTGATAGGGGTAGGTTTGTAATTTCACTCGAACGTGACATTACCACCTCTCACCCAGATTCATACACGGTGGGCGCCAAAACACGGTGTGTCCTCGGCCGAAATCGACTCCCTCCCCGATTCATACACGGTGGGCACCAAAAACAAACTCTCGTCGGCAAATATTCGGTGTATGCGAGATTACCTTCCTATCCCCAACTGACTAATATTGCTGTGATGTAGGAAATTTGAAACGGGGCTAAGTTTGTAATTTTCCTCAAGTTTGAAACAAGCGCGCCCTGAAGACATGGTTCCCCCTTCCTCTCCACCTCCATTTCCCCAATTGTAGTCAATGGGCGCCAAAACACCGTCTCCACCCCAGCCTCCTCCGTCCGCCACCCCATCCACCGCCGTCCTCCTCCACCATGCCGGAGCTGATACCCCGACGCCGCCGTCCATTACAAGAGATCGACCTCTCTCATCCATGGCTTCGGACCGGGATCCTTGCATCCCGTCCTCTCGCTTCATCCCCACCGTCGTCCACCTTGCCGGTGCCGCTCCTATGACCGTCTCGTCCACCGCGCCCTGCCGCCACCGTCTACCCTCCTAGATCTGCTTCCACGCCGCCTACAGCCATCGGTACTGCAACACCGTCAAATTCTCAGCAGATGCATACACGACGCCGCACCAGAGGCGGTACTCTTTCGTATCTGCTCAACTTATTTATCACAGCAAGAAAATAGATCGCCACTGCATTACTCTGATTTCTTGTCCATCACTTACTTGCTAGTTGAGAGCAAACATTGGTTGCGAAGTTGCCTTTGTCCAGTTTGCACCTTCAGATCCGCCATGGCATGCTCAACACTATACTCCCAATGCTTATGGTTTTCCCCTTTTATATTCCACACTAGTTAAATCACAGTAGACTAAATTTCAAAATTGGGTCAGTCGATTTTTCAGAGCTCGCCGGAGTTCGCCGGTGCGAACGAAGGGGCTCGGGTGGGGACTTTGGTTGTTGGGGGGGGGGGGCGGTGGTGGGGCCTCGCCGAACGAAGAAAACTCGACGCGGGTGGGGGTGGGGTGGGGGGTGGGGGTGGCGGAGGAACACAGGCGGTGGGGGCCGATGGTCCGGCCGATGGCCCGTGCGTTGTTCTATATGGGAAGAATCAGAGACGAGGAAGAAGAAGGGTTAGGAGACGTAGGATCTTCATCCAACTGCCAGAAATGGTCGACTGACCCAAATGCAGACATGCCTTTATATTCAGTACCATCATCGTACCTGCTTAGCACTACTCCTGAATCCATCAAGCTAAACAATGTGACACTCATAATTCCAAACTTGTTGCTCAAGTACGAATCTGATATGATGCTGATATTACTAAAACAGATAACATTTAATTGGTCAGCTAATGTTCCTACTTTACTTTCGAAAAAGCACGTGCACCACATATAGAGAGACAACAGGGAGTTGCTTTCTTAATGCGCTTTGGTTCATCATGTGTGGGCACTGCGCAACGAACATTTTATTATCCAAAATCTGCTTGCTCTTCTTTACCATGTTCCTCTTCTGTTCTTCTTTAATAAGTACTCTCTCTGTTCCTAAATACAAGTCTTTGTATAGATTCCATCATGGACTACATATGGAGCAAAATGAGTGAATCTACACTCTAAAATGTATCTGGATACATCTGTATGTGATCCATAGTGGAAATCTCTACCAAGACTTATATTTTGCTATGGAGGGAGTATGATAGTAGTACAATATGTTCCTTGTAGTGAATATGAGCAGGGACATTTGCAATGTAGAGGTCTATACGGTCGGTTGGTATGGACACTTTGAACTCGTCGGGCCTCTTTGATTCGTAGGATTTTGTAAACATGGGAATAGGATTTGTAGTGGCCTGCCCACTTGAATCCTATAAGAATAGCAAGGAAATGCGGGGAGCTGTGTCACCTTTGAGAGTTACACTGATATTAACAGTACGGCACCTTCAGTTGAAGAGAGCTGGTATCCGAAGGCTTTCTAGCCGTACCGGCAATACTAGCACATATATTCCAGCAAGTTCCACTTTGCTGATTTTACTCTGATGCTTACGGTTTTCCCGTTATATCTACACTATGATCTGTGTAGCTTCTTTGTGTCGCACTAGCAGCAGTCCACTCTTGAAGCTAAACACCGCCATGACTTACAAAATTGGCACCAAGGCATTGAGTGCCATTCTGGATGCAATGAAACTCATATGCTCACCACCTGTTGATTCTTGTTCAGAATATGATCCTAATGACTATTCTAACCTCGAGGAGTCAAAGGCAGATGGCCTGTCCTGTTCACCCATCAAGGTGCCTGTTCTAATTTGGCAAGGTTTTATTGATTGCGCGTATCTTGCATATGTTGTCTTGCATTTCTTCTACTTTGTTGCACTGCCATCTGCTTAGTTTACTCATCATATGTGTCGAGATGCCATGCCCATCCATTATCAATACATATTCCATCTGTCATCATACCATGTTTTTCCACTCAGATGCTGTTCTTGTGCATCAGACATCAAAAAGGAAGAGGGTGATTGCCGAACCTGAAGGAGCACCAGCAAAGTCCTTGAAAAACGTGGTTGTGCCGGAGAAATCAGACATCACCCCACTTATATTGGATGTACAACCAATGACACAAAACGTAGGACCGACTCCAGCAGACTGTACCCATACTTCACTGGCCACACCACTAGCCGCACCACAAAGGACCTGCACTCCAGCAAAAGGTATGCCGATTTCTGTTGCCATAGCACCAGCCGTACCACGGAAAAATCCCACTCCAGCAAAAAGTACAGCAAGTCCACCGGCCGAAGACCTATCCCAACTGCAGAGACGGCCAATTCCTGCAGACTGGAACCCCATTCTAGTTATTCCCAGTTTAAAAGACAATGCTTTCATTGTTGTAAGGGACTACGTGCATATATTCCCATCATGGGAAGATTATAGTGAAGACAAACACCATTTTCACATCTTCCTGTCCCAGTTACGTGTAAGTGCTATTATTCATGGTGATTATTTTCCTGTTTTCTGTTGATTGAACACATCAATGATTTACATTACATTGTTGTAAGTAGGCAAGCGTCAATCTGGATAGTCATGACAAGCAAAGCTTGCTTGCGCTTTCCAAGGAAGCATTGCAGCAGTATTGGTGTTACCTGAGGAAATCACACTTTGATGGCAAGTCTATAAACGAATTTCTAGTGAAGTCTCATGTGCTAAATTTAGAAGACATTGAATGGAAAAACCTTGTTATGCACTAGTCTCGTTCCAAGGATGAGGTACTGTCTATGATATCGCATGACAATTTGAACTTCTACTTTTCCGCATGTGCCTTACAGATCTTTTTTGTAGGAAATCTGCTCGAAAAAGAATTCCGGTTTGAAAAGAACGACAGGATATCGCAAATATGCTGCCCGCTGCTTTGCTCTTGTTAGTACCTATTTTCCTGTATCACTGTACTTGCATACATACCTGGTTAATTATGTGACAGCAGTATGCATGATAGCTTGCTTATCAATTGTTCGCTCCAAATTATCTGATTTGTATGAATGGTTACATTAGTGTAGAATATATCCAATGCCAATGAATTTTTTTAGCTCTGCATTGTTCTTGTAAGTACATGCTGTCCTTTATCAATGTACTTATATTGACAGGTAGTTGTTCATGTACCATCACTCTACATCTTATTTTCCTTTGCCCTCCATTTTCTACACATAAGATCTATATTTACTCTTACCATAAGGTTGGATAACACCGATGGTACTGAAGAAGTTTAGCTTTGCATTGCTCTTGGCTGTACCTTTTGCCTGTATCGCTGTACTTACATTTATAGCTACTTGGTTATGTAGCATCACTCTTCATCTTATCTTAAATATTCTCCATTTTTTCTTATATTTTCACATCTATATTTACTCTTAACAAAATGTAGAATAAAGGCAATGCTTATGAAGAAGATTATGTGGTGAACTTCTTGAATTGCCCCCCCATCAGCATGGACAAGGGCTTTATAGAGCCTGCCTTCACCAATAATGTAAGTTTTTCCTTCTCAAGCCTTCAAACTTTGTTGTGTATATTTGGTTAGGCATGACTGCAACAGCTGTTTATGTTTGGTGTTTGCATCAAATTGCATGTTTAAAGTTTATTATGTACTCCAGTTCATAAACAAAAGTTTGTCCTTCTCAATTTAAGTTTTCAGTTGTACAACCAAGTTCCTTCTTCATACCATGTAAATTAAACTATACAGAGCAAGTGATCTTATTTTGCCAATCTAAAATGGGATAAATTGACAGCACACTAACCATTGATACTTATGAGTTCTTGATCTGTAATCCAGTGGTGTCGTGAAGCTGCCAACTCATTCACAATGTCATTTCCTGCCATGTCTTGACCTGAACAATACCATATTGTGTTAATGCTATTTTAAACTGTGTCACTTTATTCATGAGTAAGAAATGTGATGAATTGTCAGCACTGATACTTATATGTGCAAAACCTGTCATCTGTCTGATTGTTTATCTTTCAGAGTGAGGAGGATATAAGTGTCAAACAAGTGTAGTCTCACCACCTTGCTCAGCTGCTTGCGCTGCAGCTCCGGAGCAGGGCTAACCTTTCTTGAACTCCATTGAAGTGCTGTCGGTTTTGTATATTATTTTGTCAGCGTGTTTAGTTGCACTTGTGGCGATCTTTGATGCCCAGTGTATGTAGTCTGCTGTCTGCTTGTGCATTATTATCATAGTGGCGAACTTTGATGCCCAGTGGATGTAAATGCCGTAATTTCTTTATTGTATAGTGTAGGTTTTTTTCTTATTCACGTTGCTGCAGTTATTTTACTGTATATATATCCTGTCTTCGCAATAAACCGGCCAAACCGTAAAATTACGGTACATAATCGTGCCGTCATGCAAATCACCACGTATGATCCGCATCATAGGCCCCGTCATCTTGGTCCGTTAACAGGCCTAAATGTAAACTGGCCCACTAGTAGATTCGGGCCTTTAATAGGCCGAGTAAAGCGCCGGCCCTATTTTCCCAAGAAAACTCAATGGGCCTTTAGGAGGCTGAAAAGTAGGTTGCGCCTGAAACGTGCCGAACAGCTCACGGGCCGGCAGCAGGCTGAAATTGACCCCGGCCCATGAATGTGCCAATCAAATCATGGGCTTATAATAGGCCAAAATTGTCTCGGTCCTTGTTTGGCCCAATCAGATTATCGGCTGCGAGCAGGCCGGATGCAAACCAGGCCGTAGTTAGGCCCAACTATATGACGGGCTTTTAACATGCCGAAATTAATATAGGGCCCAAATGTTAAACAGGCCCTTAACAGGCCGAAACTAATATTAGGCCGAATTACTAAATGGGCCTTTAGCAAATGGGCCCAAAAGCGTAGCGTCCAGTTGACGGGCCGAATCTGATATGGGCCATAATTTAGCCCAAAGCCTCTTAAAGGGCCGGAGTTGATCTGGGCCGTAATTTGGCCCAGAACGTGGTAGGATTTTAACGGGCCAGATCTCATATGGGCCATTATTAGGCCCGGAACGTGGCAGGCCATTAATGGAGCGGATCAAATATGGGCCGACATTTGGCCCAGAACATGGCAGCCAGTTAATGGGCCGGCCTACTAGGGTCCTCAAAATCTTGTGGGGCTACAGCTGGGCTGGCCCATTAATGTCAGCGAAATCTCGTGGGCCTTTAGCTGGGCCGGCCCATTATGGTCCACAAAAATCTTGTGGGCCTTCACCTGGGTTGGCCCATTATGGCACGCAAAAATCTTGTGGGCCTTTACCTGGGCCGGCCCATTATGTCCTGCAAAATCTTGTGGGCCTTTAGCTGGGCCATCCCATTATGGGCCGCAAAATCTTGTGGGCCTTTAGTTGGGCCGGCCCATTTAATCTTTATGGGCCACTATTGGGCCGTGCCACGTGTCGACGTATGATAGGCGCTTTGGGTCCAATGAGTGGATGACATCTGTTCCAACGGTCAGCCAACACGTGTTTCCTCCAGCCAATGATGATTTTATACGAGGAAAATCCCCATTGGTCGGGCTGTTAACGGGTTATCGGATCCAAAACCGGACCCGATAGCTTAACGGCGTTCCATTACGGTGGATGAACGTGTCGGTCACCCTTGACGAAAGCACTTCTGTGACGCGCGATTTATCATCATGGAAGTGGACACTTCCGTGATGATAATTTTGGTAATGTCATGGAACACTTCTACGACAACACAGGTATGACTATCTTGATTCTGTCATAAAATTGTCATGGATGTACATGCATGACAGAAAACGTGACCTACTGTGACAAACACGTATCATCACGGAAGTGTATTTTTTTGTAGTGATACCTCTCCGATACTCAGAGTGACAAATCCTAATCTCGATCTATGCCAACTCAACAAACCCCTTCGGAGATACCTGTAGAGCATCTTTATGATCACCTAGTTACGTTGTGACGTTTGATAGCACACAAGGTATTCCTCCGGTATCCGGCAGTTGCATAATCTCATAGTCGAAGGAATATGTATTTGACATTAAGAAAGCAATAGCAATAAAACTGAACGATCATTATGCTAAGCTAACAGTTGGGTTTTTCCGATCACATCATTCTCCTAATGATGTGATCCCGTTATCAAATGACAACACATGTCTATGGTTAGGAAACCTTAACCATCTTTGGTGAACGAGCTAGTCTAGTAGAGGCTTACTAGCGACACGGTATTTGTTTATGTATTCGCACATGTATTTAAGTTTCCGATCAATACAATTCTAGCATGAATAATAAACCTTTATCATGAATAAGGAAATATAAAATAACAACTTTATTATTGCCTCTAGGGCATATTTCCTTCAGACCCGACTTCAACAATGGTCTCAAGTAAAGTCCAGGTAACCGTGTGTCCATAACATCAAGGAGGAATCTGATTTATCACCCTCGATGGAATCCACTTGATGTAATTGTCAAGGTGAACTAGGAGGAATCACCCTCAATCTTCACGCTTGAGGGATTGCACGACATATCCGTATCATAAGTGGTAAAGGAGGAATCACCCTCGATGACCATGACCAAATAGCTACACTACAGAGTTATCATCAGGAGTGCGTTACGAGGTATCACCTCGGCACTCAATAGTAGCTCTGCAGAGATCGAGCAACCAAGGGGGAGTGATGTGATGTGTCGGGCTCTGGACGTCTATCAAGTTGATCAAGCCATCGATGATGAAGCAGGGGCAACAGGGACAAGGTGAGGGGTCACTGGTGGATCACTAACCAACCTATACTAAGCAGTTTAGGATAAGCAGGTAGGTAACAATAGCAGGTTACAAAAGCAGGCTATGCATTAGATATAGGAGCAGTCAAATACAGTAGCAAAATCTAATGCAAGCATGAGAGAGAAGGAATGGGCGATATCAGGATGATCAAGGAGGGTTTGCTTGCCTGGAAGCTCTTTTGAAAGCGGAGAAGGGTCTCCTTATGTCTAGTATGCCACTTTATTCTTGTAGACTTGTGTTGGGCCTCCAAGCGCAGAGTTTTGTAGGACAGTAGCAATTTTCCCTCAAGTTGGATGACCTAAGGTTTATCAATCCGTGGGAGGTGTAGGATGAAGATGGTCTCTCTCAAACAACCCTGCAATCAAATACAAGAAATCTCTTGTGTCCCAAACACACCTAATACAATGGCAAATTGTATAGGTGTACTAGTTCGGCGAAGAGATGGTGATAAAAGTGTAATATGGATTGTAGAAATATATTTTTATAATCTGAATAAATAAAAACAGCAAGGTAGCAACTTGTAAGCGGGCACAAAAACAGTATTGCAATGCCTGAAAATGAGACCTAGGGTCCATACTTTCACTAGTGCAATCTCTCAACAATGCTAATATAATTGGATCATATAACCATCCCTCGATGTGTAATGAAGAAATCACTCCAAAGTTCCTATCTAGCGGAGAACATGAGACTAAATTGTTTGTAGGGTACGAAACCACTGACGATGACATGTACCTAGGGTAGGGTCATAGGCCTGACCTAGACACCCTACCCAAAGACATTGCCCTACACTCAAAGACATTCAAGACACAAGAGGAGAAACCGACTGAGTTATCAAGGAGTGCAATGCACTCGACCTCTAACCTCACTCGGATATCCCAATTCCATTCGACCATTATGAAGTCACTCGACGATGCAAGAAACCACTCGGAGTAGAGAAGGCCTAACGTCACTCAGGATGGCAACGGTCAGGCATTCACTCTGTAGCCTTAAAGATCATTTATACCTCTTTATTATTGGCGTTACCAATAACGTCTCACCTTAATGTACATTAAACCCTTTGTAACATGGGCTGGCTGGGGTCCTGGCGCACTCTATATAAGCCACCCCCTCCACTGGCACAAGGGTTTGCACCCCCTGTAACTTCACGCATAGTCCAGTCGACCAAGCCTCCGGGCACCGAGACGTAGGGCTGTTACTTCCTCCGCGAAGGGCCTGAACTCGTAAACCTTGCGTGCACAATCTCACCGTAGCTAGGATCTTGCCTCCTCCTACGTACCCCCTATTCTACTGTCAGACTTACTCCCACGACAGTTGGCGCCCACCGTGGGGCAGGTGTCTTAGTGACTTCAAGTGAGGTTGCAAATTTTCCGATCCCCATCATCATGGTTTCTGGCGGCAGTTTGGCTGAGGGCCGCGAGATCCGTCTCGGTGCTCATTTTCATCGCCGACGACTCCGCCTGGCTCCAGGAGGCCCCCCTCGACGTCGAGACGCTCCCCGTACGCGGGGCGACGCACTTTCGCGCATGCGTCCGCGGCAGCCGTCGACTCAGTATCGGTCGGCTTCCGTAGTGTCTTCGCTCCCTGCTGCTCGTCGTCGCAAGCGATCTGGTCGATCGCGGCTTTAGCGGTGGGTAAAGCATGCGATGGCATGTTAGTCAGCCACCCCTCAAGTCTCGGCAATCGAGCCCGACGAATCTCTCTACGGGCTGTTCGACTGGCTCCGTCAAGACCCTGTCCGAGAGCGACATCAGCGACCCTGCAGCAGAAGTCCTGATGGTCGACACGTCGCGTAGCCCGCCTGGTTTCCGTCGTAGCGGCGGCGGTGATCCGTTGCATGTTCACGAGGAATATCGTCCTGAAGCCCTCACTTCGCAGCAGAGGGATGAGTTGCACCGTCGCATCATGGAGGCACTCCACACTCCTATCATCAGAGAGACCTCCGAGGCTCGGGCCTTGGAGGCTGCGCGCCTGGCCACTTTGACTGAGCGCGCACGACTGGAGAACCTTCAGCATTCACTCGACAAGCACACTCGACGACAGATCCCTGAATCCAGTCGACGACAGCGACAATTGTTCCCGCCTAAACCTCAGGTATACCGCACTACGATTCAGAATCTTACAGCTGCAGCCCATATAGCAGAGTCGATCCAGCCGTCCCAATCAGAGGCTGGAAGAGGTTTGATGCATATCCGAGCACTGCTCAGGGCAGCGGGAGAGCAGAACACAGCCATTTCTCAGTCTCGCAATAGGATCCACAGTAGGTCCGTGGTGGCGGACACAGTCCAGTCGGCTCATAGCCCAATATCGCCTCCATGGCGTGAGGGACGTGGGTACCGCCAGGAACAGCACCTGGGTCGGAACCATGAGCAGTATGATCATCGACTCGGCCGCGATGACCACCATCGAGTGCCTACGCCCCCTCCGAGGGGCAGATCATACGTGCCCCGGCAATATGATGACAGGCGCCCGTATAGCAATGAGCGGAGGGTTCCAGTCGACCCAAGAGAGCCCGGTTTTGATGCGAGGTCAATCCTTGTTAAAGGTCTGGTCGACAAAAACCGAGCACACATAGAAGGGCTAGATAGAGATCGTCCGACTGGCAACAGAGTACACGTCTCCGGACCTGAATGCTTCAGCAGAGCAGCCACTGAGATCCCTCCCAACTTCAGGTTGGCAATGGGAGTGAGCAAGTTCAGCGGTGAGTCGAAGCCTGATACTTGGCTGGAAGATTACTGAGTGGCTGTACAGATTGGTGGCGGTCATGATGATGTAGCCATGAAACATCTCCCCTTGATGTTGGAGGGGTCGGCCAGAGCTTGGTTGAATCAATTGGCTCCTGGTAGTATATTCAGTTGGGAAGAATTGGCCCGAGTGTTTGTCAGAACATTTGAGGGCACTTGCAAACGTCCTACAGGGCTGATTGAGTTGCAGCATTGTGTGCAGAAACCGAATGAAACTTAGAGGGATTACATCCAGAGGTGGACCACTTTGCATCACACAGTGGAAAATGTGTCACAACACCAAGCTGTTTGCGCCTTCAAGGAGGGTGTTCGGTACAGAGAGCTTAACCTGAAATTCGTTCGGACAGGAGATATGACTCTGGCTCAAATGATGGAAATAGCCACTCGGTATGCTAACGGCGAAGAAGAAGACCGACTCCGCAGTGGCAAGAACAAACCAGTCGCCCAGGATACCGGAGGAGGGAATTCTAGTCAGAATCATAAGCGCAAAGCCGAACCCGTAGGTCCTGGAGAGGCCGTAGTTGTGACCCAAGGAAAATTTAAAGGAAAGCCTAGGGACCCTGGATCCCCAAGAAGGTGAAGGATCAAGCAGGAAATGATGTGCTAGATTTGTCGTGTCACATACACACCAATAACGATGAAGAGGGAAACCTAATTTATCCCAAGCATACCACTCGACAGTGTCGACCCCTTATCCAGCAGTTCCGAGAGGGCCAGCCCAGTGAGAAAGAGAAAGAATCTGATAAGGATGAGGACAAAGAAGAGGATGATGGTTATCCCAATGTCAATGCCACTTTGGTGATTTTTGCTGACATAGAAAGCAAAAGTTGACTGAAAGTCATCAACAGAGAAGTGAACATGGTTGCTCCGGCAACAATGCCATATCTGAAGTGGTCAAAGACTCCCATAACATTCGACCAGTCCGGTCATCCAGCGCACGTTGCTACCCCTGGGCGGCAAGCGTTGGTGGTCGACCCAGTAGTTGGGGGCACTCGACTAACTAAGGTCTTGATGGACAGTGGCAATGGCCTGAACATTTTGTATGCCGAGACCCTTAGAGGGATGGGCATCCCGATGTCCAAGCTTAGTGAGAGCAACATGAGATTCCATGGAGTCATTCCAGGAAAGAAGGCTGATTCACTCGGCCAGATCGCCCTTGATGTGGTTTTCGGTGATTCCAAGAATTATCGCAAGGAAAAGTTGACATTTGAAGTCGTGGACTTTCACAGTGCCTATCACACCATTTTGGGCAGACCTGCGTATGCTCGTTTCATGGCTCGACCATGTTATGTGTACCTCAAGTTGAAGATGCCTGGTCCCAGAGGTGTGATCACAGTCACTGGAAATCGGCAGAGAGCAGAAGAGTGCCTCTAGAAGGGCTCAAAGATTGCCGTTGAACGGATGGCAGCAGTGGAGATGCAAGAATATCAGAAGAATGCAGATCCGAGTGAATTGTTGCGTGCTAAGAAGCCTGCTTCAGAGTCCGCATTTCAGTCGTCCGGGGAAACAAAGCCAGTTCACGTTCACCCGACCGACCCAAATGCTTCCCTGGCTCATATCTCAACAACACTCGACAGCAAATAGGAAGAAGCGCTCATCCAGTTCCTCCATGAGAACTGGGACCTCTTCGCATGGAAACCATCCGACATGCCAGGTGTACCTAGGGGACTGGCTGAGCACCATCTGCGAGTCGACCCAGAACAAAACCTGTCAAAGAGCGCCTCCGTCGGTCTGCCGTGGAGAAGAGAAAGGCAATTGGCGAGGAGGTGGCTCGGCTTTTGGCAGCCGAGTTCATCCGCGAGATATACCACTCCGAGTGGCTCGCCAATGTTGTCATTGTCCCCAAGAAAGACAAATCACTTCGTATGTGAATCGATTTCAAACATATCAATCGGGCCTGCCCGAAAGATCATTTCCCTCTGCCCCTCATCGACCAGATAGTCGACTCAACTGCAGGGTATGAGCGGTTGTCCTTTTTGGATGCATATTCCGGGTACCATCAGATCCGTCTATATGGACCCGATGAAATAAAGACAACTTTCATCACCCCATTCGGGTGTTTTTGCTATGTTACCATGCCCTTTGGACTCAAGAATGCGGGTGCCACGTTCATGCGTATGATCCAGAAGTGCCTGCTCACTCAAATCAGTCGGAATGTAGAAGCTTACATGGACGATATCATGGTCAGGTCATGCAAAGGTTCCGACCTACTGACTGATCTCACTGAAACCTTTGCCAACTTAAGAAGATATGATATCAAGCTCAATCTATCAAAGTGCACATTCGGAGTCCCAGGCGGAAAGTTACTCGGTTTCCTCGTTTCCGAGTGAGGAATCGACGCAAATCAAGAAAAGGTTGGCACAATTCTCCGAATGAAACGCCCCGTGCGCGTGCATGATGTTCAGAAGCTTACTGGTTGTCTGGCTGTGTTAAGTCGATTCATCTCATGTCTCGGTGAAAAGGCATTACCTCTTTACCGACTAATGAAGAAGTCTGAGCAGTTCGAGTGGAATGATGAAGATGAAGCAGCATTTGAAGAGCTCAAAGCCCTGCTTTCCACCCAGCCAGTGCTTGCTGCTCCGATCAGCAAAGAGCCTCTGTTGCTTTATATCACAGCCACTGGACAGGTTGTCAGCACATTACTCACGGTCGAGCGCGAAGAAGAAGGAAAAGCCTATAAAGTTCAGCGCCCAGTGTACTATGTTTCTGAAGTTTTAACTCCGTCCAAGCAAAGATACCCGCATTATCAGAAGCTTATATATGGAATTTACATGACCATGAAGAAAGTTGCACATTACTTTGCAGATCACTCAGTTTCAGTCGTCAGCGATGCTCCATTATCTGAAATTCTGAACAATCGGGACGCAACTGGTCGAGTAGCAAAGTGGGCGATTGAACTCCTTCCTTTGGATATCAAGTTTGAGGTAAAGAAAGCAATTAAGTCTCAAGCAGTAGTAGATTTCCTCGCCGAGTGGATTGAGCAGGAACAACCAACTCAAGTTCACTCGAAATATTGGACTATGTTCTTTGATGGTTCCAAAATGATAAATGGTTCTGGTGCTGGAGTAGTTTTAGTGTCCCCAAGAGTTGACAGACTCAGTTATGTCCTCTAGATTCACTTTGATTCTTCAAACAATGAAGCTGAGTATGAAGCACTTTTGTATGAGTTGCGTATGGCCATTTCACTCGGCGTCCGTCGCCTGATGGTTTATGGCGACTCAGACTTAGTGGTCAATCAAGTGATGAAAGAATGGGATATCAGGAGTCCAACTATGACCGGTTATTGCAATGCAGTAAGAAAGCTAGAAAAGAAATTTGAGGGGTTAGAGCTCCACCACATACCTCGAATCAAGAATCAGGCTGCTGATGATCTGGCAAAGGTAGGTTCCACTTGGAAGCCTATCCCCAGCAATGTGTTCTTGGAGCATCTCCACACCCCGTTAGTTCAAGAAGATCCTTTCATAGAAGAGTCCCCCACAACCAAAAAGTTCTACCGATCCGATTGAGATCGAACTCCTAGCCGTGGTCGACCTGATCATCGAGGTTTTGGTCATCACCCCCTATTGGACGGTGCCATACATTGCATATCTGATCAGGAAGGAACTTCCAGAGGATGAAGATGAGGCCCGTCAGATTGTCCGTTGATCCAAAGCCTTTACCGTGATAGGTGGGCAACTATACAGAGAGAGTGTTACTGGAGTTGCTTAGCGATGCATCACGCTAGAGAAGGTCGAATGATTCTCAATGATATCCACTCGGGGACCTGTGGTCACCATGTGTCCTCTCGGACCATCGTAGCCAAAGCATACCGAGCGGGATTCTACTGGCCACGAGCAAATGAAATGGCAAAATATATAGTCAACAAATGTGAAGGCTGTCAGTTCTACTCAAACATGTCCCACAAGACTGCATCTGCCTTGAAGACTATTCCACTCGTCTGGTCGTTTGCTGTTTGGGGGTTGGATATGGTTGGACCCTTCAAGACCGGCAGAAGTGGTTTTACTCATTTGCTTGTAGCAGTCCACAAGTTCACTAAATGGTGAAGGAAATATGCCCTAGAGGCAATAATAAAGTATTATTTATTTCCTTATATCATGATAAATGTTTATTATTCAAGCTAGAATTGTATTAACCGGAAACATAATACATGTGTGAATACATAGACAAACAGAGTGTCACTAGTATGCCTCTACTTGACTAGCTCGTTAATCAAAGATGGTTATGTTTCCTAGCCATAGACATGAGTTGTCATTTGATTAGCGAGATCACCTCATTAGGAGAATGACGTGATTGACTTGACCCATTCCGTTAGCTTAGCACCCGATCGTTTATGTTGCTATTGCTTTCTTCATGACTTATACATGTTCCTATGACTATGAGATTATGCAACTCCCGTTTACCAGAGGAACACTTTGTGTGCTACCAAACATCTCAACGTAAATGGGTGATTATAAAGGTGCTCTACAGGTGTCTCCAAAGGTACTTGTTGGGTTGGCGTATTTCGAGATTAGGATTTGTCACTCCGATTGTCGGAGAGGTATCTCTGGGCCCACTCGATAATGCACATCACTATAAGCCTTGCAAGCATTGTGACTAATGAGTTAGTTGCGGAATGATGTATTACGGAACGAGTAAAGAGACTTGCCGGTAATAAGATTGAACTAGGTATCGAGATACCGACGATCGAATCTCGGGCAAGTAACATACCGATGACAAAGGGAACAGCGTATGTTGTTATGCGGTCTGACCGATAAAGATCTTTGTAGAATATGTGGGAACCAATATGAGCATCCAGGTTCCGCTATTGGTTATTGACCGGAGAGGTGTCTCGGTCATGTCTACATAGTTCTCGAACCCGTAGGGTCCGCATGCTTAACGCTACGATGACAGTTTCATTATGAGTTTTATATGTTTTGATGTACCGAAGGTTGTTCGGAGTCCCGGATGTGATCACGGACATGACGAGGAGTCTCGAAATGCTCGAGACATAAAGATTGATATATTGGACGACTATATTCGGACACCGGAAGTGTTCCGGAGAAGTTTCGGATTAAACCGGAGTGCCGGAGGGTTACCGGAACCCCCCGGGGAAGTATTGGGCCTTAGTGGGCCTAGAGGGGAGAGAGAGGGCAGCAGCCAGGAGGTGGCGCGCCCCCTCCTAGGAGGAATCCTAGTTGGACTAGGAGAAGGGGGCGCAACCCCCTTTCCCTCTCCCTCTCCCTCTCTTTCCTTCCCCCCTTCTTCCTAGTTGGACTAGGAAAGGGGAGTCCTACTCCTACTAGGAGGAGGACTCCCCCCCTCTCCTTGGCGCGCCCCAAGGGAAGCCGGCCTCCCCCTTGCTCCTTTATATACGGGGGCAGGGGGGCACCTCTCTACACACTTGATATACGATATTTTAGCCGTGTGCGGTGCCCCCCTCCACCATATTACACCTCGATAATACTGTTGCGGAGCTTAGGCGTAGCCCTGCATCGGTAGAACATCATCATCATCACCACGCCGTCGTGCTGACGAAACTCTCCCTCAACACTTGGCTGGATCGGAGTTCGAGGGACGTCATCGAGTTGAACGTGTGCAGAACTCGGAGGTGCCGTGCGTTCGGTACTTGATCGGTCGGATCGTGAAGACGTACGACTACATCAACCGCGTTGTAATAACGCTTCCGCTGTCGGTCTACGAGGGTACGTGGACAACACTCTCCCCTCTCGTTGCTATGCATCACCATGATCTTGCGTGTGCATAGGATTTTTTTTTTGAAATTACTACGTTCCCCAACAGTGGCATCCGAGCCTGGTTTTATGCGTTGATGCTATGCACGAGTAGAACACAAGTGAGTTGTGGGCGATATAAGTCATACTGCTTACCAGCATGTCATACTTTGGTTCAGCGGTATTGTGAGATGAAGCGGCCCGGACCGACATTACGCGTACGCTTACGCGAGACTGGTTTCACCGTTATGAGCACTCGTTGCTTAAAGGTGACTGGCGGGTGTCTGTCTCTCACTTTAGTTGAACCGAGTGTGGCTACGCCCGGTCCTTGCGAAGGTTAAAACAGCACCAACTTGACAAACTATCGTTGTGGTTTTGATGCGTAGGTAAGAACGGTTCTTACTAAGCCCGTAGCAGCCACGTAAAACTTGCAACAACAAAGTAGAGGACGTCTAACTTGTTTTTGCAGGGCATGTTGTGATGTGATATGGTCAAGACATGATGTGATATAATTTGTTGTATGAGATGATCATGTTTTGTAACCAAGTTATCGGCAACTGGCAGGAGCCATATGGTTGTCGCTTTATTGTATGAAATGCAATCGCCATGTAATAGTTTTACTTTATCACTAAGCGGTAGCGATAGTCGTAAAAGCAATAAGTTGGCGAGACGACAACGATACTACGATGGAGATCAAGGTGTCGAGCCGGTGACGATGGTGATCATGACGGTGCTTCGGAGATAGAGATCACGAGCACGGTGCTTCGAAGATGGAGATCACAAGCACAGGATGATGATGGCCATATCATATCACTTATATTGATTGCATGTGATGTTAATCCTTTATAAATCTTATCTTGCTTTGATTGACGGTAGCATTATAAGATGATCTCTCACTACAATTTCAAGATAAAAGTGTTCTCCCTGGGTATGCACCGTTGCGAAAGTTCTTCGTGCTGAGACACCACGTGTTAATCGGATGTGATAGGCTCTACGTTCAAATACAACGGGTGCAAAACAGTTGCACACGCGGAATACTCAGGTTAAACTTGACGAGCCTAGCATATACATATGGCCTCGGAGCACAGAGACCGAAAGGTCGAGCGTGAATCATATAGTAGATATGATCAACATAGTGATGTTCACCATTGAAACTACTCCATCTCACGTGTTAATCGGACATGGTTTAGTTGGTTTGGATCACGTAATCACTTAGATGATTAGAGGGATGTCTATCTAAGTGGGAGTTCTTAAGTAATATGATTAATTGAACTTAAATTTATCATGAACTTAGTACCTGATAGTATCTTGCTTGTCTATGTTAATTGTAGATAAATGGCCCGTGCTATTTTTCCGTTGAATTTTAATGTGTTCCTTGAGAAAGCTAAGTTGAAAGATGATGGTAGCAATTACACAGACTGGGTCCGTAACTTGAGGATTATCCTCATTGCTGCACAGAAGAATTACGTCCTAGAAGCACCGCTAGGTGCTAGGCCTCCTGCAAGAGCGACACCAAAAGTTATGAACGTCTGGCAGAGCAAAGCTGATGACTACTCAATAGTTCAGTGTGCCATGCTTTACGGCTTAGAACCGGGTCTTCAACGACGTTTCGAACGTCATGGAGCATATGAGATGTTCCAGGAGTTGAAGTTAATATTTCAAGAAAATGCCCGGATTGAGAGATATGAAGTCTCCAATAAGTTCTATAGCTGCAAGATGGAAGAGAATAGTTCTGTCAGTGAGCATATACTCAGAATGTCTGGGTATAATAATCACTTGATTCAACTGGGAGTTCAACTTTCGGATGATTGCGTCATTGACAGAATTCTGCAATCACTGCCACCAAGCTACAAGAGCTTCGTGATGAACTACTATAACATGCAAGGGATGGATAAGACAATTCCCGAGCTCTTCGCAATGCTAAAAGCAGCGGAGGTAGAAATCAAAAAGGAGCATCAAGTGTTGATGGTCAGTAAAACCACTAGTTTCAAGAAAAAGGGCAAAGGGAAGAAGAATTGGAACTTCAAGAAGAACAGCAAGCAAGTTGCTGTTCAGGAGAAGAAATCCAGGTCTGGACCTAAGCCTGAAACTGAGTGCTTCTACTGTAAGCAGACTGGTCACTGGAAGCGGAACTGCCCCAAGTATTTGGCGGATAAGAAGGATGGCAAGGTTAACAAAGGTATATGTGATATACATGTTATTGATGTGTACCTTACTAATACTCGCAGTAGCACCTGGGTATTTGATACTGGTTCTGTTGCTAATATTTGCAACTCGAAACAGGGGCTACGGATTAAGTGAAGATTGGCTAAGGATGAGGTGACGATGCGCGTGGGAAATGGTTCCAAAGTCGATGTGATCGCCGTCGGCACGCTACCTCTACATCTACCTTCGGGATTAGTTTTAGACCTAAATAATTGTTATTTGGTGCCCGCGTTGAGCATGAACATTATATCTGGATCTTGTTTAATGCGAGACGGTTATTCATTTAAATCAGAGAATAATGGTTGTTCTATTTATATGAATAATATCGTTTATTGTCATGCACCCTTGAAGAGTGGTCTATTTTTAATGAATCTCGATAGTAGTGATACACATATTCATAATGTCGAAGCCAAAAGATGCAGAGTTGATAATGACAGTGCAACTTATTTGTGGCACTGCCGTTTGGGTCATATTGGCGTAAAGCACATGAAGAAACTCTATACTGATGGAATTTTGAATCACTTGATTTTGAATCATTTGGTACTTGCGAACCATGCCTCATGGGCAAGATGACAAAAACACCGTTCTCCGGAACTATGGAGAGAGCAACAGATTTGTTGGAAATCATACATACAGATGTATGTGGTCCGATGAATATTGAGGCTCGTGGCGGATATCGTTATTTTCTCACCTTCACAGATGATTTGAGCAGATATGGGTATATCTACTTAATGAAACATAAGTCTGAAACATTTGAAAAGTTCAAAGAATTTCAGAGTGAAGTTGAAAATCATCGTAACAAGAAAATAAAATTCCTACGATCTGATCGTGGAGGAGAATATTTGAGTTACGAGTTTGGCCTACATTTGAAACAATGCGGAATAGTTTCGCAACTCACGCCACCCGGAACACCACAGCGTAATGGTGTGTCCGAACGTCGTAATCGTACTTTACTTGATATGGTGCGATCTATGATGTCTCTTACTAATTTACTGCTATCTTTTTGGGGTTATGCTTTAGAGACGGCTGCATTCACTCTAAATAGGGCACCATCAAAATCCGTTGAAACGACACCTTATGAACTATGGTTTGGCAAGAAACCAAAGTTGTCGTATCTTAAAGTTTGGGGTTGTGATGCTTATGTGAAGAAACTTCAACCTAATAAGCTCGAACCTAAATCGGAGAAATGTGTCTTCATAGGATACCCAAAAGAGACTGCTGGGTACACCTTCTATCACAGATCCGAAGGCAAGATATTCGTTGCTAGGAATGGATCCTTTCTAGAGAAGGAGTTTCTCTGGAAAGATGTGAGTGGGAGGAAAGTAGAACTTGATGAGGTAACTGTACCTGCTCCCTTATTGGAAAGTAGATCATCGCGGAAATCAGTTTCTGCGACACCTACACCAATTAGTGAGGAAGTTAATGATAATGATCATGAAACTTCAGATCAAGTTATAACTGAACCTCGTAGGTCAACTAGATCAAGATCCGCACCAGAGTGGTACGGTAATCCTGTTCTAGAGGTCATGTTACTAGACCATGATGAACCTATGAACTATGAAGAAGCGATGGTGAGCCCAGATTCCGCTAAATGGCTTGAAGCCATGAAATCCGAGATGGGATCCATGTATGAGAACAAATATGGACTTTGGTTGACTTGCCCGATGGTCGGCAAGCCATTGAAAATAAATGGATCTTCAAGAAGAAGACTGACGCTGATGGTAATGTTACTGTCTATAAAGCTCGACTTGTTGCGAAAGGTTTTCGACAAGTTCAAGGGATTGACTACGATGAGACCTTCTCACCCGTAGCGATGCTTAAGTCTGTCCGAATCATGTTAGCTATTGCTGCATTTTATGATTATGAAATTTGGCAAATGGATGTCAAAACTGCATTCCTGAATGGATTTCTGGAAGAAGAGTTGTATATGATGCAACCGGAAGGTTTTGTCGATCCAAAGGGAGCTAACAAAGTGTGCAAGCTCCAGCGATCCATTTATGGACTGGTGCAAGCCTCTCGGAGTTGGAATAAACGCTTTGATAGTGTGATCAAAGCATTTCGTTTTATACAGACTTTTGGAGTGCAAGCCTCTCGGAGTTGGAATAAACGCTTTGATAGTGTGATCAAAGCATTTGGTTTTATACAGACTTTTGGAGAAGCCTGTATTTACAAGAAAGTGAGTGGGAGCTCGATAGCATTTCTGATATTATATGTGGATGACATATTGCTGATTGGAAATGATATAGAGTTTCTGGATAGCATAAAGGGATACTTGAATAAGAGTTTTTCAATGAAAGACCTCGGTGAAGCTGCATATATATTAGGCGTTAAGATCTATAGAGATAGATCAAGACGCTTAATTGGACTTTCACAAAGCACATACCTTGACAAAGTTTTGAAGAAGTTCAAAATGGATCAAGCAAAGAAAGGGTTCTTGCCTACAAGGTGTGAGATTGAGTAAGACTCAATGTCGGACCACTGTAGAAGATAGAGAGAAGATGAAAGATGTTCCCTATGCTTCAGCCATAGGCTCTATCATGTATGCAATGCTGTGTACCAGACCTGATGTGTGCCTTGCTATAAGTTTAGGAGGGAGGTACCAAAGTAATCCAGGAGTGGATCACTGGACAGCGGTCAAGAACATCCTGAAATACCTGAAAAGGACGAAGGATATGTTTCTCGTTTATGGAGGTGACAAAGAGCTCATCGTAAGTGGTTACGTTGATGCAGGCTTTGACACTGATCCGCACGATTCTAAATCGCAAACCGGATACGTATTTACATTGAACGGTGGAGCTGTCAGTTGGTGCAGTTCTAAACAAAGTGTCATGGCGGGATCTACGTGTGAAGCGGAGTACATAGCTGCTTCGGAAGCAGCAAATGAAGGAGTCTGGATGAAGGAGTTCATATCCGATCTAGGTGTCATACCTAGTGCATCGGGACCAATGAAAATCTTTTGTGATAATACTGGTGCAATTGCTTTAGCAAAGGAATCTAGATTTCACAAGAGAACCAAGCACATCAAAAGAAGCTTCAATTCCATCCGGGATTTAGTCCAGGTGGGAGACATAGAAATTTGCAAGATACATACGGATCTGAATGTTGCAGACCCGTTGACTAAGCCTCTTCCACGAGCAAAACATGATCAGCACCAAGACTCCATGGGTGTTAGAATTATTACTGTGTAATCTAGATTATTGACTCTAGTGCAAGTGCGAGACTGAAGGAAATATGCCCTAGAGGCAATAATAAAGTATTATTTATTTCCTTATATCATGATAAATGTTTATTATTCATGCTAGAATTGTATTAACCGGAAACATAATACATGTGTGAATACATAGACAAACAGAGTGTCACTAGTATGCCTCTACTTGACTAGCTCATTAATCAAAGATGGTTATGTTTCCTAGCCATAGACATGAGTTGTCATTTGATTAACGAGATCACCTCATTAGGAGAATGACGTGATTGACTTGACCCATTCCGTTAGCTTAGCACCCGATCATTTAGTATGTTGCTATTGCTTTCTACATGACTTATACATGTTCCTATGACTATGAGATTATGCAACTCCCGTTTACCGGAGGAACACTTTGTGTGCTACCAAACGTCACAACGTAAATGGGTGATTATAAAGGTGCTCCACAGGTGTCTCCAAAGGTACTTGTTGGGTTGGCGTATTTCGAGATTAGGATTTGTCACTCCGATTGTCGGAGAGGTATCTCTGGGCCCACTCGGTAATGCACATCACTATAAGCCTTGCAAGCATTGTGACTAATGAGTTAGTTGCGGAATGATGTATTACGGAACGAGTAAAGAGACTTGCCGGTAACGAGATTGAACTAGGTATCGAGATACCGACGATCGAATCTCGGGCAAGTAACATACCGATGACAAAGGGAACAACGTATGTTGTTATGCGGTCTGACCGATAAAGATCTTCGTAGAATATGTGGGAACCAATATGAGCATCCAGGTTCCGCTATTGGTTATTGACCGGAGAGGTGTCTCGGTCATGTCTACATAGTTCTCGAACCCGTAGGGTCCGCACGCTTAACACTACGATGACAGTTTCATTATGAGTTTATATGTTTTGATGTACTGAACGTTGTTCGGAGTCCCGGATGTGATCACGGACATGACGAGGAGTCTCGAAATGGTCGAGACATAAAGATTGATATATTGGACGACTATATTCGGACACCGGAAGTGTTCCGGAGGAGTTTCGGATTAAACCGGAGTGCCGGAGGGTTACCGGAACCCCCCGGGGAAGTATTGGGCCTTAGTGGGCCTAGAGGGGAGAGAGAGGGCAGCAGCCAGGAGGTGGCGCGCCCCCTCCTAGGAGGAATCCTATTTGGACTAGGAGAAGGGGGCGCAACCCCCTTTCCCTCTCCCTCTCCCTCTCTTTCCTTCCCCCCTTCTTCCTAGTTGGACTAGGAAAGGGGAGTCCTACTCCTACTAGGAGGAGGACTCCCCCCTCTCCTTGGCGCGCCCCAAGGGCAGCCAGCCTCCCCCTTGCTCCTTTATATACGGGGGCAGGGGGGCACCTCTCTACACACTTGATATACGATATTTTAGCCGTGTGTGGTGCCCCCCTCCACCATATTACACCTCGATAATACCGTTGCAGAGCTTAGGCGAAGCCCTGCGTCGGTAGAACATCATCATCATCGTCACCACGCCGTCGTGCTGACGAAACTCTCCCTCAACACTCGGCTAGATCGGAGTTCGAGGGACGTCATCGAGTTGAACGTGTGCAGAACTCGGAGGTGCCGTGCGTTCGGTACTTGATCGTCGGATCGTGAAGACGTACGACTACATCAACCGCGTTGTAATAACGCTTCCGCTGTCGGTCTACGAGGGTACGTGGACAACACTCTCCCCTCTCATTGCTATGCATCACCATGATCTTGCGTGTGCGTAGGAATTTTCTTTTTGAAATTACTACGTTCCCCAACAAATGGATCGAAGCCAAGCCTATCAAGAATCTTAATTCAAGCACTGCCATCAGTTTCATCAGAGAGCTAATTTTCAGATATGGAGTTCCTCACAGTATTATCACGGATAATGGCTCCAACTTTGATTCTGATGAGTTCAGGGCATTCTGCGCTTCCCAGGGCACTCGGGTCGACTACACGTCCGTCGCGCACCCGCAGTCGAATGGGCAGGCAGAGAGGGCGAATGGTTTAATCCTACAAGGGATGAAACCCCGACTGATGCACGATCTCAAGCATGCTGCTGGAGCTTGGGTGACTAAATTTCCATCTGTCTTATGGGGACTGAGAAGAACTCCAAACCGGTCGACTGACCGAACCCCTTTCTTCATTGTGTATGGCGCTGAAGCTGTACTTCCGAGTGACTTGCTCCACAATGCTCCGCGAGTGGAACTCATCTCAGAAGCTGAAGCTGAGCAGGCGCGCCAAGATGCAGTTGATCTCTTGGAGGAAGAACGTGAGATGGCTCTGATCCGGTTGACCATCTATCAGCAAGACTTACGTCGATTCCATGCTCGTAATGTCAGGGGTCGAGCATTCCAAGGGGGTAATCTTGTGCTCCGAGTGCATCAGAAACGACCTCACAAGCTTGCTCCAGCCTGGGAAGGTCCCTTCATCATTACCAAGGTGCTCCACAATGAAGCTTATCATCTTTACAACGTAGCCAAGAAAGCAGACAAGCCACGCTCGTGGAATGCGGATCTGCTCCGCCATTTTTATACCTACACTCGAGTCGACGAGTTGTAATAAGAATCATTCGGTTTGCTTATCAAAGATAAGATTTTTTGCACTATCTTAAATGATTGTTATCCTGAAAACACATGTGTTCAAATCCCCCAGTGGCTGGCTTAGGCGTGAACCTGATTCGCCTAGGTTTCAAAAACTACTCCGAGTGGAGAGCAATCCTCCCACTCGGGGGCTTAGCCGCGAACCTGATTCGCCTAAGTTTCAAAAACTACTCTGAGTGGAGAGCAATCCTCCCACTGGGGGGCTTAGCCGCGAACCTGATTCGCCTAAGTTTCAAAAACTACTCCGAGTGGAGAGCAATCCTCCCACTCGGGGGCTTAGCCGCGAACCTGTTTCGCCTAAGTTTCAAATCCTACCGAGTGAAGAGCAATCCTCTCACTCGGGGGCTTAGCTGCAGTTCTGTACTTGCCTAAGTTTTGAAAAACCTACCGAGTGAAGAGCAATCCTCCCACCCGGGGGCTTAGCCGTGAACCTGTTTCGCCTAAGTTTCAAATCCTACCGAGTGAAGAGCAATCCTCTCACTCGGGGGCTTAGATGCAGTTCCGTACTCGCCTAAGTTCTGAAAATCCTACCGAGTGAAGAGCAATCCTCTCATTCGGGGGGCTTAGCTGCAGTTCTGTACTCGCCTATGTTTTGAAAATCCTACCGAGTGAAGAGCAATCCTCTCACTCGGGGGTTTAGCTGCAGTTCCGTACTCGCCTAAGTTTTGAAAATCCTACCGAGTGAAGAGTAATCCTCTCACTCGGGGGCTTAGCTGCAGTTTCGTAGTTGCCTAAGTTTTGAAAACCCTACCGAGTGAAGAGCAATCCTCTCACTTGGAGGCTTAGCTGCAGTTCCGTACTCGCCTAAGTTTTAAGAAATCCTACCGAGTCGAGAGCAATCCTCTCACTCGGGGGCTTAGCTGCAGTTCCGTACTCGCCTAAGTTTCAAAAATCCTGCCGAGTGAAGAGCAATTCTCTCACTCGAAGGCTTAGCTGTAGTCCCGCACTCACCTAAGTTTCAAAAACATTCCGAGTGGAGAGCAACCCTCCCGCTCGAATCTCGGGAAAGTAACATACTGATGGACAAAGGGAATTGTATACGGGATTGATTGAATCCCCGACATCATGGTTCATCCGATGAGATCATCTGGAACATGTGGGAGCCAATATGGGTATCCAGATCCCGCTATTGGTTATTGGCCGAAGAGGTGTCTCGGTCATGTCTGCATGGTTCCCGAACCCGTAGGGTCTACACACTTAAGGTTCGGTGACGCTAGAGTTGTTATGGGAAATAGTATGTGGTTACCAAAGGTTGTTTGGAGTCCCGGATGAGATCCTGGACGTGACGAGGAACTCCGGAATGGTCCAGAGGTGAAGATTGATATATTGGACGAAGGGTATTGGAGTCCGGAATTGTTCCGGTGGTACCGGGTGACGACCAGCGTGTCCGAAAGGGGTTTCGGAGGCCCCGACAAGCGTTGGGGGGCCTTATGGGCCGAGGGGAGGGGGCACATCAGCCCACTAAGGGACTGAGCGCCCCTCCCACCCCATCTCACGTAACCTGGAGAGGTGGGGGCTGATACGTCTCCAACGTATCTATAATTTTTGATTGCTCCATGCTATATTATCTTCTGTTTTGGACATTATTGGGATTTATTATTCACTTCTATATTATTTTTGGGACTAACCTATTAACCGGAGGCCCAGCCCAGAATTGCTATTTTTGCCTATTTCAGAGTTTCGCAGAAAAAGAATATCAAACGGAGTCCAAACGGACTGAAACCTTCGGGAGCGTGATTTTTGGAACGAACAAGATCCAGAAGACTTGGACCCTATGTAAGAGAAGCTTCCAGGAGGCCACGAGGTAGGGGGCGCGCCTAACCCCCCAGGGCGCGCCCTCCACCCTCGTGGGCCCCTTGTTGCTCCACCGACGTACTCCTTCCTCCTATATATACCTACGTACCCCCAAACGATCAGCACAGGAGCCAAAAACCTAATTCCACCGCCGCAACCTTCTGTACCCACGAGATCCCATCTTGTGGCCTGTTCCGCAGCTCCGCCGGAGGGGGCATCCATCACGGTGGGCTTCTACATCAACACCATAGTCTCTCCGATGAAGTGCGAGTAGTTTACCTCAGACCTTCGGGTCCATAGTTAGTAGCTAGATGGCTTCTTCTCTCTTTTTGGATCTCAATACAATGTTCTCCCCCTCTCTCGTGGAGATCTATTCGATGTAATCTTATTTTTGCGGTGTGTTTGTTGAGACCGATGAATTGTGGGTTTATGATCAAGATTATCTATGAACAATATTTGAATCTTCTCTGAATTCTTTTATGTATGATTGGTTATCTTTGCAAGTCTCTTCGAATTATCAGTTTGGTTTGGCCTACTAGATTGATCTTTCTTGCAATGGGAGAAGTGCGTAGCTTTGGGTTCAATCTTGCGGTGTCCTTTCCCAGTGACAGTAGGGGTAGCAAGGCACGTATTGTATTGTTGCCATCGAGGATAACAAGATGGGGTTTTTTATCATATTTCATGAATTTATCCCTCTACATCATGTCATCTTGCTTAAGGCGTTACTCTGTTTTCATGAACTTAATACTCTAGATGCATGCTGGATAGCGGTCGATGAGTGGAGTAATAGTAGTAGATGCAGGCAGGAGTCGGTCTACTTGTCTCGGACGTGATGCCTATATAGATGATCATACCTAGATATTCTCATAACTATGCTCAATTCTGTCAATTGCTGAACAGTAATTCGTTCACCCACCGTAAAATACTTATGCTCTTGAGAGAAGCCACTAGTGAAACCTATGGCCCCCGGGTCTATCTTCATCATATTAATCTTCCAACACTTATTTATTTCCTTTGCTTTTATTTTACTTTGCATCTTATCATAAAAATGCCAAAAATATTATCCTATCATATCTATCAGATCTCACTCTCGTATGTGACCGTGAAGGGATTGACAACCCCTTATCATGTTGGTTGTGAGGATTTATTTGTTTTGTGTAGGTACGAGGGACTCGCGCGTAGCCTCCTACTGGATTGATACCTTGGTTCTCAAAAACTGAGGGAAATACTTACGCTACTTTGCTGCATCACCCTTTCCTCTTCAAGGGAAAACCAACGCAGTGCTCAAGAGGTAGCAAGAAGGATTTCTGGCGCCGTTGCCGGGGAGGTCTACGCAAAAGTCAACATACCAAGTACCCATCACAATCCCTTATCTCCCGCATTACATTATTTGCCATTTGCCTCTCATTTTCCTCTCCCCCACTTCACCCTTGCCGTTTTATTCGCCCTCTCTTTTCCGTTTGCCTCTTTTTCACTTGCTTTTTGTTTGCTCGTGTGTTGGATTGCTTGGTTGTCACGATGGCTCTACCTAGATTTGGTGATCTTCACCTTAAAAGGTTAGAAGAGATCGAAAGCAACGTCAGGAGTTTTATGGTTTTGCAATTTGAGCATAATAATTTCTTCAGAAACGAGGTTAAGGAACAAAAAAGCTTTATGAGTTATATGAATAAAGAGCTCGATGATATGTCTAAATAATTTGATGGTTTGAGATCCGAAATTGCTCGTCTTGAAAAGTTGATAGCTGAAATATCGGATAAGCAAGCTACCTTAGTTAATAAGATGGCCGCTAAACCGGATTTCTATGAAAATAAAGATGAAGATCTAAAAGTTATTGATGTGTCCCCTATTAAATCTTTGTTTTGCAATATGAATCTTGATAATGATGGGACTGAATATGATCCACCTTTACCTAGAAGGCGTTCCAAAAATTCGGAGTTTTCTGATCTTGATGCTAAAATTGATAAAAGTGGGATTGAAGTAATCAAAACGTTAGATGTTGATAAACCCACTATTTTGGATTTCAAGGAATTTAATTATGATAATTGCTCTTTGATAGATTGTATTTCCTTGTTGCAATCCGTGCTAAATTCTCCTCATGCTTATTGTCAAAATAAAGCTTTTACCAAACATATCGTTGATGCTTTGATGCAATCTTATGCAGAAAAACTTGAGTTGGAAGTTTCTATCCCTAGAAAACTTTATGATGAGTGGGAACCTACTATTAAAATTAAGATTAAGGATCATGAGTTCTATGCTTTGTGTGATTTGGGTGCTAGTGTTTCCACTATTCCCAAAACTTTGTGCGATTTGCTAGATTTCCGTGATTTTGATGATTGCTCTCTAAACTTGCACCTTGCGGATTCTACTATTAAGAAACCTATGGGAAGAATTAATTATGTTCTTATTGTTGCAAATAGGAACTATGTGCCCGTAGATTTTATCGTTCTTGATATAGATTGCAATCCTTCATGTCCTATTATTCTTGGTAGACCTTTCCTTAGAACGATTGGTGCAATTATTGATATGAAGGAAGGGAATATTAGATTTCAATTTCCATTAAAGAAAGGCATGGAAAACTTCGCTAGGAAGAAAATAAAATTACCATATGAATCTATCATGAGAGCGACTTATGGATTGCCCACCAAAGATGGCAATACCTAGATCTATCCTTGCTTTTATGCCTAGCTAGGGGCGTTAAACGATAGCGCTTGTTGGGAGGCAACCCAATTTTATTTTTAGTTTTTTTGCTTTTGCTTCTGTTTAGGAATAAATCTTTGATCTAGCCTCTGGTTAGATGTGTTCTTATGTTTTAATTAGTGTTTGTGCCAAGTTAAACCTATAGGATCTTCTTGGAAGATAGTTATTTGATCTTGCAGAAATTTCCAGAAACTTTCTGTTCACGAAAACAATTGTTAAAACTCACCAGAACGTGATAAAATACTGATTCCAATTGCTGCTGATCAATAAACAAATTTCTAGGTCGTCCTATTTTGGCTTATTTTTTGGAGTTCCATAAGTTCGCGTTAGTTACAGATTACTACAGACTGTTCTGTTTTTGACAGATTCTGTTTTTCGTGTGTTGTTTGCTTATTTTGATGAATCTATGGCTAGTAAAATAGTTTATAAACCATAGAGAAGTTGGAATACAGTAGGTTTAACACCAATATAAATAAAGAATGAGTTCATTACAGTACCTTGAAGTGTTCTTTTGTTTTCTTTCGCTAACGGAGCTCACGAGATTTTCTGTTGAGTTTTGTGTTGTGAAGTTTTCAAGTTTTGTGTGAAAGATTTGATGGATCATGGAACAAGGAGTGACAAGAGCCTAAGCTTGGGGATGCCCATGGCACCCCAAGATAATCTAAGGACACCAAAAAGCCAAAGCTTGGGGATGGCCCGGAAGGCATCCCCTCTTTCGTCTACTTCCATCGGTAACTTTGCTTGGAGCTATATTTTTATTCACCACATGATATGTGTTTTGCTTGGAGCGTCTTGTATGATTTGAGTCTTTATTTTTTAGTTTACCACAATCATCCTTGCTGTACACACCTTTTGAGAGAGCCATACATGATTTGGAAATTATTAGAATACTCTATGTGCTTCACTTATATCTTTTGAGTTATATAGTTTTGCTCTAGTACTTCACTTATATCTTTTAGAGCACGGTGGTGGATTTGTTTTATAGAAACTATTGATCTCTCATGCTTCACTTAGATTATTTTGAGAGTCTTAAATAGCATGGTAATTTTCTTAAATAATCCTAATATGCTAGGTATTCAAGTTTAGTAAAAACTTTCTTATGAGTGTGTTGAATACCAAGGGAAGTTTGATGCTTGATGATTGTTTTGAGATATGGAGGTAATAATATCAAAGTCGTGCTATTTGAGTAGTTGTGAATTTGAGAAATGCTTGTGTTGAAGTTTGCAAGTCCCGTAGCATGCACGTATGGTAAACGTTATGTAACAAATTTGAAACATGAGGTGTTCTTTGATTGTCCTCCTTATGAGTGGCGGCCGGGGACGAGCGATGGTCTTTTCCTACCAATCTATCCCCCTAGGAGCATGCGCGTAGTGCTTGGTTTTTGATGACTTGTAGATTTTTGCAATAAGTATGTGAGTTCTTTATGACTAATGTTGAGTCCATGGATTATACTCACTCTCACCCTTCCATCATTGCTAGCCTCTTCGGTACCGTGCATTGCCCTTTCTCACATTGAGAGTTGGTGCAAACTTCGCCGGTGCATCCAAACCCCGTGATATGATATGCTCTTTCACACATAAACCTCCTTATATCTTCCTCAAAACAGCCACCATACCTACCTATTATGGCATTTCCATAGCCATTCCGAGATATATTGCCATGCAACTTTCGACCATTCCGTTTATCATGACACGTCCATCATTGTCATATTGCTTAGCATGATCATGTAGTTGACATAGTATTTGTGGCAAAGCCACCATTCATAATTCTTTCATACATGTCACTCTTGGTTCAATGCATATCCCGGTACACCGCCGGAGGCATTCATATAGAGTCATACTTTGTTCTAGTATCGAGTTGTAATCATTGAGTTGTAAATAAATAGAAGTGTGATGATCATCATTTTCTAGAGCATTGTCCCAAGTGAGGAATAAAAAAAAGAGAAAGGCCATAAAAAAAGAAGGCCCAATAAAAAATGAGAGAAAAAGAGAGACGGGACAATGTTACTATCCTTTGCCACACTTGTGCTTCAAAGTAGCACCATAATCTTCATGATAGAGAGTCTCTTGTTTTGTCACTTTCATATACTAGTGGGAATTTTTCATTATAGAACTTGGCTTGTATATTCCAACAATGGGCCTCCTCAAGTTCCCTAGGTCTTCGTGAGCAAGCAAGTTGGATGCACAGCCACTTAGTTTCTTTTGTTGAGCTTTCATACATTTATAGCTCTAGTGCATCCGTTGCATGGCAATCCCTACTCCTTGCATTAACATCAATCGATGGGCATCTCCATATAGCCTCGTTGATGTGAGACTTTCTCCTTTTTTGTCTTCTCCACATAACCCCCATCATTATATTCTATTCCACCCATAGTGCTATGTCCATGGCTCGCGCTCATATATTGCGTGAAAGTTTATAAGTTTGAGATTACTAAAGTATGAAACAATTGCTTGGCTTGTCATCGGGGTTGTGCATGATGAGAGCATTCTTGTGTGACAAAAATGGAGCATGACTAAACTATATGATTTTGTAGGGATGAACTTTCTTTGGCCATGTTATTTTGAGAAGACATAATTGCTTAGTTAGTATGCTTGAAGTATTATTATTTTTATGTCAATATGAACTTTTATCTTGAATCTTTCGGATCTGAATATTCATACCACAATTAAGAAGAATTACATTGAAATTATGCCTAGTAGCACTCTGCATAAATTTTTTGTTTTTATCATTTACCTACTCGAGGACGAGCATGAATTAAGCTTGGGGATGCTTGATACGTCTCCAATGTATCAATAATTTTTTATTGCTCCATGCTATATTATCTTCTGTTTTGGACATTATTGGGATTTATTATTCACTTTTATATTATTTTTGGGACTAACCTATTAACCGGAGGCCCAGCCCAGAATTGCTATTTTTGCCTATTTTAGAGTTTCGCAGAAAAAGAATATCAAACGGAGTCCAAACGGAATGAAACCTTCGGGAGTGTGATTTTTGGAACAAACAAGATCCAGGAGACTTGGACCCTACATAAGAGAAGCTTCCAGGAGGCCACGAGGTAGGGGGCGCGCCTACCCCCTAGGGCGTGCCCTCCACCCTCGTGGGCCCCTTGTTGCTCCACCGACGTACTCCTTCCTCCTATATATACCTACGTACCCCCAAACAATCAGAACATGAGCCAAAAACCTAATTCCACCGCCGCAACCTTCTATACCCACGAGATCCCATCTTGGGGCCTATTCGGGAGCTCCGTCGGAGGGGGCATCCATCACGGAGGGCTTCTACATCAACACCATAGCCTCTCCGATGAAGTGTGAGTAGTTTACCTCAGACCTTCGGGTCCATAATTAGTAGCTAGATGGCTTCTTCTCTCTTTTTGGATCTCAATACAATGTTCTCCCCCTCTCTCGTGGAGATCTATTCGATGTAATCTTCTTTTTGCGGTGTGTTTGTTGAGACCGATGAATTGTGGGTTTATGATCTAGATTATCTATGAACAATATTTGAATCTTCTCTGAATCCTTTTATGTATGATTGGTTATCTTTGCAAGTCTCTTCGAATTATCAGTTTGGTTTGGCCTACTAGATTGATCTTTCTTGCAATGGGAGAAGTGCTTAGCTTTGGGTTCAATCTTGCGGTGTCCTTTCCCAGTGATAGTAGGGGCAGCAAGACACGTATTGTATTGTTGCCATCGAGGATAACAAGATGGGTTTTTTTTATCATATTGCATGAATTATCCCTCTACATCATGTCATCTTGCTTAAGGCATTACTCTGTTTTCATGAACTTAATACTCTAGATGCATGCTGGATAGCGGTCGATGAGTGGAGTAATAGTAGTAGATGCAGGCAGGAGTCGGTCTACTTGTCTCGGACGTGATACCTATATAGATGATCATACCTAGATATTCTCATAACTATGCTCAATTCTGTCAATTGCTGAACAGTAATTCGTTCACCCACCGTAAAATACTTATGCTCTTGAGAGAAGCCACTAGTGAAACCTATGGCCCCCGGGTCTATCTTCATCATATTAATCTTCCAACACTTATTTATTTCCTTTGCTTTTTTCCTTTGCTTTTATTTTACTTTGCATCTTATCATAAAAATACCAAAAATATTATCCTATCATATCTATCAGATCTCACTCTCGTAAGTGACCGTGAAGGGATTGACAACCCCTTATCGCGTTGGTTGCGAGGATTTATTTGTTTTGTGTAGGTACGAGAGACTCGCGCGTAGCCTTCTACTGGATTGATACCTTGGTTCTCAAAAACTGAGGGAAATACTTACGCTACTTTGCTTCATCACCCTTTCCTCTTCAAGGGAAAACCAACGCAGTGCTCAAGAGGTAGCAGGGGTGCCTCCCCTAGGGCAGCCACCCCTCCTGGCTTGGGGGGCAAGTTTCCTAGGGGTGGGGGTGCCCAAACCCATCTAGGGTTTCCCCTGTGGCCGCCGCCCCTCCCCTAGGGAAACCCTAGGGCGCCTCCTCCTCCCCCTACCCCCTATATATAGTGAGGGAGAGAGAGGGCAGCCGCACCCCTTCCCCTAGCGCAGCCCCTCTCTCCTCCAACACCTCCTCCTCCTCCGTAGTGCTTGGCGAAGCCCTGCCGGAGAACCGCAAGCTCCACCACCACGCCGTCGTGCTGCCGGAGCTCTCCCTCAACTTCTCCTCTCCCCTTGCTGGATCAAGATGGAGGAGACGTCCCCGGGGTGTACGTGTGTTGAACGCGGAGGTGCCGTCCGTTCGGCGCTAGATCGGTTCTTCCACGATTTGAATCGCCGCGGGTATGACTCCATCAATCGCGTTCTTGTAACGCTTCTGCTTAGCGATCTTCAAGGGTATGAATATGCACTCCTCTCTCTCATTGCTAGCATCTCCTAGATTGATCTTGGGTGACACGTAGGAAAATTTTGAATTATTACTATGTTCCCCAACAGTGGTATCAGAGCTAGGTCTATGCGTAGATTTTATGTACGAGTAGAACACAAAGTAGTTGTGGGCGATGATTTGGTCAATTTGCTTACTAGTACTAGTCTTATCTTGATTGGGCGGCATTGTGGGATGAAGCGGCCCAGACCGACCTTACACGTACGCTTACGTGAGACTGGTTCCACCGACCGACATGCACTTGATGCATAAGGTGGCTAGCGGGTGTCTGTCTCTCCCACTTTAGTCGGATCGGATTCGATGAAAGGGGTCCTTATGAAGGGTAAATAGCAATTGGCATATCACCGTTGTGGCTTTTGCGTAGGTAAGAAACGTTCTTTCTAGAAACCCATAGCAGCCACGTAAAACATGCAACAACAATTAGAGGACGTCTAACTTGTTTTTGCAGGGTATGCTATGTGATGTGATATGGCCAAAAAGGATGTGATGAATGATATATGTGATGTATGAGATTGATCATGTTCTTGTAATAGGAATCACGACTTGCATGTCGATGAGGATGACAACCGGCAGGAGCATAGGAGTTGTCTTAATTATTGTATGACCTGCAACGCCATGTAATTACTTTACTTTATTGCTAACCGTTAGCCATAGTAGTAGCAGTAATAGTTGGCGAGACAACTTCACGAAGACACGATGATGGAGATCATGGTGTCATGCCGGTGACGAAGGTGATCATGCTGCGCCTCGAAGATGGAGATCAAAGGCGCAAGATGATATTGGCCATATCATGTCACTTTATGATTTGCATGTGATGTTTGTCATGTTTACATCTTATTTGCTTAGAACGACGGTAGCATAAATAAGATGATCCCTCACTAAAATTTCAAGAAAAATGTTCCCCCTAACTGTGCACTGTTGTGAAGGTTCGTTGTTTCGAAGCACCACGTGATGATCGGGTGTGATAGATTCTAACGTCCGCATACAACAGGTGTAAGCCAGATTTACACATGCGAAACACTTAGGTTGACTTGATGAGCCTAGCATGTACAGACATGGCCTCGGAACACGAGAGACCGAAAGGTCGAACATGAGTCATATAGTAGATGCGATCAACATGGAGATGTTCACCGTTGATGACTAGTCTGTCTCACGTGATGATCGGAGGCCTAGTCGATTCGGATCATGTATCACTTAGATGACTAGAGGGATGTCTATCTGAGTGGGAGTTCATTAAATAATTTGATTAGATGAACTTAATTATCATGAACCTAGTACAACTTGTCTTTGCAAATTATGTTGTGGATTAAGAGCTCGCGCTTTAGCTCCTTGTTTTAATACGTTCCTAGAGAAATATTGAAAGATATTGTAAGCAATTGTGCGGACTAGGGCCGTAGTCTGAGGATTGTCCTCACTGCTACACAGAAGGCTTCTGTCCTTGATGCACCGCTCGGTGTGCCAACCCCTCTAGCGTCGTCTGTGGATGTTGTGAACATCTGGCAGACACGTCCTGATGACTACCTGATAGTTTAGTGCGCCATGCTTTACGGCTTAGAGTCGGGGCTCCAAAAGCGTTTTGAATGCCATGGAACATATGAGATGTTCCAAGAGCTGAAATTGGTATTTCAGGCTCATGCCCGTGTTGAGAGGTTTAAGACCTCTGTCGAGATCTTTGCCTACAAGATGGAGGAGAATTTCTCAGCCAGTGAGCATGTGCTCAGAATGTCTGGGTACTTCAATCGCTTGAATCAAGTGGGAGTTAATCTTCCAGATAAGAGAGTGATTGACAAAGTTCTCCAGTCACTATCACCAAGCTACTAGAGTTTCGTGATGAACTATAACGTGCAAGGGAAGATGATCCCGGAGCTGTTCGTCGTGCTTGAGGCCGTGAAGGTAGAAATCAAAAAGGAGCATCAAGTGATGATGGTTAACAAGACCACTGGTTTCAAGAAGGGCAAGGGCAAGAAGGGAAACTTCATGAATGGCAAGCCAGTTGCCGCTCCAGTGAAGAAACCCATGAACCCAAACCCGAGACGAAGTGCTTCTATTAGGGGAACGGTCACTGGTAGCGGAACTGCCTCAAATACTTGGTAGATAAGAAGGCTGGCAACTTTAACAAAAGTATATTTGATATATGTGTTATTGATGTGTACCTTAATAGTACTCCTAGTAGCACCTGGGTATTAGATACCGGTTCAGTTGCTAATATTGGTAACTCGAAACAAAAGCTACGGAATAAATGGAGACTAGCTAAGGGCGAGGTGACGATATGTGTTGGAAGTGTTTCCAAGGATGATATGATCACCATCGCACGCTCCCTCTACCTTCGGGATTAGTGTTGAACCCAGATAAATGTTGTTTGCATTGGTGTCTGCGTTGAGCGTGAACATGATTAGATCATGTTTATTGCAATACGGTTATTCATTTAAGTCAGAGAATAATGGTTATTCTGTTTACATGAATAATACCTTCTATGGTCATGCACCCAATGTGAATGGTTTATTGAATGTCGATCGTAGTAATACACATGTTCATAACATTGATGCCAAAAGATGTAGAGTTGATAATGATAGTACCACTTTCTTGTGGCACTACCGCTTAGGTCATATTGGTGTAAAGCGCATCAAGAACCTCCATGCTAATGGACTTTTGGAGCCACTTGATTTGAAACACCTGACACATGCGAACCATGCCTCATAGGCAAGATGACTAAAACCCTATTTTCTGGTACAATGGAACGGGCAAGTGACTTGTTGGAAATCACACATGCTGATGTGTGCGGTCCGATGAGTGTTGACGCACGTAGTGGATATCGTTATTTTCTCACCTTCACCGATGAATTGAGTAGATATGGGTATATTTACTTAATGAAGCATAAGTCTGAAACATTTTAAAAGTTCAAGCAATTTCAAAGTGAAGTTGAGAATCATCGTAACAAGAAGATCAAGTTCCTACGATCTGATCAAGGGTCCCTAGTAAGCCTCTAATTGACTAGCTCGTTGATCAATAGATGGTTACGGTTTCCTGACCATGGACATTGGATGTTGTTGATAACGGGATCACATCATTAGGAGAATGATGTGATGGACAAGACCCAATCCTAAGCCTAGCACCAGATCGTGTAGTTCGTTTTGTTAGAGCTTTTCTAATGTCAAGTATCATTTCCTTAGACCATGAGATTGTGCAACTCCCGGATACCGTAGGAATGCTTTGGGTGTACCAAACGTCACAACGTAACTGGGTGGCTATAAAGGTGCACTACAGGTATCTCCGAAAGTGTCTGTTGGGTTGGCACGAATCGAGACTGGGATTTGTCACTCCGTGTAAGCGGAGAGGTATCTCTGGGCCCACTCGGTAGGACATCATCATAATGTGCACAATGTGACCAAGGAGTTGATCACGGGATGATGTGTTACGGAACGAGTAAAGAGACTTGCCGGTAACGAGATTGAACAAGGTATCGGGATACCGACGATCGAATCTCGGGCAAGTAACATACCGATAGACAAAGGGAATTGTATATGGGATTGATTAAATCCTCGACATCATGGTTCATCCGATGAGATCGTCGAGGAGCATGTGGGAGCCAACATGGGTATACAGATCCCGCTGTTGGTTATTGACCGGAGAGTCGTCTCGGTCATGTCTGCATGTCTCCCTAACCCGTAGGGTCTACACACTTAAGGTTCGGTGACGCTAGGGTTATAGAGATATTAGTATGCGGTAACTCGAAAGTTGTTCGGAGTCCCGGATGAGATCCCGGACGTCACGAGGAGTTCCGGAATGGTCCGGAGGTAAAGATTTATATATGGGAAGTCTTATTTTGGTCGCCGGAAAAGTTTCGCACTTTATCGGTATTGTACCGGGAGTGCCGAAAGGGGTCCGGGGGTCCACCAGCCCCGGGGGGCCACATGGGCTGTAGGGGTGTGCGCCTTGGCCTATATGGGCCAAGGGCACCAGCCCCAAGAGGCCCATGCGCCAAGAGATAAGGGAAAGGGAGAGTCCTAAAGGGGGAAGGCACCTCCGAGGTGCCTTGGGGAGGATGGACTCCTCCCTGGCCGCACCCTTCCTTGGAGGAAGGGCCAAGGCTGCGCCCCCCCCTCTCCCTTGTCCCTATATATAGTGGGGGGGAGGGAGGGCAGCAACATCTAAGCCCTGGCGCCTCCCTCTCCCTCCCGTGACACCTCGTCCTCCCCGCTTGCGCTTGGCGAAGCCCTGCCGGGATCCCGCTACTTCCACCACCACGCCGTCGTGCTGCTGGATCTCCATCAACCTCTCCTCCCCCCTTGCTGGATCAAGAAGGAGCAGACGTCGCTGCTCCGTACGTGTGTTGAACGCGGAGGTGCCGTCCGTTCGGCGCTAGGATCATCGGTGATTTGGATCACGACGAGTACGACTCCATCAACCCCGTTCTCTTGAACGCTTCCGCTCGCGATCTACAAGGGTATGTAGATGCACTCCTCTCTCTCGTTGCTAGATGACTCCATAGATTGATCTTGGTGATGCGTAGAAAATTTTGAATTATTGCTACGTTCCCCATCAGTGGCATCATGAGCTAGGTCTATGCGTAGATTCTATGCACGAGTAGAACACAAAGTAGTTGTGGGCGATGATTTGTTCAATTTGCTTACCATTACTAGTCTTATCTTGATTCGGCGGCATTGTGGGATGAAGCGGCCCGGACCGACCTTACACGTACTCTTACGTGAGACAGGTTCCACCGACTGACATGCACTTGTTGCAAAAGGTGGCTAGCGGGTGCCAGTCTCTCCCACTTTAGTCGGATCAGATTCGATGAAAAGGGTCCTTATGAAGGGTAAATAGCAATTGGCCTATCACGTTGTGGTTTTGCGTAGGTAAGAAACGTTCTTGCAAGAAACCCATAGCAGCCACGTAAAACATGCAAACAACAATTAGAGGACGTCTAACTTGTTTTTGCAGGGTATGCTATGTGATGTGATATGGCCAAAAGGATGTGATGAATGATATATGTGATGTATGAGATTGATCATGTTCTTGTAATAGGAATCACGACTTGCATGTCGATGAGTATGACAACCGGCAGGAGCCATAGGAGTTGTCTTAATTTATTGTATGACATGCGTGTCAATGAAAACGCCATGTAATTACTTTACTTTATTGCTAACTGTTAGCCATAGTAGTAGAAGTAATAGTTGGCGAGACAACTTCATGAAGACACGATGATGGAGATCATGATGATGTGGATCATGGTGTCATGCCGGTGACGAAGGTGATCATGCCGCGCCTCAAAGATGGAGATCAAAGGCGCAAGATCATATTGGCCATATCACGTCACTTTATGATTTGCATGTGATGTTTGTCATGTTTACATCTTATTTGCTTAGAACGACGGTAGCATAAATAAGATGATCCCTCACTAAAATTTCAAGAGACGTGTTCCCCCTAACTGTGCACCATTGCGAAGGTTCGTTGTTTCGAAGCACCACGTGATGATCGGGTGTGATAGATTCTAACGTTCGAATACAACGGGTGTTGACGAGCCTAGCATGTACAGACATGGCCTCGGACACATGCGAAACACTTAGGTTGACTTGACGAGCCTAGCATGTACAGACATGGCCTCGGAACACAAGAGATCAAAAGGTCGAACATGAGTCGTATAGTAGATACGATCAATATGGAGATGTTCACCGATGATGACTAGTCCGTCTCACGTGATGATCGGACACGGCCTAGTTTGACTCGGATCATGTATCACTTAGATGACTAGAGGGATGTCTATCTGAGTGGGAGTTCATTAAATAATCAGATGAAGTTAATTATCATGAACATAGTCAAAAGGTCTTTGCAAATTATGTCATAGCTTACGCTTTAGTTCTACTGTTTAAGATATGTTCCTAGAGAAAATTTAGTTGAAAGTTGATAGTAGCAATTATGCGGACTGGGTCCGTAAACTGAGGATTGTCCTCATTGCTGCACAGAAGGCTTATGTCCTTAATGCACCGCTCGGTGTGCTGAACCTCAGCGTCGTCTGTAGATGTTGCGAAACATCTGACATACACGTTTTGATGACTACGTGATAGTTCAGTGCGTAATGCTAACGGTTTAGAATTGTGGCACCAAAGACGTTTTGAAACGTCGCAGAACATATGAGATGTTCCGAAGACTGAAATTGGGATTTTAGACTAGTGCCCACGTCAAGAGGTATGAGACCTCTGACAAGTTTCTGAAGCCTACAGACTAAGGGAGAAAAGCTCAATCATTGAGCATGTGCTCAGATTGTCTGTGTACCACAATCGCTTGAATCGAGTGGGAGTTAATCTTCCAGATGAGATAGTGATGGTTCTCCATAGTCACTGCCACCAAGCTATTAGAGCTTCGTGATGAACTATAACATATCAGGGATAGATTTGATGATCCTTGCGCTATTCGCGATGTTTGACACCGTAAAAGTAGAAATCAAATAGGAGCATCAATTGTTGATGGTTAGTAAAACCACTAGTTTCAAGAAGGGCAAGGGCAAAAAGGGATACTTCATGAAACAGCAAATCATTTGCTGCTCTAGTGAAGAATCCCAAGGTTAAACCCAAACCCGAGACTAAGTGCTCCTGTAATGAGGGGAACGGTCACTGAAGCAGAACTACCCTAGATACTTGGTAGATGAGAAGGCAGGCAAGGTCGACAGAAGTATATTGGATATACATTATATGAATGTGTACTTTACTAGTACTCCTAGCAGCACCAGGGTATTAGATACCGGTTCGGTTGCTAAGTGTTAGTAACTCGAAATAAAAGCTGCGGAATAAACGGAGACTAGCTAAAGGTGAGATGACGATATATGTTGGAAGTGTTTCCAAGGTTGATGTGATCAAGCATCGCATGCTCCCTCTACCATCGAGATTGGTGTTCAACCTAAATAATTGTTATTTGGTGTTTGCGTTGAGCATAAACATGATTGGATTATGTTTATCGCAATACGGTTATTCATTTAAGGAGAATAATGGTTACTCTATTTATTTGAATAATACCTTCAATGGTCTTGCACCTAAAATGAATCTCGATCGCAGTGATACACATGTTCGTGCCAAAAGATATAAAATAGTGATGATAGTACCACATACTTGTGGCACTGCCGTTTGAGTCATATTGGTATAGAACGCATGAAGAAGCTCCATGTAGATGGATCTTTGGACTCACTCGTTTTTGAAAGGATTGAGACATGCAAACCATGTCTATTGGTATATATGCATGAAGAAACTCCATGCAGATGGATCTTTTGGACTCACTTGATTTTGAATCACTTGAGACATGCAAATCATACCACATGGGCAAGATGACGGAAAGGCCTCGTTTTCAGTAAGATGGAACAAGAGAGCAACTTGTTGGAAGTAATACATTTGATGTGTGCAGTCCAATGAGTGTTGAGGCACGCAGTGGATATCGATATGTTCTTACTTCACAGATGATTTGAGTAGATGCTGAGTGTATTTACTTGATGAAACACGAGTCTGAATTATTGAAAGGTTCAAGTAATTTCAGAGTGAAGTGGAAGATCGTCGTGACAAGAGGATAAAATGTCTATGATATGATCATAGAGATATCTGAGTTACGAGTTTGGCACACAATTAAGAAATTGTGGAAATTGTTTCACGACTAATACCGCTTGGAGCACCATAGTGTGATGGTGTGTCCGAACATCATAACTGCACCCTATTGGATATGGTGAATACCATAATGTCTCTTATCGAATTACAACTATCGGTTATGGGTTAGGCATTAGAGACAACCGCATTCACTTTAAATAGGGCACCACGCAATTCCGTTGAGACGACACCGTTTAGAGAAACCTAAGTTGTCGTTTCTTAAAATTTTGGGGCTGCGACGCTTATGTGAAAAAGTTTCAGGCTGATAAGCTCGAACCCAAAGCGGATAAATGCATCTTCATAGAATACCCAAAACAGTTGGGTATACCTCCTGTTTCAGATCTGGAAGTTAACAGGTCCTTTCTCGAGGAAAAGTTTCTCTCGAAAGAATTGAGTGGGAGGATGGTGGAGACTTGATGAGGTTATTGAACCACAACTTCAACTAGTGTGTAGCAGGGCACAGGAAGTTGTTCCTGTGGCACCTACACCAATTGAAGTGGAAGCTTATGATAGTGATCATGAAACTTCGGATCAAGTCACTACCAAACCTCGTAGGTCGATAAGGATGCGTACTACTTCAGAGTGGTACATAATCCTGTCTTGAAAGTCATGTTGCTAGACAACAATGAACCTACGAGCTATGGGGAAGCGATGGTGGGCCCGGATTCCGACGAATGGCTCGAGGCCATGAAATCCGAGAGAGGATCCATGTATAAAAGCAAAGTATAGACTTTGGAAGAAATACTTGATGGTCGTAAGGCTATTGGGTGCAGATGGATTTTAAAAGGAAGACAGACAATGATGGTAAGTGTCACCATTAAGAAAGCTCGGCTTGTCGTTAAGATGTTTTCCGACAAGTTCAAGGAGTTGACTACGATGAGACTTTCTCACTCGTAGCGATGCTAAGAGTCTGTTGGAATTATATTAGCAGTTACTGCATTATTTATGAAATCTTGCAGATAGGATGTCAAAACATTGTTTCCTTGACGATTTTCTTGAGGAAAGGTTGTATGTGATACAACCAGAAGGTTTTGTCAATCCTGAAAGATGCTAACAAGTATGCAAAGCTCCAGCAATCCTTAAAAGGACTGGAGTAAGCATCTCGGAGTTGGAATGTACGCTTTGATGAGATGATCAAAGATTTTGGGTTTATACAAAGTTTGTGAGAAACTTGTATTTCCAAAGAAGTGAGTGGGAGCACTATAGAATTTTTGATGAGTATATGTTGTTAACATATTGTTGATCAGAAATGATTTCTGGAAAGCATCCAGGGTTGTTTGAAAGGAGTTTTTCAAAGGAAGACCTGGATAATGCTGCTTACATATTGGGCATCAAGATCTATAGAGATAGATCAAGACGCCTGATGATACTTTCAAAGAACGCACACCTTGACATGATTTTGAAAGAGTTCAAAATAGATCAGCAAAGAAGGAGTTCTTGGCTGTGTTACAAGGTGTGAGTATTGAGTAAGACTCAAGACCTGACCACAACAGAAGAGAGAGAAAGGACGAAGGTCGTCCCCTATGCTTTAGACGTAGGCTCTACAGTATGCTATGCTGTGTACCGCACATGAAGTGTGCCTTGCTATGAGTTAGTCAAGGGGTACTATAATGATCCGGGAATGGATCACATGACAGCGGTCAAACTTATCCTTAGTATCTAGTGGAATAAGGAATTTTCTTGATTATGGAGGTGAAAAGGAGTTCGTCGTAAAGGGTTACGTCGATGCGAACTTTGACACTAATCCGGATGACTCTGAGTAGTAAACCGGATTCGAATAGTAGAGCAGTTATTTGAAATGGCTCCAAGTAGCGCGTGGTAGCATCCACAAGATGACATAGATATTCGTAAAGCACACACGGATCTGAAAGGTTCAGACCCGTTGACTACAACCTCTCTCACAAGCATAACATGATCAAACCAGAACTCATTGAGTGTTAATCACATAGTGATGTGAACTAGATTGTTGACTCTAGTAAACTCTTTGGATGTTAGTCACATGGTGATGTGACCTGTGAGTGTTAATCACATGGTGATGTGAACTAGATTATTGACTCTAGTGCAAGTGGGAGACTGTTGGAAATATGCCCTAGAGGCAATAATAAATTGCTTATTATTATATTTCCTTGTTCATGATAATCGTTTATTATCCATGCTAAAATTGTATTGATAGGAAACTCAGATACCTGTGTGGATACATAGACAACACCATGTCCCTAGTAAGCCTCTAGTTGACTAGCTCGTTGATCAATAGATGGTTACGGTTTCCTGACCATGGACATTGGATGTCGTTGATAACGGGATCACATCATTAGGAGAATGATGTGATGGACAAGACCCAATCCTAAGCCTAGCACCAGATCGTGTAGTTCGTTTTGCTAGAGCTTTTCTAATGTCAAGTATCATTTCCTTAGACCATGAGATTGTGCAACTCCCGGATACCGTAGGAATGCTTTGGGTGTACCAAACATCACAACGTAACTGGGTGGCTATAAAGGTGCACTACAGGTATCTCCGAAAGTGTCTGTTGGGTTGGCACGAATCGAGACTGGGATTTGTCACTCCGTGTAAACGGAGAGGTATCTCTGGGCCCACTCGGTAGGACATCATCATAATGTGCACAATGTGACCAAGGAGTTGATCACGGGATGATGTGTTATGGAACGAGTAAAGAGACTTGCCGGTAACGAGATTGAACAAGGTATCGGGACACCGACGATCGAATCTCGGGCAAGTAACATACCGATAGACAAAGGGAATTGTATACGGGATTGATTAAATCCTCCACATCGTGGTTCATCCGATGAGATCATCGAGGATCATGTGGGAGCCAACATGGGTATCCAGATCCCGCTGTTGGTTATTGACCGGAGAGTCGTCTCGGTCATGTCTGCATGTCTCCCGAACCCGTAGGGTCTACACACTTAAGGTTCGGTGACGCTAGGGTTATAGAGATATTAGTACGCGGTAACCCGAAAGTTGTTCGGAGTCCCAGATGAGATCCCAGATGTCACGAGGAGTTACGGAATGGTCTGGAGGTAAAGATTTATATATGGGAAGTCTTATTTTGGTCGCCGGAAAAGTTTCGCACTTTATCGGTATTGTACCGGGAGTGCCGAAAGGGGTCCGGGGGTCCACCAAGGGGGTCCACCAGCCCTGGGGGGCCACATGGGCTGTAGGGGTGTGCGCCTTGGCCTATATGGGCCAAGGGCACCAGCCCCAAGAGGCCCATGCGCCAAGAGATAAGGGAAAGGGAGAGTCCTAAAGGGGGAAGGCACCTCCGAGGTGCCTTGGGGAGGACGGACTCCTCCCTGGCCGCACCTTTCCTTGGAGGAAGGGCCAAGGCTACGCCCCCCCCTCTCCCTTGGCCCTATATATAGTGGGGGGGAGGGAGGGCAGCAACATCTAAGCCCTGGCGCCTCCCTCTCCCTCCCGTGACACCTCGTCCTCCCCGCTTGCGCTTGGCGAAGCCCTGCCGGGATCCCGCTACTTCCACCACCACGCCGTCGTGCTGCTGGATCTCCAGGAACCTCTCCTCCCCCCTTGCAGGATCAAGAAGGAGGAGACGTCGCTGCTCCGTACGTGTGTTGAACGCGGAGGTGCCGTCCGTTCGGCGCTAGGATCATCGGTGATTTGGATCACGACGAGTACGACTCCATCAACCCCGTTCTCTTGAACGCTTCCGCTCGCGATCTACAAGGGTATGTAGATGCACTCCTCTCTCTTGTTGCTAGATGACTCCATAGATTGATCTTGGTGATGCGTAGAAAATTTTGAATTATTGCTACGTTCCCCATCATGAAGGTGCTGCTATTCTTCGACTGCCAGAACTGCAATTTGTACGAGGGCGGTTGGGCTGGGAGGCGGCGGGTTGGAGTCGGCTGCCACTTGCTGAGTCGGTGAAGTCCCCGGGCCGACTGCTGCAGTCCCCGGGCCGGGCGCGACTACTGTAGTCCCCGAGCCGCCTGCCGAAGTCCCCGCGCTGGCTGCTGGGGTCCTCAAGTCGGATCCAACTGCTTCAGGAGGAGCCGGCACGAAGATGGAGTCTGATTCTGGCCACGGCTTGACAGACGGTTTGAGGAGGCGCTGTAGGGCTACGCCGGCTGGTATTGCTTGCCGGGTGGAGTCGATCCGTGCCAAGGCATCTGCTTGCTCATTGTCATTTCTTGGTATATGGAGGAACTCGCACCCTTCGAAGTATCCACTGAGTTGTGATACGTCTCCAACGTATCTATAATTTTTGATTGCTTCATGCTATATTATATTCTGTTTTGGATGATTAATGGGCTTTGTTATACACTTTTATATTATTTTTGGGACTAACCTATTAACCGGAGGCCCAACCCAAATTGCTATTTTTTTTCCTATTTCAGAGTTTCGCAGAAAAAGAATATCAAACAGAGTCCAAACGGAATGAAACCTTTGAGAACATGATTTCCGGAACAAACGGGATCCAGAGGACTTGGAACCTATGTCAAGACATCAACCAGGAGGGCACGAGGTAGGAGGGCGCGCCTACCCCCTGGGCGCGCCCTCCACACTCGTGGGGCCCACGTTGCTCCACCGACGTACTTCTTCCTCCTATATATACCTACGTACCCCCGAACCAACAGAAGCATCCACGAAAACCTAATTCCACCGCCGCAACATTCTGTACCCGTGAGATCCCATCTTGGGGCCTTTTCCGGTGTCCTGCCGGAGGGGGCATTGATCACGGAGGGCTTCTACATCAACACCATAGCCTCTCTGATGATGTGTGAGTAGTTTACCTCCGACCTTCGGGTCCATAGTTATTACCTAGATGGCTTCTTCTCTCTCTTTGGGTCTCAATACAAAGTTCTCCACGATTCTCGTGGAGATCTATTCGATGTAATCCTCTTTTGCGGTGTGTTTGTTGAGACCGATGAATTGTGGGTTTATGATCAAGTTTATCTATGAACAATATTTGAATCTTCTCTGAATTCTTTTATGTATGATTGGTTATCTTTGCAAGTCTCTTCGAATTATCAGTTTGGTTTGGCCTACTAGATTGATCTTTCTTGCAATGGGAGAAGTGCTTAGCTTTGGGTTCAATCTTGCGGTGTCCTTTCCCAGTGACAGTAGGGGTAGCAAGGCACGTATTTTACTGTTGCCATCGAGGATAACAAGATGGGGTTTATATCATATTGCATGAGTTTATCCCTCTACATCATGTCATCTTACTTAAAGCATTACTCTGTTCTTTTGGACTTAATACTCTAGATGCATGCTGGATAGCGGTCGATGTGTGGAGTAATAGTAGTAGATGCAGGCAGGAGTCGGTCTACTTGTCGCGGACGTGATGCCTATATACATGATCATACCTAGATATTCTCATAACTATGCTCAATTCTATCAATTGCTCAACAGTAATTTGTTCACCCACCGTAATACTTATGCTCTTGAGAGAAGCCACTAGTGAAACCTATGGCCCCCGGGTCTATTTTCCATCATATTAATCTTCCAACACTTAGCTATTTTTATTGCCTTTTATTTTAGCTCGCATCTTTATTATAAAAATACCAAAATATTATCTTATCATATCTATCAGATCTCACTTCCGTAAGTGACCCTGAAGGGATTGACAACCCCTTTATTGCGTTGGTTGCGAGGTTTTTTTTGTTTGTGTAGGTGCGAGGGACTCGTGCATGGCCTCCTACTGGATTGATACCTTGGTTCTCAAAAACTGAGGGAAATACTTACGCTAGTTTACTGCATCACCCTTTCCTCTTCAAGGAAAAACCAACGCAGTGCTCAAGAGGTAGCAAGAAGGATTTCTGGCGCCGTTGCCGGGGAGTCTACGCACAAGTCAAGACATACCAAGTACCCATCACAAACTCTTATCCCTCACATTACATTATTTGCCATTTGCCTCTCGTTTTCATCTCCCCCACTTCACCTTTGCCGTTTTATTCACCCTCCTTCCGTTCGATCTTGTGTTACCATGTGCCTTCTTTTTGCTTGCATCTTTGCTTGCTAAAAGTTTATGGATCCTCATCCCCTTGCTAATCTTTTTAAAAGATCCAATTATGATGAACCAATTTCTAGAGATTTGAGTGCACTAGATTATCTTGATGAGGTTTTGCTTGAAATTCGTGAATCTGAAAATTGTGATGAAGAAATTTATGAAGAGATTCACGATAGCTCCTTGAATAAAAAGTATTATTGCAATGATTTTACTATAAATTCTCGTGATGTCAATTGTGCTAATAATATGCAAAACCCTAAGCTTGGGGATGCTAGTTTTGCTATGTCTACTATTTGTTGCAATGATCATGATTGGGGTGATTCTTCTTATGATCTTGAAAATTTATTTTAGCCCCATGATGAATATGAGATTGATAATAGTGTTTGCAATAATATTGAAAGTGGGTTTGGAAGAGTGTCAACTTTAGATCCCACATATTTGGAGAATGTTCAATCTTATGGTATTTTTGATAAAAGTGGGTTTGGAGAGGTCATGACTTTAGTTAATGGTAATCCCACTATTTTGGAAGAGAGTCAACTTTGCATGCATGTGGATCGTGTTGAGAATATGTTATGTGATAGCTATATTGTTGAATTTGAATATGATTCCACATGTAATTATTACGAGAGAGGAAAATATGGTTGTAGAAATTTTCATGATAATAAATTACCTCTCGTTATGTTGAGATTGCTATTGTTTCTTTCTTCTTCCTTGCATATGCTACTTTTTGCTTGCCTTGCAAAATTGTTTGCTTATAATATGCCTATGCATAGGAAGTATGTTAGACTTAGATGTGTTTGTCACGTGTTTTATGATGCTCTCTTTGCGCTTGTCTTGTCTTTCATGTGAGCATCATTAAAATTATCAATGCCTAGCTAAGGGCGTTAAACGATAGCGCTTGTTGGGAGGCAACCCAAATTTATTTTAGTTTTTTTTCGCTTTTTGCTTCTGTTTAGGAATAAATATTTGATCTAGCCTCTGGTTAGATTTGTTTTTATGTTTTAATTAGTGTTTGTGCCAAGTTAAACCTATAGGATCTTCTTGGATGATAGTTATTTGATCTTGCTGAAAATTCGAGAAACTTTCTGTTCACGAAAATAATTGTCAAAAATCACAAGAACGTGATAAAATATTGATTCAAATTGTAGTAGATCAATAAACAAATTTTCTAGGTCTTCCTATTTTGGCTGAATTTTTGGAGTTCCAGAAGTTTGCGTTAGTTACAGATTACTACAGACTGTTCTGTTTTTGACAGATTCTGTTTTTCGTGTGTTGTTTGCTTATTTTGATGAATCTATGGCTAGTAAAATAGTTTATAAACCATAGAGAAGTTGGAATACAGTAGGTTTAACACCAATATAAATAAAGAATTAGTTCATTACAGTATCTTGAAGTGGTGTTTTGTTTTCTTTCGCTAACGGAGCTCACGAGATTTTCTGTTAAGTTTTGTGTTGTGAAGTTTTCAAGTTTTGGGTAAAAGATTGATGGATTATGGAACAAGGAGTGGCAAGAGCCTAAGCTTGGGGATGACCATGGCACCCCAAGATAATCTAAGGACACCAAAAATCCAAAGCTTGGGGATGGCCCGGAAGGCATCCCCTCTTTCGTCTACTTCCATCGGTAACTTTACTTGGAGCTATATTTTTATTCACCACATGATATGCGTTTTGCTTGGAGCGTCTTGTATAATTTGAGTCTTTATTTGTTAGTTTGCCAGAATCATCCTTGCTGTACACACCTTTTGAGAGAGACACATATGATTCGGAATTTATTAGAATACTCTATGCGCTTCGCTTGTATCTTTTGAGCTATATAGTTTTGCTCTAGTGCTTCACTTATATCTTTTAGAGCACGGCGGTGGTTTTGCTTTATAGAAATTATTATTCTCTCATGCTTCACTTATATTATTTTGAGAGTCTTAAACAGCATGGTAATTTGCTTAAGTAGGAAAATTAATCCTAATATGTTAGGTATGCAAAACTAGTAAAAAACTTTCTTATGAGTGTGTTGAATACTAAGAGAAGTTTGATGCTTGATGATTGTTTTGAGATATGGAGGTAGTGATATTAAAGTTGTGCTAGTTGAGTAGTTGTGGAATTGATAAATACTTGTGTTGAAGTTTGCAATTCCCATAGCATGCATGTATGGTAAATGTTATGTAACAAAACATGAGGTGTTCTTTGATTGTCTTCCTTATGAGTGGAGGTCGGGGACGAGCGATGGTCTTTTCCTACCAATCTATCCCCCTAGGAGCATGTGCGTAGTGCTTGGTTTTTGATGACTTGTAGATTTTTGCAATAAGTATGTGAGTTCTTTATGACTAATGTTGAGTCCATGGATTATACGCACTCTTACCCTTCCATCATTGCTAGCCTCTTCGGTACCGTGCATTGCCCTTTCTGACATTGAGAGTTGGTGCAAACTTCGCCGGTGCATCCAAACCCCGTGATATGATACGCTCTTTCACACATAAACCTCCTTATATCTTCCTCAAAACAGACACCATACCTACCTATTATGGCATTTCCATAGCCATTCCGAGATATATTGCCATGCATCTTTCCACCGTTCCGTTTATCATGACACGTTCATCATTGTCATATTGCTTTGCATGATCATGTAGTTGACATCATATTTGTGGCAAAGCCACCGTTCATAATTTTTCATACATGTCACTCTTGATTCATTGCTATCCCGGTATACCGCCGGAGGCATTCATATAGAGTCATACTTTGTTCTGGTATCGAGTTGTAATTCATGGAGCATTGTCCCAAAAAAAAGGGGAGAAATGCCAAATAAAAAAAGAAAGGCCAAAAAAGGAAGGCCCAAAAAAGGGACAATGCTACTATCCTTTTTTTCACACTTGTGCTTCAAAGTAGCACCATGATTTTCATGATAGAGAGTCTCTTGTTTTGTCACTTTCATATACTAGTGGGAATTTTTTATTATAGAACTTGGCTTGTATATTCCAATAATGGGCTTCCTCAAATGCCCTAGGTCTTCGTGAGCAAGCAAGTTGGATGCACACCCACTTAGTTTCTTTTGTTGAGCTTTCATACATTTATAGCTCTAGTGCATCCGTTGCATGGCAATCCCTACTCCTTGCATTAACATCAATCGATGGGCATCTCCATAGCCCGTTGATTAGCCGCGTTGATGTGAGACTTTCTCCTTTTTTGTCTTCTCCACATAACCCCCATCATTATATTCTATTCCACCCATAGTGATATATCCATGGATCACGCTCATGTATTGCGTGAAGGTTGAAAAAGTTTGAGATTACTAAAGTATGAAACAATTGCTTGGCTTGTCATCGGGGTTGTGCATGATGAGAGCATTCTTGTGTGACGAAATGGAGCATGACTAAACTATATGATTTTGTAGGGATGAACTTTCTTTGGCCATGTTATTTCGAGAAGACATAATTCCTTAGTTAGTATGCTTGAAGTATTATTACCTTTATGTCAATATTAAACTTTTATCTTGAATCTTTCGGATCTGAATATTCATACCACAATTAAGAGTGTTACATTAAAAAAAATTGCCACGTAGCATTCCGCATCAAAAAATTCTGTTTTTATCATTTACCTACTCGAGGACGAGCAGGAATTAAGCTTGGGGATGCTTGATACGTCTCCAACGTATCTATAATTTTTGATTGCTTCATGCTATATTATATTCTGTTTTGGATTATTAATGGGCTTTGTTATACACTTTTATATTATTTTTGGGACTAACCTATTAACCGGAGGCCCAGCCCAAATTGCTGTTTTTTTGCCTATTTCAGAGTTTCGCAGAAAAAGAATATCAAACGGAGTCCAAACGGAATGAAACCTTCGGGAACGTGATCCTCGAAACAAACGTGATCCAGAGGACTTGGACCCTACGTCAAGACATCAACCAGGAGGGTGATAACCCACAAGTATAGGGGATCAATTGTAGCCTCTTTCGATAAGTAAGAGTGTCGAACCCAACGAGGAGCTAAAGGTAGAACAAATATTCCCTCAAGTTCTATCGACCACCGATACAACTCTACGCACGCTTAACGTTCGCTTTACCTAGAACAAGTATGAAACTAGAAGTACTTTGTAGGTGTTTTTGGATAGGCTTGCAAGAATAAAGAGCGCGTAAATAAAAAGTAGGGGCTGTTTAGATAAAGACACAATAAAGTAAATATAGCGAGTGTGGAAAATTGGTGGTAGGAGTTGCGAAATTGTCCCTAAGCAATTGACTACTTTACTAGACCGATAGCAAGTTTTATGTGGGAGAGGCCACTGCTAGCATGTCATCACTGACTTGGAATTCTATGCACTTATGATGGAACTATTAGCAAGCATCCGCAACTACTAACGTTCATTAAGGTAAAACCCAACCATAACATTAAGATATATTGGTCCCCCTTCAATCCCGTATGCATCAATTTCTATGCTAGGTTGAAGCTTCTGTCACTCTTGCCCTCCAATACATAGTCCTATCAACATACAACTAACCCTATGGTGTGATCCACGCACGCGCTCATATGATGGGCACCAAAGGACAGCAACATAACCATCAGCAAATTAAATCAATCATAGCAATTCATCAACCACCGCTAGGACAACGAAAATCTACTCAGACATCATTGGATAATAATATGAAGCATAAAGCACCATGTTCAAGTAGAGGGTACAGCGGGTTGCGGGAGAGTGGACCGCTATAGATAGAAGGGGGAAGGTGATGGAGATGTTGGTGAAGATGGCGGAGGTGTTGGTGAAGATCGCGGTGATGATGATGGCCCCCGGCGGCGTTCCGGCGCCACCGGAAGCGAGGGGGAGAGAGCCCCCCTTCTTCTTCTTCTTCCTTGACCTTATCCCTAGATGGGAGAAGGGTTTCCCCTCTGGTCCATGGTCTCCATGGCGTGGGAGGGCGAGAGCCCCTCCGAGATGGATCTGTCTCTCTGTCTCTCTGTGTTTCTGCGCTCTCGGATTCTGCCCTGGCACCGTTTCTTTTATATCTGGAGATCCGTAACTCCGATTGGATTGAAACCTTCGCCCAGATCTTTTTCCAAAAATTAGCTTTCTTGCAGCCAAAGTAGAGCATTAACCGCCTTACGAGGGGACCACGAGGGGGGGCACACCCACCTGGAGTGGGCGTGGGCCCCACCCTCATGGCCACCTCGGGCACCGTCTCGCGTTGATTTTACTTCCCAAAAATCACAAATATTCCAAAATAATTATCCGTCCATTTTTATCCCGTTTGGACTCCGTTTGATATGGGGTTTCTGCGAAACATAGAACATGCAACAAGCAGGAACTGGCACTGGGCACTGGATCAATATGTTAGTCCCAAAAATAGTATAAAAAGTTGCCAAAAGTATATGAAGTTGAATAATATTGGCATGGAACAATCAAAAATTATAGATACGACGGAGACGTATCAGAGGGCACGAGGTAGGGGGGCGCGCCTACCCCCCTGGGCACGCCCTCCACCCTCATGGGGCCCACGTTGCTCCACTGACATAGTTATTCCTCCTATATATACCTACGTACCCCTAAACCAACAGAAGCATCCACGAAAACCTAATTCCACCGCCACAACCTTCTGTACCCGTGAGATCCCATCTTGGGGCCTTTTCCGGCGTCCTGCCGGAGGGCGCATTGATCATGGAGGGCTTCTACATCAACACGATAGCCTCTCCGATGATGTGTGAGTAGTTTACCTCAGACCTTCGGGTCCATAGTTATTAGCTAGATGGCTTCTTCTCTCTCTTTGGTCTCAATGCAAAGTTCTCCATGATTCTCGTGGAGATATATTCGATGTAATCTTCTTTTGCGGTGTGTTTGTTGAGACCGATGAATTGTGGGTTTATGATCAAGTTTATCTATGAACAATATTTGAATCTTCTCTGAATTCTTTTATGTATGATTGGTTATCTTTGCAAGTCTCTTCGAATTATCAGTTTGGTTTGGCCTACTAGATTGATCTTTCTTGCAATGGGAGAAGTGCTTAGCTTTGGGTTCAATCTTGCGGTGTCCTTTCCCAGTGACAGTAGGGGTAGCAAGGCACGTATTTTACTGTTGCCATCGAGGATAACAAGATGGGGTTTATATCATATTGCATGAGTTTATCCCTCTACATCATGTCATCTTACTTAAAGCATTACTCTGTTCTTTTGGACTTAATACTCTAGATGCATGCTGGATAGCGGTCGATGTGTGGAGTAATAGTAGTAGATGCAGGCAGGAGTCGGTCTACTTGTCGCGGACGTGATGCCTATATACATGATCATACCTAGATACTCTCATAACTATGCTCAATTCTATTAATTGCTCAACAGTAATTTGTTCACCCACCGTAATACTTATGCTCTTGAGAGAAGCCACTAGTGAAACCTATGGCCCCCGGGTCTATTTTCCATCATATTAATCTTCCAACACTTAGCTATTTTTATTGCCTTTTATTTTACCTTGCATCTTTATTATAAAAATACCAAAAATATTATCTTATCATATCTATCAGATCTCACTTTCGTAAGTGACCGTGAAGGGATTGACAACCCCTTTATTGTGTTGGTTGCGAGGTTTTTATTTGTTTGTGTAGGTGCGAGGGACTCGTGCGTGGCCTCCTACTGGATTGATACCTTGGTTCTCAAAAACTGAGGGAAATACTTACGCTACTTTACTACATCACCCTTTCCTCTTCAAGGGAAAACCAACGCAGTGCTCAAGAGGTAGCAAGTTGCTGGACGAGGAAGCGGTAGCTTGCCATATTTGCATCCTTGGCATCCCAGTCGCCTGACGACTGCTGGGCCACCAAGTCGGAATCACCATAGCACAGGATCCGGCGAATGCCGAGTTCCTTGGCAAGCCGGAGCCCGTGTATGAGTGCTTCGTATTCAGCTACGTTGTTGGAGGCGGCAAAGTGAATTTGCAGCACATATCTGAGCTTGTCGCCTTTGGGAGAGGTGAGGACGATGCCGGCTCCCAGACCGGTGCGCATCTTGGAACCATCAAAGTGCATTCGCCAATGGGTTGAGTCTGGCGCTGGCGGCAGATACTGGGTCTCGGCCCAGTCAACGAGGAAGTCAGCCAGCGCTTGGGACTTGATGGCGGTGCGAGGTTGATAGTAGATGGTGTAGGGGGGCAAATCTATGGCCCATTTGGCCACTCGTCCCGAAGCGTCTCGGCTTCCAATGATCTCGGCAAGTGGAGCAGTGCAGACGACAGTGATTGGGTGCTCTTGAAATTATGGCTTCAGCTTCTTGGCGGCAAAATGCACGCCATAGCACATCTTCTGATAGTGGGGGTAGTTTTGCTTGGAGGCGGACAACACTTCACTCAGGTAATACACCGGCCTCTGGACTGGTAGTTCTTTGCCTTCTTCCTTGCGCTCCACAATTATGACTGTGCTGAACACCTGACTGGTGGCGGCGATGTAGAGAAGCATGGGCTCCTTAGCAGTCAGAGCCGCCAGGACAGGCAGAGTGGTCAACATCTTCTTGAGCTAGAGAAAAGCTTCGTCCGCCTTGTCATTCCACTCGAAAAAAGTGGTCTTCTTCATGAGCTGGTACAGGGGAAGAGCCTTCTCGCCCAGCCGACTGATGAAACGGCTGATGGATGCCAAGCAGCCAGTGAATTTCTGCACGTCCAACAGTCGGGTGGGCACCTCCATCTTCTCGATGGCCTTGATCTTCACAGTGTTGCACTCTATGTTGCGCTCTGAGACCAGGAAGCCAAGAAGCTGGCCGGCTGGTACTCCAAAGACGCATTTCTCCGGGTTGAGCTTTATTTGAAATCGGTGCAAGTTTTCAAAGTTTCCTTGAGGTCTTCTAGCAGCATGCCATGCTTCTCCGTCTTCACCACAACATCGTCCACATAGACATGGGCGTTTCTGTCAAGTTGCTTGAGGAGACACTTCTGCACACAACGCTGAAACGTGGCGCCGGCATTCCTCAAGCCGAACGTCATGGTCAGGTAGCAGAAGGCTCCGAATGGTGTGATGAAGGCGGTCTTCAGCCTGTCGGCCGGGTTCAGCTTGATCTGATGATACCCTGAGTATGCATCCAAAAAACTCAGCAGCTCACATCCGGCTGTGGAGTCTATCACTTGATCTATTCTTGGCAAAGCAAAGGGATCTTTGGGGCAAGCTTTGTTGAGGCTGGTATAATCGATACACATGCGCCACTGCTTATTCTTCTTTAGCACAAGGATTGGGTTGGCCAACCATTCTGGGAAGAACACTTCCATGATGAAGCCGGCTGCTAGAAGCCAGGCTATCTCTTCTCCAACGACTCTTCTCTTCTCTTCTGACAGGCGGCGCAAGGGCTGCCTGACTGGCTTGGCATCAGGTCGGACATGTAGCTTGTGCTCGGCGAAATCCGTCAGAACACCTGACATGTCCTTGGGAGACCATGCAAAGATGCCCCGATTCTCACGGAGGAAATCGACAAGCTCGCTTTCCTATTTACTGTCAAGGTTTGCACCTATGATAGCGTGCCTCTCCGGGTGCTCCGGGTCCAAGGGTATCTTCTTTGTTTCCTTTGCCGGCTTGAACGAGCCCTCAGCTTCCCACTCCTTGGGGTTTGGCGACATTTTCGGCTGCTTGCCTGCCATTGCCACAACCCGGTCAAGGAGCCATTCTCTGCTGCAATCACGAGGGACTCGGCTAGCCGGCTGCTGTCTGCCGCACAGGCGGATGACTTCTTGTAGTCTCCGACTATGGTTAGGATTCCCTTGGTGCTTGGCATCTTCATATTGAGGTAGGCATAGTGGGGGACCACCATGAACTTGGCCAGAGCAGGTCGGCCAAGTAGCACATGATAGGGGCTCTCAAGGTCCACCACCTCAAACTAGACTAGCTCTCGGCGGAAGTGATCTTTGTCTCCGAAGAGGACATCTATCTGGATCTTGCCGATTGGTGAGCAGGAAAGGCCAGGAACTATGCCATGGAATACAGTCCGACTGGGCTGAAGCTGCCTCTGCTTGATTCCCAACTTCTCCATACTGTCACGGTATAGGATGTTGATGCTGCTACCGCCATCTATTAGGACTCGGGAGAAGCGAGCAGCCCGCCTCTCTGTTGCGAAGGTGGCATCTAAGACCAAGGCATAAGAACCAGGAGAGAGCATCACCTCCGGGTGGTCAGCTCTGCTCCAACTGATAGGCTTCTCAGACCAATGCATGAACTCTGGGGTCTCTGATGCTACTGCATGTACTTCTTGCTGCCGTTGCCATCTGCTGTGCTTATCATCGGCCACGCTGGTGAACACGACATAAGCTCCATGCTCTTCAGGATACTCATCTTGTATTGCGCCGACTGGCCGAGCCGCCGGCTGCTGGGGAGGAGGCGGCGGCGGGCCGGCGGGCGGAGGAGGCTGGAGTCCATTGCTACCTCTTGAGCACTGCGTTGGTTTTTCCTTCAAGAGGAAAGGGTGATGCAGTAAAGTAGCGTAAGTATTTCCCTCAGTTTTTGAGAACCAAGGTATCAATCTAGTAGGAGATCACGCTCGAGTCCCACGCACCTACACAAACAAATAAGAACCTCGCAACCAACGCGATAAAAGGGTTGTCAATCCCTTCACGGTCACTTACGAGAGTGAGATCTGATAGATATGATAAGATAATATTTTTGGTATTTTTATGATAAAGAGTAAGTAAAGATGCAAAGTAAAATAAACGGCAATAGAAATAGCTAAGTGTTGAAGATTAATATGATGGAAAATAGACCCGGGGCCATAGGTTTCATTAGTGGCTTCTCTCAAGAGCATAAGTATTATGGTGGGTAAACGAATTACTGTCGAGCAATTGATAGAATTGAGCATAGTTATGAGAATATCTAGGTATGATCATGTATATAGGCATCACGTCCGCGACAAGTAGACCGAAATGATTCTGCATCTACTACTATTACTCCACACATCGACCGCTATCCAGCATGCATCTAGAGTATTAAGTTCATAAGAACGGAGTAATGCTTTAAGTAAGATGACATGCTGTAGAGGGATAAACTCATGCAATATGATATAAACCCCATCTTTTTATCCTCGATGGCAACAATACAATACGTGCCTTGCTGCCCCTGCTGTCACTGGGAAAGGACACCGCAAGATTGAACCCAAAGCTAAGCACTTCTCCCATTACAAGAAAGATCAATCTAGTAGGCCAAACCAAACTGATAATTCGAAGAGACTTGCAAAGATAACCAATCATACATAAAAGAATTCAGAGGAGAGTCAAATATTTTTCATAGATAAACTTGATCATAAACCCACAATTCATCGGATCTCGACAAACACACCGCAAAAGAAGATTACATCGAATAGATCTCCAAGAAAATCGAGGAGAACTTTGTATGAGATCCAAAGAGAGAGAAGAAGCCATCTAGCTAATAACTATGGACCCGAAGGTCTGAGGTAAACTACTCACACATCATCGGAGAGGCTATGGTGTTGATGTAGAAGCCCTCCATGATCAATGCCCCCTCCGGCGGAGTGCCGGAAAAGGCCCCAAGATGGGATCTCACGGGTACAGAAGGTTGCGGTGGTGGAAATAGGGTTTTTGGCTCCGTATTTGATGTTTCCAGGGTATATGGGTATATATAGGAGGAAGAAGTACGTCGGTGGAGCAACGAGGGGCCCGCGAGGGTGGATGGCGCGCCTGGGGGAGGTGGGCGCACCCCCCTACCTCGTGCCTTCCTTGTTGATTGCTTTACGTAGACTCCAAGTTCTTTGGATCACGTTTGTTCCGAAAATCACGTTCCCGAAGGTTTCATTCCGTTTGATATCCTTTTCCTTCGAAACACTGAAATAGGCAAAAAAGCAGCAATTTGGGCTGGGCCTCCGGTTAATAGGTTAGTCCCAAAAATAATATAAAAGTGTATAATAAAGCCCATTAAACATCCAAAACAGAATATAATATAGCATGGAACAATCAAAAATTATAGATACGTTGGAGACGTATCAAGCATCCCCAAGCTTAATTCATGCTCGTCCTCGAGTAGGTAAATGATAAAAACTGAATTTTTGATGTGGAATGCTACTTGGCATAATTTTCAATGTAACTATCTTAACTGTGGTATGAATATTCAGATCCGAGAGATTCAATATAAGAGTTTAATATTGACATAAAAGTAATAATACTTCAAGCATACTAACTAAGCAATTATGTCTTCTCAAAATAACATGGCCAAAGAAAGTTCATCCCTACAAAATCATATAGTTTGGTCATGCTCCATTTTCGTCACACAAGAATGCTCTCATCATGCACAACCCCGATGACAAGCCAAGAAATTGTTTCATACTTTAGTAATCTCAAACTTTTTTCAACTTTCACGCAATACAAGAGCGTGAGCCATGGATATAGCACTATGGGTGGAATAGAATATAATGATGGGGGTTATGTGGAGAAGACAAAAAAGGAGAAAGTCTCACATCAACGCAGCTAATCAACGGGCTATGGAGATGCCCATCAATTGATGTTAACGTGAGGAGTAGGGATTGCCATGCAACGGATGCACTAGAGCTATAAATGTATGAAATCTCAACAACAAAAAGTAAGTCGGTGTGCATCCAAATTGCTTTCTCACGAAGACCTAGGGCATTTGAGGAAGTCCATTGTTGGAATATACAAGCCAAGTTCTATAACGAAAAATTCCCACTAGTATATGAAAGTGACAAAACAAGAGACTATCTATCATAAAGATCATGGTGCTACTTTGAAGCACAAGTATGAAAAAAAGATAGTAGCATTGCCCCTTTTTTTGGGCCTTTTTTTATTTTGGCCTTTCTCTTTTTTTTGGGACAATGCTCTATGAATGATGATCATCATACTTCTATTCATTTACAACTCAATACTAGAACAAAGTATGACTCTATATGAATGCCTCCGGCGGTGTACCGGGATGGGCAATGAATCAAGAGTGACATGTATGAAATAATATGCATGGTGGCTTTGCCACAAATACGATGTCAACTACATGATCATGCAAGGCAATATGACAATGATGAACGTGTCATGATAAACGGAACGGTGGAAAGTTGCATGGCAATATATCTGGGAATGGCTATGGAAATGCCATAATAGGTAGGTATGGTGGCTGTTTTGAGGAAGATATAAGGAGGTTTATGTGTGATAGAGCGTATCGTATCACGGGGTTTGGATGCACCGGCGAAGTTTGCACCAACTCTCAAGGTGAGAAAGGGCAATGCACAGTACCGAAGAGGCTAGCAATGATGGAAGGGTAAGAGTGCATATAATCCATGGACTCAACATTAGTCATAAAGAACTCACATACTTATTGCAAAAATCTACAAGTCATCAAAAACCAAGCACTACGTGCATGCTCCTAGGGGGATAGATTGGTAGGAAAAGACCATCGCTCGTCCCCGACCGCCACTCATAAGGAGGACAATCAAAGAACACCTCATGTTTCAAATTTGTTACACAACGTTTACCATACGTGCATGCTACGGGATTTGCAAACTTCAATACAAGTACTTCTCAAATTCACAACTACTCAACTAGCACAACTTTAATATCACTACCTCCATATCTCAAAACAATTATCAAGCATCAAACTTCTCTTAGTATTCAACACACTCATAAGAAAGTTTTATTAATCTTGAATACCTAGCATATTAGGACTAATTTCACAATTAAAGCAAATTACCATGCTGTTTTGTAGGACCCTCAAAATAATATAAGTGAAGCATGAGAAAACAATAGTTTCTATAAAAAAAATCCATCACCGTGCTCTAAAAGATATAAGTGAAGCACTAGAGCAAAAACTATATAGCTCAAAAGATATAAGTGAAGCACATAGAGTATTCTAATAATTTCCGAATCATGTGTGTGTCTCTCAAAAGGTGTGTACAGCAAGAATGATTGTGGTAAACTAAAAATCAAAGACTCAAATCATACAAGACGCTCCAAGCAAAACACATATCATGTGGTGAATAAAAATATAGCTCCAAGTAAAGTTACCGATGGACGAAGACGAAAGAGGGGATGCCTTCCGGGGCATCCCCAAGCTTTGGATTTTTGGTGTCCTTAGATTACCTTGGGGTGACATGGGCATCCCCAAGCTTAGGCTCTTGCCACTCCTTGTTCCATAATCCATCAAATCTTTACCCAAAACTTGAAAACTTCACAACACAAAACACAACAGAAAATCTCGTGAGCTCCGTTAGCGAAAGAAAACAAAACACCACTTCAAGGTACTGTATTGAACTCATTCTTTATTTATATTTGTGTTAAACCTACTGTATTCCAACTTCTCTATGGTTTATAAACTATTTTACTAGCCATAGATTCATCAAAATTAGCAAACAACACACGAAAAATAGAATCTGTCAAAAACAGAACAGTCTGTAGTAATCTGCAACTAACGCAAACTTCTGGAACTCAGAAAAATCTACCAAAATAGGACGACCTATACAATTTGTTTATTGATCTACTGCAATTGGAATAGGTATTTTATCACGTTCTGGTGATTTTTAACAATTGTTTTCGTGAACAGAAAGTTTCTGGAATTTTCAGCAAGATCAAATAACTATCATCTAAGAAGATCCTATAGGTTTCACTTGGCACAAACACTAATTAAAACATAAAAACAAATATAACCAGAGGCTATATCAAATATTTATTCCTAAACAGAAGCAGAAAGAAAAAAACTAAAATAAAATTGGGTTGCCTCCCAACAAGCGCTATCGTTTAACGCCCTTAGCTAGGCATAAAAGCAAGGATAGATCTAGGTATTGCCATCTTTGGTAGGAAATCCATATGTAGCTCTCATAATAGATTCATATGGTAATTTTATTTTGTTTATAGGAAAGTGTTCCATACCTTTCCTTAACAGAAATTGTTATCTAATATTTCCTTCCTTCATATCAATAATTGCACCAATCGTTCTAAGGAAAGGTCTACCAAGAATAATAGGACATGAAGGATTGCAATCTATGTCAAGAACAATGAAATCTACGGGCACATAGTTCCTATTTGCAATAATAAGAACATCATTAATTCTTCCCATAGGTTTCTTGATAGTGGAATCCACAAGGTGCAAGTTTAAAGAACAATCATCAAATTCACGGAAACCTAACAAATCACACAAAGTTTTTGGAATCATGGAAACACTAGCACCCAAATCACACAAAGCATAGCATTCATGATCTTTAATTTTAATTTTAATAGTAGTTTCCCACTCATAATAAAGTTTTCTAGGGATAGAAACTTCCAACTCAAGTTTTTCTTCATAAGATTGCATCAAAGCATCAACGATATGTTTAGTAAAAGCTTTATTTTGACTATAAGCATGAGGCGAATTTAGCACGGATTGCAACAAGGAAATACAATCTATCAAAGAGCAATTATCATAATTAAATTCCTTGAAATCCAAAATAGTGGGTTCATTAATATCTAAAGTTTTGATATCTTCAATCCCACTTTTACCAATTTTTGCATCAAGATCTAAAAACTCCGAATTTTTGGGACGCCTTCTAGGTAAAGGTGACTCATCTCCAGTCCATCATTATCAAGATTCATATTGCAAAACAAAGATTTAATAGGAGACACATCGATAACTTTTAGATCTTCATCTTTATTTCCATAGAAACTAGAAGAACACACTTTCACAAAGCAATCTTTCTTAGCACGCATCCTAGCGGTTCTTTCTTTGCACTCATCAATGGAAATTCTCATGGCTTTGAGAGACTCATTGATATCATGCTTAGGTGGAATAGATCTAAGTTTCAAAGAATCAACATCAAGAGAAATTCTATCAATGTTAGCCAATTCATCAACCTTGAGCAATTTTTCTTCAAGCAAAGCATTGAAATTCTTTTGCGAATTCATAAACTCCTTAACACTAGTCTCAAATTCAAAGGGCATCTTATTAAAATTTCCATAAGAATTGTTGTAGGAATTACCATAATTATTAGAGGAATTACTAGGGAACGGCCTAGGATTAAAGTTTCCTCTATACGCGTTGTTACCAAAATTATTCCTACCAAAAAAATTTACATCCATAGATTCATTCTTATTCTCAATCAAGGTAGACAAAGGCACATCATTAGGATCAGAGAAAACACTCTTATTAGCAAACAATTTCATAAGTTCATCCATCTTTCCACTCAAAACATTAATTTCTTCTATCGCATGCACTTTTTTACTAGTAGATCTTTCAGTATGCCATTGAGAATAATTAACCATAATATTATCTAGGAGTTTAGTAGCTTCCCCTAAAGTGATTTCCATAAAAGTGCCTCCCGTGGCCGAATCTAAAAAATTTCTAGAAGCAAAATTCAATCCGGCATAAATTTTTTGTATAATCATCCATAAGTTCAAACCATGTGTAGGGCAATTGCGTATCATTAATTTCATCCTCTCCCAAGCTTGTGCAACATGTTCATGATCAAGTCGCTTAAAATTCATGATATCGTTTCTAAGAGAGATGATTTTAGCGGGAGGAAAATACTTAGAGATAAAAGCATCTTTGCACTTATTCCAAGAATCAATACTATTTTTAGGCAAAGACGAAAACCAAGCTTTAGCACGATCTCTAAGCGAAAAAGGAAATAGCTTCAATTTAACAATATCATTGTCCACATCTTTCTTCTTTTGCATATCACACAAATCAACGAAGCTATTTAGATGGGTAGCCGCATCTTCACTAGGAAGGCCGGCGAATTGATCTTTCATGACAAGATTCAACAAAGCAACATTAATTTCACAAGATTCAGCATCGGTAAGAGGAGCAATCGGAGTGCTAAGAAAATCATTGTTGTTGGTATTGGTAAAGTCACACAATTTAGTATTATCTTGAGCCATCGTGACAAGCAAGCAATCCAACACACAAGCAAACAAGAAGCAAGCGAAAAAGAGGCGAACGGAAAAGAGAGGGCGAATAAAACGGCAATGGTGAAGTGGGGGAGAGGAAAACAAGAGGCAAATGGCAAATAATGTAATGCGAGGGGTAAGAGTTTGTGATGGGTACTTGGTATGTCTTGACTTGTGTAGACTCGGCAACGGCACCAAAAATGGCTTGTTGTTGGGAGTCAAATCTTGACTTGACTTGGCGCGAATCTCCCCGGCAACGGCGCCAGAAATCCTTCTTGCTACCTCTTGAGCACTGCGTTGGTTTTCCCTTGAAGAGGAAAGGGTGATGCAGTAAAGTAGCATAAGTATTTCCCTCAGTTTTTGAGAACCAAGGTATCAATCCAGTAGATCACGCTCGAGTCCCACGCACCTACACAAACAAATAAGAACCTCGCAACCAACGCGATAAAAGGGTTGTCAATCCCTTCACGGTCACTTACGAGAGTGAGATCTGATAGATATGATAAGATAATATTTTTGGTATTTTTATGATAAAGACTAAGTAAAGATGCAAAGTAAAATAAACGGCAATAGAAATAGCTTATTGTCGGGAGATTAATATGATGGAAGATAGACCGGGGGGCCATAGGTTTCACTAGTGGCTTCTCTCAAGAGCATAAGTATTACGGTGGGTAAACGAATTACTGTCGAGCAATTGATAGAATTGAGCATAATTATGAGAATATCTAGGTATGATCATGTATATAGGCATCACGTCCGCGACAAGTAGACCGAAACGATTCTGCATCTACTACTATTACTCCACACATCGACCGCTATCCAGCATGCATCTAGAGTATTAAGTTCATAAGAACAGAGTAATGCTTTAAGTAAGATGACATGATGTAGAGGGATAAACTCATGCAATATGATATAAACCCCATCCTTTTATCCTCGATGGCAACAAGACAATACGTGCCTTGCTGCCCCTGCTGTCACTGGGAAAGGACACCGCAAGATTGAACCCAAAGCTAAGCACTTCTCCCATTGCAAGAAAGATCAATCTAGTAGGCCAAACCAAACTGATAATTCGAAGAGACTTGCAAAGATAACCAATCATACATAAAAGAATTCAGAGGAGATTCAAATATTGTTCATAGATAAACTTGATCATAAACCCACAATTCATCGGATCTCGACAAACACACCGCAAAAGAAGATTACATCGAATAGATCTCTAAGAAAATCGAGGAGAACTTTGTATTGAGATCCAAAGAGAGAGAAGAAGCCATCTAGCTAATAACTATGGACCCGAAGGTCTGAGGTAAACTACTCACACATCATCGGAGAGGCTATGGTGTTGATGTAGAAGCCCTCCGTGATCAATGCCCCCTCCGGCGGAGTGCCGGAAAAGGCCCCAAGATGGGATCTCACGGGTACAGAAGGTTGCGGCGGTGGAAATAGGGTTTTTGGCTCCGTATCTGATGTTTCCAGGGTATATGGGTATATATAGGAGGAAGAAGTACATCGGTGGAGCAATGAAGGGCCCACGAGGGTGGAGGGCACGCCTGGGGGAGGTGGGCGCGCCCCCTACCTCGTGTCTTCCTCGTTGATTGCTTTACGTAGACTCCAAGTCCTCTGGATCATGTTTGTTTCAAAAATCACGTTCCCAAAGGTTTCATTCCGTTTGGACGCCGTTTGATATCCTTTTCCTTTGAAACACTGAAATAGGCAAAAAAAACAGCAATTTGGGCCGGTTAATAGGTTAGTCCCAAAAATAATATAAAAGTGTATAATAAAGCCCATTAAACATCCAAAACAGAATATAATATAGCATGGAACAATCAAAAATTATAGATACGTTGGAGACGTATCATCCATCACCCTTGGCGATTCTGGTGAGCCAATGACATTTCCGAGTGGTGTGGTTGGACGGCTTCGCGCCGCTGTGAAACTTGTAGGGCGCATCAAGAGTCTGCTCGTACGAGAAGGCGGGCAACCAGTTGGGCTTGCCACCCTTCTAACGCTTGGGGTAGAGGCTGCCCTTCCGGCTGTTGGTCTTCGACTGTCGCCACCTGTCGGCTTGTAGAAGCCGGCTGCATGGCCTTGAGCTTGTTGTCATTCTGTTGCTGACGTCGACTGGTGTCACCAACCGGAGTCCGAGGAGCTTGAGGAGCCACTTTGCCAGATGCGTCGACTTGGATCTCCGCCTTCATGGAGGAGTCGGCCGTGGCGTACTTGTTTGCTATGATCAGCAGTTCGTCGAGGGTCGCCGACTCGTCGCAGAGAAGCCGGTGCTTGAGGAGGGTGCCTTCTCGGCACCCGGTAGTGAAGTATTCGATGGCGCGCACCTCGTGCATGCCCTCGCAAGAGTTGCACAGCTTGGCCCAACGCGTGAGGTAGTCACAACTTGATTCGTTGGGGCCTTGGATGCACAAGGAGAGCTGGCGAGGCTTGGGCTGCCGCTTGTACGTGCTGGTGAAGTTGCGAATGAAGGCTTCGGTGAAATCTACCCAGCTGTTGATGCTATGGGCTTCAGGCTATTCAGCCATGTCCGGGCTGTACCCTGGAGCATGAGCGGAACATACTTCACGGCAACTCGCTTGTTGCCGTACGCTATGCTGACGGCCGTGGAGTAGTCGACCAGCCAGTCTTCCGGCTTCACGGAGCCGGTATACTTCGGCGTATCTCTTGGGAGCGTGAACCCTTTGGGGAAGGGCTCATCTCGGATTCGGGGGCCAAAACAGGGCGGACCCAATGCGTCTTCTTCTTTTAGCGCCAGGGATCGGTTGAGGCGGTCGATCCGGTGGCGGGCATCATTCTCTCCGACTCCTTCTCGACGGCCAAGGCGGTCGCTGAGTGTCGGGTGTTCAATAGGCGGCGGGGAAGCGCGCCTCTCCCTGCGAGGGGGGAGGCGGACAGTCGTCCCGTCGTTCCACTGCTCTTGGGCGGCCGTCTTGGTCGCGCTTGATGGTGATGCGAGTCCGGCTGCGGCTGGCAGCCGGCTCCTTGTCTCTTCTATCACGGACGCCACCAGTCAGCGTCCGGGATGTTGCGCCTTGATCTCGGCGAGGAGGCGGATTGTCATTCCGCCGGTTGGGCGCTTCAGTGCGGCAGCCGACCTCTTGCTGCTCGGCAGCCGCGTCAATGAGCCGCTTGACGCGCTCCGTCATGAGGCGATGCTCGTCGCCCTCGAACTTGTCCAGCTCGTCTGCTGCCGCCTGGGCAGCTCGTATATTCTCCGCGGGCATGGCGTAGACAGGGCGATCCGCCCCGAACATGCTGGCAATGGCCGCGTCGCGCAGCTGGACCGTGCCGATGCGGCTAGGCCCACCAGGAGCCGGCGTGCCGCCAACTGCGCGGTCCATCTCGCGCTGGTAGGCCTCCGAAAGGCGTCTCATGCTGGCTAGCTTCTTGGCGCTCTCGACGAGCTGGACGCGGCGTGCTTCCAGCGTCTCGGCGTCGGCATCTTCTGGGATGGGCGCAGTCAGGTCTTGCAGCGCCGCCTCGAGCGGGTCTCGGGCGCCTCCGCTAGAGTGCTCGCCATGGCTAATGACAACCACCTCTGTGACGGTGCTCCCGCCACTGTGCTCGCGAGGAGGTGGCTCGTCGTAGACCACCACGCTGGTGGGGAACGCGTCAAGCGACGCCGTGTCGGAGTCGACAAGCATCGGGTCGGTGGAGCCAACCGACTCCAAGTCCACAGCAGACTCGCTGACGACATGGAGCTGGTCGAGGAGGCTGATGAGGCGGCTCTCGGGGCAATCTGTGCCCGCGTCATATGCGGGCTCATCGGAGAGGCGAACCTCCATGCCGTGCAGCGCGTCGGCGCAGACACCGTCGGGTGTGCCGGGCTGGCTGCGCTCGCCAGGAAGGAACAGGGTTCCCGTCCAGAGCAGGTCTCCGGACGACGGTGCACCTCGCCCCATGGTGGGCGCCAAATGTCGGGGGTTGGGTGCGACATATGCCAAGGGATGGCTTATCATGGTGGGAGCGAGTGGAACGTCGCCAGTGCCCGGAAGCGGGATGAGGCGTAGACACGAACGCCGGCGTACTTTACCCAGGTTCGAGGCTCTCCTAGGAGATAACACCCCTAGTCCTGCTCTGCGGGGTCTCCGCATGATCACTAAGGCACTAGTGAGCACAATGGTGCTCCTCGACCTGTATGCTAGAGGTAGAAGAAAGTAGGCTAGCTCTCTCCTTTCTCTATGTGTGAGTCTAGTTCTAACAGGTTGGGAACCCTTTGCATGGGTGCCCTGGGGGGTTTATATAGGCCTACCCCCAGGGGTAAAATGATAATCTGGCCGGGTGTAGGACCCAGCTGTTAGTGTCTCTGGTCGCCGGCTTCCTCTCCGCCGGCTGCTGGGGCCCGCCGCCTGGTGGACCCCGCCGATTGGCCTGGTGCGGAGCCGACAGGCCACCTCCGCCGCTTGTGGGTCTGGTCGGCGGCTGATTACTGTAGCCGCAATGCTAATGACTCATGCTTGGTCAGGGGAGCGTGGCTACAGTCCCGCCGCCTGGTAGGAGATCACTGTAGCCACACCGTGTCTCATCTGGTTAATGGTGCACGGGCCCCGAGGGAGGAGTGGGCCGCCTGCTAGAGGCCGTCTTCCGGGCTCTCGCTGCCTGGTAGGGCCCGCCGCCTGCAGGCCGTATCGACAGGCCGTCGTGGGAGCAGGGCTCCGCCTGACAGGAGTGACGTCAAGGGTGGAGTGGCAACAGCGCCGCGCCGTGCAAAGATCTCCGCCTGTACAGGGCACTGTGGCCGCGCCTTGCCCTGGATATGGGGGTGATGGGCTACACTGCAACCACATCCTGTCTTGTCTTCTTAATGGGGGCGCAGACTTTGAGGGCGCCGTGGGCCGCCTGCTAGGAGCCGGCCTCTCTGGAGGCCGCCTGCTAGGAGTCGGCCCGTCTTGGTGCCGTCTTCTGGAGCTTGGCCGTCTTCCGGCAGCCGGCCACTTGAGCCAGCTGGCCACCCGAAGGCGGCGCTTCATTCTGGATGTTTGTGGGGCGCAGCCGGCCCAATGTCTTGAAAGGCTCAGGGACTCGGGTTAGGCTACCCGTGGCCCATTACTCCGACACCAGGGGAGGGGGAGGCCTGGTTTTCTTTATTTTTTGTTTTGTTTTTCTTTTAAAACTCTTCTGTTTTCTTTTATTTCCTATTTATTTTAACCTTATAAAATATACAATTAGCTCCTACAGTCGTGATCCTAAATATACCACAACCACTAAAAGTTTTGTGCCAAACAAAATACTTTGCATATTTTTACCATTTTAAAATGCGTTTAAATATATGTTTTAGCCACTGTTTTATTTATTTTGTGCATTTAAGTACTTTATAAAAAATTGTTTTAGCCACTGTTTTTGACATTTCCATCATTTTCTTTTGTTTTTTCTAAAACTGAAAAGGCGGTCCACCGGGGGGGGGGGGGGGTAGAGTTTGAAAATGGGACCTTTAGTACCGGTTCGTGCCATGAACCGGTACTAATGCCTCAAAGCCCATTAGTACCGGTTGGTGCCACCAGCCGGGACTAATGGGCATCGCACCCTTTAGTCCCGGTTCGTGGCACCAACCGGGACTAAAGGGCCCAGGTGAACCGGGACTAATGCCTTAGCCGCACGAACCGGGACGAATGCTCACATTAGTCCCGGTTCATGACTGAACCGGGACTAATGTGAATACTGCCCTGTGACCAAAGCCCTGTTTTCTACTAGTGTTGGTTCTCCACCATAATTATTGGCCACAATTTGAACATTTTAGTTTTGATATTAGAAAACTTTTATTGTTTGACTTTACTTTAAATTTGAACTTTGAATTGGTTTGAATCAACGTGGGACCTAGCAACAGTAAAAGCGATGACATGGCATCATCAGCAGGGGATTACTGTAGCTTAATTGTCCGGGTGTTACACTTGCTCCAGCACTCCGTCGGAGGAGAAATCAACAACAGGTGGCTTCTTTATCAACCTTGCTGCCTCCATGACCATGTGTGAGTAGTTCCCTTAGAACCTTAGGGTCTATAGCAGTAGCTAGTTCTCTCTCTCTCTCTTTCTCTCTCACTCACTCACTAATCTTCAATACCAAATTCCCGTGAGCTGTCTCACATGATCGGGATCAATTTGATGTAAATCAGTGGTGTATTTATTGAGGTATGATGAATAGTCACTTTATGATTAGATTGTTCATTGAATTCAATTGAATCTTTTGAGGTTTATTTGATGTATAACTGAATAACTTTGTATGCTATCTGATCTATTTGTCTTCTTTTGCCAAGTTTGATGAATAGATTTTCCAAAGGTAGTGGTGCATTGTAGTACGTTCGGATCTCGCGATCTATATCCCAGTGGCAAAAAGGGGCAAGACACGTATTGTATTATTACCACTAAGGATAAAACGATGGTTTGTCATTATATCAATTGATGCTTTACTGTCTATATTGTGTCATCATGCTTATTACAATGTTTTGTTTCTTGTAAACTTAATATTCGAAATGCACGCTGAATAGCGGTCTCAGAGTGGAGTATTAGTTGGAGTGTCAGTTGGATAACGGTCTACATATCACAGACGTAATGCCTAAATGAGATTATACCATGAATGATCAAAGTTATAAATACAAATACCGCAATTTAACCGTTGTCCAACTTTAATTTGTTTACCCAACTACTTGCTATGCTTATGAGAGATGCCACTAGTGAACCTATGGCCTTTTGGGTCTATTCTTCATTGCTGAAAACTTTACAAAAATATTATTCTTTACTATACCAATTTACCTTTCTACCAACTATCAATTATCCTTGCAATTTAATCTTGTAACTAGCAGGACAAGAAAGTTGGCAACCTTCTTGACGTGTCGGGGCAAGTTTGTTTTATTTTGTGTCTGCAGGTACCAGTGACTTTATTTGCTAGGAGAACTTCTTCTGGTTCGATAAACCTTGATACTCTACTGAGAGAAATATTTATTGCTACACTACATCACTCTTACATTAGACACACTATCTACAAGTTTAGTCCCATCAATTCCTTCGCCTCCTTAAGACTTAAGTAAACAAGAGAGGCCCACTGTTGCCAAGACAAATAAATATGAGGATATTGGGTCTCCTTGGTGTATGCCTCTTGTACGTCTAAAATCACCCAGTTTACCTCCATCAGATAATATAAAAAATAAACAAAAGTAACACACCTCATTGGAGTCTTTCTGAATCTCATGCTAATACCATTTTGAGCATGACCGCCATCAAATAAGCCTGTCATAAGGTTCACCATGCGTCCATGCCAAGCTTCAATGCATAGTAACTATTGCTTCTGTTTCTCTTAGTTTTCATATAGTGCAGACATTCATATTAGTGACGAGTCTTATAATGGTTTGTGAAGCAGAGCGATCACAATATTGGTCTGAATTCCAGCCTAGAATGCGTTCTCTCTCCTTTCTTATGTGCAACCCGTCAGCGCTTTGTCTCACTCGCAAGACGGTGTGTTTCCCTCGCCTCAGGCGTTCCCTAAATGGGCCAGACCCACAATCAGGCACATACACATAGGTCAAGCACACAATAGACATGTACACTTATTTTGTTTACGGAATAGAAAAATCCCGAACGTTCGGAATTTAAGCATGTCATCCCGAACGTTTTTTTATGGCAACTTTAGTTGCTGCGAGGTGGCAACTTTAGTTGTTAACACATGGCAACTTTGTTTCAGGTCGATTTTTTGTCAGAAAATTGCCATGTTTATCAACAACGCTTGATTAAAGTTGCCATGAAAAGAGTTCGGATTAGCATGCTTAAATTCCGAACGTCCGGGACTTATTGAGGTCCTTTGTTTATTATTCAAAATATAAATACTTGAAAAATAATTAATTTACATTTTTAACAACATTCACCGCCCATATAAAAATTGTTAACACAGAGTAAAATAAATGTTCGTGTATTTTATTAAAAAAGTTTATACTGATCAAACAAAAATTTCATGATGTTTAAAAAATGTTCAAGCATTTAAAGAAATATTCTTGATAATCTTTTTAAAAAGTGTATGCAACGTAAAAAATGTTTACATACTTGTTTTTGTATCATTCAAAAAATGCTCATAAAATTTCAAAAATGCCCATGACATTTTAAAAATTTATATAATTTTAAAAATAGTTTGTGCAAGTTTGAAAAATACCATTAAAAAACAATGAATGTGAAATTTTAAAAAATGTTCATACATTTTAAAAATATTTCATGATATTTTTAAATTTTTAGTAATATAACTCAAACAAATATTCACCTTTTATAATTTTTGTACCCTTCAAAGAATTCTCAAAGCGTATTTGAAAATATTTAACATTCATTTCAATAATGTTTAAACATGTATTTTAAAAATGTTCATCATATATTTAAAATATTTAACGTGTATAAAAACATTTTACGCGTGTATTAAAGAACGTACATCTATATTGAAAAGGTCAACTTGTGTTTGGAAAAAAGAGAAAGGGAAAAATGAAAAGCAGATTTTCTTTTGAAAACCCCAAAATACCAATAAAAACACATGTAGAAATAGAAAAGACAAAAAATCATACGAAAGCTTTTTTTTTAACCGGTCCATAAAGTGTCACACCATTCAGCAACAGGTTGGTTTGCATAGAGCTACAGCGTTAGACCAGCTGGTTTAGTGGAATATAAGGCGAGACGGGGCTACGTCTCCCTCGCCGTAAGCGAGATATAGATCGCGCGTTCATCTCTTCTCCTCTTTGTTCTTAATTAAAAAAAAAAACTTCTCCGCTGCTCCCAGAAAAATTAATAATCTCTTCTCCGCGTCTCCGGAGCAGAAAGAAGGAGGGGAGCTCTCAAGAATGGAGGACGGGATTGGGTGGCTGGCGCAGACCATCCTGGAAACCCTGTCCATCCCGCAGCTGCAGGCGTGGATTCGGCGGCAGGGGCTTGGCCATGACATCCAGCTGCTCGAGTCAGAGGTCGAGATGGCCCACATAGCGTACGATGCTGTGGGGGAGAGGGCGACCGGGAACAAGCCGCTCGGCCGATCCCTCGCCCGCCTCAAGGACCTGCTCTACGACGCCGATGACTTGGTCGACGACCTCCAATACTACCTTCTGCTTGAGACCTCGCCTGCCACTGCCACAGGTTCATTAGGTAACCCTACTGCCTGCCTGCCTGCCTTCAGATCTACTTCTGTTAATATAGAATCCAATTTTTTATTTTTTCTTCTTCTGTAGTAATCGGGTGCAATTACACGCCCATTCAATCTACAAGCGCCGGCTCCCCTTCTACAGATTCGTCAGGTAATCCTACTCTCTGCAGGTCAAATTGTGTTAATTCAGAATCCTTCCTAGTTTCACAAAAGGAATGGTAGGGAGTTCTGCCGAGCAGGACAGGACAATGCTGATTCCTATTTTTCTTATGGCACAGATAATGCTGACATGTTTGAGGCAGTGCAAGTCCATGAGGAATTGAGGGGAGATATTGGTATACAAAGTAGGCAGGGTAGCAACAATCCCTCTGTGGTATGGGAACGCTTTCTGGTCTCGGAAGCAGATGGAAACAATAGGCCTCTGAAAGCCAAATCTGTTCATTGTGGACCCAAACATGGGACATCAGGTTTGAAACACCATACCCATAGTGTAGGTTGTACGAGTCAAAGAGAAGTAGCTGACCAGCAGCTAAACCCTTCAAGGTATTGCACTTAATCAGTGGGTGTTATCAAAGATATCCTTTTCTAACTTGTGATTTTCGTGAGTTTGTCTTTATTCAACTATATATCCTGACTCTTTTCCTCAAAACACAACCAGTTCGGATCCAATTATCAATTTTAAAATGTTTTACACCTCGTTGGTCTCTCAAGAATTGAATTTGTCCAAATCCAATTTATATAATTTGAACTTGATTCTAAAAGATTCTAGTTGAATGGAAATGGAAGTTACACATTCTATGAAATTTCTCTGTTTACAATTCGAAACATTGTGTTCACACATAAATTTTGTTCGAAATCAAACAATTTCACCCACATTTTTACCACTATGGCTGGGCTACTTTCAGCTTATTAGTAGATCGAACCATACTGGTATGTCCTGTACGCTTTCACAAAACTTTGATATTTGAATTTTCAACCTTGCATTCACACTAGAAAATTCCCACAAAATTATTTGAAATTTTATGGGCACTGTACACGTTTAGATGAGCAACTTTGAGCTTATTTGCAGATCAATTTATGCAAATGGGTCCCACATATTTGTGCATATGACTTTTGTAAACCTTTGGTATTTAAAGATTTCAACCTTGAATTACCCCCAAACAATAATTAATCTCTGACTATAGCTTAGGAAAATGTTACTAAATTTAGTTGCTAAAAGAAGGTCGGTTCAGTTATCCAGCTAACAATTTTGATTTGGTTTAAATTTATATGTATTTTAATTCCAAGGGATTTTCCCACCCTATGAATATTTATGTGGATGTGAATTTGTTCATTTCGGCATCTGTACAATTTGGACAACCTACAAATCTTTTTTTTCTTCTCGCAGCAGTGCTGATGTTATAGAAAATGGTGAAGAATTTGCAATTGGTGATTCAGGCAGCACAAAAAGGAGGAGAACAGATGATGAGTCAACACACAGGACCAAAGCTAAAACACACCTTTGGAACAAGCTTGAATCTTCGCATAGGATACAAGAAATAACACGCTTGTTACAAGTCATATCTGAGGTTTTGAGTAATGTTCCCAAGTTTCATGGAACAGACTTTGTTGCAAGCTCAGATGACTATCGAAGTACAACACCAGATCAACACCTAAGAACATCAAGTGTTGTTCCAAGGAAAGTTTTTGGAAGAGTTAAAGAGAAGGACTACATCATAAAGTCCTTGACAGAAGACAAACCCGATGGTTATTTTCATGTCCTTCCTATTGTAGGCTCTGCAGGAGTTGGGAAGACTACTCTTGCTCAATTTATATACAATGATGCAACCGTGGCAGAGCACTTTGACAAAAGGATATGGGTTTCGGTGTCTAAAAACTTTGATGAAGTGAGACTCTCAAGGCAGATCTTAGATTGTGTCTCTCAGGAAACACATGAAGGACTGTGCAGCTTTTCCAAACTTCAGGAGGTATTAAAGATGCATATCACATCAAAGAGGATTCTGCTTATTTTTGATGATGTCTGGGATGACTTCAACCTCTGCAGATGGAACCAACTATTAGCTTCTTTGCAGTCTAACACTAAGGGTACTGTGATTCTTTTGACAACTCGAAAATTGTCTGTTGCACAAACTGTTGGTACTGTTGAACCATTCAAGTTGTGGGATTTAGAATATGAGGATTTTTGGTTATTATTTAAGTCATGCGCATTTGGTGACGAGGACTATGAAGGGAATAAAAGTCTAAGCATCATTGGATTTCAAATAGCAGAGAAGTTAAAGGGAAACCCATTAGCAGCAGCAACAGTAGGGGGGCTATTAAGAAGGAGCCTTACCATTGATCATTGGAGTAATATTCTGAAGAACGAAGATTGGAAATCTCTGCAACTCAATGGGGGCATAATGTCTGCTCTGAAGTTTACGTATGATCAGCTCCCCTACCATGTACAACAATGCTTCTCACTTTGTTCTATATTCCCTGAGAAATATCAGTTCCTTGGTGAGGAGTTGGTCCAAATTTGGATTTCACAGGGATTTGTGAAGTGTGACCATTCAAGTAAGAGACTTGAGGAGAAAGGAATGGACTATCTAGCTGATCTTGTGAACTTAGGCTTCTTTCAGCAAGTTGAAAGAGAAGAGACATATCCAGGCAGTCAAACTTGCTACGTTATTTGTGGCCTTATGCATGATTTTGCAAGGGTGGTCTCAAGAGCTGAGTGTGCAACAATGGATAGCCTGCAGTGCTGTGAGATGCTGCCAACCATACGTCATTTGTCAATAGTAAGTGATTTTGGATATAGCACAGATCAGCATGGAAACATACGTCGCAATAAGAAGTTTGAGAAAAAAATTCTCACCGTGTGTACATCACTGTGGAAATTGAGGACATTAGTATTAATTGGGCAGTATGACTTGTTCTTCTTCAAATCCTTTCAAGATATACTCCAAGAGGCACGTCATTTGCGGCTCTTGCAAATTTCTGTAGCATCTGCTGGTTTGAATCCTTTGCTGTGCAGTTTGGTATATCCCACCCATCTTCGCTACCTAAGAGTCGACGCTCCTAACGGGCTTGGGTCTTTGCCTGGAATTTTAAGCAAGTTTCGGCATCTTCAAGTATTACGTGTTGGCTCATACACTAATCCTACAATACCTGTCGGTATTGACCATATTGTTAGCCTGCGGCATCTTGTTGCAGAAGAGGGAACATACTCTTCCATTGCTAACATTGGTAACCTGACATCTCTTCAGGAGCTACCCAATTTTGTGATTCAAAATTCCAGTGGCTTTGACATAACACAACTTCAGTCCATGAAAGAGCTTGTACAACTTGGGGTATATCAACTTGAAAATGTTAAAACTTGGGAGGAGGCTTATGGAGCTGGACTAAAAGAGAAACAGCACTTGGAAGAGATGCACTTATCCTGGAAAGTTCCCTCGTCAGATGATGAATATGGTAGGGACATGAGCTCTGATAAGGATTGGGTGTCAGCAGATGTTCTCGAGGGCCTTGAACCACACAATAACCTAAAGCATCTGCGGATATCTGGGTACAATGGGCATCTCTCCCCGACTTGGCTTGCAAACAGTAGCTCGGTTACCTGTTTGCAGACTCTTCATATAGAGGGTTGTGGAAACTTGGACATACTTCCATCTTTTGAACAACTCCCTTCTCTTAGAAATTTGAAGTTGATGGAAATGCCAAGTATGACAGAAGTATCAATTCCTTCATTGGAAGAACTGGTATTAATTCAAATGCCAAAGTTGGAGCGGATTTCCTCCATTTCCACCAGGGACTTGAACTCAAATTTAAGGGTTCTGAAGATTCAGAGGTGTCCTGCAATAAAGATCTTTCCTCTATTTGAGAGCTCCCAGGAATTTAAAATCGAGCAGATGTCATGGTTGCCCAGTCTGAGGGAACTCATTATCCATGGATGTCCTAATTTACTTGTACCACATCCCCTTCCCCCATCACCTACCATTTCCAAACTATCCATCGTCGACGTTCCAACACTCCCAAGGATAGAGGGATCATCTGGTGACACATTAACAATTGGATCTGGAAGTGAGGGCAATGATAACTTTGATCCTTCTTCGGTTATGATGACTATACTGGATTGCAAAATTTTGGCATTCCACAACCTGTGGGGCCTCAGATACTTGCGTATAGATGGTTGCCAAAATCTGGTGTCTATTTCATTCCCTGGATTAGGAGAACTTATTTCTTTAAAGAGTTTGGAAATATGTAGCTGTCGAAAACTTTTCTCGTCAAATTTTATGCCAAAGCATACCCGTGAAGATGTGACAGCTGCAAATTGTAATTTCCTCCCATCTCTTGTCACTCTCAGAATTAAGTGCTGTGGAATAGCAGGAAAGTGGCTATCTTTGATGCTGGGATATATGCAGGCCCTGGCGGAATTATATTTAGAAGACTGCCTGGAGATAACACAGATGGTGATAGAAGAGGAAGAAAACATTCAACCTTATGGTGTCTCAGTTCCAGTGGATTCATCATCAGGAGGTCCAGAAGACACATTGCTGACAAGCTCAGTTCAGGATGGAATCTTCTGCCTTCCTCTAAATCTTATGTCCTCTCTCAAGAAGATATCGATCCGGGAATGCCCTCATCTAGTATTTCGCGGAAACCACAAAGACTTGTCTAGATTTACCTGCCTTGAGAAGCTTACAGTTTGGGGATGTCCAAGGCTGCTCTCATCTTTGGTTGACAGAGATGGAAATGATGATGAGATGAATGGAAGATGGCTCCTGCCGAAATCACTGGAAGAACTCGAGATCCGTGGTGATTCACCAGACATGCTGCAGCCCTGTTTTCCGGGGAATCTAACCTGCCTCAGAAAACTACAAGTGTGGTTCAGCCCAAGTCTGAGATATCTACAGCTGCGTAACTGCACAACACTGGAAGATTTGATAATTGGAAACTGTAGATCACTTGCTGCAGTAGAGGGCTTGCAAATCCTTTGCAGCCTCAGGTATTCCAAATTATTCAAATCCCCTGGCGTGCTTCCATGTTTGGAGAATCTGTCAAGGCTGGGCTATGCTTTATTCCCTGGACTAGAACGGCTTGTGGTCGATGACCCCTCTGTCTTTACCATGTCAGTCTGCAAGCAACTCACCTCCCTCCAACACCTAGAGCTTGAAAATTGGGAATTTGTAACGAGACTAACAGAGGAGCAAGAGAGAGGGCTTCAGCTCCTGAAATCCTTGCAAGAACTTGAATTCCGGGATTGCAGTTATGATCTCAAATATCTCCCCGCAGCGTTGCACAGCCTTCCTTCACTCAAGAGATTGAAGATCAATGGTTGTTTAGGAATCACAAGGCTGCCCGAACAGGGCCTTCCACTCTCACTGCAAGAACTGGATATCAGTAATTGCAGCAAGGTGTTTAATGATTACTGCAAGTCTCTAGAAACAGGGAAGCTAAAGGTCAAAATTGTTGGAAACACACAAACTGCTTAATGATTGGCATGTCAAGGACATATCTTACCAGTGCTTTCTAAGTTATTTTACCCTTAATCATGTTATTATCTTGAGAGTTGACACACCATGGTGGCTGCAGGGATGGACCTGGACCGTCTTCAGGATGAGGGCACCCCTGTGTTTCCTGGATCACAAGTTTGTGCTTGCAGACCGTAGCCTAGATCATGTGTTTCTTCCTTCCATTAGAGATGTCTTTTTTATTTTATTTTAGAACAAACATTTGTCAGCACATTAACTGGAAAATACCGATTTGTTCTTGGCAAATTTCATTTTATTTCAGAACCACATCTTTGCCTGGTCATTCAATTGATTACAGAATCGACCGTGCTTCTCTCTGAAGTTGCTGGGATTTTTATTTATTTTCAGAATAAGTTGCTGGGATTTAAGGAAGAAAAATTGAGAGAGAAGTTTTGGCGTACAGGCTCATTGAAGCCCTTTATCTAAAAAGTTCAAGAAAGATATTTCCAAGTTAAAAAAATAAAAATAAAATCGTAAACCTATACATGATTGTTTGCCATGTCCTCGACTAGAGAAGGAACTCCGTGGCATGACAATTGCTCATCACCTGAAGGTCGTCATTTTGTTTTTGCCATGTAGGGTTCGGCTCCTCTACAGTTCAGTTAATACTGTACGCCGTGCTGTAGCTGCTAGCATCTACCGTGTCTATTTTAATCCGATGGCTCATCAGCGAGGAGTCGTTGGGCTCAATAAAAAGAACTGAAGGAGACCCACGCCGTTCCCCCTCTCTCTCTGTTAGCGTATCTCTTTCTTCTAGAAAAGCTCGGCCACAAGTTAAAAAAAAAAGAGAGAAGCCCGGCCACTGTTTTCCCCAATCCAACACTGCTCCGGCCAAGCCAAATCCAGTTACCCTGCTCCGGCCAAACGTGGTCTCCCTAAACTGCTCCGGCAATGCCCTTCATTCATAGCCGTGTCTCTGTACGCGTTGCTTCTTATGGCATCTCCAATGCAGAGTACTTGGAGAAAATACTCCTTCTATCTCAAAATATAAGACCTTATTACATTTCAAATAGGATGTAATAAGGTCTTATATTTTGGGATGACCCTTATCCATCCCCGTGCCCCCATGGTTTCTACCGGTTGCTGCAAGGGATGGCCGGAGGGCGCAGTTGCTGCAAAAGCCGACCGGAGATGCCACCGCTGCACCACCACACATCTGTCGCTGCTAGCAGCAGGGAGACGGTGAATTACACAAGCAGCAGAGCAACGCCCTCCTCCCGACGAGCTCGATGAGGAATACGACGACAGCGATGCCCCAAAGCAGGAGGAGGGTAGACGAGGGGCATGCCTGTTCCACCGTGCTATCTTTTGGCCAGAGGAGGGGCACGGTAGCTGGACCTCGTCGCCCTCCTGCCCGGCCAAACCCCACCAGCAAAACTCAATCGTCGTCACAGCAACAGGTGAATTACTTGTGGTTACTTAGAACAATTTAATCGGTTCCTCATCATTAGTACGTGTCATACTGCTGCTTTTTCTTATGCCTCAGTGGCACTATTTGATCATCAGCACGAGCACTAGTTCTGCAGCTAGTGATCCGAATAATTTGACAGAGACGTGACCACAATGTCAGACCATAACTGAAATTAAACTCAGCACGCATGCATGTACCATGACTGGCTATTGACTAACCATATTGCCATGAAAAATTAATACATGATCAAACAATCACATGCTCTCTCTTGCTATGGTTTCACCCTAGCAGTCCATGGTGTATCTGATCGTACACCCTAGATGGAGATAAAAAAACTTGTGGCACATAGTTGTAGCCATATCACTGGAATGGAGATAAAAAAAACCTATTGGGGCACATAGTTGTAGCCATGTCACTGGAATATTTAATACTGATGAGTACTCAACATATCATTGTTGCAGTTAATTGAAATTAAACTGATTGCTCCTGTCTTCGGAAATTACAGGTCAACTGAAACTAAACTAACTGTTCCTGTCTTCAGAAACTACAAGTCAATTGAAACTAAACTGATTGTTCCCATCTTCGGAAACTATGAGTCAACTAAAATTAAACCGATTGTAGTGAAATAATGAGCACTCAACAGGTTGCCTCTCATGTGTGCTGATTCAGTTATCCCTTATGCATAATCTGTCGATCTAGCAAGACAACATATATAACACACATGCATCAACCTATCGTTATATCCCATGATAGTTTTGTAAGTTCCAAAGATCACCGGCTTCACACTGCAAATTAAAGGGAGATATAACTGATTACATAAAAAATCATATTGCTTAACAATGAACTTATGAAATTTTAGACATGATAACTGGAAATACCGTCAGTAAACGAGCATAGTACCCATATTCTTGCAAACCATTTGCATTAGTTCCTGCCATTTGCTCTATAGGTGCTTGGTGTTGTGCTACTGGAATGTCATTCTTTTTCTCTCTATGCAAAACTAAAAAGGGAAAAAAGAAAAATATATTAATTGAGTTGTTACTATTTTAGTCTATTTAATAAGTAGTCTGGCTAGATAGGTGCAAGAGATTTGCAGACGAGTTTGATTTTGGATACAACTTTAGTTGTCTCCTTCTTCTTTCTATTGGGGTGCTGCTTGTCAAGCCATGATTTCTTTCTTCTTGATTTTTTCTTCAGAATTTCCTTTTTCTTTAGGCAAGCGGCCTTTAAACAATCGTCTGGTTCTTTAGATATATCTTTAGTTCTGCAAGTAGTATTACGAGCTTTCTCTTCAACTTGCTTCCTAAGAATCTTCAAAGCATCATCTCCTAGTTTGATACACTCTTCTGATGCAATTGCTTGTGAAGCTATGCTAAGGAACTCGTGCATGAAAAAATTCAGATGTTGTCTATCTTCCGATTTAGGATCTTCCAAAACAATGTTTCCATGGGTGTTTTGAATAGTGCCACTTTGCACTTCTAGAGTTCACCGCTTGAAAACATAGTAGTCTGGAAGATACTTAATATTCATGACATCACGGGCTTTCAAAGCATGACTACAAAATATACCAGCTCTTTCAAATTTCCCACAATTGTAGAAAACTTTTTGCTCTTCATAATCAACTAGAACTTTGCACTTTTCTTCAAATGTGAATTCTGGGTCAAGACTTGCAACTGCAACAATATATGCATTGTGTTCTACCGATGGCTTGATGTAGGCTGAGATGGATCTTTCATATTCATTCTAAAAAAACTTCAAATATGCTTGGTGTGTAAACTTTGCTCGCTTGTATTATATAGGAGTCCTCATTCTGATTCTAGGTATTTTTTCCCTAGGCTCATATTCCTCATTTATCTCGTTATCTCCTTTTTCTTGCACAACCCTCTCTATGCTTGAAAAACCGAAGGATGTCAGCATCAGACTTTAGATGGTCTTTCAAGTCACTGTTCAAGCTCTCACTTAATTGTGCTATAACAGTGTTGGGGTTACAAACTACGGGGTTGGCCCAAGAGCCATAGCCCATCAGTGATACAGTCCAGAAGGTAATGGAACAAGGGGTATCACCTCCGGCCCATCGGAGTTAGAGCCTAAGATGTCAAAAGCCAGAGGGGTGTCTCATGATCAGGCTAAGTCCTTACAGTCAGATCCTACACCTCCTGACGGACAAGACCCTACAGTGGGTCATCAAGGAGGTAGGAGCAGTCGAACCCTAAACAGTCAACTGCGGCCTAGGATGCCATGGCACCCATGATGTCTTCATGGTTTCAGTTACCCAACGGCGGTATAATCTAGTTAAATGCCAGTTACTAGTAGCCAGGGAATCATTGACCATGCATGAGGCAGCGTTAATACCGGCCCATTATGGCCCCCTCCTAGGGTACTCTATACAAGCCAAGAGGGGAGCAATGGGCTGAATGTTAAACATCCACACATTGTACCTTACGCCAAGAGATAAGAGAACCACAGAAGTAAGGTATTACCTCAACCAGAGAGGGCCTGAACTTGTATAAATCCATGTGCGTACTCCATCTACAATGATTGATGGATACGATTGTCGCTACATACATACCCCCATAGCATTATCGGGATTATATCCACTATAGTTGACGCCCACCGTGGGGCAAATGTATATTGATGCCATGGCGCCGATAGTTTCATCTTCGGCTCTTGTTGGCAGCATCTGCTTTGGAGAGCTTGAGTTCGCCATCGATGATTCAGCCCGGCATCCCGATTCCCCGCTGAACATTGTTGACCTACCGGCTCGCGGGAGCATACAGTACTGGGATAAAGGTTCGGGAGTTCCGAGTCTCGAGCTCCCATCACTGCAATAGCCGACACATCTAGCGCCGCGTCGTCACCGTAAACATTCCGCCAAACCGGTTCCATCGCTCTGCACCCATCTCGTGAGAATGATGGACTCTAAGCTGCTTTTCCCTGTTTTGGGGCCGGCCTCTGAGGAGGAAGATAACTGTGGATCACATGCATCCATGGCTCGTGGGAAAAAAGGGTCCCGTGTACAGAAACGTAGTAGAAAACAAAAAAGGCCCTTTGTTTTACGCTCATGAAACCTGAGTTTAAACCAAGTTATTTCATAAAAACCGAGATATCTGCTCTGATATTGCTACCAATGACTAATGAATGCAAGGGATCCCAAAAATCCTATCTTTATTTTGTTTCCACGGGAAATTGCTAAATACAGACTAAATCAAGCCAATACATAAAAATGAGTAAATGGGAGATGCAGAGGATCAAGTGGGAGGCGCACAAGAAGAAACAAAGTGCAAGACGGTGTTCCATACGAGCGCACGCACTTGTATGCTTGATCGTATGGACTTCCAACGACATCCCTTGATCCAATCAAACAAAATTTATAAATTGCCCCATGCTAGAAGAGCAAGGGAAGATCGCTGAGACCTTCATCTTCGTCATCCACAACATCTAGAAACTCTAGACGTCGCCATTTTCCATCTTCACCTCATAGCCATCTTCATCACCACCACTGAAGCACTCAGCCAAGTTAGCCACACCTAGTAATCGTGAATTGCATTAGGCAACTATTGTAAGACATTACCAATCAATCAATCATTCCTCTTGATGTGTTCCACCATGGTATCTTCTTGCAATCTAATCGCCATGGTTTCTTCTTGCAATATGATCGCCATCCGTGAGTAATTCTGTAAGATCATGGGCTGAGGCATAGCCCTACAACCCTATGTATTTGTTGGAAGGCTTGATGGAAATACTTTGAATTAACATCATGTATGTGTAACATAAAATTCCTTCATAGTTGTCTCTTGTCTCGTCCGCGCTCTTCGTCCTTGTTTTGGGAACCTTTTCATGTACTGGTTTTCCAAATATTTTCTTTTTTGCTCTTCCCGTTTCTATTTCTTTCCTTTTTTTTGTTTTTCGAGTTTACTTTATTTTAGAAAAATGTTTGAAAATTTCAAAATGTTTGTGCTTTTTTAAAAATGATCAAATTTTAATAAAAGGTTGTCTTCATAAATTAAAAAATGTCACATTTTCAAATTTTGCTTGCGTATTACAAAAAAATTTCATTTTTATTTTTTGGAAATTTCAAAAAATGTTGTTGCTTTTAAAATATATCAAAAATAAAAAAGGTTGTGTTTTCATTGTTAGGTCATAAATAAAAAAATGTTCAATTTTTTCAAATATGTTCATGCATTAGATAAGTTGCTTGTGTTTTTCCAAAAAATGTTTGGAATGTTTCTGCTAAAAAATTTCACAACTTTGCAAAAGATGTTCTGGATTTCAAAAAATATGCCCATTTTCAAAAGTTATTCACAAATTAAAAAAATATTTTGTTTAAAAAATTCACAAATTAAAAAAACGTGTTTTAAAAAGTTTGTTTGGAGTTTTAAAAAACAAACGTTTGCCCAATTTTGTTTTGGAATTGGAAAAAAGTGTTCATGATTTCGGAAATGTACCTACTTTTCGAAAATGTTTATTAAAAAAATAATTCACAATTTTGAAAAGTGTTTGATTTTCACAAAACTGTCAGTTAAAAAATTGCATTCAAAATTTCAAAAATAACTCGGATCAGTGCCGTGGTTTTGTTCATAAAAATTGGCGCTGCTAACTAATTAGTAACACTCACTAGCTCAGTTGGTTGCAGCGCGTGCGTTCGATTCCTGGCGAGCTCAAATTCTTTTGGACCTACAATACAAGTTCACTGGTGATCATGGGCTGGTCGAGTTGGAGATCCGCCTGTGCGACACGACGACTCTTTGCCGCAAAGAGTGCTATATAGGAGCCCCCCTAGGAAGAGTTGAAGCAGTCAATGTAAAAATCGTAGGATTACTAATTATGCCGACTCGACTGGCAGGCCGACATCACTGAACAGAAATTACCGGCGCCCCACCGTTGTGTAGCTCCCCAAGAGGGTTGCTAAGATTGATTGTAGTGGCCCTGCAGAGGAACTGGGGATCATTTTTTTCTTTTTCGAAACCAAGAATTGTGGATCGATATGATTGGGAGGCGTCCATCGTGTACATGTTTTGTAGAGAGAGAGAGAGAGAGAGAGAGAGAGAGAGAGAGAGAGAGAGTTGTGAGAGTTCCGGGACGAAAAGGAACGAATGGAACATTGGGGCGTATGAACCTGTTTTTCAAAAAAATAATAGTAATATAAAAAATGGTCGAAACATCATGAAACATACAGTTGGCAACAAATTTGATGAAACGTTACGCTCACGTAAGAAATTTAGGAACAAAATGACTTTCGTGGTGTTGTCCAGGACAAGGTCAAAATCAACACTATATTAGAAGTACTATTCGCTCCGATTTTTTTATGCTCAGATTTTATGGGGAGTTTTTTATTGTCATTTTTGTAGTGAGTAGGCCAACATGTCAAGTTTGTTCGAAAAAAGTTCAAAAAATCATTAACTTTTTTTCCTGAATGGCTAAAAAATCCCTAGAAAATAGTTTATGGGGTTCATCTACAACCAAGTGTATCCTGGTATTTTTCGGGGCCGAAGCATTATAACTAGCCAGATCGATAAATACCAGCTTTGTGGGTTGAGTTCTATTTTTCCAACCAGATCAATGCTTCTGTGCGAGTGTAATTGTCTAACTGGGCTAAGACTTTGGGCTTTTGTTTTGTAGTGCGCCGGGGTCAATGAAATCTTAACAGGGACTAGCTGAAGTGTTGACCCAATCTTCTCCACAGAAAAATGTTGAACCATCAAACTACATTGGTGTTGCGGGAGACCTATATTTCGGTTTTATGTTTTTCTTCACCAGTTTTCTGTTTCACTGGTTTTCTTCGTTTCTTTAACGGTTTTCACTGAATTTTCTTTCCTTTTCTCTTTCTTCCTTTTACTCGAATATCCGTTTATGATCCCAAGCTTATCTGCACCCGGTCAAGTTTTTTTTTCAAAACAACTACTAGAAAAATTCAGAAAAATCCATTTTTTGCATGGTAGATAATTTGGTGCGTGAGATGCGCTCCAAATTTCAGATCATTTGGACATATGAGTAGCTCTTAGCAAAAAAGACAAATTGGGTTAGAACAATATATGAACAGTGAACTTTTTTACAGACCCCAAATTTGTCTTTCACCATCTTTCTTTGTTTTTTCTTTTCTTTTATTCTTCAAAACATGGCTACATTATTCATACACATTGGCACATTTTTTGTGTACATTAGGAACATTTATTTATACATGTTTAATATATTTTATATACATGATTAACATTTAAAAAAAGATTTTATGACTTCTTTTTTTCATAAACATTGTTCATTTTAGTTATATATCAGGATGTTTTGTAATACATGTTTAACATTTTGAAAATATATGATTAACATTTATTTATACACAGTCATCATTTTATAAAATTTATGTTTTTCTGTTCAAATTTTTAAATACATGTTGTAAAATTTTCAATATATCTTTATGATTTCTAAATACATGATTAACAGTTTTTTCATATGTATGTTTTGATGTCTATTGTTTTTCAGACCCGCTGTACATCTTTCCCATATACATTAGAAACATTTTTATACACGTTAACATCTGAAATGCATGATTAATATTTTTTGGAAGACAGAACATTTGTTGTTCGAATATGTGTTAAACATTTTTTCCAAATACGTCGTGAAACTTTTTTTCCAAATGCTGTGATGGACATCTGAAATGGACGAAGAGTGCACCTGGGCCAGACCAGTCCGGTCCTGGGTTAGCAAGTTATGGGCCATTAAAGCGTCACTGTCAGCCCTGCTTGGTCCATTAAACGGGTCCACTAGTTGTACTACTTCCTATATAAAACACGGTGCGGTGGAGCGCCCGCTGCGTCCCCGATCAAAACCAGGGGCGGAAGGGATTGCTCGCCGTCCATCCGCTCTCGGTCATCGTGGCCTACCTTATCCTCGCAAAAAATAAAATTAACATGGCCTAGCCTAGTCAGAGTTGCAGTGTCATCCTGTGGGATTGTTGGTTTTGACGGATCGCTTTACAGCCGAGCCGAGGCCAGAAAATCAACGATTTCGTACGTGGTGGGGCGCGTTGATGATGAAGCCGGCAGCATCTTCTGCTTTAGGTAAGGCTTTATCACCTTCTTCTTGGCTTTGTGGACTGCACTCGCGGTGATGACTCATGAGTCGTAAACTTTTATTTTATTTTATTATTATTCGTGGGAGCGATAGCGATGATTCATTCTGCTATGCACGACACGCGCTAGATCGCTCACAAAACTAAACACACGCGTCTTTTTTTTTTTTTGACGGGATTAGTTTGCAGTGAATCCGTTTCTCTCGCGTCGCGTGTGGGCATGTGCGATCGATCAAGCAAAGTTGTCGTGGGCAGGTCCCACGCACTGACGCACATTATGCGCGCCACCGTTTTTCCACCACCCAACAAAAGCTAGCCACCAACTTAGAAAAAACAAAAAAAAGCTAGCCACCAACTTCAAAAAAAAGAAGAAGAAAGAAACACAAAAGCTAGTCGCACGCACATGCATGCGCGACTCATTTTTCCACCGCCCAACAAAATCTAGTATAATCTAATCTACTGACACAAGCTAGCGAGCGAGCTGGGTGATGGAGAACCAAGAATCGTCTCTTCTTTCTTTAATCTTTAAATAAATATATAAAAAATACAACTGTGAAAAAAGAAAGCTACCTTTATTGGGTGGAAACCATGGGAGACAGCGCGCATCATCTCTCATAGGTGCCTCGGCCTATTAAATGGACCACTAGCTATAGCAGTATAGCTCTTACTAGTATATACAGTAGCACAGTGCGGTTAGTCATGGCCTAGGCTAGGCAGAGCTTTTCCTCTCCCTAGCCTCTTCATGTCGGTCGTTGGCATCGACGAACGAATGCCGAGCACAAGTTCATCTCGTCCGCTTCTACAAAAGCAAAGCCGCAGAGCTTCCTACGTGGTGAGCACCTTTGCTAAGGTATATATATCTTGCCTTCCCCATCTCATTTCTTCGCTTTGTACAACGTTTTTTTTTTCTTTTACATTTTATTCGCGGGCTTGTGGCAACTAGGATTTCAAGTTGTTTCCTTGAATTGGAGGACTTTCAAGGTAACTGGTGTCGATCAGAGATGACTTAATTAGTGCGCTCATATTTCTGAAGCCATGTGGTTCTGCTATACAGGAATATGTTTTCACACTGCCACACTAGCTACTTTTATTATTTCGAAATGTAGTTCCCTATGTTTATCCATACGGTATTTGTTTAGTATAGTCCCACCACTTGTTGTCAAGTTTTGCATTTCTTATCACGGTACAAAGTTTACCTCTGCCGCTATACGATGTACACACCTTTCTTTGGTATTCTTTTTGCTACATAGATATTGCATATTACTCCCTCCGTTCAATAATTCTTTTCGTGGCTTTAGTTCAAATTTTGAACTAAAATCACGACAAGAATTATGGAACGGTCCAAAAAACAAAAAACTCAAGTTGAAACAGGTCATTCAACACCATATGTTTGGCTCATTAAGTCATTATGTGGCGGATTCCTTCTAATCCTGCATGGTGGTTCAAACTCATTATCCTGCATGGTTCAATAGTCATATAAATTATGCTTCTGTTTGGGTCAAACTCATTAGTGCTTTTGTTTGGACGCAACTTGCCTCAAGTTTGATTTGTTTCCTAATTATTCTGCATGCAAAAATTTCCTTGCATGAGATCGCTAGGGAGTCATTTCGCTCTTATATTTCTTCACTAATCCAATATCTCATCCTACACGATGCAACAATAAATCCTATATCACACATACCCGTTGTGCACACACTGCGGCCGGTCATCGAAGAGCTTCGGCAACCACATAAGCACCTCACCCTCGACCGGCTGCAATGGAGACCGCAGCATGGTCCTAGTGCACCACGACGACGGTTGGTCGACCTTGAGGCGCCAAGGCGAGTTATCAAAACCAAACCTGGGTGTTGATGCTTTGCTGAGGTACGTCTGATTCGACTAATTTCTGTTACGTCAATCTAGATATGGACCGGCTTGCAGCTATACTTTACGATCTCTATAGGATCCAGGGTTTGCATGTGTGCAGATTTTACATGCGTGGAGTTAGGAGCGAGACATGGAGGTGTGGACAGTTCATGTGGAGATTTTGCATGAGTTCCTCTCCGCAGGCTCTTCATGTCGGTCGTTGGCATTGACGATCGAATGCCGCGCACAAGTTTATCTCGTTCTCTTCTAGAAAAGCCAGCGCTTCCTACGTGGTGCCGCGTCACGACGAGTGAGCACCTTGGTTAAGGTATGCGTTGCCTTTGTTAGAAGGGAGAGAGAGGTTTGGTGGAATATTTCGTTGTATTATTGAGCCTCGAGGGCGAGTATATATTGAGTACAAGATTTGGAGGGCAAGACGCCTCTCCTGGAGATAAGGTAGGAGACGGATTACAAATCCTAGACTACCAAATACAAGTATCCTAAATATATCTCTAACATCCCCCCGCAGTTGTAGCGGTAGCGTTGCGAACAACAGGAGCGTCGCAGACGGTCAGACTGGAGAGAATAGCAGCCGACGAACTGACATCCCCCCGCAGTCCTAGCGGGAGCGTCGTGGACGGTGTCGCGTCGCGGACGCGTTGACTGTAGAGGAAGCCGACGAGTTGCTCAAGCGGATGATAGCCCTTTGTGCCGATGTCGATGTAGCCGAGAGCGTAGGGTGGTGTAGCCGTGGTCGAGGTAGCCGTGCGAAGAACACCGTGGTCGATGTCGAGTCGGGGTAGCCGGTGTCGAGGGAGTCGCCGTGGAGCCGCAGGCGCAAGGAGGCGCCGAGTTAGTCATGGGCGCAGTGGTGTCGAAGAAGTGATGCGCCAGAAAGGAGAATGGTGTTGACGACGCGTCGCGCCGGGTTTGCCAACCCCGGGGACACATCGTAGACGAAGGCACGCGTCGGTGTTGCCAGCACCGCGCATGCGTAGACGGTCGAAGACGAAGTTGACGAAGCGCCGCACCAGGCTTGCCAGGCCCGGGGACACGTCGTGGACGAAGGCACTCGGCGGTGTTGCCAGCACCGGGCATGCGTAGACTGGGACCTGCACGAGCTGTACGCCATGTTGAAGAGGTTGGAGAGGCCAGCAGAGAAGGACTCGACGACGGTTGCGGCGCCAATCGGCGCGGGGCCAATGTCGCCCACGGTTGTCGGAGTAGATGAAGCGGTCGGGGTAGATGACGGCGACGCTGGCGACGAGCTGGTGCTGGACGAAGACGAAGTGGGGTGGACGGGCGGCGGCGACAGCTACGGAGGTAGCCGCGGCGGCGGCCAAAGAAGAGCGGCGGCGGTGGCTAGGTTAGGAGTGCGGTGGCGGTGCTCGAAATAGGCGAAGAACCCTGACAGCGTGACGAAGATCGGCGCGGACGGTGGCGTTCCCGCGCCAAGGGAGACGGCGCGGCGCATACCACGGGAGGTCGACGCGCGGTGACGGCGGAGCGGACCACGGGCCGCGGCACTACGGCCCGAAGGGGCAACGCAGTTGCGGCAGGCGGGTCGGGGCGACGGCGGGAAGACCTCTGGACGGCGGCGGGGACCACTGACTGTGACGTTGCGGCCCGAAGGGGCGACACAACGGCGGTTCGCGAGTCGGTGCAACCGCGGGGACGGCCTCGGGGCGGCGGCGGTGACCGCGTATCGCGATACTACGGCCCGAAGGGGCGACGCAGCGGCGACGCACGAGTCGATGCAGCCGCGAGGAGAACCACGGGGCGGCGGCACTGCGGCCCGACGGGGCGACGCAGCGGCAGCCCGATGCTCGATCGGTGGAGAGGCGCGCTGAACTCGGGGACGATCTTCACGGGACCTGCGGAGGCGCGCGTAACCGACGGGCCAGGTCGGTCGCGCGGCGTAGATGAGGCGGATCGCGGCGGCGAGCGGATGATCAAGCCGATCGCGCGCGAGGTTGGGGACGCTGCTCGGTGGAGACGTGGTGGCGGCGGAGTCCGAGATGAAGCTGGCGACGACGGACGGCGTGGGACGTCTTGCGGACGAGCTTGTCAGCACCGGCACCCGGGCTGCCAAAGCAACGCCGGCGCCCAGGCAGCGAGGCCCGAGTGACCAACGGAGCAGCGGCGCCCGAGTTGAGGCAGCCAATGAGCCTGACGCAGCCGTCCCGACGCAGCCGAGGACGAGGCCGGCTAGGTACCGGGCCGCCGTGCAGACGCGGCGGAGGCGGATGATGTGGATCGATGGGCGGGCCGGCGCGCGAGTGTCGGCTATGATTGGCCGATGCATGGCACGAGGCCGCCGGGTCGCGGCGATGCAGGTGTCCCGGTCGGAACAGGGCGGTGACGACCGGCGCAGGGCGGCGGGCGGACCGATGCGCGGACGGCGGCTGGCCCGAACGGGCCGCCTCGGCGCGCGTGGCCGCCGGGTCGGAGGAGAGGCCGGCTGGTCGCGCCGGGTCGGAGTAGAGGCGCACGGGGATCGACGGCGGCGGCGGGCGACGCAAACCGATTAAGAATAGATCGGAAAACCACAAAGAAAAACGCCGATCAAAAAACGACCGGCGAGAGAGCGAAAAAATCCGGAGCAAGGGCTCGGGAAAAAGACTCTCTAGGGCAGCCGGCCAACACGGCCGGCGGACGAACCCTAGGTACGGGCGGCGTGGCCCCCGGCGGCGATCATGGAGACCGACCGCCCCGGGGGCGGCGCGGAGCGGAAGCGACGGCGCGGCTAGGGTTTGGATCGGTTAGGCTGATACCAGGTTAGAAGGGAGAGAGAGGTTTGGTGGAATATTTCGTTGTATTATTGAGCCTCGAGGGCGAGTATATATTGAGTACAAGACTTGGAGGGCAAGACGCCTCTCCTGAAGATAAGGTAGGAGACGGATTACAAATCCTAGACTACCAAATACAAGTATCCCAAATATATCTCTAACAACCTTCTCCATCTCATTTCTAAGCTTTGTGGACTGCAGTGAGCACTCCTAGTCGTACAACGCGGTGACGGGTCTTTACATTTTATTAGGGCTCGCAGAAGCATTTCAAGCAGTTTCCTTGAATCGCAGGACTTCCAAGGTAATCGGGCATCAGAGATAACTTACTGCGGCCATATTTTTGAAGCCATGGTTCTGCTATACATGAATGTATTTACACTGGTACACTACTTTTAGTTATTTCGAAATGTAGTTTGCTATGTTTATCCATATGGTATTTTTTGTTTGCTATATATATAGTCCCACCACTTGTTGTCAAGTTTCGCATTTCTTAGCGCAGTATGAATTTTACCTTTGCCACTATAGGACGTATATCCAACTTCCTTTGGCATTCTTTATGCTAGACTAGATAGATGTACTATTGCATGGTACTCCCCCCATTCCATAATTCGTGTCGTGGCTTTAGTGTTTTAGTTTAAACTAAAACCAATTTAAAACAAAAAAAATCAAGTTAAACAAGCCTTTCATCAATGTTTTGCTCATTAAGCCATCATGTGGTGGATTCCTTCTCATCTTCCAGGGTTCAACAGTCATAAATTGTGCTTCCGTTTGGGTCAAACTTGTTAGTGCTTTTGTTTGGAGGCAACTAGCCGCAAGTTTGATTTGTTTCCTAGTTATTTTGCATGCAAAACTTTCCTTGCATGAGATAGCATCAACGTTTGGACTCTTTGATACGCTCCGCAGCTCCTATATTTCTTTGCTGCTCTAATACCTCATCCTACACAATGCAACAACAACAAAAGAAGTACCTCATCCTGTTTCCTATATCTCTTGCATTGACACATACCCATTGTGCACACGCCGCGGCCGGTCATCGAAGAGCTTCTGCCACCACATAAGCACCTCACCCTCGACCGGATGCAATCCATACCGTAGCACGGTCCTACTGCACCACGACGACGGTTGGTCGAGGCGCCAAGGTGAGGTTTCAAAACCAAACCTGATTGTTTTTTTTTTTTTTGCGAGAACCAAACCTGATTGTTGATGCTCTGCTGAGGTACGTCTGATTCGACTAGTTTCTGTTACGTCAATCTAGATATGGACCGGCTTGCAGCCATTGAGCCATACATCTCTATAGGATCCAGGGAGCTAGACATGGCGGTGTGGAGAGTTCATGTTTTTTTAGGGTGGAGAGTTCATGTTTTTTTAGGGCGCTTTTGCACATCTCACCACCTTTGCCTAGATAACGAGGATGATGCCCTTGCCGTGATCGCCGTGCTTGATGAGTTGCTTGTGGTTTATAGATTAACTTGCGTGAGTGACAATCATTAGCTTAGTCTAATAAATACGCTCCATGGTTGTTTATGGATTTCTATCGTTTCTTTTCTTTTCTTTCTGGAACAAACGTGCATGTGTTGGTTTTGTCATGCAAGGTGAATTCGACATGTTTCGTGAATTGTTCAGCTACCTTTTTGTATGTACTACAAGGGAAACGATTTGATCAAGAACGTTTATATAATTCTTTCGCAAAAAAAAAAGAACGCCTATAGAATTGCAGCTTGAGTTTTTTTTTTGTGTTACTGACTACTCAGATTTTGAGACATGAGAGCTACATATGGCCTACATTGTAACATGATTGACTCAGGTCTTGGCTAAGCTGCAAATATTAAATTATAGATTCTATATCTTACATTAAAAAAATTTATATACATCTTTGTCAAAAGGTCACGTGTAACATAAGTTGAATTATAAACTTTTTTATACGAGGCATATACCCACCAGTAATTTCTATAACTCACAAGGTAGATGACATACCCATGGATTTTGCGGGTATATAAAGTTTGTGAGTACATAACACTAAACTAACATGACGTACCACTAGTGCAGATTGGTCCACCACACACGGTTCAAAATCCCTATACACTTGAAAAGTTATAAGTTTGCTACTAATCTCGAGCAAGTATTTATATTCAGGTGTAGTTGAATTGACAACTCAAGTGCTAAAGCTCATAAGCATTCTTTGGTTCCCTCCATGTCGAATCAATAATTTCGGGTTGTCATACTTCTCATCGAAGACAACAACTAGAATTACAAAAGGGGATGACAAAGCATCTAGGATTAAACGATTAACATCGTTGCGATATCCTACACTTCTAGCGTTGTTGTCGGGGACCATGGCTCTATTTATAGGTTAATTTGGTGATTACTTGTCTGCTGAATTTATTATCCTTCATGGAAAAAACTCAAGATCTCAAGCCACAGACCGTTCCTTCCAAGACAAGAAGAGGTACCACCTTAGGTACTAATGTTGCTTATGATTGTTCTATAGTTTTGAACACGCTTATTACACCACCACTAGGCATATTTTGAACATATTGTTGCTTAGGGGACATGTTTCTTCCAAATGATGATTTTTATTCTTCTCCTATATACATTAAAGATGATGCTTATGAATTCTCTATTGACCCCGAAGTAATTACCTTGGTTGAACCACATGCATTCCATGACCATGAAAATGAAAACGTTGTTGATCATATCTGTAAATTTAAATCTCTTGTTACCTCTGTGAAGAAAGTTAGAAATCAACATTCTTTATGCTTAAACTTTTCCCTTTTCACTTAAAGATGATGCTAAAACTTGGTTGATAAAAGTTGCGACCCCCTACACTTGTGGGTTAACAAATCTTTTTTGCATTTCTGGACAAATGATCGGCTATAGGGTTATCTTCACCCTTCCTATCAACAATATGTAAGTTAAATTCTTGCAACAACAAAACCCACCATGAGTCTTGGTTTAGCATCTTTCTTGTTCAGAGATATTTAATAGCAGCATGATCAGTGTGAATGGCTACTTTAGAATCAACAATGTAAGATCTAAACTTTTCACAGGCAAATATAATTGCTAAAAAAAATCTCAGTAGTAGCATAATTCTTTTGGGCATCATCCAAGCTTTTATTAGCATAATGAATGACATCAAGTTTGTTATCAACTCTTTGTCCAAGGACAACCCCTACTGCATACTCACTACCATCACACATACTTTCGAAAGGTAAATTACAGTCAAGAGGTTGTATAACAGGTGCAGTAACTAAGGCTTTCTTTAAGATTTCAAAAGTTTCTACACAATCATCATCAAAAGAGAATGGTACATCCTTTAAATTCCTAAGAGGCATATATATTTTAGAGAAATCTTTAATAAACCTCCTATGAAAACTAGCATACCTGAGAAAGCTTCTTACACCTCTTATATCTCTAGGAGAAGGTAGTTTCTCTATAGCCTCTATATTAGTTCTATCAACTTTAGTACCCCTTTCAGAGATTCTATGTCGAAGAACAATACATTCATTCACCATGAAGTGGCACTTCTCCCATTCAAGACTAGGTTGCGTTCTTCACACCACTGCAAACTTTATCGAGATTGCATAGACAATTATCGAAAGATGTCCCATAAATGGAAAAAATGTCCATGAAGAACTCGGTAATTTGTTCAACAAAGCCCATGAATATGGCAGTCATGCATCTTTAAAATGTGGCTGGTGCATTACACAAACCAATAGTTATATGTCTGTAAGCATAAGTTCCAAAAGGAAAGTAAAGTTACCTTTTCTCTTGACCCTCATGAGAAACATGTATTTGACAGAAACCAAAATAACCATCAAGAACACTCTATGTATAAGAAACATGTATTTCTTATACCTCTTATATGTCTATAAGCATAAGTTCCAAAAGGACAAGTAACCATGTGCTTAGACAACCTTTCTAACATTTGGTTAATCAAAGGTAACTATAATGATATTTTCTAGTAGCCTTATTCATCTTCCTATAACCAATGCACACTCTATTACCAACCACAGTCCTCTAAGGAATTAGTTCATTGTTTTCAATAGGAACAACCAGCTAAACCTCCATTCTCAGGGACACAATGAGCATAACTTACCCACGTACTATAAAAGATGGGATAGATAAATATTTTCTTCCAAAAGCTAAAGAATTTCACCTTTCACCACTTCTTTCTTTTTAGGATTCAAGCAACGTTGGTGATATCTCGGTTCAAGGATTCCTAACTACAACTTCCCTTAACTAGACGTTCCATCTCCCCCTTTCTAGCCAAGCTTTTGATGAAGTGAAAGATTTGCAACTTCAAATGGCAAACACTACTTTAAATGGATCAATGGACAGCTGGACTTACTCGTGGGGCTCGAAAGTTTACTCTGCGCACAGATATTACACATACTACTTCAGAGACATGCATGCTCATGACACGTTCAAGTGGATATGGAAATCAAGGGCCACGATGAAAATTAAAGTTTTTGGTTGGCTCCTCCTGGTTGATCGGTTAAACACTCGCAACATGCTCAAAAGAAGGCATTATAATATTGGAGAGGATCACAGCTGCCTTCTCTGCGACTCTCCCGATGAAGAAACTCTGGAACATCTATTTTTTGAGTGCTCCTTCAGCTTCCATTGCTGGGAAGCCCTTCATATTCCCTGGGCTGCGGGGGAGACAACAATCCAAAGGATATCAGAGGCCAAACTTGGTTGGAACCGACCCCTCTTCATGGAAACATTTCTGTTGGCTGCTTGGAGTATTTGGAAGGAGAGGAACAACAAGCACTTTAGGAGAATTGCACCATCAAAAGAATCCTGGCTAAGAAGATTCAAGGAAGATTTTTCTCTCCTCACTCATAGGGTGAAGGAGAAGCACAAAGACTCTATCCCCTCTATCCTAGCCTCTATAGTCTAGTGTTTCACTCTACCCCATCTCATGGGCATGTAAACTCTTTGTACATTGTGGCCCATTCTTTAATTTAATTCACAGTAGAAGGTTCTCCTACTGTTAAAGGTTAAAAAAAGGCTTTGCATCCGATTCCAGGTGATCCCGTGGGCGCATAAAGTTGGGATGACCCCTTTAAGATCATCCAGAGTATAATCAATAGTAGCTCTATGTGTTCTCAACACCTCCAATAATCTTGCTTCTTCTTGTCCTAAAAGGTTAGCATTGATAATAACATGATAGACTTTTTTCCATCTAGATAAGTATACTTTCCCGGTAGAGGTTTTAATTCAGACAATGGATCTCCCTTTGAAGGAGGCGGAGGTTTCAACAAATGATCAGGTGGGATATTAAATTTCAAGAGTGGTAGTTGAAAGTGAAAGATTTCACTAATTTGCCGTCCGTCTTTTAAATTAATAAGACTTTCATGATTTGTCAAAATTTCTCTAGTGCGTAAGCTAGATGAATTACTATTGAAGCAATTTGTGCAAAATTATCTTTCACATTGTTCATAAGTATTTGGTTGATTAGCACCGCAAAAACTTCTACCTTTTTTTTCAACAATCAGCCATAACACTAGCAGTGTGTAAAAAGGGTCTGCCAAACACAATAGGACAGAAGATATATTCATGCATCCAAACACAAAGAAAATAGTGGGGTACTTTGTTCTACCAGATAAGACATCAACATCTTTCACAATTCTGACAGGATAAACATAGGCTATTGATGGCTCGAGAATTTGCGATGTTTTTCCTAGTGATTCTTACTTGGTTTCATCAGTTTTTTATTACTCTTCTGATATTTCTAACGCTAATCTCTCGAAAGAGAAGAAAATCCATTTTCCCAATGTTTGGCAGGAAATATCAATTATGGAAGGAAACCAAGAGGGATTGCTACTAATCAAGCCAAATGGAGCAACTTCCATTAATAGACGCATGCCATCAGGCGCAGCAGAGCAAAAGACGGCGTTCCATATGACCGCAAGCGCTCATATGAGCGGACATATGGATTGCCATCAGCTCCACCACATCTATAAAAGCCACTTTCGTGGATGGCCCGAGGGAGGAAGAGAACCCTAGTTGCGGCCACACCATCCAGAACAAGAGAAGAGAGGATCTCAAGAACCAGTTGGGGAACGTAGCATACAATTTCAAAAAAATTCCTACGATCACGCAAGATCTATCTAGGAGATGCATAGAAGCGAGAGGGGGAGAGTTTGTCCACGTACCCTCATAGACCGAAAGCGGAAGCGTTAGCTTAACGCGGTTGATGTAGTCGAACGTCTTCGCGATCCAACCGATCAAGCACCGCACGTATGGCACCTCCGAGTTTTGCACACGTTCAGCTCGATGACGTCCCGCGAATTCTTGGTCCAGCAAAGTGTCGAGGGAGAGTTTCGTCAACACGACGGCGTGGTGACGGTGATGGTGATGTGATCCGTGCAGGGCTTCGCCTAAGCACTACGACAATATGACTAGAGGAGTAAACTGTGGACGGGGGCACCGCACACGGCTAAGAAACAACTGTTGTGCTTTGGGGTGCCCCTGCCCCCGTATATAAAGGAGGAGAGGGGAGGAGGCCGGCCCTAGGGGGCGCGCCAAGTGGGGGAGAAACCCACTAGGACTCCTAGTCCTAGTCGGCCCCCCTCCTTCTTTCGGAGGGGGAAAGGGGGAAGGAGTGGGAGAGGGAGAAGGAAAGGGGGGCCGCGCCTCCTCCCCTTGTACAATTCGGACTCCCCATGGGGGGAGGGCGCCACCCCTTGTGGGCTGCCCTCTCTCTCCCCTATGGCCCATAGTGGCCCATTACTTTCCCCGGGGGGTTTCGGTAACCCCTCGGTACTCCGATAAATATCCGAAACACTCTGAAACCATTCCGGTGTCCGAATACTATCGTCCAATATATCAATCTTTACCTCTCGACCATTTCGAGAATCCTCGTCATGTCCGTGATCTCATCCGGGACTCCAAACAATCTTCAGTCACCAAAACACATAACTCACAATACAAATCGTCATCGAACATTAAGCGTGCGGACCCTACGGGTTCGAGAACTATGTAAACATGATCGAGACACATCTCTGATCAATAATCAACAGTGGAACCTGGATGCTTATATTGGTTCCTACATATTCTACGGAGATCTTTATCGGTCAAACCGTAATGAGAACATACGTCATTCCCTTTGTCATCGGTATGTTACTTGCCCGAGATTCGATCGTCGGTATCTTCATACCTGGTTCAATCTCGTTACCGGAAAGTCTCTTTACTCGTTCTGTAATGCATCATCCCGCAACACTAACTCATTAGTCACATTGCTTGCAAGGCTTATCATGATGTGCATTACCGAGAGGGCCCAGAGATACCTCTCTGATACTCGGAGTGACAAATCCTAATGTCGATCTATGCCAACCCAACAAACACCTTCGGAGACACCTGTAGAGCATCTTTATAATCACTCAATTACGTTGTGATGTTTGATAGCACACAAGGTGTTCCTCCGGTATTCGGGAGTTGCATAATCTCATAGTCAAAGGAATATGTATAAGTCATGAAGAAAGCAATAGCAATAAAACTTAACGATCATTATGCTAAACTAACGGATGGGTCTTGTCCATCACATCATTCTTCTTAATGATGTGATCCCGTTTATCAAATGACAATACATGTCTATGGTCAGGAAACTTAACCATCTTTGATTAACGAGCTAGTCAAGTAGAGGCATACTAGGGACACTTTGTTTTGTCTATGTATTCACACATGTATCAAGTTTCCAGTTAATACAATTCTAGCATGAATAATAAACATTTATCATGATATAAGGAAATATAAATAACAACTTTATTATTGCCTCTAGGGCATATTTCCTTCAGAACCATGAAAGATATTCTTAGTTTTGGTCCTTTCATGTCCATCATCATCATCAACCCTTTCACTATTGTAAGAGGAATTTCAATTTGGGAGAAATAATTGTAACTCTACTCAATCTCATCTAGAGATCAAGACTATTTGAATTACCATTTCATCTTATTGTGGATTGCTACTCATGAGCTGCGTTGGCATTTCCCCGAAGAGGAGAGGATGATGCAGTACAGCAGAGATAAGTATTTCCCTTAGTTACAAACCAAGGTTATCAATCCAGTAGGAGAACCACACAACAACTCGTTAGTAGCACCTACACACAAAATAACAAATACTTGCACCCAACGCAAACAAGGGGCTGTCAATCCCTTGGTGGTTAATTGAAGGATTAAATCTCGCAGTGATAAATAGATAAAATAGAAACACAAAATAAAATAAAGTAAATAAAATTGCAACAAGGTATTTTTGGATTTTAATACATGGTTTAGATAGACCCGTGGGCCAAAGTTCTCATTAGAGGCTTCTCTCTTGAAAATAGCATACAGTGGGTAAACAAATTACTGTTGGGCAATTGATAGAAAAGCGAATAATCATGATGATATCTAAGGCAATTATCATGTATATAGGCATCATGTCGAAGATAAGTAGACTGACTCCTGCCTGCATCTACCACTATTACTCCACACATCGGCCGCTATCCAACATGCATCTAGAGTATTAAGTTCATAAAGAATGGAGTAACGGCTTAAGCATGATGACATGATGTAGAAAAAATAAACTCAATCAATATGAATAAACCCCATCTTTTTATCCTTAATGGCAACGATACAAATACGTGTCATGTCCCTTTCTGTCACTAGGATTGAGCACCGCAAGATCGAACCCATTACAAAGCACCTCTCCCATTGCAAGAAAAATCAATCTAGTTGGCCAAACCAAATCAATAGATCGGAGAGAAATACAAAGCTATAATAATCATGCATAAAAGAGTTCAGAGAAGACTCAAATAATATTCATAGATAATCTGATCATAAACACACAATTCATCGGATCCCAACAAACAGACCGCAAAAAGTGATTACATCGAATAGATCTCTAAGAACATCAAGGAGAACACTGTATTGAAGATCAAAGAGAGGGAAGAAGACATCTCAATACTAGCTATGAACCCGTAGGTCCGTGGTAAACTACTCACACATCATCGGAAGGGTAGCAATGTTGATGTAGAGACCCTCCATGATCGATTCCCCTTCCGACAGAGTACTGGAGAAGGCCTCCAGATAGGATCTCGCGAGAACAGAAACTGGTGACGGCGAAACAAGTATTTTGGGTGGCTCTTTGATGTAGGGGCAATATCTGAGAATTTATAGTGCTGGAATTCGGTCAAGAGGTGCCACGAGAGGCCCACAAACCTGGGGGGCGCACCGCCCGAGCTTGTCTCTCCCTCATGGCTCATCAAATCTTCTCTCGAAGCTTCTAGGGTCCACTCTGGTCCAGAAGAAAATAATCCAAAGTTTTTTGTCCGTTTGGAATGTTTTTTATATTGATTTCCTGAAAAGCCAAAAACATGCAAAAAAAAACAACAACTGGAACTAGGCACTAGGTTAATAGGTTAGTCCCAAAAAATGATATATAATTGCATAATAAACATCCAAGATTGATACTATAATAGCATGGAACAATAAAAAAAATTATAGATACGTCGGAGACGTATAAAGCATCCCGAAGCTTAACTCTTGCTCGTCCTCGAGTAGGTAAATGATAAAAACAGAATTTTTAACATGGAATGCTACCTATCATATTCATCATGTAATCTTTCTTTTGTGGCATGAATATTGAGATCTGAATGATTCAAATTAATAGTCTATAATTTGACATAAAGACATAAATACTCAGGCATACTAACTAACAATCATGCCTTTCAAAATATCAATGCTAAAGAAAGTTATCCCTAGCCCATCATGCTTAATCATTGATCCATTCATGAAACACACTCAATATTAACTACTCCCAATGCACAAGTATGACAATAGTATTCTCTAGTTGGTGCTTATAAGAGAAGATGAAGACTCAAAAAATGCATAAAAGTAAAATAGATAGGCCCTTCACAGAGGGAAGCAGAGATTTGTAGAGGTGCCAGAGCTCAAAGCTTAAAACAAAGATAGAATTATTTTGAGAGGCATGCTTTTCCTGTCAATGGTACGACCGAAAGTTCCTAATATATTTCATGCTAGACACATTATAGGTGGTTCACAAACGGAAAATAAAGTTTTACTCCCCCTCAATCATTCTTTTACAATCAATGGCTAGCAGTATCCACGGGTGCCTTCCAAACTTTCAACTTCCAAGGGGGAGTTTATTTCATTTTTTTATTTTCATTCATTATGGGACTGGGCATCCCTATTACCTACCACTTTCTCGTGCAATGACAAGTGAATAAACACTCATTGTGAGGATAACTCATCTAGCATGAAAGATATTGGCAACCACCTGTTGCTCCATGAGTGGTACACGCACACAAAACGGATAATTATTTGAATGATTAGAGTTGGCACATGCAAATTTACTTGGAACGACATGTAAATACCGCATATAGGTAAGTATGGTGGACTCATATGGCACAACTTCAGGTTTAAGGAATTGGATGCACAAGCAGCATTTCCGCTTAGTACAAAGGAAGGCTATCAAATAGATTGAGAAGCGACCAACTAGAAAACAAAAATGGCCATAAACATGCATTGAGAATAACTACACTGAATAATGCAGCATAAGTAGGATATAACTTCGTTACATAAGTATTGACTTTGCGTGCATGCATAGGGAATCACAAACCTTAAAACCAATATTCTTACTAAACCACAATTACTCACTAGTATAACCCACATATTATCATCTTTATATCACAAAACTATTGCAAGGAATCAAACTTATCATATTCCGTGATCTATATGAAAGTTTTTATTACATCCTTCTTGAATATCCATCATATTAGGACTAAATTCATAACTTGTGCATATTGACATTACTATTATCAACTCTCAAAATGATATAAGTGAAGCATGAGAGTGCAACTATTTCTTCAAAATATAAACACCACCGTACTCTAAAAGATATAAGTGAAGTACTAGAGCAACTACCTAGATAAAAAAAGTGAAGCACAAAGAGTATTCTAACAAATTACGTAAAATGTGTGGCCCTCTCATATAGGTGTGTTCAGCAAAGATGATTGTGACAAACTAAAAATCAAAGAAAGAAAAGACTCATATAATACACGACGCTCCAAACGAAACTCATATCATGTGATAAATAAAAATATAGCTCCAAGCCATATTACCGATGGTTGGTAGAAGAAAGAGGGGATGCCTCAGGCATCCCCAAGCTTAGTTGCTTGGGAGTCCTTGAATATTACCTTGGGGTGCCTCAGGCATCCCCAAGCTTAGAATCTTGCCACTCCTTATTCCTTCATCCATCGTGATCTCACTCAAAACTTGAAAATTTCAGCACACAAAACTCAACAAAAACCTTCGTGAGATCCATTAGTATAACAACCAAATTACCAACTTTAGGTACTATTGTAAACCCATTCATATTTTATTATTGCATTATACCTATTGTATTCTAACTTCTCCATGTCTTATACCCCCGATACAATCCATAGTTTCATCAAAACAAGCAAACAATGCAACGAAAACATAATCTGTCAAAAATAGAACAGTTTGTAGTAATCTGAATATTGACCATACGTGTTCAACTCTACAAAATTTGGAAAACGTGGAATTTTTTTATATCAATCATGTGTAAAAAATTAAGAAGTTTTCCACGTTCCAGTGATTTTAGAGAATTTCAGTGTTGGGCGAAAAAGTTTATGTTTTTTCACAGAATCAACTGTCATCCAAATCACCCCAAAGGCTTTACTTGGCACAAAAAATAATATAAACACAAAAACACAACCATAACAGTAGCATAATTGTGTGCACACCAAAAAACAGAAAAAGAAACAAGAAAAATAAGATAACTATTGGGTTGCCTCCCAACTAGCGCTATTGTTTTAGGCCCATATCTAGGCGCAATGCATAGTTTCAAGTGTTGTCATCTTTCTTCTTATCCTCTATGGATGTGTTTTTATCAAGAGGTTTTTCAAAAATAATATGGAATACATCATTAATTGAAATTTTGCATTATTAAGCTCATCATCCTTAAATCCTTCTTTGTTCCCTTTTACAATCCAAGAATATTGTTTGTTAATCCCATTGAAAACTTGTTGGACTATGTTTAAAGGAGGAACCTCCTTTTTGGTATTCTCATCAAAAGTGTGATCATCACGAAATAAAGATCTCAACAAGTAATCCTTGTTGTATAAGATCTCATCTATCACCGTTTTTTCACGACTCATACCGTAAAAATCAAAAATCTCTCTAGCTTCTCGCAATATATAATCAAATTCTTTCATGAGGATATGGGTAGTTATCTTTTTAGCCTTAGGTTTGCTTATAACTGCAACTCATAAAACATCCTTTGCAAAGTAGGATGGGTGCCAATAAATCTTCTCTCAAGTTTAAGGACAAGTGCAGAAATAGCTTCGGAAAAGTTTTGGTATTTTTAAGAATAGGGATATCATCACAAACTAATGTTCCCGTGCAATTAAAGAATTCTTGGATAACACTTTTTCCTATAATATTCCCATGTTGTCATGGGATTAAGTCCGACAGTAAGAGTAGGGGGTACGTAGGAGGAGGCAAGATCCCAGCTACGGTGAGGTTGTGCACGCAAGGTTTACGAGTTCAGGCCCTTCTCGGAGGAAGTAACAGCTCTACGTCTCAGTGCTTGGAGGCTTGGTCGACTGGATTGTGCGTGAGAGTTACAGGGGGTGTGAACCCTTGTGCCAGAGGAGGGGGGTGGCTTATATAGAGTGCGCCAGGACCCCAGCCATCCCACGTTACACAGGGTTCAATATACATTAAGGCGGGGCATTATTGGTAACGCCAGCTATAAAGAGCTATAAATGATCATTAAGACTACAGAGTGAACGCCTGACTGTTGCCATCTTGAGTGGTTTTAGGCCTTCTGTCTCCGAGTGATTCTCCGGGTAGTCGAGTGACTCTTATCTTGGTCGAATGGAATTGGGGTATCTGAGTGAGGTAGGTGGTCGAGTGGATTGCACTCTGAGGCGAACTCAGTCGGTTTCTTCTGTTGTATTACGAATGTCTTTGACTCTAGTGCAGTGTCCTTGGGTAGGGCCTCTAAGTCAGGCTTATGACCCTACCCTAGGTACATGACATCGTCATTAGCCCCCGAATGGATTGAGGTCCGAGTGAAGAAAGAGTTGAAGTTGACCCCGACTCGATTCTATGCTTCAGAGGCATTTCACTGGAATCTGTGAATCATGCTGAAGCTTCAACCTCGTTTCAGTCGCCTTGATCAATTCAGAGGCCGTCGACGAGTGAACTATACGAACAATCTTCGAGTGTTGATATGGTACAAAATCTTCGGCGCGATTGGCCGCTCTGTTGCTCCCGGATCTCACGGGATTTGAAATTTTGGGGAAGCGCGGGGGACGGAGCGTGCCATAGTAATCGGAGTGGTTGGATAGGGGGCCTCGATTGTCGCGCCGCCTTTTTCGCCATGTATCGGGCGCGCGAATGTTGCAGGATTTGACAGGATTGCTCGGGCCCACGGGTCAGCCACTCGAAAATGGGCCCATATAAGGTCGTCGAGGCCGATGCGTTTGCGGAGTGAACCTCGTCCTCTCTATTCTTCCTCTGCTTCTCCACCGCATCCTCCTGCACTCTCGACGCCGCCGTTCCGCCCGTACACCGTCCGCCGCGATGGGAAAGGACAAGATGGCGGCCCTGGAGCACAAGAAGAAGGCGACGACGACAGCAAAGGGCAAGAAGACGGCTCGGGGGACGTCATCGCGGTCTGGTTTGCCGCCGGGCTGGATCCAGGGAGATTGGATCCGCTCCACCATTGAGCAGGACGACCTGGAGAAGCTCGTCGAGGATGGCCTGATTACTGACAAGTCTTGGAGATTGCCGGAGGGGGAATCGGAGCCTCAGCCGCGTGAGGATGAGCGTGTCTCCTCGCCACCCGTTTCGACCGAGGTTTTTCCCTTCCTCCGCACCCATTCTTTAGGGGTTTCTTGAACTTCTTCGGTGCCCAAATCCATCATTTCCCTCCGAACACCATCACGTATCTCGCTGCTTTCATCTCGATGTGCAAGAACTTCTTGGGTTGCCAGCTGCACTGGGGCCTGTTCAAGCACATCTTCACTTGTCTATCTCAGTCGGTGAAGAAGGCTCATCCGACTGACGAAAAGACGCATGTGATTCAAATTTGCGTGGGTTTAGGGATTCAGACCAGAGGTAGGAGTACTTTTCCTGCCATGACCCTTTCCCGAGTTAGTTCGAGGGTGGCAGTCAACCTGGTTCTACTGCAAGGATATTCCCACTCCTGGTCAGTCGACCGTTCTCCCCCCTTTCACTATGGAACGACTCCGCCAACCCTCTTCACTGACCGTAGCCCCCAAGGAGAAAGGCGAGGTGTATCTTTTAGTTGACCAGGTCGTCAACTTGGTCCGGGAGAGGGTGACTGGCATGGATCTGTTGGAGGTATTCCTCAGTCGATGCATCCAGCCTCTCCAAGCACGAGATCACCCGATGTGGATGTACTCAGGCCCTGGAGACACCGCTCGGGTCCACCCGGAGGAGGTCGCCGAGGAGACGGTGGCTCAGTGGCTGCGAAGCATCACCAGAAACAAGGACAACCCCAGGGGGTCTAGGAGAGTTCTGCCATTCGACACCAACCATGAGCCCGACGAGGTAAAGCTTAAAATGTCGGGTGTTTTCTCTTTTCGACTAGCAGTTGTTCTTGAACCCGACTGATTTTTGTTGACTGGTGCCTTGCAGATTTACACCAAGATGTACTCGATGCCCAACGGAGTGCAGTTCCAGGAGGGAGAGGAGAGCACAGACTGGCAATCCCCAGATGACAATGAGGATGACAGCGACGACCACTACAAAAAAAAGACACATCCGTGACATTTTGGGCCGAACAATTTTTTTTTCTGTCATACATATGACACTTCTATGGCGATAATTGTGACAAAACCCGGTATCATCATAGATGTGGTGGGCTCCTACTTCTATGACAAAAAATCATGACAGAAAATGGGCTTTTCGTCCTGGGCGGGCCGGAGACGCAGCTGCATGACATTCTTTGGGCCGTCCATGACGGAAAAAACCATGGTAGAAGCGAGGGTGAGGAAAATTTTGGGGACTTCCCGGTTACGGTGGGAGGTCGGGGGCCGAGTGATGCGCATTTCTCTCGTACACGTACGCACGTGTGTGCGAGGTGTTGGCTCTAACTGAACCCGAGCGAGGCGTTGGGCTCTAACTGAACCTGAGTGATTGCACTGCAGGCTACGCGTTACTGAACCCGAGCGATCGATCGATGGCTGTTAACTGAACCCGATCGAGCGATTCCTTCGCTACTGCTGCTAACTGAAGCCGATCGATGCTGCCTCTGGATGAACAGTGATCGTTGCTGGGGGGGGGGGGGGTTGGATGAACAGTTCCCGGTGGGGGTGGATGAACAGGACCCCGTGGTGTTGCCTCTGGATGAACAGGACCCCGGTCGATCGAGCCGGTTGGGGTTGGATGAACAGGACCCCGTGGAGGGCAGGATGAACAGGACCCCGTGGAGGGCAGGATGAACAGGACCACCCCGTGGAGGGCAAAATGAACAGTAGACGGTGGAGGGCTGGATGAACAGTAGCCCGAGGAGGGGTGGTTGAACAGGAGCCCGTGGAGAGGGCTGGTTGAACAGTAGCCGGTGGAGTAGCGCGTGGTGGAGGCTGGATGAACAGGAGCCCGTGGATGAACAGTCGCAGGTGGAGGCTGGAGGAGGTCGACGGTGGATGAACATTAGCCCGTGGAGGCGGGAGGGGGTCCACGGTGGAGATGAACAGTGTCTCGTGGAGTCCCGTTTTGCGGTACGCCACACCCCTCCCGATGAACAGGACCCCCGTTTCAACCGTAGCGCTCCAACACAAGTCCGTTTCCTCCGTTTTGCCGTACGCCACACCCCTCCCGATCAACAGGACCCCCGTTTCGACCCTAGGAGGTCCGTTTCCTCCGTTTTGCGGTACGCCAGACCCCTCCTAATGAACAGGATCCCATTTCAAATGTGGCCGGTCGAACACAAGGCCGTTTCCTCCGTTCTGCGGTACGCCAGGCCTCGTTTCCATCGGCTGTTCCATCCAAGCCCTCCTGATGAACACGACGACGCATTCCGTTCCGACCCAGCCGGTTGGCTCCCCATGAACACGATGACGACGCTGTTTCTCCGTTCTGACCCAGCCATGTACACGAGCCCTGGCCGTACGTATGCGCGAGTAGGCGTTCGAGACCCTGCCCGTATGTACGTATGTGGCCGTATTTTCTTTCTTGCACACTGGCCGCTGTACGTACGTGTACATGCTACGTGCGCGCCTCTACTACGGCACGTGCGCGCCTCTACATCGACCAGTATGTACGTACACGTTCGCGACCAGAATGACAATGCTATGTACGCTTCAACCAGGTGGGTCCCGACTGTCAGGCACTTCCTTGCCTGCGAAGATGTAGCTGGTGGGTCCCAGCAGTCAGGGGGCGAATCTTTTTTTGCCCGGACGCACTTCCTTGTGTGCGAAGATGTAGCTGGTTGGTCCCAGCAGTCAGGGGAAACGTTTTTTTAGTGAAATAAAGTGGCCCGTCCGGTGGGTCCCAGCTGTCAGGTGGAGGAATCATTATTTTCCGCGTAATAAGGAGGCACTTCCTTGCTACGGCCGTGGACCCAACTGTCAGCCTCTCCACGCACAGTCCACGTCCGATGAAAGTCGTTCCTTGACCACGTTGACCACGCCGCGCCGAGAGCACCAGGGCGGTGGACGACGGCGAGGCCTAGGAAGGGGACGACGGGGAGCCGGGGAAGACGCGACAGTGGAAGCCCGCGCGGAGAGGAGTACGAGGGTTCACTGGTTCGGCTGCGGTGTGAGGCCGCCGTCGCCGCAGGGCCTGGCCAGCGGTGGGAATAGTAGGGTGTGGTGAGGCCTCCGCGGCAGCACAGCCGGCCACGGGAGGCAGGAGCATGCGGCACGACCGGCGCTGCTTTGGGCGGCTGGAGCAAGAAGACCAGAGGTTGAAGAAGCACTACGGCCGTTGGATGGACATCGTACGGTCACTGGAGCTAGAATCGTTCATATTGACTAAAGTTGACAAAGGCCCCCGTCCCAGTCAACTTAGTAGGCCCACAAGTCAGCCTCCCACCATGGTGGGTCCCAGCTAGCAGGGGGAGTATTCATTTTTTTTGTGCGTAATAAGGAGGCACTTCCTTGCGTGCGAAGATATAGCTGGTGGGTCCGAGCTGTCAGCAGCGGTAAAGTTTTTTTCGCGAAATACAGAGGCCCTTTCGGTGGGTCCCTGATGTCAGGTGGAGGAATCATTATTTTGCGCGTAATAAGGAGGCATTTCCTTGCGTGCTGCCGTGGACCCAGCTGTCGGCCTCTCCATGTACAGTCCACTTCAGATGCATGTCGGTCGTTGACCACGTTGACCAGGCCGCACCGAGAGCACCAGGGCGGTGGACGACGGCGAGGCCTAGGAAGGGAACGACACGGAGGCAGGGAAGACTCGGCAGTTGTTTCCCACGCGGAGGGGAGTACGACTGTACGAGGGTTTACTGGTTCGTCTGCCGTCGCCGGAAGAATAACAGCAGGTGTGGGTGAGTAGAGGGATGGCTAGGCCAGCGATGGGAGTACTGTCGGGTGGTAGGTGCGACATCGCCGGTGCCTGGAAACCGGATAAGGCGAAGACATGCACGCCGGTGAATCTTACCCAGGTTCGGGGCTCTCCGTGGAGATAACACCCCTAGTCCTGCTCTGCGGGGTCTCCGCATGATCACTAGATCAACACAAGTAGCTACAAGTGCTCCTTGAGCTGTTTGGCTAGAGGAGGAAGAAGGGCAAGGCTAGCTCTCCTCTTCTCTCTACGTGGTGTGTAAACTATCTCAGAGATCAACCCTTTGCATGGGTGCCCTGGGGGGTTTATATAGGCCTACCCCCCAGGGATACAATGGTAATCCGGCTGGGCGCGGGTCCCAGCCGTCAGTGTCTGTGTTCGCCGGCTTCTCCGCCGACCGTTGGGGCCCGCCGACTGGTGGGTCCCGCCGGCTGTTGGTTACTGTAGCCTCGCCCTTGATGACGATGGCTTTGCTGAGGTAAGCATGGCTACAGTGCCGCCGTCCGGCGGACTCTCACTGTAGCTTTACCTCGTCTTGTCTTCTTAATGATGCACATACTTCGAGGGAGGGAGGTAGCCGGCTATTGGGAGCCGGCTACGCCCCAGGCCGACTAGGGGAGGCCTGGCCGCCTTCGAGCGTCTCTCTGGCTAAAGGGGGCCGCCGCCCGCAGGCCGTACTAGCGCCTGTCGTGGGTGGCGTCACGGTCAACATGGCAACAGTGCCTCGCCGAACGGGGGATGGCTGACCCGTACGGTGCACTGTGGCCATGCGTGCTCCGGGATTCGGGGGTGGCAGGCTGTACTGTGGCCACGCCCTGTCTCATCACCGTTATGTGGGTGCAGCCCTTGAGGGTGCAGTTTTGGCCAGCTGCCGGGAGTCGGTCTTCTTGCGGCCGGCTTCCGGGAGTCGGTCATCTTGTGGCCGGCTTCTGGGAGTCGGTCATCTTATGGCCGGCTTCTGGGAGTCGGCCATCTTATGGTTATCTTCGGGAAGGTTTTTGAGGTCGGGTCGCCTTCCGGTAGTCGGCCTGTGAGATGGCCGACCAGGGGAAGGCGACCCTGTGTTTTGGATGCTTGAAGGCCCGATCGGCCTGATAATTTTTCAAAGAGCGAGGGGGAGTCGGTTAGGCTACCCGTGGCCATTTACTTCGACAGTAGTCCCCGAAGCTGGTTGGGCTTCGAGGCTGAGAAGAGGACGAGAAGCTCAGTCAGCTTCCTATCTTGAAGAGCCTGCAGCTAGGAGCCGGCTTCGGTGGGTGTGCCGTTTTGGCGAGATTTTGAAGTCTGGAGGCGGGAGTCGGCTGGTGCGCACGCCGGGTTGCGGGTCGGCCGCTCCCTGCCCGCGCGCCACGTGGCACCCGCCGGCTGAAAAAAGCCTGCCAGCCCACGCGCGCGACGGGATGCCGCCGCAGGCCGGGGCCCACCACTCCCACGTCTAGGCCTAGGCGCGGATTCTCTGTGGCCCAAAGCAGGCCGCTCGCCTTCCGGCGGCAGTTTCTGCACGTCGTTAGGGCGCAATAATCGCGGTACGTGGGGGTGTGGGCGCAGTTAATCCCACGTTCCCCCCACGCCTCGCCTCCTCGGCTTCGCCGCACGAGGCTATAAGTAGGGGGAGGAGGGGGAGCGGCAGGCGCTCGCACGCTCACCCTCGCTCTGCCATTTTCTTCCTTTCCTTCTCCGCCGCAGCAGCCCTTCGCCGCCGCAGCAGCCCTTCACCGCCGCACCATCCCTCTATTCTTCGCACTACCACGCAGTTTCGCTGCCGCGGGGCCGTGGTTTCGCCGTCGCCGCGCCCTTTCTCGTCAGCTTCCCGCCGTCATGCAGCACCGCGGAGACTGGGACGGCTCCAACGTCCACGCGGACCACATCGACTTCCTCCACAAGACGCGGCGGCTGCCCAACGAGGACCAGGTGCGGGTCCGTCTTGCGCCGAAGAAGGAGATCTCGCCGACGCCGGAGGAAGGCGAGCGGGTAATCTTCCGCTCGCACTTCCTGCGCGGCCTCGGCCTACCCGCGAGTGCCTTCTTCCGCTCCTTCATCGAATTCTACCAGCTCCACCCGCACCACCTCACTCCAAACATGGTGGTGCTGCTGGCCGCCTTCGTCACTCTGTGCGAGGGCTTCCTCGGCGTCCTTCCCACCCTCGAGCTCTGGGGGGAATTCTTCCAATCCAAGCTGGACACCCGCATGCAGGGCGTGCCGGCTCGGAGCGGCGCCTTCATCGCGGTGCGGAGGCCGTCAGCCGACAACCCCTTCCCTACCATCACGCTGATCTAGTCGGTGAAACTCTGGCAGAAATCGTACTTCTACGTGAAGAACGTCGCCCCGCAAGGCGACTATGTCAATTTGCCGGCCCGCCGGCTCGGAGGCGGCCCCAGTGGTCCTATCGGGCCAGGACGCTGTCGCCGGCTGGAGCCACCGCCATCGCCCGACTCCGAGTAATGATCCAGTCGGAGGGCCTGACTGGGCCTGACCTGCTGGCCGCCTTCGTGGTGCGCCGGGTGCTCCCGCTTCAAGGCCGCTCTCATTTGATCTGTCAAATGAGTGGCCAACTCGATCCGAGTCGGATGTGCACCAAGGAGATGCCTCATGACGAGGTGGCTCACATGGTGAACTATCTCGCAAACTGCAAGCTCTCCGCAGAGTGGCAGTTTAGCAAGGAGCCGTACTCCGGAGCCAATCCCCCGCCTATGGTATGCTTTCTTTGTCTTCTCTTCTTTAGTTTTGTCACCAAGTTTTTCTTGGCCGACTCTGACCAGTCGGCACGTCTTGGCAGAGCCCTCTCCTTCGACCTGCGGCCGGGTCAGCGGGGACGGATCGCCAATTTATCCCCGACCGGGCGGAGCATGACTTGGAGGACCCCGACTTGGGGGCGGCCGCTATGGACGACAACACCGAGGCAGGAGGCGGCGAAGCAGGCGGCTCCGGGCTTGGAGCCAGTTTCGACGACTGGCCGGAAGACGATGAGGTGGAAATTGTCCCGCGCCGCCAGCCGGTGTGCGACCATGGCGCGGGTTCATCCACCACGTCGCCTGCTCAAGTCGGCGCGCAGAAGCGCCGGGCCGCATCGGGCTTGTTCGGCAGTCGGCCGAAGAAGCCCAAGAGCGGGGCGGCGGCGACCAGGCGGGATGAGGCAGCCGCGAAGGCGGCCCACTTCCGCAAGGTGGTGAAGCAGCCGCAAAAGGTTTCGGTGTAAGTGTCGATTCTCTTGCATATTCCTTCTTCTTTTCTTGTCGATTTCTGAATCCTTGTCTTGACTTATCAAACAGGGCTCCGCTCTCTCTTGAGCGGATCGCTGCAGCCTCCGTGGTTGGATCGGCGGGAGGATCCGCAAGCACCCGCCACGTGGACTCCCGTGCCGAGCTTCAAGCGGCAACGGAGCGGAATGTGCGGGAGGCGCGGGAGGCGAAGGAGCTGAGGGCGGCCGCTGCCAAGGCGGTGCAGGAGATGGCGGAGGAGTCGGCGAAGGCACAAGCCGACGCGGCGGCCAAGGCTCAGGCGGAGGCTGCAGCCGCAGCAGCGGGGGCCTTGCTTGTCACCCCCCTGCGCGCCGTGGCGCCTGAGATCCTGGAGCCCCCGCCGGAGGAAGCCGGTGGCGACCTGCCGGGGATGGAGAGGGAGGAGGACGACATTGTCGTCCGGGAGAGGGAGGCGGCACCGCCATAGACGACTGGGGCGGACCGAGGCAGCCGGCTTGACCCGTCGCCCGTGCGGCCGACTGGGGGTGAGCCGGCTGCGAGGACGGACCTGGTGGCCCGGTCGCCATCACACCAACGCGCGGGGAAGGCGACTTCGGCGCCGGACCCGCAGAAGGCCGCGGGCTCTAGCTCATCGACCTAGGATCTGGAGACAGCCAACGCCAGTTCGGGGTGGACGCCGGGTTGTGGGACGGCCGTGGTGAACGTGGCGGCGCAAGAAGTCCGGAACCGGCTTCAGTCCCGGGCCGCCGTGCTGAGGCAGTACAATGAAGAGTTCCTCGCGACACGGGCGGCCATTCGGGTGAGTCTTCCCGCTTTTCTGTTTCTTGATCTTGATTTCTTCCATGGGGGCGCGTCAGCGCACCCACTGGGTGTAGTCCCCGAGTTCCGAGTTGGTTGTTGAGCAGGCGGCTTGGAACTTCTTAGTAGACTTTGATTGCTTATCTTGCTCTTGTTCGCTTCTCTGTCCGACTTGCAGGACTACCATAACCTCCGCGCGGCTGCCTTCAACTCCCAGGCTCGGGAGCTGACCCAGAAGACCGTTGATCTAACTGAGAGCCGGAGTAAGTGCTTCATCTTTTATCTCACGTGGGGGCGCGTCAGCGCACCCACTGGGTGTAGTCCCCGAGATTCGGGCCGACTGCTGAGCAGTTGGGTCGGATCTTTCCTGGCGACTTCTTTCTTATTGCTTTTTTCTTCTTTGCCATATCTGCAGGGCCAATGCCAGCCTGAGGGAGCAGCTGGGTGGGACCCAGACCGCCCTTCGCGCCAAGGAAGCCGAGTTCGACGCCTTGGTTCAGGAGCGTGACCGCTTGGTCAAGAGGCTGGCCGACCAGGAGGAGAGCCACAAGGCGGCCCTGAAGGCGGTGCAGGACAGCGAGGCAGCCCTCCAGGCCGAGTACGAGACCGAGGCGGCGAGTTGGGCTGAGGCAAGGCAGTCGCTGATCAGCGGCTACGGCCAGATCGAAGACTTGGTTGACGGTAGGCCGCCTTCTTCTTCGTTTCTTGCTTGCCGCTTGCCATTTGGTCCATTCTCCGACTTTGTGTTTTTTCTCTTCCTTTCTTTCTTGTGCATAGTACTTCTCTGGTTACTCTACCGCCGCCAACCAGGTCGTCGAGGCCCACCGCGAGGCACGAAGGCAAGCCGGTGTGGAGATCGCGCCGAATGCTCGTCGGTCGCTTGAGGAGCAGCTTCTGGCGATCCAAGCCCGCCTCCAGCCGGCTCACCGCATGCTCCGCCATCTTCAGCGCGTTGGGGCGCAAGTGCTGGCCGCCCTCTGGCCCGGCGAGGCAATTCCCCGTACCCCCAGTCGGACTGCCGACTGGCTGGAGGTAGCGGTTGGCCGCTTTCAGGCCTGGAAGGCTTCTACAGCTCGGTCAGGCACTAGGCGGGCGCTGGAGTTCGTCAAAGCATGGTATCCTGAGTTGAGCTTGGACCAGCTGGCCACCTGGCGGCAGGAGGCCGACGAGGAGTTGGAGGCGGTGCGGCCGGATATCATCCAGCGCACCTCGGCAATCGCCGACTACACCGACACCAGCGCCTTTGCTCCTGAGGTGGATGATAATGGCATTGCTCAGCCGGAGGAGTGGTTCAGGCTGAACCCGGCGGATGGTGAGGACTCGGCGGAGGAGATCGATTCCAGCGACGAGGGCGAAGAGGATGAGGGAGAGGATGGTGAAGACGCCGTGCCAGACGGTGGAGCAGCCGGCCAGCCTCAACTTGATCGTGCCTCCAGCAACGAGGCGCGTGCGAGCGCGCCGCCTGTAGCCGGTGATGATCTGTGACACCCAAAATTTTATCTGGACTTTTCAAAAAAATTTATTTGACTTAAGGGAGGTGATTTAAATTTTTTCTTCAAAAGAACCCCCTTTCAAAATAATTTTTTTTATGGCAAGAGTTTTATTTGGATCCACCCAAGACCTGTTTTGATCTTGGAGATTCTTGTTATTTTTATTTGGACTCAAACCAAAATGCTTTTCACTTGAGAAAAATGCCTTTTGAAAATCTCTTTGAAAATGCACTATGGCTTTTGGAATAACCCTTTACCACTTTCAACAATTCTCTCTTGCCATGGCCTTAGTGCAAATCCACTCTCCTAAACCTTCCCTCACGTTTGGATCATGTTTTGCATCAAATCCAGCAAGTTGTACCTCTCCATATAATTATTTTTCCATTTAAATCTTATTCAAAAAATTTCTGCCTTCTATTCTAGCCATTGGTGATTTACAAAGGAACTCCACTTTCTGTTTTGATTTTTGCCCCCAAACCTCTTTCCCTTCCTAGTCCTTTGAACCCTCAACCAAGATCCATGAAGATCCACTGGTCTTCAGTTCAAATTTTTCAAACTACACTTGCTGCAAGTTTGGACCAGGTTTGTCAAATTTGGTGAAATTCATTCAAATCTTTCTCCAAAAATTCCAAGTAAAACCAGGCAGCCACTGGGTACATTGAGTGGTCACCTCACCAAGTACCAACTCCAGAAAAAAATTTCTACTTGCCAAATCATTCTGTCGAACACCTGCAGTGCTTTGTCAATGTCAAGTTCAGTTAAGTTCAGAGAACATTTCGGTGCTACTGTCGTTTTCTTCAGAACCCGACGTCGATCTCGCCAGTGCCGCTGTGTCGCCGTGTTCCCTGTCCCCTCCCCCTTGTCCTCTGCACCGCACGAGCGTCTGGCACCTTGCGGACATCGGCGACGAGCAGCCGAAGGTGCGCCGCCCCGTGACCGACGCCAGCGGCGGCTTTGCGGCCGCCAGAGAGGGGCGCGGCGCTGACGGCGCCACCCAGCGCCGCCCAAACAACCGGAGCTCGCCGCGTGGCCTTCCACTCCCCAGAACGCGCTGCCACTCTCGTCGTGAACCGCAGGGCGCGGAGCACGCTCTCTGCCGCCGTCGTGCCCGTGCGGCCACCCCACCGTGGACCGAAGCCATTACGCCAAGACCAACCGAGATTTGCGGGGTAACGACACCAGTAACTTCCACTGATGCTGCCTGGCCACTCAAACCTCCTGCCAATCCACTGCATCGCCGTAATTGCTCGCCGGAGATTCTCCGTTCACGGCCACCCCGTCGATCCGCCTATAAATAGAGGCCCCAAGCTTCAACTCGAACCCACACCACCTCTGCACTCCACCTAGAGCACGCCTAGCCACTGGTAGAGCCACGGGAGAGCTTTCTTCCCCGTCTCCGGCCGCCGCGACCCGCCACGGGATCCAGCTCGATTCACTCCCGTGCGTGCGCCTCTGCCTCCCATCTCTTGCCCGTAGCTTCACTATGCATCCCTCCTTCTTACCCGCGCTTCAATTCGAAGTTTGCAGCCCTCCACCGGAGATCCCCACCATCGCCCGAGCCGCCATCCGCCGAAGAAAGTGTCGCCGTCGACGTGGTGCTCTCCGACGCTCGAGTCCACCACCCACTGACGCGGAAGGACACGCTGAAGCTCTTGGTACCCTCCGATCTTCCTGACTCGCCGTGGTTCGACGCCGGCGTCCACCGCATTCTTCGGGCGCCGGCGAGCTTTTTAAACCTGACATGTGGACCCCCCTGTCAGCCTCTCTTCCTTTTCCCCGCGAACCGTTTTCCGTTGACGCCTTCGGGCAAAATACGTTTTCTCTGTGGGCTCGCGCATTTCTTTCCGAAGCGTTTTCTGCTTTCTCAGTTTAACCCCTGGAACTTTTCTGTTTCATTACAGATGAGTCCCTGGACAGAAACTCTTATAACTTTTTGATAAAAAGTGATTTTTGAGTGATTCTTTTTCTGACAGTCTTAAAATTTTGTCTAGTTTTTTATGGGATTTATTTGGAAATTTTTGGAGAAATTTTTCTGCACGCATTGGTTTTCACGTTAGTGCCCATTTTCGTTATTGCCGTAGGTTCCGGGAGAGGTGACGGAGCCGCGAAATTCGCCGAGCTAGACTCCGACTTCTCCGAACCAGGCAAGCATGTTTGAACCTTTGATATGATTGATGTTGTGCATGTTTGCGTAAGAGGTTGCGCGTGGCATATGAGTGTCAGTGAGTACCGCATTGCTTGTGAGGCAACTTCCCGCATGTTCCAATTGTGCGATGATCTCTGGTGAGAGATGGCCTAATCATGTGGTGACATGAAGGGCAGCAAGGTGGTACTGTTGTAGCATACCAGCCTTGTTTCATCCGACGAATTCCGACGTTAACGTGGACGAAGTCACGTTATCGTTCTTTTCCCCTCCGTGCTGCCACATGTTTCATTTGCCAGGATGCGGTTTAGTAAGTTGGTAACCTCTTTCCGTGTACACACCAAACAGAGGGGCCGGGATGATGGTACCTTGGCCCAGGATTAAAGCCAGTCATCCGGTCAGGGGGCATGGGTGTTTCCGGTTGGGACCGAGAGGGGGGGCACCCCCTTAGAGCACGCGTATATAAATTTGATCCCATGCTACGCGAGGTTGTAGCCTCCCCGTCTCAAGGTTTTTCATGAACGTTCCTGAGGGTGATCCCTGGCTTCGGAATGTCAAATGGGTGTGTACTGGTTAGACATGTTTCTTCCAAAACACCGTAAACGGAACTAGTCCCCGTGACTACTGAAATCCGTTGGCTGTGGTTAAGTACAAACTCTGCAGAGTCATATCCTTCCAAGTCATCGTATCCATGATCAAGTAGTGTAGTCAGTATATCCCTATCTATCCGCGTGGAAAACTTGTCCCCGGTGAGCAAGTTCAAGTGGTAAACCCAGTTTAATTATTATTACTATGGATGGACTAACTTTATATTTGTCTTGTACTTGTAATAATTTATAATCTCGAGCTACTAAATTATTGAGCTACAATATAAGCCCTTTATGTGATGTCGCTCAGACGTCCGACTGTGGCATGTTCGTCTTTTATTTTCTGTTATAAGCCCTTTATGTGGTGTCGCCCTGACGCCCGACTACGGTATTACTATTCTTGCAGTTTCCTCTCGAGGAGTCATTCAGACACTCGTTTGGCACCCAGTATTTATTAACTCTATGTCTGAACGCGCTGGTTAACTTGTTCTTATGCTTCATGTTTTCATTTGTTATATCTTATGTCCGAACTGTCTTGCGAGTACTTTCATAGTACTCACCTGGCTTGTTGATTTGGCCAGATGTTGACGAAGGCGATCTCTTGGATGAAGAGTTTGATAGCGCGTCCGACGCCTAGAGGAGTCCCAGTCAGTCCTGCGCGATCCCGGATATTGGTCACTTGTATTACATACGCTTCCGCCACCCGCAATAAGTCTCCTCGAGCCTCACTCCGACGCTCAAAGAGCTGTAGTCTTCAGGAGTCATATCACTCGCGTCGCAGTGATATTTCCACCACCGTTATTATCGTGAGTTAGTAGTCATGCCACCCTATCCGCCGTCTTGTTTTATCGGCGTGCTTGTAATAAATTGTTGGGCAGTCTCCGCTCAAAACTTGTATTATATTCAGTACTCCTGGTATTTCTCTTCTGTGACCAAGATATTGTCTACCAGTGAGAAGGAATTCTTCTTCACTGGTCCGTAAAAGGGATTGGTCTCTCAATAAATATTTTATTGAAAAACCGGTCATGACAAGCTTGGTATCAGAGCCAGGCTGACTGTAGGAAGCCACTAGGTGCGATCGCTAATCGGTTATTAGTGTCTTTTGTGCTTTTCAGCATTTTTGCAATTGTAGCTATTTTTTGTTGGTCATCATAAAATTTATGACTTGACTACTCAGAATTTTTGCCTACTTTTGTAGATGGCTGGCAGCAACTGCGAGACTCGAGTGTTCACGAACGTGCCCGAGGGGTTTGTCAAGCTCCTCGTTTCCATCACCAAGCTCGCGAGCGGGCCAGCGACTCGTCCGGAGTTCACGCTCTATCAGCACATGCTCAACGACGACGTGTCCATGCACCAAGCTGTGGTGCAATTCAAGGGAGGATGTTCTGTAGCTCGCCACTTCCATTTTGTGGGAAGGGCCATGCCTACGGAGAGGCATGCCATGCAGATGGCTGCCCATGAGGCGATAGCTCGTCTTCGGGACATCCTTCCTACGATGAAGACTCGCCGCTACCGCTACCTTCCATGCCATGTGCCTTACACTTGCCACTATGCTTTCACCTGCCATCGGGGAGAGCAAGATGGAGCCATCGAGATGGTGGTGGAGTACCTCAAGGCTCTGGAGGAGTCCTTCGACAACCTCGTAGACGATCTTGTGGCTGCCCGCATGGACTTAGTCCGGGGCGGTCCCGCCAGCAGGAAGGAGCTTCTCCATACGGCACCGCCTCTGACATTCGTCTCATCTTCAGCCTCTTATGCACCGGCCGTTTTGGCCACTGCCCGCCGTCTTCCTACCACTGAGGAGTTCGACCGAGTCATCGCTCCTACTCCAGTCAGAGCTGCACCGCCTGCCACACCCGCACTACCACCTGTCGCACCCGCGCCATCACCGCAGCGCAGTGCTTCGCGCCGGGAGCCTGCTAGAGAGGAGGTGGAGGTTAACTCTCCTGCGCCGCTAAGCCTTGCTCTCGGCAAGGGAAAGGACATCGTCACCATCTCCGACTGAGATCGCCGTGTAGCCGCGCGTTATGTCTGCTTGTATGATGTGTTTCCTCTGTACGCTAGTTTGTAGTGTTTGTGCTCGCTGCACCCTAGAGAGTGTTCTAATAACATGTCAGGAATGTGTACGCGCATCCTGAATGCTGTATCATGTGTTTGCTTTTCGCGTGTAAGATATGAGCTAGCAGTTCTTCTCCGTGCAAAATCGTCTATGTTTCCTTAAAAACCTTGAGGTCTTTTAAATTGTTGCCTTTGCAAGATTTTCCTTGTGCTACACAGTTCTTCTCATGAGTTTTTGCAGAACAATACCCCCCAGACTGGAAAAATGTCTCGTCCGTGGACTCGCTCCATGCCCAATCAGCCAGAAGAGGTTTATGGGACACAGACTAGCAACAATTTCACTCAGGGTCAGTCCAGTCAACAGGACAGCGAAGCAGCCCTGTCTCAAGTATGCCGTCACTTCGAACAAAGCCAACAACAACACCAAGAGATGAGGAATCATGTCATCAATATGGGAAACCACCGCGAACCCTATCAACCACATTCCAAGTTATCTGAGTTACAGAAGACTCGTCCCTCAACTTTTTCTCACACCGATAGGCCACTGGAAGCCGACGATTGGCTTCGTGACATTGAAAGGAAACTGATTATTGCTCAGTGTTCAGATCATGAGAAGGTGCTTTATGCACCACACTACCTTACTGGAGCAGCTGCAGCATGGTGGGAAAACTTCCTACACATGCATCCCAGCGAACACAACATCACCTGGGAAGAGTTCAAGGAAGGCTTCCGTGGGGCACACATCCCCAGGAGCATCATAAAAATCAAGAAGAGAGAATTTGATGACCTGAAGCAGCGAGGCATGTCAGTGACAGAATACAATGGTCAGTTTACCCAGCTGTCTCGTTATGCCTACGACCAACACATGACAGAAAATAGGAAGATGGAAAAATTCCTGGACGGCCTGGCACCAGCACTAAGATGCCAACTGATTGTACACACCTTTCCGGATTTTAAAACTCTGGTGGACAAGGCCATTACCTTGGAGAATGAGCGCCGTAGTCTGGAAGATATCCGTAAGCAAAAGAGGGACAAGACGACCCTTGCTCGCAACAACCGAGGCAAGACTGAGGTTCCAAGGACGGAAGCAAGGAGATCCATGACTACTGATCCAAGGCCCGTCAGACAGTTTCATGCCAGGGACAAAGAGTTCACGTACCATCCAGGGGTCACATGCTATGCTTGTGGGGAAGAAGGGCACTATGCTAAACAATGCCCAAAGCCGAGGAACGCGGCCCCCAAGCCAAGCAATGGTGGAAACAATCCAGCCCCCAAGCGCAACAACTTCAACCCCAACAACAACCACAGGAAGGGTCACCTGAACCATGTGACCAGGGAAGAAGCGCAGAATGCCCCAGACATCGTGCTCGGTACGTTCCCTGTCAACGCAGTACCTGCCACGGTTTTGTTTGATTCTGGAGCTTCCCATTCGTTCGTTTCGAAGAGTTTTGTTTTGCAACATGGTTTTCCGATACTACCCTTGGAGAAATCTATGATCATCAAGTCCCCTGGAAATAAGCAAGTCGCTCAGGGTTACTGCCAAGGAGTGGTCATTGAGTTCGAAGGACTACAATTCCAAGCAAATCTCATCGTGTTGGAGAATAAAGGACTGGATGTCATCCTAGGGATGGACTGGCTAACCATCAACAAGGGATTCATTGACTGTTTTAATCGGACTGTGATTCTCACTCATCATCACGGCAAGACAATAAAAGTTACAGCTCAAGAAATACCACGATCACGGCAACCAAAATTGAACAAAGTGGACATTTCAGAGTTGAGAAAAGTTCCAGTGGTATGCGAATTTCCTGACGTATTTCCTGAAGAACTACCAGGCATGCCACCAGACCGAGAGATTGAGTTCAGCATCGAACTAGCACCTGGCACCGCTCCCATCTATAAGAAACCTTACAGGATGGCACCCTCAGAATTGGTAGAATTGAAGAAGCAGATAAAGGAATTGTTGGACAAAGGATTTATTCGAGCCAGCTCCTCACCTTGGGGTTCGCCAGTGTTGTTCGCCAAGAAAAAGGATGGGACACTGAGACTGTGTATAGACTATCGAGCCCTCAATATGGTCACCATCAAAAACAAATATCCGATGCCACAGATAAATGATTTGTTTGACCAGCTCGCACAAGCCAAGGTATTCTCAAAAATTGATTTGAGATCGGGATATCATCAACTGAAAGTACGGACAGAAGATATCCCCAAGACAGCATTCACTTCCAGATACGGATTATATGAGTTCACAGTGATGCCTTTTGGTCTAACAAACGCCCCCGCATATTTCGTCCACCTCATGAACAAAGTGTTCATGAAGTTTATGGACAAATTTGTTGTGGTATTTATTGACGATATCCTGGTTTATTCAAGGACACCGGTAGAGCATGCTGAGCACCTCAGAATTGTTTTGGGAGAATTAAGAAAACATCAGTTGTACGCCAAATTTAGGAAGTGCGAATTTTGGCTAAGACAAGTTGGTTTCTTAGGCCATATATTGAACCAAGAAGGCGTGGCCGTAGACCCAGAAAAGGTCAAAGCCATACTTGACTGGAAGCCACCCGCCAACGTTACAGATGTGCGGAGTTTCTTAGGAATGGCCGAATATTACAGAAGATTTATTGAAGGATTCTCCACTGTGGCAAAACCTATAACACAGTTGCTCAAGAAAGACAAGAAATTTGTATGGACGGAAGCATGCGAGAAAAGCTTCCAAGAACTCAAGAAGAAGCTGACAACCGCACCGGTCTTAACTGTGCCAGACATACACAAGAGTTTTGAAATATATTGTGACGCGTCCCGAAAAGGTCTCGGATGTGTACTAATGCAGGATGGCAAAGTTGTCGCATATGCCTCCAGGCAGCTGCGAAAACATGAGGAAAATTACCCAACACATGACTTGGAGCTAGCAGCAGTTATACATGCACTCAAGGAGTGGAGGCACTTTCTGTTGGGAAATCGCTGTGAAATATATACAGACCATAAGAGCCTCAAATATATTTTCACACAGCCAGAGCTAAATTTACGCCAACGACGCTGGTTGGAATTAGTCAAGGACTATGATGTCGGTATTCACTACCATCCCGGGAAAGCAAATGTAGTGGCCGATGCCCTTAGTCGAAACCCCAGCCCGGACAATGACGGTCCGCAAAACTTGAGGCCTGAGTTCCAGCAAGAGTTCGCTAGGCTCAACATGATGTTAGTCTCTAAGGGCACCGTGTCAAATCTGGAGATACAACCCACCCTGGTGGAACAAATTAAGAAGGCTCAACAGGGACATCCCAGCATTGAAGGTATAAAGAAGAAATTGGACCTTGGTAGGATTTCAGAGTTCGTCATAGACGGTGAAGGAACATTATGGTACGAGACAGACTCTGCGTACCTAACGTTGAGGAACTCAAGCAACAAATCTTAACCGAAAGCCACACCGCTCCATACTCGATCCATCCTGGAGGAACCAAAATGTACAAGGACATTCAGGAAAGATTTTGGTGGCACGGTATGAAGAGAGATATAGCCATGTTTATTGCTTGTTGCGATTCATGTCAGCGCATCAAGGCCGAGCATCAAAAGCCAGTAGGGCTACTCCAGCCAAACAGGATACCGGAGTGGAAATGGGATGAAATAGGAATGGACTTCATTGTCGGATTACCCCGATCACAACGCGGAAATGACGCCATATGGGTCATCACAGACCGACTAACCAAGGTTGCTCATTTCATTCCCGTAAAGACTACCTACTCCACACAAAGACTGGCCAAGCTTTATCTCTCCCGTATAGTTTGTTTGCATGGAGTCCCAAAGACTATAATATCCGACCGAGGCACATAATTCATCTCCAAATTTTGGGATCACCTACAGCAAGCTCTGGGCACGCAACTAGTTTTCAGTACAGCGTACCACCCTCAGACTGATGGACAAACGGAACGTGTAAACCAAATCCTAGAGGATATGCTAAGAGCCTGTGTGCTCACCTATGGATCCAGTTGGGAAGAGAGTTTGCCGTATGCCGAATTTGCTTACAACAACAGTTACCAAGCCAGCTTGCAAATGGCACCCTTTGAAGCATTATACGGACGGAGGTGTCGTACCCCACTGAACTGGTCAGAAACAGGTGACAGCCGTATCTTCGGCCCAGACATGCTTAAAGAGGCCGAGGAGAAAGTTAGACAGATCAGGGACAGACTCAAGACAGCACAGAGCCGACAAAAGAGCTACTATGATCAGAAGCATCGTGAGGTCAGCTTTTAACCTGGTGATTCCGTATACCTCCGAGTGTCACCTATGAGGGGTCTGCAACGGTTCAAAATTAAGTGGAAGCTAGCCCCGAGATTTATTGGGCCATTTTGTGTAAAGGCCCGAAGAGGCACGGTAGCCTACCAACTAGGCCTACCCAAGGAGCTGTCGGACGTCCACGACGTGTTCCACGTCTCTCAATTAAGAAAATGTGTAAGTAACCCGGAGAAGCACGTACCCCATGAGAGCATCGATGTGCAGCCAGATCTCACCTACAGAGAACGACCAGTAAAGATTTTGGAAGAGTCTGAAAGGAGGACCCGTCAGAAAATGACAAAGTTTTTCAGAGTTCAGTGGAGCAACCACACTGAGGATGAAGCTACCTGGGAAAGAGAAGATTTCCTTCAGGCAGAATACCCATATCTATTTGAGGATCAGCAGAAATCTTGAGGACGAGATTTTTCCTAAGGGGGTAGGTGTTGTGACACCCAAAATTTTATCTGGACTTTTCAAAAAAATTTATTTGACTTAAGGGAGGTGATTTAAATTTTTTCTTCAAAAGAACCCCCTTTCAAAATAATTTTTTTTATGGCAAGAGTTTTATTTGGATCCACCCAAGACCTGTTTTGATCTTGGAGATTCTTGTTATTTTTATTTGGACTCAAACCAAAATGCTTTTCACTTGAGAAAAATGCCTTTTGAAAATCTCTTTGAAAATGCACTATGTCTTTTGGAATAACCCTTTACCACTTTCAACAATTCTCTCTTGCCATGGCCTTAGTCAAATCCACTCTCCTAAACCTTCCCTCACCTTTGGATCATGTTTTGCATCAAATCCAGCAAGTTGTACCTCTCCATATAATTATTTTTCCATTTAAATCTTATTCAAAAAATTTCTGCCTTCTATTCTAGCCATTGGTGATTTACAAAGGAACTCCACTTTCTGTTTTGATTTTTGCCCCCAAACCTCTTTCCCTTCCTAGTCCTTTGAACCCTCAACCAAGATCCATGAAGATCCACTGGTCTTCAGTTCAAAATTTTCAAACTACACTTGCTGCAAGTTTGGACCAGGTTTGTCAAATTTGGTGAAATTCATTCAAATCTTTCTCCAAAAATTCCAAGTTAAATCAGGCAGCCACTGGGTACATTGAGTGGTCACCTCACCAAGTACCAACTCCAGAAAAAAATTTCTACTTGCCAAATCATTCTGTCGAACACCTGCAGTGCTTTGTCAATGTCAAGTTCAGTTAAGTTCAGAGAACATTTCGGTGCTACTGTCGTTTTCTTCAGAACCCGACGTCGATCTCGCCAGTGCCGCCGTGTCGCCGTGTTCCCTGTCCCCTCCCCCTTGTCCTCTGCACCGCACGAGCGTCTGGCACCTTGCGGACGTCGGCGACGAGCAGCAGAAGGTGCGCCGCCCCGTGACCGACGCCAGCGGCGGCTTTGCGGCCGCCAGAGAGGGGTGCGGCGCTGACGGCGCCACCCAGCGCCGCCCAAACCACCGGAGCTCGCCGCGTGGCCTTCCACTCCCCAGAACGCGCTGCCACTCTCGTCGTGAACCGCAGGGCGCGGAGCACGCTCTCTGCCGCCGTCGTGCCCGTGCGGCCACCCCACCGTGGACCGAAGCCATTACGCCAAGACCAACCGAGATTTGCGGGGGAACGACACCAGTAACTTCCACTGATGCTGCCTGGCCACTCAAAACTCCTACCAATCCACTGCATCGCCGTAATTGCTCGCCGGAGATTCTCCGTTCACGGCCACCCCGTCGATCCGCCTATAAATAGAGGCCCCGAGTTTAACTCGAACCCACACCACCTCTGCACTCCACCTAGAGCACGCCTAGCCACTGGTAGAGCCACGGGAGAGCTTTCTTCCCCGTCTCCGGCCGCCGCGACCCGCCACGGGATCCAGCTCGATTCACTCCCGTGCGTGCACCTCTGCCTCCCATCTCTTGCCAGTAGCTTCACTATGCATCCCTCCTTCTGACCCGCGCTTCAATTCGAAGTTTGCAGCCCTCCACCGGAGATCCCCACCATCGCCCGAGCCGCCGTTCGCCGGAGAAAGTGTCGCCGTCGACATGGTGCTCTCCGACGCTCGAGTCCACCACCCACCGACGCGGAAGGACACACTGAAGCTCTTGGTACCCTCCGATCTTCCTGACTTGCCGTGGTTCGACGCCGGCGTCCACCGCAGTCTTCGGGCGCCGGCGAGCTTTTTAAACCTGACATGTGGACCCCCCCTGTCAGCCTCTCTTCCTTTTCCCCGCGAACCGTTTTCCGTTGACGCCTTCGGGAAAAATATGTTTTCTCTGTGGGCACACGCATTTCTTTCCGAAGCGTTTTCTGCTTTCTCAGTTTAACCCCTGGAACTTTTCTGTTTCATTACAGATGAGTCCCTGGACAGAAACTCTTATAACTTTTTGATAAAAAGTGATTTTTGAGTGATTCTTGTTCTGACAGTCTTAAAATTTTGTCTAGTTTTTTATGGGATTTATTTGGAAAATTTTTGGAGAAATTTTTCTGCACGCGTTGGTTTTCACGTTAGTGCCCATTTTCGTTATTGCCGTAGGTTCCGGGAGAGGTGACGGAGCCGCGAACTTCGCCGAGCTAGACTCCGACTTCTCCGAACCAGGCAAGCATGTTTGAACCTTTGATATGATCGATGTTGTGCATGTTTGCATAAGAGGTTGCGCGTGGCATATGAGTGTCAGTGAGTACCGCGTTGCTTGTGAGGCAACTTCCTGCATGTTCCAATTGTGCGATGATCTCTGGTGAGAGATGGCCTAATCATGTGGTGACATGAAGGGCAGCAAGGTGGTACTGTTGTAGCATACCAGCCTTGTTTCATCCGACGAATTCCGACGTTAACGTAGACGAAGTCACGTTATCGTTCTTTTCCCCTCCGTGCTGCCACATGTTTCATTTGCCAGGATGCGGTTTAGTAAGTTGGTAACCTCTTTCCGTGTACACACCAAACAGAGGGGCTGGGATGATGGTACCTTGGCCCAGGATTAAAGCCAGTCATCCGGTCAGGGGGCATGGGTGTTTCCGGTTGGGACCGAGAGGGGGGGCACCCCCTTAGAGCGCGCGTATAGAAATTTGATCCCATGCTACGCGAGGTTGTAGCCTCCCCGTCTCAAGGTTTTTCTTGAACGTTGCCGAGGGTGATCCCTGGCTTCGGAATGTCAAATGGGTGTGTACTGGTTAGACGTGTTTCTTCCAAAACACCGTAAACGGAACTAGTCCCCGTGACTACTGAAATCCGTTGGCTGTGGTTAAGTACAAACTCTGCAGAGTCATATCCTTCCAAGTCATCGTATCCATGATCAAGTAGTGTAGTCAGTATATCCCTATCTATCCGCGTGGAAAACTTGTCCCCGGTGAGCAAGTTCAAGTGTTAAACCCAGTTTAATTATTATTACTGTGGATGGACTAACTTTATATTTGTCTTGTACTTGTAATAATTTATAATCTCGAGCTACTAAATTATTGAGCTACAATATAAGCCCTTTATGTGATGTCGCTCAGACGTCCGACTGTGGCATGTTCGTCTTTTATTTCCTGTTATAAGCCCTTTATGTGGTGTCGCCCTGACGCCCGACTGCGGCATTACTATTCTTGCAGTTTCCTCTCGAGGAGTCATTCAGACACTCGTTTGGCACCCAGTATTTATTAACTCTATGTCTGAACGCGCTGGTTAACTTGTTCTTATGCTTCATGTTTTCATTTGTTATATTTATGTCCGAACTGTCTTGCGAGTACTTTCATAGTACTCACCTGGCTTGTTGATTTGGCCAGATGTTGACGAAGGCGATCTCTTGGATGAAGAGTTTGATAGCGCGTCCGATGCCTAGAGGAGTCCCAGTCAGTCCTGCGCGATCTCGGATATTGTCACTTGTATTATATACGCTTCCGCCACCCGCAATAAGTCTCCTCGAGCCTCACTCCGACGCTCGAAGAGCTGTAGTCTTCAGGAGTCATATCACTCGCGTCGCAGTGATATTTCCACCACCGTTATTATCGTGAGTTAGTAGTCATGCCACCCTATCCGCCGTCTTGTTTTATCGGCGTGCTTGTAATAAATTGTTGGGCAGTCTTCGCTCAAAACTTGTATTATATTCAGTACTCCTGGTATTTCTCTTCTGTGACCAAGATATTGTCTACCAGTGAGAAGGAATTCTTCTTCACTGGTCCGTAAAAGGGATTGGTCTCTCAATAAATATTTTATTGAAAAACCGGTCGTGACATGATCAAGCCGAGACTCGCCAGCCGGCCACTCCTCCCGCTGGTACTGCCGTCTCCACCGACCAGCCCGGCTCGCCAGTTGCACCCTTAGCCTGATCCGCTGCCTTTGCTTTCCTGTTTATTGCTCTTCGAACAATATTTTGTTAAGTTTGCGCAGTTCCACCCACTGGGGGTGTATTCAAATTATGTTCATTGCCGGCCTGTTGAAGGCCTTTTGTGTAAATATAATCATGCATGTGTTTGGCTTCCAATTGTTCTTGCTTTTCATCCTTTGGCTGTTTCCTTTGCCGCCCTCCCTTGGTCGCCGCCTTCCCAGCCGGACAGCTACTCTGCAGTCTGTGGCTGGAGAAGTGCTTGGCCGGTTGGGAGGGCGAGTACTCTAGCTTTCTTGGATTGTAGCAAAGTGAATGGGAAGCCGGCCAACCGGCTGTTCTATCAGCCGGTAGGCGTGGTGGGAGGTCGGCTTGTGTTATATAGGTTTGTTAGTCCTTAGCTGTTTTTCGTGTGGGCATCCTTTCCTGCCTTTGGCTCTTGCCAGTCGGACAGTCGGTTCTTCGAGCTGCGACTTTCAATAAGAGAGGGCTCGGGTGCCGGCACACTACTTGTCTGACTGTAAGTAGAACTTTAATATAACTCAAGGCGGCAAGTCCCCGGGCCGACTGGTCGAACCCGGTGCCGGACAGAAAATCAAATGTAATAGTACATTCATAGGTATGACACTCGTCATTCATAGATGAAAGAGGGTAGTCCCCGAGTGCGCCTCGGGGGGCCCGTTGTCTTGTACTTAATACAAAAGGTAGCGTGATACATACTGCTTTTAACTGTAAAATCTTCTCAGGAGATTGGCGTTCCATGGTCGTTCTGACTCCTTGCCGGAATCATCCCTCTTGCGTGCCTTCGGCTTCTGTGCGTCGATCAGGTAGTAGGAGTCGTTGCCTAGGGCCTTGCTGATGACGAATGGGCCTTCCCAAGGGACCGAGAGCTTGTGCTGGCCGGCGAGAGCCAAAAGTATTAAAGGAATGGCCATAGGAATGGGCGCATCATGACATCGTAATCTGTCTCGCCCGAATGAATTAGTGGTACTAGAAATGTTAGAAATAGTAAACGAAAGGAGTAATAAGAAGTGAAAAGGACAGAGACACTTCCCAACCAGAAAGCAAAGTTCCTCTTTTCTTGGTCATTGAGATTCGTGGATAATTTAGAGTACTATTTAGGGATAGATCGTACCTCTTTTTTTATCCCCTCGAACAAATCGAAATGATTGAAGTTTTTCTATTTGGAATCGTCTTAGGCCTAATTCCTATTACTTTAGTGGGATTATTCGTGACTGCGTATTTGCAATACAGGCGTGGGGATCAGTTGGATCTTTGATTGAGTCATTTTTTTTGATTGACCTCCTCCAGACCAGAGAGGAGGTCAAATTGAAATTGGAGTTACAATTCAATTTTGTTAAGTTATTTTACTCTGCTTCGACATAAAATAGATGGAATCACGCTCTGTAGGATTTGAACCTACGACATCGGGTTTTGGAGACCCGCGTTCTACCGAACTGAACTAAGAGCGCTTTCATTCATTCAAAAAGAAAATCTTTTTGGAAGGTCAAGCCAAGATCCTTCCAAGAAGGCGAGCTTGTGCTGGCCGGCTGTTCGCTGGATCAGCCGGAGCACAAGATCGCCTTCTTGGAAGGATCTTGGCTTGACCTTCCGGTTGTGGTAATGGCGTAAACCCTGCTGGTAGATGGCGGACCGGCTGAGTGCTAACAGCCGGCCCTCTTCCAGCAGGTCGACACCGTCTTCTCACGCTTCCTTGGCCTCCGCCTCCGTGTACATGGTGACCCGAGGCGAGTCGAACTCGATGTCAGTTGGGATGACAGCCTCGGCACCATATACGAGGAAGAAAGGAATGAAGCCGGTTGACTTGTTCGCGGTAGTACGCAGACTTGAGAGGACAACCGGCAGCTCATCGAGCCAGCAGCCGGCCGAACGCTCAAGTGATACGACCAGTCGGGGCTTGATGCCGGAGAGGATGAGGCCGTTTGCTCGCTCGACCTGGCCGTTTGACTGCGGGTGGGCAACGGACGCTAAGTCCAGTCGGATGCCCTGTGTCGCACAGAAACGTGCCAGTGCTCCCTTGGCAAAATTAGTGCCATTGTCGGTGATGATGCTGTGTGGTATACCATACCGGGTGGTGATATCTGCGATGAATGTCACGGCAGTCGGCCCGTTCAACTTCTTGATTGGCTTCGCTTCAATCCACTTGGTGAATTTGTCCACGGCGACAAGCAGATGTGTCATGCCGCCGCGTGCCGTCTTGAATGGGCCCACCATGTCCAGCCCCCAGATGGCAAAGGGCCAGGTGAGGGGGATGGTCTTGAGTGCAGAAGCCGGCAGGTGTTGCTTGGAGCTGAAGACTTGGCACGAAGCAGTCGGCCAGAAGAAACCATGGCGGAAAGCTTTGGCGACAAGTGATCTTGAGGCCGCGTGGTGGCCGCATTTGCCTTGGTGGATATCCTTGAGGATTGCTATGCCCTTCTCTGGCTCGACGCAGCGCTGGAAGACTCCAGTGACTCTACGCTTAACAAGTTCTCTGTTTATTATTGTGTATGCTCTGGCTCGGCGTTGAACTAGTCTTGCCGAGATCTCGTCAGTCGACAGCTCTCTGTTTACTAGGAAGTTGAGGATGGGCTAGGCCCATGATGGAGCTGTGACTTCTTCTATTGTCAATACGGCTACTGTGACCCGGGTGGGTGGGTTGGGTGGTGAAGAGTCGGAGTCGGCCACCGCCTGTTGTGTCGTTGCAGTCCCCGGGCCGACTGCTGCAGTCCCCGGGCCGAGTTCTGAAGTCCCCGAGCCGGGTGCGACTGCGGCAGTCCCCGGGCCGCCTGTCGAAGTCCTCGAGCCGGATCCGACTGCATCAGGAGCAGGCGGTACGAAGATGGAGTCTGATTCTGGAGATGGCTTGACAGACGGTTTGAGGAGGCGTTGGAGAGAGACGCCGGTTGGTATAGCTTGTCGGGTGGAGCCGATCCGTGCCAGGGCATCTGCTTGCTCGTTGTCGGCCCGTGGCACGTGGAGGAACCTGCATCCTTCAAAGTATCCACTGATTTGCTGGACGAGGAATCGATAGCTCGCCATGTTTGCGTCCTTGGCGTCCCAGTCGCCGGATGACTGCTGGACCACCAAATCCGAGTCGCCATAGCACAGGATCCGGCGTATGCTGAGTTCTTTGGCTAGCCGGAGCCCGTGTATGAGCGCCTCGTACTCGGCCACATTGTTGGAGGCGGCAAAATGAATTTGCAGTGTGTATCTGAGTTTGTCGCCCTTGGGAGAGGTGAGGACGATGCCGGCTCCCAAGCCGGTGCGCATCTTGGATCCATCGAAGTGCATCCTCCAATGAGTGGAGTCGGGAGCCGGTGGTAGGTACTGGGTCTTGGCCCAGTTGACAAGGAAGTCGGCCAATGCTTGGGACTTGATGGCGGTGCGGGGCTGGTAGAAGATCGTGTAAGGAGCCAGCGCAATGGCCCACTTAGCCACCCGGCCGGATGCATCCCGGCTGCCTATGATCTCGACAAGCGGGACAGTGCATACGACCGTGATGGGATGCTCTTGAAAGTAGGGCTTCAGCTTCTTGGCGGCAAAGTACACTCCATAGCACATCTTCTGGTAGTGCGGGTAGTTTTGCTTCGAGGTGGACAGTACTTCGCTCAAGTAATATACCGGCCTTTGGACTAACTGAGCCCGGCCTTCTTCTGGGCGTTGGACCATGATAACTGTACTGACCACTCGGCTAGTCGCGACAATGTAAAGGAGCATGGGCTCTTTCTCAGTCGGCGCTGCCAGGACAGGCGGTGTGGTCAGCATCTTCTTCAACTCGTGGAAAGCTTGGTCTGCTTGGTCGTTCCACTCGAAGTGGGTGGACTTCTTCATGAGTCGGTACATGGGGAGAGCCTTCTCTCCTAGCCGGCTGATAAAGCGGTTTAGGGAGGCCAGGCACCTGGTAAACTTCTGGACGTCTCGCAGCTTGGTAGGAATCTCCATTCTCTCTATGGCCTTGATCTTCACTGGGTTGCACTCGATGCCGCGTTCTGAGACCAAAAAGCCTAGAAGCTGGTCGGCTGGTACTCCGAACACGCATTTCTCAGGGTTGAGCTTGATCTACAACAGGCGCAAGTTGGCAAATGTTTCTCTGAGGTCTTCCAGCAGGGTGCCGCGCTTCTCCGTCTTCACCACAATATCGTCTACATAGACGAGGGCATTTCTGCCGAGTTGCTTGAGGAGGCATTTCTGCATGCAACGCTGAAAAGTGGCACCGGCATTTCTCAAGCTGAATGTCATAGTCAGGTAGCAGAAAGCTCCGAATGGTGTGATGAAGGCGGTCTTCAGTCGGTCGGCTGGATCCAACTTGATCTGGTGGTAGCCTGAGTAAGCATCCAAGAAACTCAACAACTCGCATCCGGCTGTGGAGTCTATCACTTGATTGATTCGTGGTAGGGCAAACAGATATTTGGGGCAGGATTTGTTGAGGCTGGTGTAATCTATACACATACGCCATTTATTGTTTTTCTTCAACACCAGGACCGGGTTGGCAAGCCATTCTGGAAAAAACACCTCCATAATGAAGCTGGCTACCAGGAGCCGGGCTATGTCTTCTCCTACGATCCTTCTCTTCTCCTCCGAAAGTCGGCGGAGAGGTTGCTTGACTGGTTTTGCGTCCGCTCGGACGTGTAGCTTGTGCTCGGCGAAATCCTTCGGAACACTCGGCATGTCCTTTGGGGACCATGCAAAGATGTCCCGATTCTCACGGAGGAAGTCGACGAGCTCGCCTTCCTATTTGCTGTCCAGGTTTGCACCAATGACAGGAAACCTCTCCGGGTTCTCCGGGTCCAGAGGTATCTTCTTTGTTTCCTTGGCCGGCTGGAAGGAGCCTTGAGCATCATATTCCTTCAGGTTAGGGGACAGGGCTGGCTGCTTGCCGGCCATGGCCACGACTCGGTCCAGCATCTTCTTCTCTTCAGCAATCACGAGGGACTCGGCCAGCCGGCTGCTGGCTGCAGCACACTCAGAGGATTTCTTGTAGTCTCCGGCTATGGTGATGATCCCCTTTGAACTCAGCATCTTCATCTTGAGGTAGGCGTAGTGGGGCACAACCATGAACTTGGCCAGGGCAGGTCGGCCAAGCAATGCGTGGTAAGGGCTCTCTAGATCCACTACTTCAAACCAGATCGCTTCTCGGTGGAAGTGATCCTTGTCTCCGAAGAGGACATCCATCTTGATCTTGCCGATTGGGGAACAGGACAGGCTGGGTATGATGCCATGGAACACAGTCCGTCTTGGCATGAGTTGCTTCGTCTTGAGGTTCAACTTCTCCATGGTGTCGCGGTACAGTATGTTGATGCTGCTTCCACCGTCAATCAGCACACGGGAGACGGCATCACCTCTGGGTGATCGGCCCGGCTCCAGCTGATAGGCTTCTCAGACCAATGCATAAACTCGGGGTTGCTGGAGGTGACGGCATTGATTTCTTGGTGCTGTCGGCGCCGACTGCGCTTGTCCTCAATTTGGCTTGTGAAGACGACGTAGGCGGCGTGCTCATCTAGGAACTCATCTTGAATGGCTCCGACTGCTGGTCGAACAGCCGGCTGCCGGGGGGCTGGAGGCGGCGGGCCAGGAGGTGGAGGCGGCAGCAACCCCTCGCCCTTGGAGATCCGCGTGAGCCAATGGCACTTCCGGGTCGTGTGGTTGGATGGATTCGCGCCGCTGTTGAACTTGCAGGGGGCATCAAGAGTTTGCTCGTAGGAGAAAGCCGGCTGCCAAGCCGGCCTGCCGCCCTTCTGCTTCTTGGGCGCGGGCCGCTCTTCGGGCTGTTCGTCTTCGACGGTGGCTACTTGCCGACTGGCGGAAGGTGGCATAGGGGCCTTGCGCTTGTTGTCGTTCTGGTAAGGGCGTCGGTTGGAGTCACTAGCCAGCGTCTTGGGAGCCGGAGCGAGCACCTTTCCAGAGGTGTCCACTCGAAGCTCGGTCTTCATCGAGGAGTCGACCGTGGCGTACTTGTCTGCTATGATCAGCAGCTCGTCGAGGGTAGTCGGCTCGTCGCAGAGGAGTCGGTGCTTGAGGAGGGTGCCCTCTCGGCACCCGGTAGTGAAGTACTCTATGGCTTGAACCTCGTGCACCCCCTCGCAGGAGTTGCGGAGCTCGGCCCAACGCGTGAGGTAGTCGCGAGTTGATTCGCTGGGCCCTTGGACGCACAAGGAAAGCTGGCGGGGCTTGGGAGGCCGCTTGTATGTGCTGGTGAAGTTGCGGATGAAGACTTCTGTGAAGTCTAGCCAGCTGTTGACGCTGTAGGGCTTGAGGCTATTCAACCAGGTGCATGCCGTGCCTTGAAGAATGAGCGGGACGTACTTCACGACAATGCGCTTGTTGCCGTTTGCTATGCTGACTGCGGTGGAGTAGTCGATCAACCAGTCTTCCGGCTTCACGGAGCCGTTGTATTTTGGCGTGTCTCTTGGGAGTGAGAACCCTTTGGGGAAGGGCTCGTCGCGGATGCGGAGGCCAAAGCAAGGCGGGCCGACATCATCATCTTCTTCTAGCGCCAGGGATCGCGCTAGGCGGTCGATCCGATGGCGGGCGTCATTCTCGCTGACTCCTTCGCGGTGGCCTAGTCGGCCGCCGAGAGTCGGATGCGTGACAGGAGGCGGGGTGGGATATCTCTCCCCACGAGGCGGGGGAGGAGGCGAGTTGCCTTGTCGTTCCACAGCTCGGGGGCGGCCTTCTTCGTCGCGCTCAATGGTGAGCCGAGACCGGCTGCGGGTGGCAGCCGACTCCTTGTCTTTTCTTGCGTGGGCGCCGCTTGCAGTCGGCGTCCAGGATGTCGCGCCGTGCTCTCGGCGTGGGGGAGGACTTTCAGCGCGGGCGCCGGCTTCATGCCGCTTTGCGGCCGCGTCGATCAGCTGCTGGATGCGTCTAGTCATGTAGGGGAGCTCATCGGCCCCTAGCCCGTTCAGCTCGTCTACGGCCGCCTGAGCGGCACGCAGGTTCTCGAGTGGCGTGGCGTAGACTGGGCGGTCTGCTCCCAGCATGCTGGCGATGGCCGCGCCGCGCTTCTTGACGATGCCGGCTCGGCTCAGCCCGCCAGGAGGCGGCGTACCGAAGGCGGCGCAGTCGACTCTGTGCTGGTGAGCCTCAGTGAGGCGTCTCATGGATGCTATCTTCTGGCCTTCCGCAACGAGGGCGAGGCGGCGTGCCTCCAGTGTCTCGGCGTTAGCGTCGGCCGGGATGGGGACGGACAAGTCGTGCAGCGCCGCTTGTAGGGCGTCGTGGGTGTTCTCTCCTGAGACGGCGCCGTGGCTGATGACCAGCACCTCAGTGACAGCGCTGCTGCCACTGTCGGCTCGAGGGAGAGGGTCGTCGATGATCACCACATTGGTGGGGAAGGCGTCAAGCGATGCCGTGTCGGAGTCGACCAGCATCGGGTCGGTGGAGCCGATCGACTCCAAGTCCATAGCAAGGTCGCTAGAGAAGTGAAGCTGGTCGAGGAGGCTGACAAGGCGGCTCTCGGGGCAGTCTGTGCCCGCGTCGGAAGCAGGCTCGTCGGAGATGCAAGCCTCGCCAAGAAGATCGGCGAGGCAGCTCGCCGCGCAGGCGTCGTCGACGCCTTGCAACACGTCGGGGCAAGCGCCATCGGGCGTGGCGGGCTGGCTACGCTCGCGGGGGAGGAAAAGGGCTCCCGTCCAGAACAGGTCTCCGGACGACGGTGCACCTAGCCCCACGGTAGGAGCCAAATGTCGGGTGGTAGGTGCGACATATGCCAACGGGTGGCTTATCATTGTGGGAGCCAGTAAGACATCGCCGGTGCCTGGAAACGGGATAAGGCGAAGACATGCACGCCGGCGAATCTTACCCAGGTTCGGGGCTCTCCGTGGAGATAACACCCCTAGTCCTGCTCTGCGGGGTCTCCGCATGATCACTAGATCAACACAAGTAGCTACAAGTGCTCCTTGAGCTGTTTGGCTAGAGGAGGAAGAAGGGCAAGGCTAGCTCTCCTCTTCTCTCTACATGGTGTGTAAACTATCTCAGAGATCAACCCTTTGCATGGGTGCCCTGGGGGGTTTATATAGGCCTACCCCCCAGGGATACAATGGTAATCCGGCTGGGCGCGGGTCCAGCCGTCAGTGTCTGTGTTTGCCGGCTTCTCCTTCGACCGTTGGGGCCCCCGACTGGTGGGTCCCGCCGGCTGCTGGTTACTGTAGCCTCGCCCCTGATGACGAGGGCTTTGCTGAGGTAAGCATGGCTACAGTGCCGCCGTCCGGCGGACTCTCACTATAGCTTTACCTCGTCTTGTCTTCTTAATGATGCACATACTTCGAGGGAGGGAGGTAGCCGGCTATTGGGAGCCGGCTATGCCCCAGGCCGACTAGGGGAGGCCTGGCCGCCTTCGAGCGTCTCTCTGGCTGAAGGGGCCCGCCGCCCGCGGGCCGTACTGGCGCCTGTCATGGGTTGCGTCACGGTCAACATGGCAGCAGTGCCGCGCCGGACGGGGGATGGCTGACCCGTACGGCGCACTGTGGCCATGCGTGCTCCGGGATTCGGGGGTGGCAGGTTGTACCGTGGCCACGCCCCGTCTCATCACCGTTAGGTGGGTGCAGCCCTTGAGGGTGCAGTTTTGGCCGGCTTCCGGGTGTCGGTCTTCTTGCGGCCGGCTTCCGGGAGTCGGTCATCTTGTGTCCGGCTTCTGGGAGTCGGTCATCTTATGGCCGGATTCTGGGAGTCGGCCATCTTATGGTTATCTTCGGGATGGTTTTTGAGGTCGGGTCGCCTTCCGGTAGTCGGCCTGTGAGATGGCCGACCAGGGGAAGGCGGCCCTGTGTTTTGGATGCTTGAAGGCCCGATCGGCCTGATAATTTTTCAAAGAGCCAGGGGGAGTCGGTTAGGCTACCTGTGGCCATTTACTCCGACAAGTACGGTGGGGCGGTGAGGCCTGCGCGGCAGCAGAGCCAGCCGCGGGGAGGAGGGAGCAGGCAGTCCCGCTGGCGCTTGTTTGAGCGGCTGGAGCAGGAAGAGCAGAGTTTGAAGAAGCACGACGGCCGTTGGATGGCCATCCAACAGTCACTGCTTGTGCGTCAACCTTTTTTTAGGAAAGCCTCAAATATGTGGAAAACAGCATACAACCCATCTGCCATTATTTCTAATAATTTACAGCCCATTTGCTAATTATTAAGGTTTTTTTGGAGCCCATATTATTTTTGTTAGCATTACAGCCCATATTGTGGCCACGGTTAAAAAATTATACGAAATTTTGCATATTTCGGTGCAGTCCGAACTGTTTTTCATCCCGAAATTTCGACTCACATTCAAACTGATTTTAAAAATAAATGTATATCAATATAAAATCCAACAAATTCTCCACGCATAAAAATTAATGTAATTTAAAATCTCGAAATGAAAAAAAAGATATTTGAAACTAATTGCCAGTTTGATGTGTTTTAAAAATGTACAACCCATTTCTCATTACTGATGGGCCATTTTCTCGGCCAGCCGAATGAAAGCTCTCCTCGTCTTGAAAGATTTGCAGCCCAATAGGCCTGACAAAGCGACTTACTTGGCAAATCACAAAAAAACTGGGCTGTGGCCGTGGACCCAGCTGTCAGCCTCTCCACGTACAGTACTCTTCCGATGGAAGTCGTTCCTTGACCACGTTGACCACGCCGCACGGAGAGCACCACGGCGGTGGACGACGGCGAGGCCTAGGAAGGGGACGACGCGGAGCTGGGGAAGACGCGGCAGTGGAAGCCCGCGCGGAGAGGAGTACGAGGGTTCACTGGTTCGGCTGCAGTGTGAGGCTGCCGTCGCCGCAGGGCCTGGCCAGCGGTGGGAATAGTAGGGGACGGTGAGGCCTCCGCGGCAGCACAGCCGGCCATGGGAGGCAGGAGCATAAGGCACGACCGGCGCTGCTTTGGGCGGCTGGAGCAAGAAGACCAGAGGTTGAAGACGCACTACGGCCGTTGGATGGACATCGTACGGTCACTGGAGCTAGAATCGTTCATATTGACTAAAGTTGACAAAGGCCCCTGTCCCAGTCAACTTAGTAGGCCCACAAGTCAGCCTCCCACCATGGTGGGTCCCAGCTAGCAGGGGGAGTATTCATTTATTTGTGCGTAATAAGGAGGCACTTCCTTGCGTGCAAAGATATAGCTGGTGGGTCCGAGCTATCAGCAGCGGTAACGTTTTTTTCACGAAATACAGAAGCCCTTTCGGTGGGTCCCTGATGTCAGGTGGAGGAATCATTATTTTGCACGTAATAAGGAGGCATTTCCTTGCGTGCGGCCGTGGACCCAGCTGTCGGCCTCTCCATGTACAGTCCACTTCAGATGCATGTCGGTCGTTGGCCACGTTGACAAGGCCGCGCCGAGAGCACCAGGGCGGTGGACGACGGCGAGGCCTAGGAAGGGAACGACATGGAGGCAGGGAAGTCGCCGCAGTTGTTTCCCACGCAGAGGGGAGTATGACTGTACGAGGGTTTACTGGTTTGTCTGCCGTCGCCGGAGAATAACAGCAGGTGTGGGTGAGTAGAGGGATGGCTAGGCCAGCGATGGGAGTACAGTGGGCCGGTGAGGCCTGCACGGTAGCAGAGCCGGCCGCGGGGAGGAGGGAGCAGGCAGTCCCGCCGGCGCTTGTTTGAGCGGCTGGAGCAGGAAGAGCAGAGATTGAAGAAGCACGACGCCCGCTGGATGGCCATCCAACAGTCACTGCTTGTGCGTCAACCTTTTTTTAGGAAAGCCTCAAATCTGTGGAAAACAGCATACAGCCCATCTGCCATTATTTCTAATAATTTACAGCCCATTTGCTAATTATTAAGGTTTTTTTGGAGCCCATATTCTTTTTGTTAGCATTACAGCCCATATTGTGGCCACGGTTAAAAAATTATACGAAATTTTGCATATTTCGGTGCGGTCCGAACTGTTTTTAATCCCGAAATTTCGACTCACATTCAAACTGATTTTAAAAATAAATGTATATCAATATAAAATCCAACAAATTCTCCACGCATAAAAATTAATGTAATTTAAAATCTTGAAATAAAAAAAAAGATATTTGAAACTAATTGCCGGTTTGATGTGTTTTAAAAATGTACAGCCCATTTCTCATTACTGATGGGCCATTTTCTCGGCTAGCCGAATGAAAGCTCTCCTCGTCTTGAAAGATTTGCAGCCCAACAGGCCTGACAAAGCGACTTACTTGGCAAATCACAAAAAAAAACTGGGCTGTGGCCGTGGACCCAGCTGTTAGCCTCTCCACATACAGTACTCTTCCGATGGAAGTCGTTCCTTGACCACGTTGACCACGCCGCGCGGAGAGCACCACGGCGGTGGACGACGACGAGGCCTAGGAAGGGGACGACGCGGAGCCGGGGAAGACGCGGCAGTGGAAGCCCGCGCGGAGAGGAGTACGAGGGTTCACTAGTTCGGCTGCGGTGTGACGCTGCCGTCGCCGCAGGGCCTGGCCAGCGGTGGGAATAGTAGGGGGAGGTGAGGCCTCCGCGATAGCAGAGCCGGCCACGGGAGGCAGGAGCATGCGGCACGACCGGCGCTGCTTTGGGCGGCTGGAGCAAGAAGACCAGAGGTTGAAGAAGCACTACGGCCGTTGGATGGACATCGTACGGTCAGTGGAGCTAGAATCGTTCATATTGACTAAGTTGACAACGCCCTTCGTCCCCGTCAACTTAGTAGGCCCACAAGTCAGCCTCCCACCAAGGTGGGTCCCAGCTAGCCGGGGGAGTATTCATTTTTTGTGCGTAATAAGGAGGCACTTCCGGTGGGTCCGAGCTGACAGCGGGGGGAACGTTTTTTTTCACGAAATACGGTGGCCCGTCAGGTGGGTCCCAGCAGTCAGGGGGCAAACTTTTTTTCGCAAAATACGGTGGCCCGTCCAGTGGGTCCCTACGGTCAGTTGGAGGAATCATTATTTTCCGCGTAATAAGTCGGCACTTACTTGCTGCGGCCGTGGACCCAGCTGAGACTCTCCACGCACAGTATACTTCCGATGGAAGTCGTTCCTTGACCACGTTGACCTCGCCGCGTTCCGTTGCATGCATGCGTCCATGGGTGTGGTGCGTCCCCACTGTCAGCCTCTCACGTACAGTCATCTTCCGATGACTCTCGGTTGTTGACCACGTTGACCACACCGCACTGAGCGCACCCAGACTGGAACGACCCGGAGATGGGGAAGACAAGGCAGTGGAGTCGCAGATGGAGAGGAGTGGGAAACTTCACTGGTTCAGGTGCGCGGCAGCACAGCCGCGGTGCTGCCCACGGGAGACAGGAGCAAGAACAGAGGTTGAAGAAGGAGCACGGCTGTTGGATTAACATCCAACGGTCCAGCTGCTAGAATCATTTGTTGATTAAGTTGACAAAGTCGTGCGTACACGTCCGCTTAGTAGGCCCACAAGTCAGTCACCAAATCTGACGGGTCCCAGCTGTCAACGGGATGAATAATTTTTTTCGCAAAACAAGGATGCACTTCCTTCCGTGCGAAGATACAGACGGTGGGTCCCAGCTGTCAGGTGGAGGAAACATTTTTTTCCAGCTTAATAAGGAGGAACTTTCCTTGCGTGCGACCATGGACCTCGTGGGTCCCAGCCGTCAGGCTCTCCACGTACAGTCCTCTTCCGATGACTCTCATTTGTTGACCACGCCGCACCGAACGCAGCGAGGCGGTGGACGACGGCGAGGCCCCGGACGGGAATGACTCGGAGATGGGAAAACACGGCAGTGGAGTCGCAAATTGAGAGGAGGAGAAGGGTTATAACTGGTTCTGTTGCGGCGTGGGGCTGTAGTCTGTGGAGAATAACAGGAGGTGTCGAGGGGTGGAGGGATAGCCTGGCCGGCGGTGGGGTAGCGCTTCACAGCGATGCGTGCTAAGCAGAGCCGCTAGCCGCCGGAGGCCGGACCAGGCGGTCCCGGCGACGCTGGAGGAAGAAGGCGAGAGATTGAAGGTGCATGCCGGCCGTTGGATATAAATCCAATGGCTGTGGATGACACAATCATTTGTTCACCAAGTTGACAATGCCCTGCGTAGGCTTCGACCTATTGACCCACATGTCAGCCTGCAAAAATGTGGCATATATTTAACCCATGTTTTATAGAATGTACAGTCCATTTGCTGGGCTGGGTGAACAAATAATTTCGCGTCAATCAGGCCCATTTATATTTTCTAAGAAAACCCAGCCCATTTGCACTTCCTTGAAATACACGTATTAGGTGGGCTCGTTATATATAATGTTATGTTAGAAGGAGCAATTAATATCAAAGAATAAACCAGAGAGGCACATTATATATATATATAATTAAGAAATTAGCGAGTTATTGCTCACAATAAAAATGAGCGCGTTATTATTAAATTGGTCCTTAAAATCTTCGCAAGCTTTTGTACGCAATCACCAGGATTTTCCTTGCCTGTGAGTCAAAAACAACCAGGATTTTCCTTGCCAACTTCCGTTAAACATTTAGTTTTATAAGTTAATAACATGTGGGTGTTTTTATAATGTATATATAAGTCTCTATAAAATATATGATAATAGTAATAATATAAATATATATAATGTGGTTAGAAGGGAAAACATAAATTGGACACAACATTACTTTTATAAGAGACCTGCGTTTTATACCCCACAGTAGGCATACTAACAAGTTCACACACAAATACAACAGAAAAGGTAAACATTCATATCAAACTCAGCTTCATAGGACATGTTCATATTCATAGCCAACATTCACTATCAACAACTCAAAATATTCATATATACACAAGCTCAGGATATCTATGCATCCAAATGATTGATAGATCACACGACAATATTCATACATGATTCACAAAAAGATTCAGATATAGACATGTTCAGTATGTTTATGCATCCAAATGATTGAGATAACAGCCAATATGATCCATGGACGAACTTTAATTACCTAGGGTACAGACTGGTAAATGGTGTTCAATCGGAGGTACTTCTTGCTAAAATTAGTTCTTGTACGAGTAAACTTTCGAGTACATAAGAGGCAGCACAAACAATCTGAACTTTGCTTGTAGGTTTATCCTCAAATAGTGGCCTCGTGCTGAGGGTGGTTTGAGCAACTTGGCCACTACTTTCATCCAACTAGTTTACTGGCTCATCTTGGTCCTATATCTCGCCAAAATTCTACATTGCAGACGAGAAAGGAGGCGGTTGAGAAAATGAACCACCCAATTTTTTTGTGCAGTTCAACTGAAATGGAGCATCCTTGGCGTGCAGACTGATTAAGTGCCAGATGAATATATGCGTCAACCAACTTGTCTGGAATCTTTAGACTCCATGCCATATAGTTCGCTACCATATGTGCCGATAACCAAAAGGCACAAGTTGGGACCAAAGACTGGACTGCGTTTTTTCTGGGCTATGCACCAAGCAATATTTTTGGCGTTCACTCTCCTAATACTTGGAGTTTGAAAATTGGTTGACGCCGGTTGATACTCGAATGAATATAGGCACTTCTTGTCAACATCGATGCTTGTCTGAGTGAACTTTGGAGTACATAGCAGCAACATAAGTACCTGTCCATCCGATCATTTTGTGCAGTTCTTCTGAAATCACCCGATGTAATGATTTGCCTGCGAGTTCAGGCTCCAAATTACTCCTTTATGAAATCGGCAAACAGTAGCACAATACCAAATTACCAATACATATGACAGGCACAATAATCAGGATAAAGACCAGTACCAACCTGTGTGAGGTAGCATATCAATTACTATTTCCTTTGACTGGAAGCCGAGATAAGCCAAGCGACTGACAGCAAAGGTAGAAAGCAAGCGGAGGTTAGCGACTGATAGGAAAGGACGGAAGCTGTCGAGGCAATGAAGCACCCAAAGTTTTTGTGCAGTTCCACCAAAATCGAGCATCCCTGTTGGCACATATATTGAGAGAGTGAGATTACTGTAATAGTGGGACTAGTTGATGAAACATACACTAACAAATAGAAGCACCCTCATTATCTTAATGGGTAAAGTTAGCAACATAGTAGTCTTTCTTAAAGAGAGGTATTAGTTTATTTAATCAGTGCCAATTAGCTCAACTCAACACTCAAAGCATTGCCATTTATCATAGGTTGCAAAACTTTAACGTGCAAAGATAAAGGAGTTTCTCATGACTGTAGCACGATACAAATAGAGATGACAGCAAACTAATATGGATGAAGGCCTTAGGCCCGTACCAACCTGAGAAAAAAAGCTTATTCATGTAGTCCCATAAGAGATGATAAAGCACTCACTTGAATCACACAATAGTATATATTTTTGTGCACTTCAAATGTATGGTTGAAATCACTCTTGTTTACCAGTGCTGAGATTATATCGAAAGATTATCAAGAACTTCCAGCAGAGTTAAAGCACTGGCTGGGATACAGTTCATTGTATTGTCTTGTGTAGTTCCACTAAAATGTATGATTGGCACAACATGATCCCTGTTTGCACAAGTAGGAACAAGGTGAAACCTTCATTAGCTTAGTGAGAAAGGATAGGAAGACATTAGCATATTACTCAAACAGTAGCATCAAATTCATGATGGACGATACGCAAAACATTGCCTCATTGAACCAATGGCAATAAATTGACATGCAAAACAATAGCACTATTATGTCATGACACTAATAATATTCCCTCCCTGCTCCACCACATGATTTACCTCCATAGACAAACATACACACGTACATGATTCAGCATAGGGTCCTACTAAAGATTTGTTTAACTACAACAGGAAAATTAGGCAGTAATAAATTAGTGGTACCTAAGTACTCCTAATTAATTAAGTGAGACAGCAGAAGTGGAAGGGCTCCCTGGAGGATCATCTCACATGTAAGGTAGTCGTTGCTGGAGCCCTTGAATGGCCTCGACTGAGGCCTCTAGCTTCTGGAAGATCGCCTTGGCACTGTTTATTCTTCTTCTTCCTCTTCATGCTATGTTTCTCTTTCTCCTCACCAGTTGGTGAAACCAAGTACATGATTGGCCTTCTAATTCAGAATTGGTTTTGTCAGTGAGGGAGTACAAGTGTACTAGTAAAAAATAGCATTATTTTCTCATGGCAGTCGGAAAATAGAGATGAACACATGCATTAAATATCATTCTTACCTAAAGGAAGGTTATGGCACCAATATGGATGATGAGGATTGGAACACAGATCTCCCTTTGTGCAGTTCCACCAAAATGAACCAACTGCTCCATTCTGACATTCCAGTTAAACAGCACAATAGTCACTTCTTTTAAGAAGAGTTTTGTGCAGTGCACCAAAAGGTCACAACAGCAACCAGGTGAATTGGATATCCCTGTTTGCACAAAAAGGCATAGAGGAAACAGTCAGAGTCTCAAACAATTACAGGCAAATTTTTTTGGCTAAACTTGTCATGGCTTATAACAGTGGCATGGCTTCATTTTTACCATGGACATTAGATTAAGAACAGCTAAGGTTGCGTTCGGTTCACAGGTTTGGTGCAGGATTTTCATAGGAACACAATTCCTACGGTATTCTTTCCCTTCCAGCCGTTCGGAACATGGGAAAGGTGAATAGTGTTTCATAGGAAAGCTGGTCTGGTAGTACTGATTCCATAGGATTAGAAACATCCACGCGTTGCTCATTTTTTGGGCGGAAGCCCGAGGCAGGTGCTCGCTGCCATGCGTTAGACAGGTTGCTGTGCTGTGTTGCCAGAATAAAAAAATCAACCTATGTGTGGTACGCGAGGTGAGGACAAGAGTAGTCACTGTGCAGCCGAATAAACAAATAGCATCTCATACTGCCAAGCATGCTACTCTAAAAAATCAAATCTGTACATTTCGTAGTCCATCCGAACACATTCTCTTGAGAGTTTCCTCCGGTTCGCTGTTCCATAGTTTTATACCTACATTCCTTTCCTATTCCTCTATTTTCATCAAGACCTATGTTTTCTGCCCCTTTATTCTGAACGAAGCCTAAATATTTGGTATAAGGGCATGGGACAGTGGGTGCACCAGCAGTCCAGCACCATGTACGTAAACAGGGGCATAAAGTGGTGATTCATAGTTTGTTGCCCCGAGAAGCAAACATCCAAGAAACATATCTGGGTTGGTCCCATTTTTGTTCACTCTAGCCACCTACTCCTATGTGTGGATAGCAAATCTTGTCCTGGTCAGACCACTGTGTACAGCGTTACCCCTATATTTCCCTTTTTGACCAAGAGACCGGTTGGATGACCAGTCTGTACTACTTTCACTCCCTTTCCTTCCTGTTTGTACCAAGTCCGATGTACTCCTACATACTAAATTCCCCCACCCCCACTTTATTTCTTGTTTGAACCAAGTACTCCCTCCATCCGGAATTACTTGTCATCAAAATGGATGTGTCTAGAACTAAAATACATCTAGATACATCCATTTCAATGACAAGTATTTTCGGACGGAGGGAGTACAAGATTCGACTCCATGAAGTAGCTTTACCTCTAACAATAGAAAAAAATGTGACGTTGGGCCATCCGACCGAGAGGGGCTAAGAGGTAGAAAATGATGCACATGCAACAACGTAGTGAGCTGGGGAAGTAGAGCTAAGGCGGTTTCGAACGAAGATATACCTGAAGGTCGTCAGGATGTGGATAGGTGGGCGGCGGGAGGCCGGATCCGCCCACAGGCAACGACGAAGGGATCGGAGGACCTCCCGCGCCGGCGCTCGGCCAGAGATAACGGTGTGGCCGGCAGTGGGTCTCCTCCCTCGCTGTCGACGACGGCCTAAACGCTGCCCCTCCTCCCCTTCACCGGCGGAGGGGGATATGTCCGGATCTGTAACCAGCGGTGAGGATAGAAAGCCAGTGTCTTTTGAAGGGAGAAAGACAGTGTTACTACCCATATCTTGTTTAGATCTGGAGAGGATGAGAGTGTGTGAATAGAGCAACCCTAGCAAGCAAGCGCGGAGGCTCCGGCCTATATATACGTAGTGGGGTAGTTTTCCTATTTCACTCCATCAAAACAATCGTTTAAAATTGTGTACTACTACATGCCAGGTCGCGGTTTTTATATTTGTTGATTGTTTTTTGAGATAGCTACCCGCTTGTTCCAGGTGGTGTTACGGTGTGCCAGGTCGCACTTTGTATCGTTCAAGTCTGGTACTAAAGTCCCTCCATTAAATGAACAACCAACCCCTCGTAAAAATTGTGAACAAGCCCACTGCTAAAATTAGCGGAAACGTGGGTTGCCCCAACATGCATTATTATTTATATTTTCTACTCCTTCCGTTCCTGAATATAAGTCTTTTTTATAAGCCACACCTAAGACAAGATTTTTTTATTAGCAGTGAACCCCACATGTCATAGACACAAAAAATGTGGCAAGATTCCCTTAGGCAAGCCAAAATGTGTCTAACAATTTGAGCAACTCAGGTTAGGCAAGTGTGGCAAGTGTGGGAAAAATAATGTGGCAACATAAGACAAACATAGTCACAATCCAAACAGCCCCGTAATTTTTTGTGACATGCATGAAAATTTGGTTAGTTAAATTTATAGTCAAAATTTGGCAAGGTGCATCAAATCAACACATGCAAGTATCAAAAGGAAAGTCACAGCATGCATGCATGCGTTGTACTCGCTCTGTTTCCAAATATAAGTCTTTTTAGAGATTGCAACAAGTGACTACATACAAAGCAGAATATGTCTACTCCTACATACGAAGTAGCCCATTTTAAATGTGTAAAAAGACTTATATCGAGTGCAGTGCTTTGATGTGTCGCGTCAACTCGTACAAGACCGAGAAATTTGATTACTACAATGCCCTCTCCCTCGCGGACTGAGCTCCGGTGCCTTAACTGCACCTGCCTTTGGCTGCATGACAGGAGGGCCAACCAGCTGTTGGGCCCACCTGTCATAGACGCAAAGGCAGGAGCAGTAAGTAGAAGCTTTCGCTACACGCTATCCATCCCGCACGAGGTGGACGGACATGCAGCAGTGGATTCGATACTGTAGAAGTAGGAGTAACATCATTGTTCGTCTTCTCGAAGAGGCGAAGAGCCAAGCGTAACCCGAACGTGGCAGTTGTGAACGCTCGCGTGGTGCGGTTCCTTGGAGTACTAGCCAGGCTCTTGCATGAGACAAAATTGCTATTGTTTAACAATTAAACTCCATTATCCATTGGTTGATACTCATTCTGCATAGGTCCACGCGCTTAGCACCATTTCCTCCTGGAGTCACCAATGTTTATTTGCTAATTAATAGCGCATGCAATGAACTAGCCATTGCAAGTCATTAAAAGCATGCACACCTCTCATCTCTTATTGGTTGATATGTCAAGAAACAAGAAACAAGGTAGAAGTTAATGCATCGTGCCTATGTGTTTTGGGACTATTTGGTTTTCGTAAGATGACTTACACACCTAGACGGAGGGAGTAGTATAGCCCTGTAAACCGAAAAGGAGTATTTGCCTTTCTAGAGATTTCAACAAGTGACTAGACTACACCGTGTGCAGTACTCCCTCCCTTCCGGTTTATAGGGCTCAAATCTCAAATCTCATGAACCAATGCATTTTGCGATTGGAGGAATGTATCTCGTACTTTACAAAACTACCCTAATTAAACTCATGCATTAATTACGTAGTTCTCTCGTTTTCCTCTCCGCCTTGGTCGCGGTGCACACTATTGAGCACTCCTATACGACTAGCCGCTCTATCTACATGCGGGACATTTCAAAGCATCCGGGCCCGCGTGCCATCCACCAAATCACAGCGAGGTGCTACAGTCGAGACTCACCTGTCACCCCGGTGTGGCCGTCATGACCCATCATATCACGAAACCCACACCTTTACCAGCAGTGGTAAGGTGGCCTCCAAGTTGGACTGGACGAAGCAACCATCATTTCACTGGAACGCTCGTTCAAGCCCTTTCTTCCCTTTCTTGAAGAAAACCTCACTCCAGGCTACTCACTTCTGCCATTTTTCTTCTGTACCGACGAAGGAAAGGTGGGTGAATCAGTTAAGCTGCTACATTTTCATTCCAAGAATCTTCTTTTTGCGAAGCACCGACCGATTCTCACATCCTATTCTTTTCCCGTTTTCATCGCGATTGTGGTTTCCTTTCGATTGCTTTTTGTTTGTCAGTTCATTGATGGATCCTGGAGCACTAGGCAAAGAGTTGCCGGCGGACAACCCACTAGAGACAGCGATCTCCAGGAAGCGAGCACCGACCAACGAGTTGACCATGTTGGTGGGCCAACCCATGGAGACGAAGAACTCCAAGAAACAAGCACTGGCCAAAGAGTTGAGGATGTTGGCGGACGAACTCCTCAAAGAAAGTTGGAAGAACAGCAAGGGCCCCATCGTGCCTACCACAGGAACTCTGATTGCCACCTATGTGAGGCTCAAGACCGAGTTTGAGGAGATAGTCGCCGTTGAGAAGCAGTATTCCCCTGGCAAGGTGATGGCCCCCATCGAGGACGAGGAGATGCCCCCCGGAGGGATGAGATCCCCCGGTGAGCTGCACTAGGTAAAAAATAATGGCTTATTACCATAGTTGTGGTTTTTGATTATTTGCAATGTGCTTGCTAATATGTTAGGGTTGTGCAGGTGCCGGTGGACGTCCTTGATGATTCCGATGTCGTGGCCCGTCCTATTGGCATCGCCCGGGAGATCGATTCCGATGCCGCTGTCCATCCTGTGGACATCGCCCCAGAGATCGATTCCGATGTCGCGGTCAGTCCTGTGGACATCGCCCAGAAATCGATTCCCATGGCGCTGTCCGTGCTGTGGTCATTGCCCGAGAGATCGATGACAACAAATAGTTGGTCGCGCTAATCCTTCAGGGTAGTTTGCATTGCCCTGTGTTTAATTACCAGAACGATGCGTGTTATCAAACCATCTTAGGGCTAGTGCACTGTCTTGTGTGGGCGGATCTTGCTACTTTTGTTTGATAGTGAATCATGCGAGCCCTCTCCGAGTTATGGAAACAGATGTATCCTCACCAGCTTTTGATGTAATATATGGCATGCTTAGATGTAAGTTTGAAATGTTTATCATATCAGCAGGGCTTGTTTGATGATTCTTGGTGTTAGTAGGCTAGCTACTGTGCGAGCTATAGTATGCAAAACACTCACCGAAGAGAAACGTTGGGGCTGATGAGCTCGTGGTACGCTTATACTTATCCCTCGTCGATCGACCAATAGCCCTAGCTCCTAAAATTGTAGGCTTAGCGATCGATCAGACAATAGTCGACATACATTCAGGCCTCATTTGGTTCATAGGGTAGGAAAATCGTAGCAAAAGTACAGAGAACGTGCAACACAAAATCATAGTAGTGCAGAGACGTACTCCCTCCGTTCCAAAATAGATGACCTAGGCGGGCTAGTTTGGCCTAGTGGGTTTCAGTGATATGACGTGGTACAGTGCCGTCCAGTCTTCGCGTGTGGTAGCAGTATTGCGGGTACAGTAAGTTTTCTTGAAGAAGCGGAATTCAACGATGTCATGATGGTTCCTTTGTCCAAACAACTTATAGTGGGAAAGGTTGGGCCTGCGATACGACTGGGGTAAACTAGGATAACTTTGTGCATGGTAGGTGGACCAGGATGGTCGACGTCCCACATGTCAGTGAATGAAAGTATTCTTTCCGATATAGAGGACGAGCAACGAGTATTCATTGTTTATTTTTGATGAAAGCTATTGTCTCCACTGTTACGACGGAGGAGTGTGAAACACGGCAGCCCAGTGAACTTGGCATGTGCACCACTCCCTCCTTCCTCATGTAATGCCCAGGTTACAGCTTTTTCTCACTTTCTCTCTATCTATTTCCTCTCAAATGTTTTTTACCTTTCTTTTTTTAAGACACAATTGTTTTTATGCCTTTTTTTAGAATTATTTTTTTATACATAGGAGCACGTGTAGAGATAGGCTCTTGGAGAGCCCACTCCTGACTTTGTCAATGCCTCTCTCTCCTCCACATAAGGAGTACTACTTCCTATGCATGCATGCGGCGGGCAGCTGGCATCTTGAGGGGCCAGGGCGGCGAGAGCAGGCTCCGGAAGCGGTCCGGACTCCAGCATGGTACACCTCACATTATCACCATATATTTCTTGGAGTCCGTGCGCGGCGGGCGAGCGATCTCTTCTCCCTCCCCCGTTTCTCTCTTCTCAGCCGACGCCCGCCGAGTGATTAGATTTCGGCTATCGACGGTTTATTCAATTACAGTCCCACATGTCAGTGAAATTGCAAGACAACGCGTGTCCCCTCTGGTGAGCGGCGTGCTAGCCGAACTGTCGGGGTTGCGACGCGTACGAGTCGTAAGTGTGCCGCCTTTTCCTTTAGAACTTGCGAAGCGTACCATTTTCGCGTGATCGATCGATAGAAATCCAGAACAAAATGACGAGGGCGGTGCTTTCCCGCTCGTTAGGCGGGCTAGTTCGAGTGATATGACGTGCTACAATGCCGTCCACTTGCTCCATTTTTATGTAAGCAAGAGTTTACACTCTTACACGGGAGGAGTGCGAAACACCGCGGATCTGATTTTGATCGAGGGATAACTGTTCCTTGCCAAATAATGGAGGATTGTTAGCGATTATAGCATGATAGTTAGGGCATCTGCAGCACTGGCCCACAAATTTACACCGGCATCTATCCGAGGACACTGATGGATGCCATCTGATGCTACCCGCATACCTTTCGACAACTATATGAACTAACCGGACGAAATTCGTGCAAACAAAGAAAATTTCAAATTAACCGGATGAAATTCATTACATTTCGAAAACTTTTCCTACAAACTGGACGAAATTCGTTACATATTTCGCACAAACCATACTAAAACCTACTGTAAACCTAAGCTAAACGATCGCTGGCGCCCGACCACCATGTCCGGTCATGAACCCGAGAAAGCCGGCCATTGCCTTTGCCTCCTCCTCATCCGCCTCGATAACCTCCTCCTCCAGAGCGGCAGCGACCTACCGTGTACTACTCTTCCTCGCTGTCGGCTGCGCCTGCGCACGCGCGCCGGCTTCATGGTCGTGGCGGCGGAGGGCGGCCGGGGGGGGGGGGGGGGGGTGCCGGCGATCTCCTTTGTTTGCTCCTGCGACAGTACGTCGAAGAGAGCTTTGGAGCGCGCCCGAAGCGGAGCCGCAGATGTCCCTCGTCTGCTCCTGCGACAGTACGTCCAAGAGAGCTTCGGAGCGCCAGGAGGCCATGGTTGAAGTGGTGCCGACAGAAGGAAGGGACCAGAGGAGAATAAGTGTGGGTCTTTGGCTATGGCTGGGAGCTGGGGCTCAAGTTAATATAGCGGGCGAATGGCAATGAGCCGCGGCAGACGGATGGACAACTGGCGCCGGAGTAGGTTCCTCGGGCGTGAATGCGGACGCTGCTTCAGTGACTTAACTGCAGATGCGTTTGGGTTACTGACATGTGGGCCCAACGGGCATCTGGCCCGCATGTCAGTGACACACCAATTGCACCTGCAATTAAGTCCGGTGAATGCGGCATTGACAATCTGGAGAGACGGTGACCATTTCAGGCGGGAAGCGCGTGCTAGTGATGGAAGGGGTTTCGGTGTGCAGTGGCACTAAGATCGGTCGCTCACGATAGTACATACTCCGTACCATACTACCATAGTACCCTCTCTAGCTTAGGCTGTTTTATAGATTGTCGTTGTGATGGACGATATGCATGAGCAAGGCGGTCCGAGTATGACCGTTGGTGTTGAGCCAGGTGAATACATGCTCGGCGTTCGCGTAGGCCTCCATCAAACGTCTAAACAGTAATGTCAGGCACCGCCGGGGCGCGCAGGTGATGGGCTCGCCGTTTGCGTTGCGCCATGAGTAGGACTTTGATTTAGAGGGCGACGTGCATGCATTAGCATGCTTTGACAGCGTGAGCGTGAGTGTCTGACGCGAAGTATTTCATTTTCATTTGGCTCACGAGGGTGCGTTGCAGCGACGAGTCCATGGTTTGATTCCCCACATACGCATAATTTTGGTTTTTACAGTATTTCTTTCTCCATTGACAGGTAGGCCCACGTAGATAGATAAAGAACACGAGCTGATGAGGCGCATGCAGACTGTTTGACTGGTCAACCAGACAAATACGGAGCTATACGCTGAGCCAGTGACCGTATAATCACCATATCTCGTATACAATGATCAAAGTGAGCTATCAAGACAAGTTTGATGACCGCCAATGCATTTTACTCGGTCATAAATGACCAGGATTGAAGGGGAATCCAAATTTGCTTCGTCTTCTGTCCTTGAGCTCTTGACAAACCAATGCACTATACGGTTGTCCGGCCACTCCACACCAGAGTTCTCACCAAGCGTCGTTCATGCCACCGCGCCGCACACTAACCGGTAAGGCAGCGATGGCATCCCGCCGCGCCGAGTTCCTCGCCGCCCACGACCGCACACAAAATGGTAGGGAAGCGATGGCATCCCGCCGTGCCGAGTTCATCGCCGCTCGCGACCTCACAACTATGTGGGAGGAATTTGAAGATGCCAAGGCCGAATGGGTGGTAGAGCAAGAGGCGGCCAAAGCCGCACAGAGGGAGCGGAAAAGTCAGGAAGCACTCAAGAAACGAGAGGCCCGCCGCCGCAAGAAAGAAAAGGACGCACGCGCTGCTGCGGAGAGGTCGGCGGAGATCCAAGCACGGTGCGGTGTCGCCGACAACGCCGGGAAGGAGAAAGACGGCGTCTGGCCAGCATGTGAGAAGTAGTAGTACTAGTAGTTAGTGTGTGTGTCTGTGTCTGAGTACGAGCATGTACCAATACTACTAGTTACTACTATAGTTTTTAGAGAAAATTACCAGTACATTAGCCTAGACTAAATGGAAAAATTCCTATGCTAAGCATCAAATGGCATCTCTTTCTCTATAGTAATTGAGATGCATGTCATCTCACTTCCTATGATATTCATATTCCTATCCTATGAACGAAAGGAGGCCTCTGTTGGAGTAACTACTGTAGCTAGCAGTACTGCTGGTACAGTAGTTTTCTTCAAGAAGCGGAATTCAACGAAGTCATGATGGTTCCTTTGTCCGAGCAACTTCAAAGTGGGAAGTGGGCCTGTGATTTGACGGCTCATTAGTCATTGTTACTGCGGCGCGACGACCTGGGTGACTCTCCCTTGGAGTTCTGCGTGCATGGCAAGTGGACTAGGATGGTCGACGTCCCACATGTTGGCGAACGGAAGTATTCTTTCCGATATCGAGGAGCAAGGAAACCGCGTGGTATAGTATCACTGCTGATTGGTTCGCAAAAAAAATAGTATCACTGCCGATTTATAATTATTTTTTATTTCTGATGAATGCTAGCGTTTCAACTCTTACGACGAAGGGTGCCGAACACGGCACGTGCTGGATGTCCCACACGTGAGCGAAAGGAGTGGGACATGAACAGCGTGGTAGAGCCCAACGTAAAAAAACAGCGTGGTAGAGCGTCTCCACTTCTTCCACTTCTGGGTCGGAGACCACACGTAGTAGTACTTAGTGGTATGAACGATACAAAGTGCGACCTGGAGAGAAAGACACGTCTAGTTGGAAGGTCTCGGGGCATACACGTAAATAAATATAAAAGTTAATATGTGCCTCCAACTAATATAGTAGTAGTAGAGTACTTAGGCACGTACTCCATAACATCACCGTGCATTGCACGTACAACATTTAGTGGTAGTACGTAGTAAGAGACAAATGCCACCCAAGAGTTCCCTTCTCGACCTACTTTTGGGTGTCTGGTAGAGTGTATGGAGGGTGCATGAGTCCACACTAGTTTAGCACAAATACACTAGAAGCATGCATGAAGAGAGCATGCATGAAGAGGGGTGTTGAGTTGAGCATGAATGAAGAGGGAACAACTATGCTGAGACGAGAACGCAACCAAACACACCCTATATGCCACGCATGTTCATACCATTTGTGCCTTTCTACTTCACTTACTGCGCTACATTACTCAGGTTCGTACGTCCACTCCTGGGTACATGTCCGTCTCGTAGTTCCAGTCCCACGTGTTCTTCATATAGATGGAACGATCCTTTCATAACACGTGCACCTTGATGCTAGATATCTCGCGTGTTGGCAAAAGGATGAACAAAGCTCACGTAAAAAAATAGTGGAAGAACATAGATTCCGGACGACCGAGAAGGAACAAGGAACCTCGTGGTGGAGCGTCTGCACTCATAATATTTAATATTATTCAGCGATATAAAATTAACCAATCATCTCCACAGTGGACTGGAAGAGTACGAAACACAACAGCCCAGTGTAGTTACATCATACTAGTACATGGCTAACCCACGCTATCACCATATTTCTTGGCTTCCGTGCGACACCTATCTCTAGTAATCCAGCAGCCTGTATCGCTTCTCCCTCCTCGTCTCTATCAAAGTGCGGCGGGCTGGCATTTCTGCCGTCTATTGAGGTCGGTTAACTATCACATGTTAGCGACATGCCAAGAGCATTCTAAAAAAAATTCCTTTCACGTTCCGTTTTCAAAAAGAAAAAAAATCCTTTCACGTGCGAATTTGCCTGTATGCTTTGAGCAACTTGCATGTCCTATACTGCTCCTGTTTGATACTCTAACTTAGCTAGAGGTTAGACTAACTCATGACTAACCCTGAACTAACTGTAGCCAAAGAGGTGTTTGGGTGACAGGGTTAGATTGACAATAAATGCACTTCATGGAGAGAGAAAAGTGATTTTTCAGTGTTCCCAATGAGAACTATCTCCAGTTAGCACCTCTTGGGTGGGATAGTTTTTTTCGGTGGGTTCGGTGCAACTTGCTCCAATTTAAACCCTCATGCTTGGATACTTTAGGGCTATTTGAACCCCAACTAGCTCAAACTAACTCTAACCCATGGATCCAAACAGGGCCTATGGCCAGTCTCGACGCGGAGCAGTCGTGTGCACCGGGAAGCGGCGCTCTCTCGGCCGTCGCGCCACTTCAAAGCCGGCGCCAGTGAGAGGTCGCCTCCGCTCTGGCCGCGCATTAATGCGGCACTGACGCTCCAGGGCGACGCTGACAGTTTCACGCGGGAAGCGCGCGCTGGCAAGGGAGTATAGGTTTTGAACCGTTTCAATTGTAGTACTGGTAGTTTGCAAAACTACTCAATTATTGCACTCAGTTTCCTAAGAAATTGTGGTAAAAAATGTTACTCCATAGCCCGCTTCCCTTCTCCTTTCTCTTCCACCGCCCCTGCATGTTCGCGGGAAGCGACCGGTCAACCCTTATATAGGAGTGCTAGCACAAAAAGATGCATGCATGACCACTAAAATTTCCATATTAAAGCGCCGCTCCGGCGGGAGTATGGCGTATGTTGTTACCTTCGGCCGGCCCATGGCTACCGGGTGACGGCGACCAGGGAAGAGGCGGCGGGAGGGGAATGAATGCAGCTACTGCTTGGGTTCGCCTTTCGGCTTAAATAAATGCGCAGCATCACGTGTACCCGCGGGTGCACAAATTGTAACATACGTGTCTGCTTAAGTGGGCGTCACGTAACTGGTGTGTGTGTGTGAGAGAGATTCTGAGAGACAGAGTGCGTGTGTGCGACCCTACTCTTCGGACATGTACTCAACCTTTTGTATCGGGATATAAGTATAATGGTATTTACTTTAGCTAGTGATTTACGTGGCCATGTTAACGTGGTTGTGTCAAAAAAATGTCACTTCCTGCTCGTGATTTGCATTATATAATTACAAGCAAGATTCTCGTGCATTGCACGGAGCATCAATTTGCATTTTTTTTATAGAACACCTGTTGTGATTGACCCATGCAGGAGTAATCCCATGTGTAAAAACTAATGATATCTTGAGAATTTTATCGAAAAACTGGTATCTCGAGAATGTCATCGAAAAAATGAAAGATGAGAGATAAGGCGAGGAGGAGTGGAGCGTGGTGGTGACTGGTGGTCGGAATGGGCGGAGGCATGGGGATGGACGGCGCCGGCAGGCAGCAGCGGCCACCATGCATGCTAGATTGTTCCAGAGACTTATTCCTTTTTTAATTGCTGAGCAATGAGGTTGCAGGAGATAATGATGTGGAGAGAGGTGCGGGTATCTTTTGTCAAATTATCATAGTTTGCTTTCTATCCTCAGATATAGATCATACGGTCTGTATTACAAGATGGCAGGCACACCATCACCGCCAACTCGTTTTTTATAAGGGTACATATGATAAGTTTGCTGACTACTAAAGTAAAGTGGACTTTTTCCATGTTATGCAAGTAAATAAAGGTGATTGTTTATCATACGGGTAAGGTTGGATGAAGGGTGGTAGGAACAAATGCTCCGCCTAGAGCATGTGTGTGTGAGATGGAGTCTTAGTGTGTGTGTGGGGTGTGTGTGTGTGAGAGAGAGAGGAGAAAGAGAGATGGAGTCTTAGTTTGTGTGTGTGTGAGAGAGAGAGAGATGGAGTCTTAGTGTGTGTGTGTCGGGGGGGGGGGGGGTGTGCGTGTGTGCGTGTGTGTGTGTTTGTGTGTGTGTGTGTGAGAGAGAGAGATGGAGTCTTAGTGTGTATGTGTGGGGGGGTGCGTGCGTGTGTGTGTGTGTGTGTGTTTGTGTGTGTGTCGCGGGGTCCTCTGTGGCCGATGTAATTTAAGGGTGCATGGCTTCATCATAGAGAGGTGATGTGTATGGCAGAGGCCACCAACGATGGGGTGCGAGAGAGAAAATGCCCGTAGAGAGGGAAGAGAAGGTGTGTGCGCGTGAGAGGAGTCGACATCGAGAGAACGTGTTTGTTCGAGAGACATCGAGGAAGACTACTATATATCGATGGTGCATGTAGGTGGGAATTAAACAAAGGGATGGTCTTATTGGTTTCGGGGATATAGGGGAAGAGTGAGAGGCGGGGGGGGGGGGGGGGGTGGTGGGGGGGTAGGTAGAAGGAGATTGTTAAGTGTGAGTGTGTGTTTTACCCATCCAGGCGGAAGTTATGTGCACAAAAGAGGAGAACGATTCGATGTGGCGTTAGGATTGAGGGTAATTAACTACGTATGGAGACATAGAGACCTTGAACGTGCATGTGTGAGAGGTATACATGTATACGTGGGATGTGTGTGTGTGCGCGCGCGCATGATCGAGATAAAAGAAAGAAGACATAAGTTATAAGATCAACGACATGGGAGAGATGGATCGGTACGACAATATGCATGCATGTGAGAATGCAGGGAAGAAGGCCCAACAATTGAGCATGTGTTTTTGTCTTTAAGAGATAGTGGCGTGGGCTGGAGCATGCATCTATGGCGTGCAGAGGGAGTGAGGCGCAACGATTGTGCAAAAGAGACCAACCTATAAATGCATATGTATGGAGAGACATATATTGTGTGGGTGATAGGAAGCAAGACTCCATGCGAGAAAGAAATGTTGACGGAGAAACTACAGATAGATACAGAGATGGAGATGCTAGCTAGAGGGACATCCGCTAGTTTGGGTGTTTGAGATGACCGTCGGGTGGTTCAAAGGGTGAAGTTATATATGTGTGTGAGAGGGCACTTGACTGCATGTAGAGAGAAACATATGTGGTGTGCGTGATAGGAATCAAGAGTGAGGGCGAGAAAGAAGGTTGATGGAGAAACAGATAAATAGAAAGATAAAGATGCTAGCTAGTGTGCGTTAGAGATAGGAGTCGAGTGGATCAGAAGGCTGGGTTATGTGTGTGGGTGTGAGAGAGATAGAGAGAGGGTGCATGTGAGTCACATACAAACAGATATCAGAGAGAAATGAGATCCAGAGAGACGGAGTTTTGTGTCTGCGAGAGAGAAAGATATTTCACAACGAGAGTGATAGCTAGAGAGACATACGAGGGAACGCAAGATATCTCTAGGGAGAGAGGGAGTGTGTGAGAGACATACAAGAGAACAATGGAGAAATATGAGACCCTGGGAGACAGAGTTTGTGTTTGTGTGTGACAAAGAGACATTGAAGAGGAAGAGTCGTAGGTTCTCATATCTAAGGAGCGAAAGACATCTCTGTATGAGGGGTGTGCGAGTGGCACAGATGGGAATAGTAGAGAGAAATGAGACCCCGGGAGACAAAGTTTTGTGTTTGTGTGAGAGAAAGAGATTCCACATGGAGAATCATAGTTAGAGACACATAGCAGGGAGCGAGATATACTTAGAGAGAGATAGAGTGATGAAGGTCGAGGGAGAGAGTACCGTCAGTGTGTTATGAACATAAAAGATCATTGTCGACATACAGGTAGCACGAGAGATACCTGAGAGACGATGAACGCGTATAGGTCCAGAGAGATAGTCCTATATAAGCTTGAGTGATAGCTATATGAGACGAATATCTGGATTAAAGGGGATTCAAAATTTTAAACTGGAGATCACGACATCGATAATATCATAACGCAAATTGGTGTATCAAACATGCATATTCATTTGAATTTGGGCACACGTGTAATGTTATATAGTTTATCAATATTGGTGATCCTTAGATTCTTCAATTACAAACAATGCATGGTTTATATGCAATTAATGTCTAAACGGGATTACACTATATGTTGCGTGTGTGAAACACATTATACATGTTTGAGAAGTAAAAAAAAACCTCATGAAACACACATTAATTGGAGACAGTTAGCGAGGAATGCATACATTGGATTTCAACATAAAGTGGTTTCAAATATTTGAAAATCCAAATTGATGGATACAACCTTATGAATCTGAGATCATGCCATTTGTAAACCATATTTATGTATAAATGGTGTTGTGCTTTCGAAAGTATATATAAAAAGATGATGTATATAGAATGTAATTCCAATTGAAAATGGATTCCGCCCGAAAAAAAATAGAATACAAACGGGATTCGAATTGAGTTGGCACAGTAAACGTGCACTCTGCAAAATTTGAACGAAGTGGGGAAAGTCGCAGTAACCGCCCGAAACCAAAATCTTTGAGATGGAAATCACTACTGCCTATCCGTGCCACGCAAAGCCTATCTGCTGGATTTCAATAGGTTTCGATAGGGGTAGGTTTGTAATTTCACCCAAACGTGACATAACCGCCTCTCACCCGGATTCATACACGGTGGGCGCCAAAACACAGTGTGTCCTCGGTCGAAATCGACTCCCTCCCCGATTCATATTCATACACGGTGGGCGCCAAAAACAAACTCTCGTCGGCAAATATTCGGTGTATGCGAGATTACCGTCCTATGCCCAACCGACTAATGTTGCTGTGATGTAGTAGAAATTAGAAACGGGGGCTAAGTTTGTAAATTTCCTCGCATTTGACACAAGCGTGCCCTGAATACATGGTTCCCCCCTTCCTCTCTACCTCCCTTTTCCCCATTCGTACTCCGTGGGCGCCAAAACACCCTCTCCACCCCACCCTCCTCCGTCCGCCGCCGTCCGCCACCCTATCCACCGCCGTCCTCCTCCACCATGCCGGAGCTGATACCCCGACGCCGCCATCCATTACAAGAGATCGACCTCTCTCATCCACGGCTTTGAACCGGGATCCTTGCATCCCGTACTCTTGCTTCATCCCCGCTGTCGTCCACCTTGCCGGCGCCGCTCCTACGACCGTCTCGTCCACCGCACCCCGCCGCCACCGTCTACCCTCCTAGATCTGCTTCCACGCCGCCGACAGCCATCGCTACCGCAGCACCGTCAAATTCTCAGCAGATGCGTACATGGCACCGCACCAGAGGCGGTAGTCTTTCGTATCTGCTCAACTTATTTATCGCAGCAAGAAAATAGATCGCCACTGCTTTACTCTGATTTCTTGTCTTGGTTGCGAAGTTGCCTTTGTCCGGTTTGCACCTTCAGATCCGCCATGGCACGCTCAACACTATACTCCCAATGCTTATGGTTTTCCCCTTTTATATTCCACACTAGTTAAATCACAGTAGACTAAATTTCAAAATTGGGTCAGTCGATTTTTCAAAGCTTGCCGGAGTTCGCCGGTGCGAACGAAGGGGCTCGGGTGGTTGTGGGGCCTCGCCGAACGAAGAAAACTCGACGCGGGTGGGGGTTGGGGCGGGGGTGGGGGGTGGGGGTGGCGGAGGAACACATGCGGCAGGGGCCGGTGGTCCGGCCGGCAGCCCGTGTGGTGTTCTGTATGGGAAGAATCAGAGACGAGGAAGAAGATGGGTTAGGAGACGTAGGATCTTCATCCAACCGCCTGAAATGGTCGAGAGACAGCTGGGAGTTGCATTCTTAATGCGCTCTAGTTCATCATGTGTGGGCACTGCGCAACCAACATTTTATTATCCAAAATCTGCTTGCTCTTCTTTACCATGTTCCTCTTCCGTTCTTCTTTAATATGTACTCTCTCCGTTCCTAAATACAAGTCTTTGTATAGATTCCACCATGGACTACATATGGAGCAAAATGAGTGAATCTACACTCTAAAATGTATCTGGATACATCTGTATGTGATCCATAGTGGAAATCTCTACCAAGACTTATATTTCGGACGGAGGGAGTATGATAGTGGTATAGTATGTTCCTTGTACTGAAGATGAGTAGGGACTTTTGCAGTGTAGAGGTCTATACGGTCGGTTGTGATGGACACTTTCAGCCTCTTTGATTCGTAGGATCTTGTAAACGTAGGAATAGGATTTGTAGTCACCTGCCCACTTGAATCCTATAAGAATAGCAAGGAAATGCGGGGAGCTGTGTCGCCTTTGAGAGTAACAATGATATTAACAGTACCGCACCTTCACTTGAAGAGAGCTGGTATCCGAAGCCTTTCTAGCCGTAGCGGCAATACTAGCACATATACTCCAGCAAATTCCACTTTGCTGATTTTACTCTGATGCTTACGGTTTTCCCCGTTATATCTACACTATGATCTGTGTAGCTGCTTTGTGTCGCACTAGCAGCAGTCCACTCTTGAAGCTAAACACTGCAATGACTTACAAAATTGGCACCAAGGCATTGAGTGCCATTCTGGATGCAATGAAACTCATACGCTCCCCACCTGTTGATTCTTGTTCAGAATATGATCCTAATGACTCTTGTTCAAAATTGCCACATATAGAGAGACAGCATGGAATTGCATTTCTTTGGGCGCTATGATTCATCATGAGTGGGCAACAAACATTGTATGCAATGAAGCGGAACCTCAAGAATATGCTTCCTCTTATGTTCTTTAACATGTTCCTCTTTGTTTATTCTGTATTTAGTACGTACAGTATGTTCCTTGTTAGGAAGGGGCGCAGGGACATCTGCAGTCAACAGCTGATAGAGCTGGCCTGTACGTGATCGATAGGCTTTCAATTACTAGCGGCAATACAACACCGTATTTTCAAGCCAGTTCCACTTTCCCGATTTATATATCATGGTTATGGTGTACCCCTGTTATGTACACTATGATTTGCCTAGTTGTTGTGTGCTCTTGTTATCATGGTTTGGCAATAAACTGTCTATATAGTATATTATGAACCTATCATCTGCCAGCTATCCTTACTTCTGGAGCCTATTTTTGTGTGTACTTGTGCCAGATTATATAAATGCATGCACCATATTACAACACACATGAGCTCTCTCATCAGAATCCAGTGATAGCACAAAAGTGTTTACAGGGGCACCCCTATATTAGAATATCATCTGCATTACAAAGATAATCTCACAACTATTTATGTTTTCATGGTTCTCAGATATTATACGCAATTACAGTGAATATCAGAATCCGCGCATCAGAAGAATATTGTGTTCCACACTGCAATGACTTACAAAATTAGCACCAAGGCATTGAGTGCCATTCTGGAAGCAATGAAACTCATACGCTCCCCACCCGTTGATTCTTGTTCAGAATATCATCCTAATGACTATTCTAACCTCAAGGAGTCAAAGGCAGATGGTCTGTCCTGTTCACCCATCAAGGTGCCTGTTCTAATTTGGCAAGGTTTTATTGATTGCGCGTATAAAAGGAAGAGGGTGATTGCCGAACTTGAAGGAGCACCAGCAAAGTCCTTGAAAAACGTGGTGGTGCCGGAGAAATCAGACAGCGCCCCACTTATATTGGCTGTACAACCAGTGACACTAAACGTAGGACCGACTCCAGCAGTCTGTACCCATATTTCACTGGCCACACCACTAGCCCCACCACACAGGACCTGCACTCCAGCAAAAGGTATACCGATTTCATTTGCCATAGCACCAGCTGTACCACAGAAAAATCCCACTCCAGCAAAAAGTACAGCAAGTCCACTGGCCGAAGACCAATCCCAACTGCAGAGACGGCCAATTCCTGCAGATTGGAACCCCATTCCATTTATTCCCAGTTTAAAAGACAATGCTTTCAATGTTGTTAGGGACTACGTGCATATATTCCCATCATGGGAAGATTATAGTGAAGACAAACACCATTTTCACATCTTCCTGTCCAACTTACGTGTAAGTGCTATTATTCATGGTTATTATTTTCCTGTTTTCTGCTGATCGAACACATCAATGATTTACATTACATTGTTGTAACTAGGCGAGGGTCAATCTGGATAGTCATGACGAGCAAAGCTTGCTTGTGCTTTTCAAGGAAGCATTGCAGCAGTATCGGTGTTACATGAGGAAATCACACTTTGATGGCAAGTCTATAAGCGAATTTCCGGTGAAGTCTCCTGTGCTAAATTTAGAAGACATTGAATGGAAAAACCTTGTTATGCACTGGTCTCATTCCCAGGATGAGGTACTGTCTATGAAATCAAATGACAATTTGAACTTCTACTTTTCCGCATGTGCCTTACGGATCTTTTTTGCAGGAAACATGCTCGAAGAAGAATTCCGGTTTGAAAAGAACGACAGGATATCGCAAATATGCTGCCCGCTGCTTTGCTCTTGTTAGTACCTATTGTCCTATATCACTGTACTTGCATACATACCTTGTTCATTATGTGACAGCAGTATGCATGATAGCTTGCTTATCAATTGTTCGCTCCAAATTATCTGATCTGTATGAATGGTTACATTAGTGTAGAATATATCCAATGCCAATGATTTTTTTAGCTCTGCATTGTTCTTGTAAGTACATGCTGTCCTTTATCAGTGTACTTATATTGACAGGTAGTTGTTCATGTACCATCACTCTGCAGCTTATTTTCCTTTGCCCTCCATTTTCTACACATCAGATCTATATTTACTCTTACCATAAGGTTGGTACTGAAGAAGTTTAGCTGCGCATTGCTCTTGGCTGTGCCTTTTGCCTGTATCGCTGCACATACATTTATAGCTACTTGGTTATGTAGCATCACTCTTCATCTTATCTTAAATATTCTCCATTTTTTCGTATATTATCACATCTATATTTACTCTTAACAAAATGTAGAATAAAGGCAATGCTTATGAAGAAGATTCTGTGGTAAACTTCTTGAATTGCCCCCCCCCCATCAGCATGGACAAGGGCTTTATAGAGCCTGTCTTCACCAGTAATGTAAGTTTGTCCTTCTCAAGCCTTCAAACTTTGTTGTGTCTATTTAGTTAGGCATGACTGCATCAACTGTTTATTTTTGGTGTTTGCATCAAATTGCATGTTTAAAGTTTATTATGTAGTTCATAAACAAAAGTTTGTCCTTCTCAATATAAGTTTTCAGTTGTACAACCAAGTTCCTTCTTCATACCATGTAAATTAAACTATACAGAGCAAGTGATCTTCTTTTGCACTGCATGTATGCTTCTGTCATCCGTAATCCAGTGGTGTGGTGAACCTACCCACTACAACACAATGTCATATTCTACAATGTCTTAACTATGAACAATGTCATATCATTCTACTATTATTTAAACCGTCTCTTTCTTTGCCAATCTGAAATGGGATAAATTGACAGCACACTGACCATTGATACTTATGAGTTCTTGATCTATAATCCAGTGGTGTCGTGAAGCTGCCAACTCCTTCACAATGTCATTTCCTGCCATGTCTTGACCTGAACAATACCATATTGTGTTAATGCAATTTTAAACTGTGTCACTTTATTCGTCAGTAAGAAATGTGATGAATTGTCAGCACTGATACTTTTATGTGCAAAACCTATCATCTGTCTGCTTGTTTATCTTTCAGAGTGAGGAAGATATAAGTGTTCAACAAGCGCAGTCTCATCATCTTGCTCAGGTGGTTGCGCTGCAGCTCGCCAGCAGGGCTAACCTTTCTTGAACTCTATTGAAGTGCTGTCGGTTTTGTATATTATTTTGTCGGCGTGTTTATTTGCACTGGTGGCGATCTTTGATGCCCAGTGTATGTAATCTGCTGTCTGCTTGTGCTTTATTACCATAGTGGCGAACTTTGATGCCCAGCGGATGTAATATATCGTAATTTCTTTATTGTATAGTCTAGGTTTTTCTTATTCACGATGCTGCAGTTATTTTACTGTATATATATCCTGTCTTCGCAGTAAACCGGCCACACCTTAAAATTACGGTAAATAATCGGGCCATCATGCAATCACGATGTATGATCCGCATCATGGGCCTCGTCAAACTGGCCCACTAGTAGATTCGGGCCTTTAATAGGCCGAGTAACCCCCGGCCCTCTTTTCGCAAGAAAATTCAATGGGCTTTTAGGAGGCTGGGAAGTAGGTTGGGCCTGAAACGTGCCGAAATTAATATAGGGCCAAAATGTTAAACGGCCCCTTAACAGGCCGAAACTAATATCAGGCCGAATAACTAAATGGGCCTTTAGCAAGTGGGCCCAAAAGCATAGCGTCCAGTTAACGGGCCCAATCTGATATGGGCCATAATTGAGGCCAAAGCCTCTTAAAGGGCCGGACCTGATCTGGGCCGTGATTTGGCCCAGAACGTGGGAGGCTTTTAACGGGCCGGATCTCATATGGGCCATTATTAGGCCCGGAATGTGGCATGCCATTAATGGACCGGATCAAATATGGGCCGGCATTTGGCCCAAAACATGGCAGCCAGTTAATGGGCCGGCCTACTAGGGTCCTCAAAATCTTGTGGGCCTACAGCTAGGCCGGCCCATTAGTGTCGGCGAAATCTCGTGGGCCTTTAGCTGGGCCGGCCCATTATGATCCGCAAGAATTTTGTGGGCCTTTACCTGGGCCGGCCCATTATGGCACACAGAAATCTTGTGGGCCTTTACCTGGACCGGCCCATTATGGCCCGCAAAATCTTGTGGGCCTTTAGCTGGGCCAGCCCATTATGGTCCGCAAAATCTCGTGGGCCTTTAGCTGGGCCGGCCCATTATGGTCCGCAAAATTTTGTGGGCCTTTAGTTGAGCCGGCCGATTTAAACTTGATGGGCCGTGCCATGTGTCGACGTATCATAGGCGCCTTCTGTCCAATGAGTGGATGACATCTGTCCCAACGATGAGCCGACACGTGTTTCCTCCAGCCAATGATGATTTTACACGTGGAAAATCCCCATTGGTTGCGGCTGTTAACGGGTTATCGGATCCAAAACCCAACCCGATAGCTTAACGGTGTTCCGTTATGGTGGATGCCACATGTCGGTCACCCTTGACGGAAGCACTTCTGTGACGCGTGATTTATCGTCATGGAAGTGGACACTTCCGTGATGATAATTTTGGTAATGTCATGGAACACTTCTACGACAACACAGGTATGACTATCTTGATTCTGTCATAAATTTGTCATGGATGTACATGCATGACAAAAAACGCGACCTACTGTGACAAACACGTATCATCACGGAAGTGTATTTTTTTTGTAGTGGACTCGGATGGCAGTGAGGAGGTCGACTCGCCACCCCGCTCAGAACGTCGATCCAAACAGTCTCGAGACCCTGCAGGCGGGCGTGGCAAAGCAGATCCTCCAAGCACACAAGTGCAAAAGTGCACTCGGACTACATCCCCAGAACCGTCTGAAAAAGGCGCTAAGCAACCCAGGTTCGCTCCATCGAAGCCTCGGTAGGCCCTGCCCAAGATCAAGGTGGATGTTCCCGTCGCCTCTGCGTAAGTGTTTTTCTTCTTTTCTTTGGCTTTACGATCTTGCCGATTTATCTGCTTGTTTTGACCGAGTGAATTCTGGAACCTTTCAGCGCTGCTACTTCTGAGACGTCCATGGATATTGACAAGGAGCATGACGACGAGGAGACTGCAGATATGGCCACTTCCAGAGTGGGTAGGACTCTACAATCTTTCCCTCACTTTGTCGCTTGTGCCGTCGGTCGACTGAACTCTTATGGTCAAGTCTTTTGTAGCGCCACCACATGTTATTGAACTTTCGGGCGACCACGACCGTGAAGGCGTGCCATAGAAGAACACAGGGAAAAAGGGCAGGACTTTGAGTAAGAAGGTTCTGCCAGCAAGGCATCTCACTCGACTCCAGCGCCAGAACCAGTCGCCCAACGGTCCGGGGATCTGATTCGAGCTTCTGTTTCTTTTGCCGACCCTGTGTCGACTGATCGTCCTTCGGCGTCGACTGCTCAGGCCCCTGCCTGACTATGCAACTCCAGACTTTCAGCTCCTCTGGCTGCCTCGACTGTTCCACCAACTCCACTCTTTGTTACCCATCATGTCCCAGAGGACCAAGTAAGCGCTGCTAAGGAAGCCATATGCCAAGCAGGTCTTATGATGGAGCAAATGAAGGTGGTGCGTGAGGCTAGCAAGGCTGCGTACGATGCCAGCTCTGCTCTTCAAACCAATGTCCAGGTGAGTCAATTTCTGACTGGTCTTTTAGCTTAATCTTTGCTCTATTAGGATATGGTACTTGAAAACTGCTGCTTTATTACTCGTAAGATGTCCGTGTATGAGCATTTTGGAACCTTTAATGTTCATCTATCATGAGTCTTTGCCTTGCATCTACTCACCCGCTGGGTGTGTTAACTTTTGTTGTGTAGCTCTCCCCACTTGAGTCGACTAGGTTATGTCGAGTATACTCTCGAACCAGTGGGGGCACGCAGAATGCACCCACTGGGTGTAGTCCCCGAGACCACCATTGAATGCTTGATTCGGCGGGGGTCTTTGGAAAAATGTTCACCTGTAGTACTTCCACACGGTCTAGACAGGGCGTGCCGAGTGGGAATCATACCAGTGGGGGAACGCCAAGTGCACCCACTGGGTGTAGTCCTCGAGACCGTGGTCGACTGCGGGCAGTCGGTGGTGGTCTGAGAACAAACACTTTTTTTGCTCCTTCCAGTCATACTGGGTAGACCATGTCAAGTGGCAAATCAAACCAGTGGGGGCACGCCAAGTGCACCCACTGGGTCTAGTTCCCGAGACTACCGTTGAATGTTTGATTTGACGGTAGTCCTAGAGCTTTGCCACTCTTATTTCTGTTGACTGACTCCTCTTGTTTGTTGACTGTAGAAATCTTGTGAGCTTGGGGCCCAGTTCGCTGAATTGGATAGGAAACAAATTCAGCTCAACCTTGATCTGGAACTAGCCAAGCAGAACTTGCAAAAGGCTAAGAATGAAGCAACTACCATGGGAGGTTACAACTTGTCGACTATTCGTCTTGTCATCTTTTCTTTTTGATCTTTAAGCTGAGTGACTCCACTCGAACATATGTGCATAGTGAAAATTCTCAACTCCAAGCTCGTTTGAAGAATGTTATTTCTTTAGACAAAATGAAGCAGGCTCTGGAGCAGAAGGATCTCGACCTCGCAGCAGCTTAGAAGACGGCGCGGGAGAAAACTAATCTTGCCGACAAGAAGCTGGCTTCAGTCGGCAAGTTAGAAGAAGAAAACGCCAAGCTCAAGTGTGCCGTTGGTGAAGAAAACAAGGAAGTTGTGCAGCCTAAGAAGGACAAGGTGGCCTTGACCGACAAAGTTGCAGATCTCACTCGAAGGAGGGACGAACTGGAGACTTATCTGGGGGGCCTTGCCAAGAAGATGTTCCTCATGCTTGAAGGTACTTTCCCTTTTCTGACTGCTCTGCAACTGCCGATTCATCGTATGACGGTCGACTCGTTATTTTTCGGTGCGTGTAGAATTCTGCCAAAACTTCAAGGAAGAGACTGGGTGGATTGAGACGAATCTGGAGCCCATCAACTCCCCCATCAAGGACGAAGCTGCGATGAACGTGCTGCGACTGGAATCTTGCCTCGCCAGCGTTATGGACTATCTCGCACGACTGAAGGTAGCGGTGTCGCGGATCGACACGGAGCTCTGGCCAAGCGTGACATTCCAGAATGACCTCGAGTCTCTAATGACTTGAGTTAATGAAATCCCTGGTCGAGTGCAGGCATGGAAGAAGTCATCCGCTCGCTGCAGCGCTGATGTGGCCCTGTCTCTGGTCCGCGTCCACTGCAAAGAAGTCAAAGAAGAGAAGCTGGCGGCACTCTAGGTCACCAATACCAAGAAGCTTCAATTCCAGTCCTTCATGGAGACCTTCATCGATGCTGCCACTCGTATTGCTGATGGAATCGAACTGGACGAGTTCGTCGAGCCAGCTAGTCCTCCTCCCGCGGAGTGAACAAACTTGATGCCTCACTTCTATTTGCCTCGGAATGCCGAGTGATTTTGTAACCGTTAAACTCTTTCGGGCCTGACGCCCGAGTACTTCTATTCGCAGTTCTGAACCTTGCTGGATTTATCTGAACTTGGTTTTTCTTTGAATGTGGTTGCTTTGTCTTTACCACTTTCAGATCTCCTAACTCCGAGTGAAACTTGATTCTTCACTCGGAATAGACGTTGTGTACTTGTGGCATAGCTCCGACGAGAAGGCCGCAGACATGTGCGCTAGGTGCCGCGTGCAACATGCACCTCGTCGTCTTTGCGGATCGGGATAGAGCGGACGTTGTAACTGTGATGCAGCTCCGACAAGAGGGTTGTGGATATGAGCACTAGGTGCTGCACACGACCTGCACCTCGTCGTCTTTGTGGATCGGCATGGAGCGGACGAGGGTTGCTCTCCACTCGGAGTGTTTTATCACTTAGGCGAGTACGGGATCGCAGCTAAGTCCCCGAGTGGGAGGATTGCTTTCCACTCGGAGTATTTTGAAACTTAGGCGAGTTCGGGATCGCAGCTAAGCCCCCGAGTGAGAGGGCTGCTCTTCCCTCGGAGTGTTTTTGATACTTAGGCGAGTTCGGGATCGCAGCTAAGCCCCCGAGTGAGAGGGCTGCTCTTCACTCGGAATGTTTTTGAAACTTAGGTGTGTTCGGGATCGCAGCTAAGCTCCCGAGTGAGAGGGCTGCTCTTCACTCGGAGTGTTTTTTAAACTTAGGCGAATCGGGTTCGCGGCTAAGCCCCCGAGTGAGAGGGTTGCTCTTCACTCGGAATGTTTTTGTAACTTAGGCGAGTACGGGATCGCAGCTAAGCCCCCGAGTGAGAGGGTTGCTCTTCACTCGGAGTGTTTTTGTAACTTGGGCGAGTACGGGATCGCAGCTAAGCCCCCAAGTGAGAGGGTTGCTCTTCACTCGGAGTGTTTTTGTAACTTAGGCGAGTACGGGATCGCAGCTAAGCCCCCGAGTGAGAGGGTTGCTCTTCACTCAGATTGTTTTTGTAACTTAGGCAAGTACGGGGTCGCAGCTAAGCCCCCGAGTGGGAGGATTGCTCACCACTCGGAGTGTTTTTGTAACTTAGGTGAGTACGGGATCACAGCTAAGCCCCCGAGTGAGAGGGTTGCTCTTCACTCGGAGTGTTTTTGTAACTTAGGCCAGTACGAGATCGCAACTAAGCCCCCGAGTGAGAGGGTTGGTCTTCACTCGAAGTGTTTTTGTAACTTAGGCGAGTACGGGATCGCAGCTAAGCCCCCGAGTGAGAGGGTTGCTCTTCACTCGGAGTGTTTTTGTAACTTAGGTGAGCACGGGGTCGCAGCTAAGCTCCCGAGTGGGAGGATTGCTCACCACTCAGAGTGTTTTTGTAACTTAGGCGAGTACGGGATCGCAGCTAAGCCCCCGAGTGAGAGGGTTGCTCTTCACTCGGAGCGTTTCTGTAACTTAGGCGAATCGGGTTCGCGGCTAAGCCCCCCGAGTGAGAGCGTTGCTCTTCACATGGAGTGTTTTTGAAACTTAGGCGAATTGGGATCGCAGCTAAGCCCCCGACAATACAAAAAAAAGACACATCCGTGACATTTTGGGTCGAACGAATTTTTTTCTGTCATGCTTATGACACTTCTATGACGATAATTGTGAGAAAACCCGGTATCATCATAGATGTGGTGGGGTCCTACTTCTATGACAAAAAATCATGACAAAAAATGGGCTTTTCGTCCTGGGCGGGCCGGAGACGCACCTGCATGACATTCTTTGGGCCGTCCATGACGGAAAAACCCGTGGTAGAAGCGAGGGCGAGGAAAATATCGGGGGAGTTCCCGGTTACGGTGGGTGGTCGGGGGCCAAGCGATGCGCGTTTCTCTCCTACGTACGCGCGTGTGTGCGAGGCATTGGGCTCTAACTGAACCCGAGCGATTGCACTGCAGGCTACGCGTTACTGAACCCGAGCGATCGATCGATCCCTTGCTGTTAACTGAACCCGAGTGATTCCTTCGCTACAGCTGCTAACTGAAACCGATTGATGCTGCCTCTGGATGAACAATGAGCTTTGTTGGGGGGGGGGGGGGGTTGGATGAACAGTTTCCGGTGGGGGGTTGGATGAACAGGACACCGTGGTAGTAGAGGCCGCTGCCGCTGGATGAACAGGACCCCGATTGATCGAGCCGGTGGATGAACATGACCCCGTGGAGGGGTGGATGAACAGGACCCTATGGAGGGCTGGATGAACAGGACGACCCGTGGAGGGCCGGTTGAATAGTAGCCGGTGAAGGGCTGGATGAACCGTAGCCCGTGGAGGGGTCACTACTAGGAAAAGGCCTGTTAGTGGCGCACCAGTTTTGGCCATTAATGGCGCACTACAGGTGCGCCACTATTGTCACGCCATTAGTAACTAATACTAATGGCGCACCCCTAGTGCGCCATTAGTATACCAGACAGTAGTGGCGCACCAGGCGGTGCGCCATTAGTATGTCCCATGGTGGGCCATTAGTATGCCTCCCAGGGGGCCATATTTACCTTGTGCTCTGGGTTACTAATGGCGCACTACTAGATAGTGCGCCACTAGTGTGTTTATTGCAGTGCGCCACTAAAATGCTGTGTGGTGCGCCACTAGTATGGATATTAGGAATATTTTTTTTCTTTTCTGATATTTGCGCAGGTTACAAAATATATTAATGCACAGAATATAGACAGCACAACATATAAACAGTAGATTTATCGAATACAATAGAAGATTAGTCTCCGAATACAATTAATTATATTATTCTCCGAATTCAAAAGACCGAACAAAGTTAGAACATAACAAGTCTCGAGACCGCGAGTAGCGAGTTTGTCTTCACATTACAAGTCGATATCGATCATCTAAACTACCATCACATCGAAGAGAGCTGCGGTCATCACGATGAGCATCATCGCGATGAAACTAGTCTTCATTCTGTTCCTCCTCCGCTCCCTCCTCTCTCCCGCTAGATAGCGCGCGTATCTAGCTTCCGCCTCTGCCCTAGTGGTGTACCCTTTGTAACTGTTACCGCTGAAACGTTGAACCTGTCTCCGACACTCCTCCCAATCGTCTTAGACTCCGGGAACCTTACCCTTGTACACGACATACGACGGCATCTCTATGCACTAGCCAAACGAAACGTTAGTAGCAATTCACAAACAATACATAAGCAATATATAAGTATGAAACAAAAGGATCGGAAGGGAAAAGCAAGACATTAATAGCACGATTCATGGTCCTACTAATAAATAGCATCGATTACATATAAGTTGAGCGACTGTCCAAACCGAAGAGACATACAAGTTCATTAAAGTTTAATTACAACATGAGCTAATCGATATTTCAGAACTACATATCATCACTACTTTCGACTCGACTCAGGGACCGGAGCGTGGATGAATCCGCCATCTGTCGTGATGGTCATGAAATCGCGGGCGTTGTCAGCCTGCATTTGTAGCGTTGTTTCTATCTCACTGTTGGACGGTTGATATCTGAGGTAGAACTGCCCCGAGGTATGAAGGACATCTTGATGGATGGTTTCCGCAAACTCCGACTGGATGCGAAAGAATTCTTGTCTGATGTCCGCGTCCTGGATTGCCGACAAGCGTGCGGCCCAATCTTTGAGATTATTTGGTAGCAGAAGGTGATTATGGTCCCGTACAATCGCCCGCATGTGATGGAGGGCGTAGTAGGCATCCTTTTGACCGCCAGGCGGCTGCTTGACGCAGGGGAACGTCGTATTGTGGGTGAACACGTGCTTACCCCTACGAACTGGCCTGCTGAAGGTGCCTCCAGATCTGGCGTAGCCGGGGAGAACATCATCAAGAACTTTCTTGATATTTGTGTAGTCTTTCTTCAACTGACGCTCCGAGTCGAAATACGTGGCCATGGAATATTTCGGGCTTAAGAGGATGAGTGTGCAATGTGTGTCACTGCACAAAACACGGAATGTTAGAAAAAAAAGAACGATCGAAATCTAAGAAATCATATGTTACGGGGCGGTGAGGGGATGACTTACTCAGGAAAGTAAGGCACGAGGAAGTTATCCTTATCTGGGTTTGCCAGAATGACGCCTTCGAGGTATAAACTCGCGACTTGCCGGTCCCCAGCGCTGCCCAAGATCTTGGCACACATGTAGAAGGGGTCGACTATCACGATGTCCGGGGTCTTGTCTCTAATGATCTGCATCTCCATACTCAGCGAAAATAGCCGAACGAAGGTGTAGTGCAGCGGATGAAGGTTAAACATAGCGAAGATCTCATCAAACCGCAGGACGATCGTACCCCCGATGGCGCTATCCACAAAGCCCTTGCCCTCTAGCACCTTGGCCACGAAAACCGGGGATGCCACATCATTCTCGGAGAGACGCTGCTTCTCCAAAGAAAGAACACTGTCATAAAGACCCCGCATAGCACCGGTTGCAGCATTGAGCAGATTAGTCGGTAGCATCGGCCTACCCGCCACATGGACCCTCCTCGAGATATCCTTAGGGGAAGGTGGACTGTCCTGAGCACGGATCGTGCTCGGTGCCGGCTGGCTCGCACCCTTGTTAGTCTTTCTTTTCCGTCCCTTCTTCTTCTGTTGTAATGGGATCGAGTTCTGCTCAGAGACCGCCTTCTTGAGTGTGTTGGGGCTGATAATATTTCGCACCTCGGCTATTTGAGGCTCGGTGAAGGCGGCAACTGGAGGCGTCTCCTGAGAACTGAACGCAAGACGACGCCTATTGTAATTGGGTTTCTCTGCTGTACCAGCTAGATCGTCTTTTGCAGGGTTGGGTTCTTGAGAAGGAGGCCCCAAGAATTCGTCACCGTACCCATGTTCGTTGAAGTACTTATCGACGTTGGTAAATGCACCGTCGTCGTCGTCCGGATCCTGTGCCATATGCATGTCCGGATCCTGTGCCATATGCATGTCCGGCATGTCCGGTAGCGTTGCGGGGGTCTTGCCATGGCTTGGCGCCGGCACGACTGGCGATGTTGTCTGTGGGCTGGTGTCCCCCGCCCCCAAACGAATCTGGCTCTTCGGCCAAAGCATGGGCCAGCTTATGCAGGCGCTGAGGGTCATCACATCATCTTCGTCGGCCCCATGGGGTCGATACGGAGGTAACATGTAGTCGAAGCCCAGCAGCACCCGAACCAGTTGAACCCTATAAACTGTGGGTGGCATCGGATTACCGTGGAACACACGGCTGCCCGGTTGACTGATTCTGCCCTTGGCGACATCGACCAACTCGTCGTTCATGAAGTGCAGGAGAGTGCACGGAACGTCGGCGGTGCCTTGCGAAAACATGTAGGGCGTCAGGGATGCCCAGTCAAAGCCAAGGAGATGAAGTCATCGGCCGAGAGGCTTAATTAGTTACTATGATGGCGTCGAGCTCGGCTAATGTCGAGGCTCCGCCAATGGCGGGCGTGCAATTGACGGAGGGGCCGCTTGCTGCCGGGGTGCCGGCCGGCGTATTCTTCCCACACCCGGGTGCATTAAGCTGCAATGCCGGCGCCTCCGCGGGAGACACCAATGCCGCCTCCGCCGGAGACACCAATGGCGCCGCCGCGGGAGACACCAATGTCGCCTCCGCCGGAGACACCAATGGCGCCGCCGGTGTGTTGCGCGAGTTGCTGCCCGTGAAGCTGGGAATCGGGGGCGGCCCCTGTTGGCTGCCCGCCACCCACGCCTGCAGCCCAGAAACCAAGGTAGGTATAATGGCGGTGATCGTCGGTCCCAGTTGGTCTCACACTTGCTCTTCGACCATCTCCGGAATCCGCACCACTTGTGCCTTGAGTTGTTCAACCTCGCGCTGCTGGCTTTCCGAGCTTGTCTTTCTCTCCTTTCGCCCAGCGGTATAGTATTCCGACCATTTCGTGGACAAGCCTTTGCCGGCCACATGACCAGCTGACGACGGCTAACTGAGCTTATCCTTGTTTTTCATTATGTTCAACGCCCTATTTAAAGGGGTGTTGAAAGGGGAGCTCTGAGACGACCCCGCGCTACTGCTTTCAGTTTCCTGCGGAAGGAACGTGAACCATTTAGAAATTTGGCTTCATTAACTAGAATGCAACCATATGGAGCTAATTACGCGGGGGTGTATTCCTTACCAGAACACACTCAAGCGCCTTGGTCTTCGGATCCGTGGTAAGCTCCTTGGTTACCGGGTCAATCTTCTACCGGGCCCTGACATAGTTCCTGGTCTGCTTGTCACGGTATTTCTCGAAGCGGGGCGGTAGGCCTTGCTCGGCACGCTCCGCGTCCTCCTTGTCCCATATAGGTTCCGCCACTCTGTAACCGCCGGGACCGAGTTGGTGGACCCCTAAGTTCAAGTCCCGCATCTCTTTCCCCCACTGATTTGATTCCTCGGATGCGCCGCTCTCGCACTTGATCTTGAACTCCCGGTAGTCAACTTCGCTAATCGAAGGATTTTTCTCCTTGATGTTCTCATAACTATCACCTTTTTCAATCATGCTCTTCACCGCGCCTCTCCAAGTAGCCAGAGCCTTGCTCATCTTCATGAGGGCGGCACTGTTCACTTTATTCCCTGAGAGGCGTGTGTTTGCGAAGTCACCGGGGAACTTGTATCGTTCGTGCAGCTTCGTGAAGAGGAGGTTGCACAAATTCCCTCGGTCACGATGCCTTAGGTTCTCGGTGTTGATCGAGACGGTGCTCCGGAGAATGCACCCGAGTTGTCCCGCGTACCCCTTGACTATTTCTTTGGGCGCCGTTGGATGCCCCTTGGAGGACACTTCAGTAAATTCCTCCTTGACGGTGCCGAGCACGTTCGGGCGGCGGTCCTTCCGTTGCCTCTTCGGTTGGCTGCCATCTGTGCGTGCGCCGCCATCATCAGTGGTGGCATCCTCGGCGGCACCATCAGTGGTGTCATCCCTGACGTCACTAGGGGTTGTGTAGTTAGGATCGGTGTCTTCCGCGGCGTCCTCATAGCGCTGAGGTTCTTCCTCCATCTCCTGGGACAGCTCCCAGAATGCCTTGCCGCCCGAACCGCCGGCCTCATCGTTGTGGGCCATGTTTCGCTCTAAATAGGAAAAAAGTTTGGTCAAAAAGTTGGTTATTGTCAAGGAACAAGATCTCATCATTTAGGGTTTGTGAGGAATTATCATGGTCTCATCATTTAGGGTTTGTCGACACCGAGGCATCCTAAAAGCTAAGCTTTTATCATTTAGGGTTTGTTGACGCCGAGGCACCCTAAAAGCCTAAGTTTTCATCATTTAGGTTTTTATCGACACCGAGGCACCCTAATAAAAGCCAAGGTTTTATCATTTAGGGTTTGTCGACGCTGAGGCACCCTAAATGCTAAGTTAAGTTTTCATCATTTAGGGTTTATCAATGCCGAGGCACCCTAGGTTGACTGATATATATGGGTACTCTAAATGGCAGATCGCATCGGCAGCACCGCCTACTCGAGTGTCTAGGAAAAGAGCGCTGGTGCTTCCAATCATGCTACCAACTCACAGCCAGAGAAACAGAGAAGGCAACTTGCAGGTTAAACTATCCCAAACAGAGTATTATATCACAGGCACACTCATATATGGTGACAGATATAGTAATAAGTATGAGTTGATATCACACTTCTATATGTATAACACAAGAGGCAGTTGATCCTACTTAATTAAGTACTAAGATACCCCGGCCCATGCATTAGTCGCAAGTACCCCATATGTCCTATTTTTAGCAAAGTCATGCTAAAATTCACGGAAAATTTCAGCATGACCCTTGCTGAAAATAGGACATATGGAGTACCCGAATTTGCCGGAACGGAAGTTAATCGACATTCTGGAAAACTCAAGGGCCTCTCGGGGTACCTGCAAAATCATCACGACACGATGGTCGGAGACAAAACCCATTAAACTCCTTCCCTTCACTCGGGGTACATCAATATATCTTCTAGCCATGAAACCGTACCCTGATTCTCCTTTCTTCCTCTTGCCGAAGAGAAGTTGGCTGCAGAGGATGGTCCAACTCAGATCAGCGTGCAGAAGTTCATTGTATAATTCTGTTTAGTTCCAAGCATATACGAATACTCTTCAGAGTGGGCACAAAGATGGAAGCAAACTAATAACAAATTCAATACTTTTTGTGAGTTAGAAATTCAATACCATAATAAACATAAATAAATATTCACGAGGAATAGAACAGAAGAAATATCATTTCAAAATGTCGAAATACAATCGAGAAATGAAGGCTACGATTTAAATACAATCGATCTTAGCTAGCTATCTTTTCACAATCTTCTTGCCCTTCTTTTTCGCAAATGGAGTTCTTTTGTGGAACGGGCGTCCTTTAGGTAGGGTGGTCCTGCTCTTCTTGTGGTGTATGGCACTTCATCTTCGTCGTCATGTTCCATCTTCGGGTCGCCGTACTTGTCGAAGTCTTGCTCATTGGCGACTCCATCCATTCCGATGATCTTCCTTTTGCCTCTCCTCACGACAACATGACTGGGCTTTGACGGGTCGGTAATGAAGAAGCATTGGTCCACTTGGGAAGCCAGTACCCATGGCTCATTTTCACGGTGACGTTTGCACCCGCGGTCTTGGATTTGGCTTCGGGTATAACCATGGTGGTGAAATACCGGTCTTCTTTTAGGACGCTCTTGGCCCATCTGACACGGAACATCGGGACCTTCTCTCCAGCGTAGCTCAGCTCCCAGATCTCCTCGATCCTTCCGTAGTATCTGTCCTTGTCGTTACCGGTGTAGGATTCCATCGTTACCCCGGAGTTCTGATAACCCTCGCTCTTCATGTCCTTGTCCTCGGTGTAGTATGTGTAGCCGTTGATGTCGTACGCCTCATAGGTCATCAGGTTGTGCTCGGCGCCCTGTGACAAGGCGAATATGAGTTTTTCTTCCGCGGAAGAATCCTCATGTAAAGGGTACGACAGAAGCTTCTCCTTGAAACAACGCGTGAAACATGAGTTGTGCTCTTTGATTATATCTCCGTCCGTCCTCTGTTGGCCTCAGTCATTGTACGTCTTCTCAATAAAGGTTTTGTGCTCTACCACCCAAGGATCGACCACGTCTATGTGTTTTAGTGCGACTAGGTTTGCTCTTTCAAAGTCGGCGAGCCGACCCTCGAAGTCGACATGCATTTCGCGGCGACCATCGCGATGACCCCATCCAGCGAGCCTGCCGAGGTGCCTGTTGACAGCCAGACCAACGGGGTTCTCGATGCCTAGATAATTCATGCAGTATGAGATGCACTCTTCGGTCAGAAAGCCCCTGGCTGTGCTTCCCTCTGGACGTGACATGTTGCGAACGTATCCTTTGATGACACCATTCATCCTTTCGAACGGCATCATGTTGTGCAGGAACATCGGCCCGAGTTGGATGATATCTTCCATGATATGGACCAGCAGATGCACCATAACATCGAAGAATGTGGGCGGGAAGTACATCTCAAGCTCGCATAGTATCACCACGATCTCTTCCTGTAGCCTTCTGAGTTGCCTCACGCCAACCGACTTCCGAGAGATGACGTCGAAAAAGTTGCATAGGCCAAAGAGCGTTTCACGGACGTGCGCGTCCATGATCCCACGGATTGCAACTGGAATCCGCGTCATCAGCATGTGACAGTCATGAGACTTCATCCCGCTGAACTTCTGCTTCGCTGAGTCTAGGTATCTTCTTATCTTCCCCGCGTAACAGTAAGGAAGTTTTACTCCTACGAGGCAGGTGAAAAACTGCTCGATCTCCTCCTGACTTAGAGTGAAGCACGTGGGAGGGTAGTCATTTCCGGTCTTCTTGGCCTTTTTGCCTTTGCGACGACTTTCCATGTCCTGCTTCGCCTCATCATCATCATCATCATCATTAGGGTGAAGCTCCTCCCTGATGCCCATTGATTTCAAGTCTGCCCTTGCTTTCGGCCCATCTTTGGTCCTCTCTGGCATGTTGAGCAGGGTACCAAGCAGACTCTCGCACACGTTCCGTGATATGCATGACATCAAGGTGTGAGGCACATGGTGGATCTTCCAGTACGGCAAGTCCCAGAAAACAGACCTCGTTTTCCATACCTTCAGCAGCGGCTCTGGCGCCTTTCGTTTCTTTCCCGGCTCTGGCGCCTTTTGCTTCTTTCCCGGCAGTGGGCAATCTTTCCAATTTTTCAACAGCTCGTCTATTTCCTCGCCGCTCCTCGTACGTGGGCGTCTTCGGGGTTCGGTTTCACCATCGAACAGATCCTTGCGTTTTCTCCATGGGTCATCATCGCGAAGCCACCTTCGATGTCCCATGAACACGGTTTTCGAAGACCCGGGATCTCTATCTAGCTGGCGATACGTTGCGTCATCCATGCACCTGACGCATCCAGAAAATCCGTGGACCAGCTGCCCCGCGAGATATCCGTAACCGAGATAGTCGTGCACCGTCGTGAGCAGTGCGGCTCTCATAGGGAAATATTCTTTCTCTGCGGCATCCCACGTACTGGCTGGCGTTTTCCACAGCGTGCCTAGCTCCTCTTTCAGCAGCCCCAGATACAGATTGATGTCGTTCCCTGGTTGTTTCGGCCCTTCAATTAGCATACTCATGTGAATGTACTTCCTCTTCATGCACAACCAGGGGGGATGGTTGTACATCCACACAAACACAGGCCAGGTGCTATGTGTGCTTCTCAGGCTGCCAAACGGATTGACTCCATCGGTGCTCGCACCCAGCATGATGTTCCTTGGATCGTCCCCGAATTCTGGGTGTTCGAAGTTCAACGCTTGCCACTGGCTCGCATCCTTAGGGTGACTCAGCATCTTGTCTTTTTTATTTATCTCCGGATCATTTCCTTCATCTTCTCGCTTCTTCTCCTCCCTATCTGCGTGCCAACACAGGAGCTTTGCTAGCTTAGGGTCCGCGAAATACCGCTGCAGACGAGGAGTGATCGGAAAGTACCACACCACTTTTCAAGGAGCTTTCTTCCTCTTCTTGTATCGAGTGACGCCGCACACCGGACATATGGTAGACTTCGCGTGCTCGTCCCGATAAATGATGGAATTGTTCATGCACACATGGTATTCCACGTGCGGTAAATCCAGAGGACACACGATTTTCTTTGCCTCCTCAAAACTGGTCGGGCACTTATTCCCCTTGGGAAGCCGTTCGTGCCAGAATGACATGTTCTCGTCGAAGCATGCGTCGGTCATTTTGTGTTTTACCTTCATCTCCAGAGCCATGAGCGCTACTTTTAGGCAGGTATCCTCGGGCCTGCATCCTTCATACAATGGAGTAGCCGCGTCTATCTCCAGTTGATCCAGCTTGGCTTTCCCTCGGGCGGCAGCTCTTGCGTTATCCGTCTGCTTGAGAAGCAGCTCTTGAATATGAGGGTCCTGCACCCGGCCCATCGAGGGTCCATCGTTGTCTGCTCCGGCATCTTCATCTTCATGATCATGCCATTCGTCTTGATCTTCCTCATCATGTCCGGCATCTTCTACATGATGACTGTGTACTGCATCACCGTCGTGATCATGTCCTGGAGATTCTTCGTCTTCTCGCCCGCCCTTGCCGCGGTGGTTGTCTTGCTGCCTTTCCTCATTTCTTGCCCGGCCCCCATGGACGACTTCATAGTCATCTTCATCACCTTGCCACCGATAGCCATCCATGAAACCACGCAAGAGCAGGTGGTCCCGCACCTGCCCGGAATCCGGGTCCGCAATAAGGCACTTCAGCTTGCATCTTCGACACGGACATCTTATCTCCGTCTCGTTCTTTTGAAGCATCTCGGCCTTCGCCGAGCTCAAAAACCTATTCACGATGCCTTCGGTCATCGTGCGGACCATGGTCGCCTGCGGGGTAGAGCAAAACGATATTTTAGAACCAAGAAAAAATTTGGCATGACTTTGCCTAAAAATAGGACCAAAAAATGCATAGTTCCAAATTCTCGCCGAAACGGAAATGAATCAACATTCTGGCAAAATATTGGCAACTATCGCATTTCAAATACTGGTACCTGCAAACACAAACATATATGCAACACCACAAACATATGCAACACCACAAACATACGTAGATCTAGCTAGGCCATAAAAAGTGCATGTGCACGTTGTTGGAGGGAGAAAAAAGTAGATCTACAACATAAAGAAAGCTTTCCCCTTACTTACCTATCAAAAAAAGGTAATTTAACCACTTAATTTGAGTGAATCTATGGTGCGAATGAGGTGAGGAGGAGGAGGCAGCCGAGACAAGCTTGGAGGAGGAGGTGGAGAGAATGAAGTGGGGAAGTGAATGTCGTAGGTGGCTGTCCAAAATATCTAGCTGGTCTCAGGTTACTAATGGCGCACCACCTACAAATGCGCCATTAGTAACCCTTGTTACTAATGGCGCACCAGTTAGGGGTGCGCCATTACTAGTTTTGCAAAAAAAAAAAAATTGTTAGTAGTGGCGCACCATGGTTGTGGTGCGCCATTCCTAGTTTGAACTAGTAATGGCGCACTTCACACAGGTGCGCCATTACTAGTTTTGAAAAAAAAGTAGAAAAAAATTGTCACTAGTGGCGCACAAAGCGTGTGGTGCGCCATTACTAGTTTAACTAGTAATGGCGCACTGTGCCCTGGTGCGCCATTAATAGTTTTGGAAAAATAAAAAAATAAAATTTGCTAGTAATGGCGCACCGTGTGTCTGGTGCGCCATTAGTAATGAGGACACTAATGGCACACCTGCATCTGGTGCGCCACTGTTATATAGCAGTGGCGCACCGCATACATGGTGCGCCATTAATGTCCATATCAGCTATAGCCCTTTTCCTAGTAGTGGGTGGTTGAACAGGACCCCGTGAAGAGGGCTGGTTGAACAGTAGCCGGTGGAGGAGCGCGCGGTGGAGGCTGGATGAACAGGAGCCCATGGATGAACAGTCGCAGGTGGAGGCTAGAGGAGGTCGACGGTGGATGAATAGTAGCCCGTGGGGGCAGTCGGCGGTGGAGATGAACAGTATCCCGTGGAGTCCCGTTTTGTTGTACGCCACATGCCTCTCGATGAACAGGACCCCCGTTTCGACCGTAGCGCTCCAACACAAGTCCGTTTCCTCCGTTTTGCGGTACGCCACATCCCTCCCGATCAACAGGACCCCTTTTCCACCGTAGGAGGTCCGTTTCCTCCATTTTGCGGTACGCCAGACCCCTCCCGATAAACAGGATCCCGTTTCGACCGTGGCCGGTCGAACACAAGGCCGTTTCCTCCGTTCTGTGGTACGCCAGGCCTCGTTTCCATCGGCTGTTCCATCCAAGCCGGTTGGCTCCTGATGAACACGACGTATTCCGTTGCCTCCCGATGAACACGACGTTGTTTCTCCGTTCCGACCCAGTCGGTTTGCTGCCCGATGAACATGACGCCGTTGCTCCCGTCCATTGCCTCTCCATGTACACATGGCCTGGCCGTCCGCGAGTATGCGCTCGAGACCCCGCCTTTATGTATGTATGTGGCCGTATTTTTTGCCCTGTGGCTGTACGTACGTGTACAGGACTTAGACGGGACTGCGTGAACTGCTATGTCAGGTGCTCTACAACGACACACGTGCCGCTACTTACTCGGCCACGGTTCATACTTGCAGAGAGACCGATCGACCAGTATGTATGTACATGTTCGCGACCAGAATGACAACGCTACGTACTCTTCGACCAGGTGGCTCCCGACTGTCAGGCACTTCCTTGCGTGCGAAGATGTAGCTGGTGGGTCCCAGCTATCAGGGGGCGAATCATTTTTTTGCCCGTAATATGGACGCACTCCCTTGCGTGCAAAGATGTAGCTGGTAGGTCCCAGCATTAAGGGGAAAATGTTTTTTTCGTGAAATACGGTGGCCTGTCTGGTGGGTCCCTGCTGTCAGGTAGAGGAATAATCATTTTCCGCATAATAAGGAGGCACTTCCTTGCTGCTGCCGTGGACCCAGCTGTCAGCCTCTCCACGTACAGTACTCTTCCAATGGAAGTCGTTCCTTGACCATGTTGACCATGCCGCGCCAAGAGCACCAGGGCGGTTGACGACGGCGAGGCCTAGGAAGGGGACGACGCGGAGCTGGGGAAGACGTGGCAGTGGATGCCCACGTGGAGGGGAGTACGTGGGTTGACTGCTTCGGCTGTGGTGTGAGGCTGACGTCGCCGGAGAATAACAGGAGGTGTGGGTTAGTATAGAGGGATGGCATGGCTAGCGGTGGCAGCACAGCCGGACACGGGAGGCAGGACCAGGCGGCACGGCCGACGCTTATTTGGGCAGCTGGAGCAAGAAGACCAGAGGTTGAAGAAGCACTACGGTCGTTGGATGCAAATCGTACGGTCACTGGAGCTAGAATCGTTCATATTGACTAAGTTGACAAAGCCCTCCGTCCCCGTCATCTTCGTAGGCCCACAAGTCAGCCTCCCACTATGGTGGGCCCTAGCTAGCAGAGGGAGTATTCATTTTTTTTGTGCGTAATAATGAGGCACTTCCTTGCGTGCGAAGATATAGCTAGTGGGTCCGACCTGTCAATGGGGGGAACGTTTTTTCGCGAAATACAGCTTCCGGTGGGTCCCAGCTGTCACGTGGAGGAATCATTATTTTGCGCGTAATAAGGAGGCATTTCCTTGTGTGGGCCCCTACTGCCAGCCTGTTTCGATGGCTGTTGTATGTTGACCTCGCCGCGCCCAGAGCACAAATGCGGTGGACGAGGGCGAGGACCAGGAAGGGAACGACCCGGAGCCGGCGAAGCCACCGCAGCGGATGCCCACGCCGAGGGGAGTATGAGCGCTAACTGGTCGGCTGCGGGGTGAGGCTAACGTCGCCCGAACATAACAGGATGTGCGGGTGGGTAGAGGGATGGCCTGGCGGCAGCACAGCCAACCACGGGAGGAGGGAGCAGGCAGTCCTGCCGGCGCTGGTTTGGGCGGCTGGAGCAGGAAGATCAGAGATTGAAGAAGCACGGCGGCCGTTGGATGGACATCCAACAGTCAGTGCTCTGTGTCGACTAAGTTGACAAAGCGTTGCGTACGCGTCAAAAAAAAAATTAGGATGGTGTCATCGTCAACCTAGTAGGCCTAGAAGTCAGCCTCCAAATCTGTGGAAAACAACATACAACCCATTTCCCATTATTTTCAATAATTTACAACCCATTTGCTAATTCTTAAGGATATTTGAAGCCCATATTCTTTTTATTAGCATTACAGACCATATATTCTGGGCACTGCTAAAAAAATCAACGAAATTTTGCATATTTCGGGGGGGTCCAAACTCTTTTAATCACGAAATTTCGAGTCACGTTAAAAATAATTTTTAAAAAATTATATCAAAATAAAATTCAAAAAACAATTCTCCACAAAAAAATGAGTGAAATTTAAAATCTTAACTAGCAAGATGCCCGTGCGTTGCACGAAACATGAAGATGCATTTGTATGAGTAGTTTATCTTGTGGGAAAAAAGATGATATTTTAATGTAATTGTCAGTTAGCTTTGGTTTTTATAAGAGTAGAGAGTAGAGAAATCCAGAAAAATGATATTTTAATGTAATTTCCGGTTGGCTTTGGTTTAAAAATTTACAGCCCATTTCGTACAACTTATAGCCCATTTTCTGGGGAAGCCCATTTCTTACTACTTACATCCCTCCTCGTCTTGAAAGATTTGCAGCCCAGCAGGGTTGAGAAAAGCAAGTAGGCCTCAGTTTTGGTATTCTCCAAAAAAAAGAACTGGGCTAGCCATTTTCAGAAAGAAAAAATATATGAACTGGGCTCGTCATGTGATTAAATAAAAGCGTAAGCATGGGCTAGACGGGCCACAGCCCCCGCACAACGCGCAGTTGAGCTCCGTCTCTAAAACTAAAAAACAACTGGGCGAGCTGCTGGGTTCCTGGTGTTATCCGCTCGTTGTGTAATTTTCTTGTTTATTGACTACATTGACAATGGCGTGGGACCTAGTTGTCAAACAATTAGGAGGAAGTATTTTTTTGGCTTGTAATAACGAGGCACCTGCTTGCGTAATGCAATGACCCTGGTGGGTCCCTACTGTCAACCTCTCCACGTACAGTTATCTCCTGATTCCTCTTGGTTGTTGACAATATTGACAACGCCAGACGGCGGCGGGCACAGCGAGCGAACCAAGGCGGAGAACGACGGCGAGGCCTCGGACGGGAACGAACAGCAGCCGTGGCAGATGCGGCAGTGTAGTGGCAGGTGGAGGGGAGTATGAGGGCAACAACATGCAACTCAAGCTTACAAACGGTACAAAAAGCCCAAGGATTAATTGTTCATCAAATTTTTAGACAAAACCCAGATTGAACATGGTAGTAACATCTAACCCAACCACTCTTTTTCACAGTCACAAACAAATGGACCAGTCTGATCCATAAAATCAACATCCTGTGCAAAAAAAATTATTTTAGGATGACTACAACTTGTTGTAAATAGAAGCCGAGCACGTTTAGAAGCCCATTTGTCCACCTGAAACTTCTTTTTTTTTGCTGTTCAACGTGTCCTTCCGTGAGAAATCTCTTGCGGTAAAACTTAAGCCTCATGGACAATAGTAACCGCGCATTCAACAGGAAGAATGTGACAAAGCTTCTGTTTGCCTGGTTGGATGCATATCCTTCCATCATTATTGTCCTCAAACGAATGTCATGAGAACTGAGAAAATCCTGGTGCTTATTACGCCACCGATTGGTTATACGTTTTTCTCCATGTGGTCACAGTACCTATGTAGACATGAAGATTGAAAATAGTTAAGGTCTGAAAAAAGAGTATGTCGAAAGAGCGACAGCTGAACGGTTAATTCTAGTACAATATATACGGGCTTTCAATGTGCATGAAATCCTCACCTCTATATATAAATTCTCCAAAGATCGAAAGCATCGCAGCAAGCCAATAATTATGTTCAGATCAAAACTATACATTCCGATATATAAGATCTTGACAGAATCCAGCAGCATTGATAGGCTATGCATGACAAACTCTTCATTGAGCATATAACATAATATTAGTACCCAAAGTGTACTCCATGATGATATAAAACTTATGCGCACAAATGAAAAATGCGGCTTATGATTACAAATGTGTAGATGATAATATACGGTACCTGATAAGGTGAGGAGCCAAACACCAACTTCCTATGATCATTAAACGGATCACGAATTACACCCAAGGTCTCAAGTTTGGGCGCAGAGATGACAGTTATTTGCGAAGGTCTATAACAATTATCAAGGAGCAACCTTTGAAGTGAAGGGGCATCTTCGATGATGAGCTGCTGTCCTTCAAAACACATTCCAATGCTTTTAAGGTGAGGCGACTTAATTTGGAGATAACTGATAGGGATTTCTATTCCCAAAACAATCAGCAAGTGCTCCAGGGCAGGGCAATTGGAGTGGATGATGTTGTGTAGTGAGGCCTCCGACAGATAAACCACCACAGGCAAAAAAAATTTAGCAGTGGGAGTCGAAGCATTTGTACCAGATCATCTGGTAGATGGCACCGGAGAAAGGTGGCGGTGAGGAGAGAGGAGGAAAAGCGCGAGATGGACAACGGTGGTGTGGGCACGAATTCGTGGCATGTTCGTGGTATGAAACTTTCGTGCTAATGGTAGAACTCAAACTGCTGGAGTTTTCCGAATTCAGGGGATGTCAGCGAAGCGTCCACCGTGCCGGGTCTGGACAGCAGGTAGTGTGTAGGGATGTAGGGGCGTTGAACGGGGCCCTGCTAGGGAGAGGAGATGATGGCTCTGAGGAGATCAAATTCAGGAAGGTCAGATATCTAACGACAGTCGAGATTGAGGGGCCGGTGCGCCATAGAGGGCACCACCGAGTAGAGAGGACTTGTGTGCGGCAATAATCCTTGGTGGGGAGAAGCGAGATGATCTCCTCAAGGATGACGTCTGGGAGATCGCTGATGCGGTCCATCGGAGATTCTACCGGTTCCTCAGATCCGGGTGGGGGTGGGGGGCTCGCCGCTTCTCCACGCGCTGCCGGGTGCGGGATCTACAAGCGGCGTCATCGCTGGCGGGAGCCACATCTTCTTGGCACTGGGGCCAGACGACTCCATTTTCCTTGTGGGCATCGTGTCGAGCTCACGGGTTTGAGCAGGGTAGCCAGAGACGAGCCTAGTGGCAATGCGAGTGGGGAAGAAGGAGGGCTGCGGTTTTCTTTAGGAGTGGAAGAAGAGGAGCAGGCGTTTTCTGTACGAGTGAGGAAGAAGGTGAGCAGGGGTTTTCTGGACGAGTGAGGAAGACGGGGAGCGGGGGGAATTGGGGGGCGACGGAAGCACGAGAGTCCAGCGAGCTGTAGTATAAGTGGAAGCAAGGAAGAAGGAGGGTTTTTTCTAGGATTGCCCCCTCTTCAAGAAATATGGGCTTCTCCTCGCAAAAAACAAAAACAATTGGGCTTTAAGATGGATAGGCTTTTGTATCGGCCCAGTTGGTTGCTCGTGTTTCGTATTGGAGGGCCTTAACACTAGAGGCAGACCGAGACACTCTCCAGCTTATTGCCCATTCGAAAGAAAAAAAAGAGACGCCTCCAGCTTATGGCTGCTCATCGGTAACCTTTTTCAACTTGGCATCCACCAAATTAGAGGATGCGGTACTGGATGGAGGCACTCAGACTGGTCGCGTAGCGCGGCAAAGTGAGGTGTCAAATAACAGGCCTACAATATACTTACTAGATTGTAAAGGTTCACAGGCTAGTCAACATTCACATTAAACTAAGCTTCAGAAGATACGGTATGCATACTAACATTCAAAAGAACAAAAGTTCATCATGTTTATGCATCTCAATGATTCACCATACTATAACCAATACAAAGCTGTGAGAATGTGTGGAAATAAAGAAAATCGGTCGATGCTTCTCTGAGCAAAGGGCCTCCCTGCACACGCATTAATTTCCTGGGCATGCTTGTTTCTTCTCAATGTTGCGAGCACTTTGAGCATGTTGGCAACTCCACAGCTAGCTAGCTGCCTCATCGTGCAATTGATGCTGACACATTTGCAGCAAACACATGAGGCAATAGAGATGACTCAACATGAGTCCATATTGTGCAGTTCCCCTGAAATCATCTTCATTGTCCTGAATCTGAAAAGATAGGAAAACAATAGCTATAATTAAATGGTGTTGCAAAACAGTAGCACATATCAATAACTCGGCATGAAAAAACAGGATCATCTGGACGAAGGGGATACTTACCTACCTGAGGAAGATTATATATAGTTTCATAAGTCCTTGGTTGATTTCCACCTTCGGCTGCACTGCTTGTTTGCTCCTCCACACATGACAGGATTGTTCGCACTGCAATCAGCAAGTCAACGTATGAATAAGCTTATTTCATCTTGCGGTGGTCATTGTACCTAGTTACGAATGTAGGTATACCTGGAGCACCATGAGGTTAGCTGACAGCAAGTAGATACAGGCATATAAACTTTGTGCGGTGCTATCAAAATTGAGGTTTGTATCCCTTCTCGTTATGAGAATTCTTCTTGAAGTTGGTAGAATGTGACGGCTTGTTCTTTGCATCAAACTTGCCTTTCCCCTAAGATTTGTTCTTGTTGTTTTGGGGCTGGTTGGACTGGAAGTTCTTCTCGTGTACCATGTGGGCACTAGAAGATCCCTCAGCGACCCGAGCATGTGTGTCTTTTGCTCTCGCCTTCTCTTCAAATTCAAGAGTGCTAATGAGATCCGAAACGGAAAACTCGTGTCTCTTGTTTTTTAGAGAAGTAGCAAAATCGTTCCACGAAGGTGGAAGCTTGGCAATGATGGTCCTAGCAACAAATTTGTCCGGCAACACACACTTAAAGTACTCAAGTTCCTTAGCGAGTGACTGTATCTCATGAGTCTGCTGAACAACAGAGCGCTCATCAGTCATCTTGTAGTCACAGAATTGCTCCATGATGTACAACTCGTTGCCAGCGCCTGAGGCCCCAAACGTGGCCTCGAGCGCAGTCCACATGTCTTTGCCGCTGTCAAACGACGTATATGAATCCACAATGGAATCGTCAAGAACACTTAGCAGGGCGACTTTGAAGTGGGTATCCATGTTCTCAAAAGCTTCCTGATGTGTAGCATTAAGATCGCCCTCAGGCTTACCCTTAGTGGCGTCATAGCAGTACAATATCTGAAACCAATATACTGCTCTTGTGCGCCACCTTTTATATTGCACCCCCTTAAAAGTAGGCGGCTTCAAAAGCGCAGCAAAACCACTCGGAGTAAATTGCCTATAATCAGGTTTTTGGATTGGATTGTTGAATATATGAGCAATTTACTATGAGATTTAATCCGAATCAATAGTAAATAGATCATGACGACAATTGCAAAGGACAAAGTAATGATGTAGACTAAACAGGAAGACAAAATCACATACTATACAGCGGGAGCAGAACCGCTATGGTTGATGTTGTCACTCATGTCGTTGATGAAGAGGTTACCGAGGTTAGGGAAGAAGGCTGTCGTCGAGGAAGTTGTCGCTGGCAGCAGTCACAGGAGTGTCCTCCCCAAAAACCTGATCGCCCTCTCCCGTATTGGATCACGAAAGGCGGGGCCCAGAGGACTGTTGTCCCTTCTCGCGGTGCATGCCGGAAGGAGATGGAGAAGAATTGTGTGGCTGCGCTAAGATCTGGAACAGTGCAAGACCATATGATACAATGGCGGCTATGGTAGAGCCTGTCAGGTTGGTCGTGCGAGTAAGACCAAGTATAATAGTAGGCCTTTGGCCCAAACCCCACGTCCAAGTCAATAATAGCCCCACTATCCAAAAGAATAAGAAACGGTTGAGTAATTAAGGCGTCCATTAATTATTAGTTAATGACTTAATAAATTTTCCGACCAACAAAAATATAGACCACGTGGATAGCTTTTGTCCTTGGACAGGCTCATTCCCGAAGAGCGTGCGTGTAGGTTTCCTATTATCATGCTCATGCAAATGCTAGAATAGATCACATTATAAAGTGGTGCAACTTACACTCACCTAGCAGTATGGGACTAAACTTTAGTCCCACTCACACAACACTTAGAGCATGGTTAATAGTATAGCCAACATCCGGCTATATGAAGTTGACACATCATCTAGAAGCAACCTAATATCCTGCTAGTACAATAGTTAGTCCCTTTAGTATAATCTACTATATCATTAATAATGGCCCCACCTTTTGTCTCACAAAGTATGTTGGAGCTCCTGCTACAATCGGCTACAAGTTTACAACCCACTTCTCTTCTCTCTCCTCTTCTCTCTCCTTCAACTGAGCACAAATACTATATTTAAATCCTTATGTCATCTAATTGTAGTACTTGCTCTAAAGTTACTCTCCACTATGTAGTCTGAAATGCCAGGCGTGCAGCGGGCGGTGCCGTCAGTCGGCGCGCCGCTTCAACGGCGGAAGCAGTGAGAGGTCGCGTCGCCCTGACTTGCCATCAATGTGGAGCAGCGGGCTCAGCTGGCGCCGGGCGGGAAGCGCGCGTGGGAAGGGGAAGGGGTTTTGTTAGGCCAAGAAGGTGAGAAGCCAACTTGGGATCGATCCGGACGGGGAAATATCATGTGCTCCCATACTCACTAGTAGTTTCATGCATATGACACTAGTCTATGTTACTACTCCCTCCTTTCCGGTTTATAGGGCTTATCTCAAAATCTTAGTTTTTCCATTTTATAAGGATCAATTTGGTTGTTTCCCACCACAAGTTTATATTTCAAGGTGCATTAAATAATTGCATGCAAGTATTAAGAGAAAATTGACCAATGCATGTACTTTATGCATGCATGCATTGCAATTAATACAATGGTAAACATAAATTTTTGAGGAAAACAAGAGGATTAGTTGGGTGCTTTTGCAAATTACAAAAAGTATTCCACCACTCATCATCTATCTTGGTTGGTGAGATTTTCGAATTGAGCCCTATAAACCGGAAAGGAGCGAGCCCTATAAACTGGAAAGGAGGGAGTAGTACAGTAATGTTATGATGGCTTCATTTATTACCATGTAGACTCATCTTGTCTTGGGAAATGCTATGTTACAGTAACATATTATGTTACCACTTCTCATTAACTACTTGCCACATAACCCCCAAAGTCAATTTTGGTACGATTTTTACCCTTAAATATCTAAAACCGGGTATATCACCCCCTTGAGCGGTATTAGTGTTCACATGTTAGAGTTTAGGCGATTCTGATTGTTGACTAGGAATTGACTAATTATTTACACTTATGAAATGGCAACGACGCCGTCGGTGCCGCGGATGTCGTCAGACATGTACCCAATGCACCCCGACCTTGCCTGCGAGGAGAGGAGATCATGCGGGTGCCTTTCAAGCTCAAGGGGTCGTCGGGCTACCTCGTCGGCTCGTCGCCCGCCTCATAGTGGGAGTAACTTAGGTACTAGTAACATAGCACACTCCAAGAAAATTTTGCTTATGTGGCATGTAGTTAATGAGGAGAGAGATCTTTGGAGTAACATAGTAATATGTTACAGTATAAGTTACTCCCCACTATGACCAGCCTTGGCCTCTCCCAGTGCTCCACCATGTATAGCTGCTAAGCCTGCCACGTAGGCATAAAATATGACGTGGCAAGTTAATTAAGAAGAGAGAGACTCGCTTGGTGACCCCAGGAAGAAACGGTGGAAAGACAGTTTTGAGTCTATAGCTAATTAAATGAAGCAAGCTTAGAAACAACAAACTAAGGACCTATGCATTGGAGACTTGAGTTGCTAAGCCATTTAATGCACTTAGCACCTCATCTAAGCACATTTGCATTGGAACAGGTCTTAATTCCATACAGTATCATAATATGATACTCAACTCTCTCTTTCTTCATTTAATTCTATGCCACCTCATCAAATTTGCCTACTACTAGTTGGCATGCATGATACTACTTATAATACTCCCATTACAACCAGCCTGGTAGAATTAAAATACATAATCTAAATGGTCGCCGCCCGATCTCTTTGTCCTCCTCCAGCATCCGGCAGAAGAAGAATCGTGCAAGACATCGGCTGTATTCGCCGGCGTCGCCTCGGCGGTGGCCTTCATGGGATACAATCGGTGGCGGCCTCCCGTGTTCTACTTCTCCTCGATGATGGCAGCGGGCGGGGACATGCTGCCCGTTACCTCGTCGACATCCGCATAGCCACATCACCTCGTCGACCTCCGCAGCAGCTTCTTTCTCTGCCTACATGTCGCGGCTATGAGCGCGTCGATGATGGATGGCGCAGTCGCAGACACTGGAGGTGATGTACGACACGGCGGCATCGAGGGCAGCGACGATGCCCGTGCCACCGTGCTCCCCGACAAGCCGGCGTGGAGCAAGTCGGCACTCTTCCTCGAGCTGTATTGGAGAGGCCAGCTGCGGAACCACGCTTGGCTTAGTGCGGCAACTACCTCTGACGGGCTAGGCGAGGTAGGTGGAGAAGCGAGCTGCCTCACTCGTAACTGTCGGGCTCGGCGGGCCACCCAGGCGGCTTTTATGCCGGAGAACTTCTCTTCCTGCTCGTCGGATGCCGCCGAAAGAGTGGAAAAAATGGTGGAAGGAGGAGCTTGGCCGGCGTCCTGCTCTTGAACAGACGTGTGTGGCCGGAGCTGGTTTCTCGCATTCCACGCGGTTTTAAATGTAGGTTTTTGAATGTGGCGAGGAGGCGGGTACAACTGGGAGTGCAGCGGGCGACGCCCTGGGCCGGCGTGCCGCTTCAAATGGCGGACACAGTGAGAGGTCGCGTCCGCCCTGACCCCCTTGACCGTGGACCTTGACGGTGTACGTCACCTTGTGTCCAGATCTGAGATGCCACGTGTATCAGATGAATGACTCCAAGCTCGACCACCGTGATGCAAGAGGTGCGAGCCGAGGAACACTGTTGGAGACACCCCCCCTCTGACTAGCCGCAATGGGTAGTAACATAGACTAGTAACATGCTCATGTTACTCATGTTGCTAGTCTATGTTTGTACTACCTCTATAGTAACAGTCTGAGGGGGTTAACATATGTGTGGTAGCATGCAACACTACATTTATTAGGGTATAGACACATCTTGCCTTGATATGTGTGATGTTACTACTTTCCTCTCTTTCTTCATTTATTGCTTGTCACATCATCTACTTTATCTAGACATGTGTGATGTTACTACCTATGTTACTCCCACTGTGGGTAGTCTCAGTGTGTGCTTCTCGTCGTTCTGCGAGTAGACGGGACACCTCAAAGTTAATACGTAGTAGTATTTAGTACTCTCTCCAAAAAGGGCCGACCATGTCCATGGCTACCATCCCGTGCTCGGTCATTGAGTACATGCACTATTCACGTGCCATCGAGGAGGAAAAATATTGCATAGCACTAGGTGGCATCGTAGTGCACGACTCACTTACGCACTGGTTATCTCACTTTTCTTGCATGACACGTGCACCTTGATGCTAGATGTCTCGCGTGTTGGCAAAAGGATGAACAAAGCTCACGTCAAAAAAAGAGAGTGGAAGAACATAGAGCATGATTGGTTTGCTGCCAATATTTGGCTAGCCAAATGTTGGAATTGCCAAATATTGGCAATACCAAGACTTGCCAAATATTGGCAACTTTATGTGAGATAGGCAAAACAACTCGGTAACCAACTAAGTAGTAGTAGCGAATATTTGGCACAATGCCAAACATTGGCATGCCTATTTTTGGCACCAAACCAATTATGCTCATAGATTCCCGACGACCGAGAAGGAGCAAGGAACCTCGTGGTGGAGCGTCTGCAATCATAATATTTTATATTATTCAGCGATATAAAATCCAATCATCTCCACAGTAGACCGGAAGAGTACGAAACACGGCAGCCCAGTGTAGTACTACATGGCTAACCTACGCTATCACCATATTTCCTGGCCTCCGTGTGACACCTAGCTCTAGCAATCCAGCAGCCCGTATCGCTTCTCGCTCCTCGTCTCTCTCAAAGTGCGGCGGGCTGGCATTTTTGCCGTCTATTGAGGTCGGTTAACTCATCAGATGTTACCGACTCTTGGGTGGGATATTTTTTTGGTGGGTTTGGGGCAACTTGCTCCAATTTAACCCTCATGTTTGGATACTTTAGAGCTATTTGAGCCCCAACTAGCTCAAACTAACTCTAACCCATGGATCCAAACAGGGCCAAAGTTAGTCTCGGAAAACGCATTAAGCCCTATATACATGGACAGACGGAGTACATGATACTAGCAAACGCTCACCATCAGTAGTAGTTCATTGGTTGGTTTTGATTTTTGATTCAGTTGCTGTGCTGCTACCGCCAATATTCACATGTGGTTGTTTCTAGCGTAAAAAAAGGAGGTACTAGTACTTACTGTGTGAAAGGTGAAGTGATGGTTGCTTCGCCCGACCAACTTATTACTCTGGGAATATGGGAGTACCATCGGATTCAAGGAACAGAGAAATGATGGTTGCTTCGTCCAAGCAACTTACTGTGGCGAAGGTGGGGCTCTGTGATTTGACTGCTCACTAGTCATTACTACTGCGGCGCAATGACCGTGGTGAATCTTTCCCTGCAGTTGTGCACTCAATATTGCTTCATGGTAGGTGGAGCCGGATGAAGGATGTCCCACATGTCGGCGAAACGAAGTTGAATTGTTTCTGGCATTGCTATCAATCCTTCAGGATTTGTTTATATGTATGCATAATTTTAATGAAATTGTACTGTGATGCTATGAAGATTTCAACTTTGGTTCCCGCAGGAAAAAAAGGTTTCAACTTAGGATTCATGTGTCCTCTTGCCTCAAGATTATCTCGTTACAACATTCCATCAAATACAAATGAAACTACCATGGCTGCTAATGCATCTCAATGGTTCGCAGAGCAACGCCAATATTCACATCACAACTGAAGACAAAGTTGTGAGAAGGTATACAAATAAAGAAAAATATATAATTGATCGATGTTGTTCGTAGGCATGGCTCCATTTCCTAGGCACAGTGTTCATTGCTTGGCAGCTAGTTTCACCAAGCTCTGTAGCCAAAAAAAGAGGTGTATGGAGGACACCACAATCCGATCATTTTGTGCAGCTCCACTAAAATCGAGCGGACCATCCCTGTTTACAAAGATATCCAGTCAGTGTGATGACAATAATAGTGGAACTGGATGATGAAACATAACACATACAAATAGAAGCCGATCACCTCTGCGATCTCTCTTTAGGACTAACTACTTGTTGGAGAAGATTAGGCACGGAGTTGGATGAGAAGGATAGCAAAACCAATCTCCCTTTCTGCAGTCCCACAAAAATGTAAAAACGTTGCCTGTGTGACATTTTGGCAGAACTGCACAAAACACTCTTAAGAAAAAAGTGATTTGTGCAGCTCACCAAAAGGTCGCAATAGCAACGAGGTGAAAATGGATAGCCCTGTTTGCGAAAGGAGGTAGAAAGGAAACAATTACTGCCCAATAACACGAGCTGAAGACACATACACCGACAAAAAAGAAGCATATTCCATGTAATAAGGGAAAGATAGCAACATGGTGGTTTATCAAAAATGGTTTGAGGACGAGATTGCAAGATGGAAAGCATGCCGGCCGAGATACGTTTTAAGCAAACAACTAAAGAAGATCCACATGTAGCAACGCGGGAAGATGGGTAGTGGAGCAAGGCCGGAGGAAGCTGTACCCGAGGGTCGTCGGGATGTTACTAGGAGGGCGCCGGCAGCCGGGATCTGCCCATATTGCGGCAGCGAGCAAGTGGCGAAGGCCCTACCATGCCGGAGCTTGGTCAGAGAGAATGGCGGGTACCGCAGATCGGGACGTGCTGCCTCAACGCCGTCGAACGGAGAAACGATGCACATCCTCCCTTTCCGCCGTCGGACGGGATGCAGCCGGATCACTGACCAACGGTGAGAGAGAGGCCACCGCCGCCTTGTGTGAGATGGTGTGACGAGAGACAAACCCCGGCAGACAGGCTCCGTTCTATATAGTGGAGCGGATTTTTCCATTTTCCCCACGGCAATCGTTTTATATTATGTACGTGCCATTGAGGAATATATAACTTTATTTAATACTAACACGTCAAGTCGAACTTTGTTCCGTCTAGGCGTGGTACCCGACCCTCCTTCGAGTAGACAACCACTACACGCGTCAAATTATCACGTGGGCTGCCTTTTCGTACAGGAACGAACTCCACCATGTACCCGCGCAGGTGTGGCCGGGAACGAGACGTGAGTACATGCGTCCTGCATGTACCTCTTCTTTAGGTGCAGGTACGTATGTGGCTGGGTGTGAGAGAGATGGTTTGTGTGAAACAGAGGCAATGTGTCGATGATATCTCAAACAAAAAAACGTAGCATATGCAATGTGTGTGAAACGGAGTCATGGACGTGAGATATCGATAGAATCGAAAACAGGGATGAAGTGTGTGATTGCGCGATCGATAAAGAGTGCCATCGAATTTGTGTTTTCCCACGTCAAAGATACAGGGCGGCTGGCCTAATGGAATTTGAGAGGGCAGAGGTGCATTTTTTTCCTATGGCATGGGTACCTACCTACAACGTCCGACTATCGGTGTGTGGTGGGGGGGGTGGGCAGAGACCGATCGACTAGTATATGTGTGGGGAAGGAAAGGGACCTAGCTATGTATTGAGGGAGATCGATCAACATCCATGGATATGTGTAGCAGAGGAATAAGGTTGGGAGAAAGACAAAGGTAGAGCGTCGGAGGGTTAGTGGTGGAGTGGTGTCTCACAAATGGTGGGAGAGGCCTGCTAGACAAACGGAGGTTACGAGTGCAATATCAATAAGAGAGGGCGGGGGATGTCTGTCTGTCTATGCACGTGCGTGTGAGAGATGGGTCGGGAGGTATGCAAGGATGATGAGGGGAGACGATATGGTTGTGGTAAGCATACGTAACTACATAGGAAGATCAATCGTCGTGTGTCCGAGAAAGGGAGAGACATAACTAATGAGGTAAGTCTACCGGTGCGTGGGGAAAATGAATTATAGTCGACCTGGCTATATGTAGGGAGATCGGTACGTATACATGCATGCATGTTTTAGAAGCAAATAAGGTCCAGAAAGACAAACAGGGGGAGAGGGGCGTGTACTTTCACAAAGGTAGATGGCTAGCGTGTACTTTTGCATAATGTAGGGGGCGGGGCACTATACTTTTTTGCTGTACGATGCATGAAAGTGGCTTTTGCAGCTCAGGGCTAAATACTTGTCATCATGTAGGGGGCGGGGCACTATACTTTGTGTGATAAACACGGTGTATGTATGGAACATGGTTTAGATTATGAATATATAGTTAGTACATAAAATGTACTATTATTTGGAATCAACATCAAGTGTATTCAAAAAATTGAATTCGAGTTCATATAGTACACATAGTTCATATCTATCTCTATAGTAATCATGTGGTGTGTTGTTAAGGTAATACACGAATGATGGTTGAAGTTGGCAACAATCATGATTGTATATTCTTACTGAAATAGAGAAACGAATTCAAATTTAGTTCGAATTGCAGCGGTAGTATAGACATTTGGAATGCACTAAAATTTTGGTATGAGTAGGTTACATGCATTATACAGCCAGCGAAAAAATTTAATTGGACATAACATGGATTCATAGCTTCGAATAGCATTTTTATAGTAAAACGGGACAAGACTCTCTCTTTGTGTGGTGTGAATAGTTTTATTTTTTCCATTGAGAGAAGTGCGAATTGATTTGGTACGTACAAGTACAATATTACACGTTAGGCTTGTCCCTAAAATTCAACCCGCGCCTTGTATATCCCGAAAATTCAGATATCGTGCTCCCAAAACTGGCACCTTCACAACCCGCGCCTTGCTATCCTGAAATTACAACGCGCGCGAAAACACCCTCCAGCTGCCAAATCCCGACACGCGAAATCCCCCTTCTAACCCTGAGCGGAAAGGGCCGCTAGTTCAAATCGGTGGGGGTACTTTTGTAACACACCCTACATTTTGGACAAGCGCGTCCCTAAGTCATGGTCCCCCTCCCATCTCCTCCTTTTCGCCATTCGAAATCCTAGGCCGCCATAACCTCTCTGCTCCAGCCGCAAAACCCCACCCTCCTCTGTCTGCCACCTCACCGCTGCCCAGCCGGAGCCTCTTCCCCGACGATGTCATCCACCGCAACAGCTCGACGTCCCTCGTCCACCTCCCCGGATGAGGATCCGTCGTCCATCTCATCGTCATGACAATTCAGCCGCCCCGTCCTCCACCTCCAAGGAGCTGCTCCGACGATTGCCTCATCTATTGTGGCTGCTCCATCCCCACAGCACCGCCTTAACCTGCTCCACCGAAACTGCAGCATCCCCATCGACTCCTCGGACGAAACCGAGGCCTACTCGGTGCCACCAAAGAGGTTGTACACAAATCGCATCACACCTTCTCCTTAACTCGACCTCCCGGTGCCGACGGTGCTCCATCCCGCACCCCCTTCGAGCGGCTACCTCTAAGCCGGCGCCACGGGCGACATCTCCATGGCGGCTCTCCCCCAGTGCGAGGACCCTTCGGCGGCGGCGACCATACCAGCCGGATCTGCTGCTGCTACTCCGTCTCTCGCTCGCTCGCTCGCGCAGCTGCTGCTGCTCCGGCTCTCGCTCGCGCTGCTGCTGCTCCAGCTCGCGCTCGCGCTGCTACTTCTGCTGCTCCGGCTCTCGCTCGCTCGCTCGCGATGCTGCTGCTGCTCTCCCCCTCGCTCGTGCTGCTGCTCTGCTCCAATTTAGCTACACTTCAGTCGACTGGATTGACTTTTGGGTCAGTCGATTTTCAGGGGGTGGGGGGGGCTCACCGGAGTTAAGCAAGAACCACCCACAGCGGGGAGGGGGGCTCGCCGGAGAGGCAATCCACTATCTATCTTAGGGTTCAGGGTGGGGGCGGCGGACCGGCGGTGGGGAGTTGTTTCGAGGAGGCGGGGCGGCGGCGGACCGGTGGTGGGGAGTTGTTTTGGGGCGGTGAGGCGGCGAGGTGGCGCGGGGGCCGGCGGTTCGGCCGGTGGTGGCTGGCGGCTCAGGGGGGTGCAGGTTGAAGATGAACTGCAGGCCCTCCCTAAACTACATGTCAAGTGCCTCTCTGCTACCATTGCGTTCAGTTTCGAAAGTAACATTCCGATTCCACAGTAAATTTCAGTTTCGACAGTTAAGTTCAGAGTCAACAATTTTTACCTCATCTGTTGTAGTCAGGTGGTTTTTGGCGATGTAAATCTTACATCTATCACTTTTTGGTAATGTATTTTACATCATCTATTGGAGATCCTATTAGAATCCCACTTGAGACTAACGATGTCTATCTTGTGCTCCTTCAGCCTCGACGTCTTATGTCTCATCGGAGCTGCTCCAACGATAGAACGATCCGTCACAACAGAGGAGTGCCCTGGACGCCGTATACAGATTCCTCAGATCTTCCTCCACACCTCCGATAGCCACCTCTGCCTCAACTTCTTCAGCGACCAACCCAATGATGTTGAGGTCGACACGGCTACGGCAAAGAGGTTGTACACTTGTCGCATCACTTATTACTCTACATTCATGTCGATCCATTAGGGCTATTTTGGTTCAACGGAAAAATATAGCAATAGGAAATTTTCCTATGGCGCTCTGCTATTCAATTATTCATGCATTTTGTTGAAAGGAATGGAGCAAAACATCCACCTAGACCTACTTTTCAAAATCCTATGCATGAAAACAAGACCAAGTGCATTAGTGGCAGAATAACATTCTAACTGTACATGCTTTCATATGGTTTCACTTTATTTTGGCCATGTTTCTTTGCATTCCTCTGCTCCTCCAATTCCTGTGAACCAAACACCCAAGTTGACAGAAATCCTGTGTTCACAAATGCTCTGTTTCCCATGTGCATTCCTATCCTATTCCGATGTTTTTCCTATCCCGGCGTTTTTAGAATCATGCAAGCCAAATGAGCCCTTACAGAATTACTTCAGTTACAGGTAGGTGTCGAAGAAAACTTTGTGTGGTTTGTCCTGCTCCTGCCGCGACGTCGTCCACCTCACTTGAGCTGCTCCATCGACAGAAGCATCCACCAAACCAGACATCACGACTCCTGACCGTCTTTCGCCGCCTATGATCTTTTTCCCTGCCGCCGGCACCCACCGTGACGGCATCACCATCATCCACTCAGCAGATGAACCTGAGGAGTACACGGGTCCACAAGAGAGGTCGCACTCTTTTCTTTCTGCTTATGTTATGCATTGCTTAAAATTACCTGCTACTTTATCGTCATGTTCACCTCTTAGACTCCAAGTCAGGTCCAAATAATGTTCAAACATGAGTTCTAAATTAGTTGTGGGGCACATATCGAGGCAGCAATGAATAGTTACTCTGTCTAATATCTGGTTCACCTAGGGTATGCCTATGTTGTTCATCTTGGGTGGGAAACAAATAGTAAAGCAATCATCATCTGTATTTTTTTTAAATTAAAGCAATCATCAGCCTGCTATCATTATTTTTGGATCCATCCACTGGTTGTTACCATCACTCTAGATTTCTGCATGCTCTCCTTACATAATCTCACCATATTTTTTTCATATGCATGTCAGATATTGTACACAGTCATGCTGAACATGTAGAGAAAAAGAGAAGAGTTTCGCACGGCAATACAATGTCATGCAGACATCCCTCCATGGTGGGTTCAATGACAAACCCTCCCCCCTCTCTAGATTGTAATCCACAGGAAGATACATGTTCTGAGGTGGATTCGGACGCAGCTGACCACTCCTATTTACCCCCCAAGGTGTTTGCTCTACCTTGGCATGATGATGTTAGTCATATCATGCATATGTTGCCTTGCAGTGCCTACTTTTGACAGCATATATGTCATCTGCTTAGTTTAGACATGTTTTGTAATGCCACCTATTTAGTTTCTATATCATATGTGGGAATTATGCAGTCTCATGTCTTTTAGCCAGCCATAATATATGTGAAATGTGCAATGCCATCCTGTTTAATCAGGCATCATATATTTGAATGGTATCTTGCCCATTTTTCTTCATTACATTTCCATTTGTTGACAATGTTTGTACATTAAACTACTCTTGCCGTGAATCGGCCATTTGGGTGGGAGATGGAAAAATCTGGAGTGAAAACAAGGCCTTCAGAGCAGACAGTGCTACCTGTCGAAGTAGATCTCTTGTTGGGTCCCAATAGCTCCTCAGAGATGGATTCAGATATAGATGACTAGTCCTATTCCCCCACCGAGGTGTATGCTCTAACTTGGCACGGTTATACTGCTCATATCATGCATATGGTGTCTTGCATTGCATAGTTTAGACATCATATACACAATATTCAACACCATGTTCTTAGTCCAGACATCATATCGAATGCCCTCTGTTTAGCATATAAATCACATATGTGAACTAAATCATGCGATCCTGATTACTTAGATAACATGTATGTGAATTATGTCATGCGATCCTGTTTAGTTATTCATCATATCTTTGAATTATGTTATGCTATGCTATCCAGTTTAGATAGACATATATGTGAAATTATGTCATGCTATCCGTTTTAGTTAAACAACATACATGTCAACTATTTCATGCCCTCTTTTTTCCACACTATCTATTGCATCTGTCTCTCATACAATGTCCGTCCATTCAACTATGTTTCCTGTTTATCAGCCATTTGAATTGGAGCGGGTGATGCCAGTATCTAGCAGAATAAAAACATGGTCTTCAAATAAAACAGTGCTACCTCTTGGTGGAGATAGCACCCCGGTTGTACATGCACGAGAACCAGCCCTACCACACATAACCCAGACTCTCACAGATTGTACCCCTACTCGATGGTCAGAGAACTAGCTTCACCCAATCTAACCCCAACCCCAGCAGATAGTAACCCAGTTCCTGTTGAGATGATGATGTGTCCAAAGGGCCAGTACTACCACGGCGAACCCCAACTCCACCAGTTAGTACGCCTATTCCTGTGGAGGAAGCACAACCAGCCAGACGTAGTTTAGCATCTATCGCATTTGATGTTGTTAAATCCTATGTGCGTATCTTCCCATCTTGGAAATATTATACTGAAGATGAAGGGAAATGCCAGTTGCAGGTGTTTGTCCAGGAGTTATGTGTAAGTAATGTTATTCATGGCAATTACTTTGCTTTGTCCCATACATTCTACCTCCATGATGGTTATAATACAGCAAATTTTCCCATTTTTCTCCATAGAGAAGGACTGATTTGGAAACTCAGGATGAGGTAACCTGTGCTAATACCTCTGCTATCTTCAAGAATGCTTGGTGGCAGTATCGGAATTACCTGAGGAAAACGTACTTCACTGGCAAAGAAACTCATCAAATTCCCTTACGTTCTCCTGAGACACACTTACTGGACGATGACTGGGAACGCCTTGTTCTATACTGGTCTCGAACCAAGAATGTGGTAAGGTCTATGAGCTCATTTTTTAAGTACTGTATTTTTGTGTCTTACTGTACTCTGTTCATGTAGAACAAGTGCTTAAACCTGAAGAACAACTATTCTAATTTAAGATTCCATTGCTATCGTGCATACTGCTTTGCTCTTGTATCACTGTATTTACTCATACAAACTTATTTTTAAATTGAAGGATCCAACCGGAACTCTAATGGCACAGCAGGTATGTTGACGCATGTTTCTTTAACAGTTTGCTCTTATCAATAGCTCTGTTGATTTCAATTTCAATTGTGTATACAGTTGACTTCTCATATCATGCACATTACTAGCATCAAAATAGAACCAATAGTGTTGTTGTATATGTAGACCCATGGTACCCATCTGAAATCTTGTTGTGCCGTGTAGTTTCCCACGCTTTGTATTCTTTCACTGCTGCATTGTCTTGAACTGATATGATTTGAACCGTGTCTCTATTTTGATTTGGTAAGACAATGCAGTTACCATAGGACATAGATATATGTTTGTTTGATGCTTTTATTATGTACTAGTACTTGGCAATAGAAGACTTGGTAGTTTAATCTTGTCCACCTTACTAATGAACTGGTTCACCGAAATGAGTTTCATATACTAGTACATGCTAAACATGTTATGTGTCTGCTTGTTTCTTCTTTTAGAATGCTGATAGAATATTGGGGAAGAGTGCCTTATTAAGCAATGGTAAAGGAAGTAATGCAGGTAAGGTTCAGGATAGTGAGATATCCTTGTTGGTCTCCAACAAAGCTGATAAAACAGCTAAGGAAGACTATCTTGAAGATAGTGAGACAACCCCAAAGTCCTGTCTTGGTTTAGTGTTCGAGTTACTGGACACTACCGCTTGCATTCAAACTCACTATCTGAATCAGTTTGGTTTCTTGAGTCTCAACTACAGGCTGAAAGACATCGATCAGCTATGCTGCGACAAGAAGCAGAAGGACTACGGAAGTCCCTGGAGCATTCGGATGCATACTTTCAGGTGTAACAGCAAGCGTTGGAGGATTTTAGCGCCAAATAGGACAAAGCTAATAAGCTTGCTAAGCTTATTGCCAGCATGGTGGATACCCAGGATAACGTTTCTTGAGCTCTTTTGAAGTTGTTTCAGTTATGCTTTTGTTTTGCTGCCGCGTTTATTTGCACTGGTGGCTAATATTGACGGCCAGTGTATGTAATATGCTGCTTTGTTCCCTATATTTGCACTGGTGGCGAACTTTGATGCCCAGTGGATGTAATATGTGTAATAGTTGTAATAGGCTAGCGTTAGTTGCTTGCTTATTTATTTCCTTATTGTCTTGTTTAGTTGTTTGCTTGTAGTCACTGCAGTTCTTTTTCCGTGTTTCCCTAGTGGCCACAATAACCTATTTTTGGTAACTAGGCCACAATAATCATGGCAACACACGGACTGTTGTAACCATGGGCCTCCTGCGGGCCGTAGGATCCATGGGCCTTCTACGGGCCGTAGGATCCATGGGCCTTCTACGGGCCGTAGGATCCATGGACTTTCTATGGGTCTTATGATCCATGGGCCTTCTACGGGCCCTAGGGCCCATTGGTCTTCTACCGGTCGTAGGATCCATGGGCCTTCTACGGGGCGTATAATCATTTCGCCAAACATGGGCCGTACTATTCGTGGACCATAACGGGCCGTTAATAGGCCATATTTGATAACGCTATAAAAACAGCCCAACGGGTTAACCGGCCACAAATGGGCCGAATGTAACCATGGGCTGAATTTGGCCCACAAACGGAACATGCTTGTAAGGGACTGTAACTAACCGAATTCTAGAAATGAGACCAAGAATAAATGGGCCCTTAGAAGGCCGAAAAGTTAACACGGGCTGGAAACGGCCGACGGAATAATGGGCCCTTGATGGGTATAAAGTGATACACTGTTCATTATGGGCCAGTTTCATCTCGGGCCTTTATTGGGCCCAGAGTTACGAAGGGCCTCATATGGGCCGAAAGACATCATGGGCCATACATGGGCCGGAAGAGATAACGGGCTGGAATCATATTGGACAGCCCAGATGAAGCTACTCGGCTTAATTCCGATAAGCCGTAACGGGCCGGGAGTTAGCGGGCTGTAAATGGGCGATATACCAACAGGTCGTTAACAGGCTTTCCGTGGGCCGGCACGTTACCTTTTGACCAAGTCAAACGGGATGGCCTTTTCATCGGAATGGTCCTCCGTTGGGCCATGCCACGTGTCGACGTATCATAGGCGCCTCCTGTCCAATGAGTGGATGACATCTGTCCCAACGGTGAGCCAACACGTGTTTCCTCTGGCCAATGAGAATTTTACACGTGGATAATCCCAATGGTCCGGGCTGTTAACGGGTTATCGGATCCAAAACCGGACACGATAGCTTAACGGCGACCTGTTACGGTGGATGCCACGTGTCGGTCACCCTTGACGAAAACACTTATATGACGCGCGATTTATCGTCATGGAAGTGGACACTTCCGTGATGATAATTTTGGTAATTTCATGGAACACTTCTACGACAGCACAGGTATGACTATCTTGATTCTTTCATAAAATCGTCATGGATGTACATGCATGACAGAAAACGTGACCTACTGTGACAAACACGTATCATCACGGAAGTGTATTTCTTTGTAGTGCGAGTGAGAGGGTTGCTCTTCACTCGGAGTGTTTTTGAAACTTAGGCGAATTGGGATCGCAGCTAAGCCCTCGAGTGAGAGGGTTGCTCTTCACTGAGAGTGTTTCTGAAACTTAGGCAAATTGGGTTCGCGGCTAAGCCTCCAAGTGGTAGGATTGCTCTCCACTCGGAGTATTTTTGAAACTTAGGCGAATCGAGTTCGCGGCTAATCCTTCGAGTGGGAGGATTGCTCTCCACTCGGAGTATTTTTGAAACTTAGGCGAATTGGGTTCGCGGCTAAGCCCCCAAGTGAGAGGATTGATCTTCACTCAGAGTGTTTTTTAAACATAGGCGAGTACGGGATCGCAGCTAAGCCCCCTGGTGAGAGGGTTTCTCTCCACTCGGAGTGTTTTTGAAACTTAGGCGAGTACGAGATCGCAGCTAAGTCCCTGAGTGAGAGGATTGCTCTTCACTCGGAGTGTTTTTGAAACTTAGGCGAATCAGATTCGCGGCTAAGCCACCCACTGGGGATTTGAACACGTATGTTTATGGGATAACAACCATTAAGATACCGCAAAAACCTTGTCTTTGATAAGCAAACTGAAGAATTCTTATTACAACTCGTCGATCTGAGTGTTTAGGTATAAAAACGGCGGAGCAGCTCTGCGTTCCACGAGCGTTGCTCGTCTTCTTTCTTTGCTATGTCGTAGAGGTGATATGCCCCATTGTGGAGCACCTTGGTGATGATGAAGGGGCCTTCCCAGGCCGGAGCAAGTTTGTCAGGTCGTTTCTGATGCACTCGGAGCACAAGGTCTCCTTCTTGGAATGCTTGACCTATGACATTACGGGCATGGAATCGACGCAGGTCTTGTTGATAGATGGTCGACCGGTTCAGAGCCATCTCTCGTTCTTCCTCCAGGAGGTCAACCGCATCTTGGCGTCCCTGTTCTGCTTCTGCTTCTGAGAAGAGTTCCACTCTGGGGGTGTTGTGCAGCAAGTCACTCGGCATCACAACTTCAGCACCATACACCATGAGGAAAGGAGTTCGTTCAGTCGACCGGTTGGGAGTTGTTCTCAATCCCCATAGGATGGATGGCAATTCAGTCAACCAGGCTCCAGCAGCATGCTTGAGGTCGCGCATCAGTCGGGGTTTCAGCCCTTGAAGGATCAAACCATTCGCCCTTTCCGCTTGCCCATTCGACTGCGGGTGCGCAACAGATGTGTAATCGACCCAAGTGCCTTGGGAAGCACAAAACGCTTTGAACTCATCAGAATCAAAGTTGGAGATGTTATCTGTGATAATGCTGTGTGGGACTCCATATCTCAATATCAGCTCCCTGATGAAACTGATGGCAGTGCTTGAATCAAGGTTCTTGATAGGCTTGGCTTTGATCCATTTGGTGAATTTGTTGACTGCTACGAGCAAATGAGTAAAACCACTTCTGCCGGTCTTGAAAGGTCCAACCATGTCCAATCCCCAAACTGCAAAAGGCCAGACGAGTGGAATAGTCTTCAAGGCAGATGCAGGATTATGAGACAGGTTAGAGTAAAACTGGCAGCATTCACACTTGTCGACTATATCCTTAGCCATCTCATTTGCACGTGGCCAGTAGAACCCCGCTCAATATGCTTTGGCAACGATGGTCCAAGAGAATGCATGGTGACCACAGGTCCCCGAGTGCATCTCATTTAGAATCATTCGACCTTCTTCTGGAGAAATACAACGTTGAGTGACTCCGGTAACGCTTTCCCTGTAAAGTTGTCCGCTTATCACGATGAATGCTTTGGATCGACGGACAATCTGGCGGGCCTCATCTTCATCCTTCTGGAGCTCCTTCTTGAGCAGGTATGCGATATATGGCACCGTCCAGTCGGGGGTGATCACCTGAACCTCCTTGATCAAGTCGACTACAGCTGGGACTTCGATTTCAGTCGGATTGGTTGAACTTATCGGTTGCGGGGGACTCCTCTGTGAAGGGATCTTCTTGAACTGATGGGGCGTGGAGATGCTCCAAAAACACATTACTGGGGATGGGTTTCCGAGTGGAACCTATCTTCGCCAGGTCATCTGCTGCGTAATTCTTGATTCGGGGTATGTGGTGGAGCTCTAACCCCTCAAACTTCTGCTCTAGCTTTCTTACTGCATTGTAATAACCAGTCATTGCTGGACTCCTGATATCCCATTCCTTCATCACTTGATTGACCACCAAGTATGAGTCGTCGTACACCATTAGGCGACAGTTGTCGAGTGAGATGGCCAGACGCAACCCATACAAAAGTGCCTCATACTCAGCTTCATTGTTTGAATCGAAGTGAATCTGGAGGACATAGCTGAGCTTGTCACCTCTGGGGGATACCAGGACTACTCCAGCACCAGAGCCACTCAGCATCTTGGACCCATCAAAGAACATAGTCCAATGTTCTGAGTGAACCTGAGTCGGTTGCTGCTGTTCAATCCACTCGGCGAGGAAATCTACTATTGCTTGGGACTTGATTGCTTTCTTTGCCTCGAACTTTATATCCAACGGAAGGAGTTCAATCACCCACTTTGCCATTCGACCAATTGCATCCCTATTGTTCAGAATTTCTGATAATGGAGGGTCGCTGACGACTGAAACCGAGTGGTCTGAGAAGTAGTGTGCAACTTTCTTCGTGGTCAAGTAAATTCCATCAACAAGCTTTTGATAATGTGGATATCTCTGCTTGGACGGAGTCAAGACTGCAGAAATATAATACACTGGGCGCTGAACTTTGTAGGCTTTGCCTTCTTCTTCCCGCTCCACCGTGAGCACTGTGCTGACAACTTGTCCAGTGGCTGCAATGTATAGTTGTAGAGGCTCTTTGCTGATTGGGGCAGCAAGCACTGGCTGGGTGGAAAGCAGGGCTTTGAGCTCTACAAACGCTGCTTCGGCTTCAATAGTCCACTCGAATTTGTCAGACTTCTTCATCAGTCGGTAAAGAGGCAATGCCTTTTCACCGAGATGAGAGATGAATTGGCTCAATGCAGCCAAACAACCAGTAAGCTTCTGAATGTCGTGCACACGGACGGGGCGTTTCATTCGGAGGATTGCTCCAACCTTTTCCGGGTTTGTGTCGATCCCTCATTCGGAAACGAGGAAACCGATTAACTTTCCACCTGGGACTCTGAATGTGCATTTTGACGGGTTGAGCTTGATATCATATCTTCTCAAGTTGGCAAAGGTTTCAGCGAGGTCAGTCAGTAGGTCAGAACCTTTACCTGACTTGACCACGATGTCGTCCATGTATGCTTCCACATTCCGACTGATTTGAGTGAGCAAGCACTTCTGAATCATGTGCATGAATGTGGCACCAGCATTCTTGAGACCAAAAGGCATGGTAACATAGCAAAACACCCGAATAGGGTGATGAAGGCTGTTTTTATCTTGTCGGGCCCATACAGTTGGATCTGATGGTACCCAGAATATGCGTCCAAAAAGGACAAACGCTCACATCCCGCAGTCAAGTCGACAATTTGGTTGATGCGGGGAAGAGGGCAATGATCTTTCGGGCTGGCCCGATTGATGTGTTTGAAATCGATACACATACGAAGCGAATCATCCTTCTTGGGGACCATGACAACATTGGTGAGCCACTTGGAGTGGTATATCTCGCGGATGAACTCAGCTGCCAGAAGCTGAGCCACTTCCTCGCCAATTGCCTTCCTCTTCTCCACGACGGACCGGTGGAGATGCTCTTTAACGAGTTTTGCTTTTGCGTCGACTCGCAAACGGTGCTCAGCCAGTCCCCTTGGTACACCCGGCATGTCAGATGGTTTGCATGCGAAGATGTCCCAGTTCTCATGGAGGAACTGGATGAGCGCTTCTTCCTATTTGCTGTCGAGTGTTGTTGAGATATGAGTCGGAGCAGCATTGGGATCGGTCGCGTGAATGTGAACTGGCTCTGTTTCACCGAACGACTGAAATGCGGACTCTGAAGCAGGCTTCTCAGCACGCAACAAATCACTCGGATCTGCATTCTTCTGGTATTCTTGCATCTCTACTGCTGCCATCTGCATCGGCAATCTTTGAGCCCTTCTGGAGGCACTCTTCTGCTCTCTACCGATTTCCAGTGACTGTGATCATGCCTCTGGGGCCAGGCATCTTCAACTTGAGGTACACGTAACACGGTCAAGCCATGAAACGAGCATATGTAGGCCTGCCCAGAATAGCATGGTAGGCACTGTGAAAATCCACCACTTCAAACGTCAACTTTTCCTTGCGGTAATTCTTTGAATCACCGAAAACCACATCAAGAGTGATCTGATCTAGTGAATCGGCTTTCTTCCCTGGGATAATTCCGTGGAATCGCATGTTGCTTTTACTGAGCTTGGACATCGGAATGCCCATCCCTCGGAGGGTCTCAGCGTACAAAATGTTCAAACCCCTGCCACCGTCCATCAAGACCTTGGTCAGTCGAGTGCCCCCAACGACTGGGTCGACCTCCAGCGCTTACCGCCCAAGAGTAGCAACGTGCGCTGGGTGATCGGACTGGTCGAATGTAATGGGAGTTTTTGACCACTTCAGATACGTCGTCGTTGCCGGAGCAACCATGTTTACTTCTCTGTTGATAACTTTCAGTCGACTTTTGCTCTCGATGTCAGCAAAAATCACTAAAGTGGCATTGACATTGGAGTAACCATCATCCTCCTCCTTGTCCCTGTCCTTATCAGATTCCTTTTCCTTTTCACTGGGCTGACCCTCTCGGAAGCTCTGAATTAGGAGTCGACATTGTCAAGTGGTATGCTTCGGGTAAATCAGGTTTCCCTCTTCATCTTTCTTGGTGTGTATGTGACACGGCAAATCAAGCACATCATTTCCCGCTTGATCTTTCACTTTCTTGGGGATCCATGGCCCCTTAGGCTTTCCTTTGAATTTCCCTTGGTTCAAAACTGCGGCCTCACCAGGACCTGCGGGTTCGGCTTTGCGCTTCTGCTTCTGATTGGAATTTCCTCCTATGGTGTCCAGGGCCACTGGTTTGTTTTTGCCACTGTGGAGTCGGTCTTCTTCCTCACCGTTAGTGTACCGAGTGGCTATTTCCATCATCCGAGCCAGGGACATGTCCCCTGTCCGACCGAATTTCAGGTTAAGCTCTCAGTACCGAATGCCCTCCTTAAAGGCACAAACTTCATGATGCTCTGACACATTCTCCACGGTATGATGAAGAGTGGTCCATCTTTGGATGTAATCTCTCAAAGTTTCATTCGGTTTCTGGACACAATGCTATAATTCGGTCAACCCTGCAGGTCGTTTGCAAGTGCCTTCATATGTCCTGACAAACACTCGGGCCAATTCTTCCCAACTGAAGATACTACCAGGAGCCAACTGATTCAACCAACCTCTAGCTGAACCCTCCAACATCACGGGGAGATGCTTTAAGGCTACATCATCATTGCCGCCACCAATCTGCACAGCCACTCGGTAATCCTCTAGCCAAGTGTCTAGCTTCGATTCACCAGTGAACTTACTCACTCCCGTCGCCAACCTGAAGTTGGGAGGGATCTCAGCAGCTTTGATGGCTCTGCTGAAACATTCAGGCCTAAAAATGTGCACTCTGCTACCAATCGGACGATCTTTGTCTAGTCCTTCTCTGTGTGCCCAGCCTCTGTCGACCAGACCCTGCACAAGAACTGGTCTTGCATCAAACTCGGGCTCTCTTGGGTCGACTGGGGAACTTAGCTCATCGTCATACGGGCGCCTGTCATCGTACTGCCGGGGCACATACGATCCGCCCCTCGGAGGGGGCATAGGCACTCGACGGCGGTCATCACGGCCGAGTCGATGATCATACTGCTCGTGGTTCCGACCCAGGTACTGCTCCTGGTGGTGCCCACAACCTTCACGACGCAGAGGCGATCTTGGGCTGTGAGCCGACTGGACTGTGTCCGCCACCACGGACCTGCTGTGGATCATGTTGCGCAACTGAGAAACGGCTGAGTTATGTTCCCCCGCCGCCCGAAGCAACGCTCGAATTTGCGTCAAACCTCTACCAGCCTCTGAACGGGGTGGCTGAATCGACTCTGCTATATGGGTTGCGGCTGCAAGATTCTAGACTGGTGTGCGATATACCTGAGGTTTAGGCGGAAACCACTATCGGTGTCATCGCCTGGATTCGGGGATCTGCCAACGAGCGCGTTCGTCCAGTGAATGTTGAAGATTCTACAGATGTGCGCGCTCAGCCAAGGTGGCCAGGCGCGCAGCCTCCAAGGCCCGAGCCCCAGAGGTTTCCCCGATGATGGGGGTGTGGAGGGCCTCCATGTTTCGAGGATGCAGCTCTTCCCTCTGCTCCGAAGTGAGGGCTTCGGGATGATACTCATCATGACCGCGTGATGGACCGCCGCCACCATCGCCACTGCCACTGCGATGGAAACCAGGCGGGCTGCACGGCGTGTCGACCATCAGGACCTCCATCGTCGGGTCGCTGCTCCCGCACTCGGACAGAGTCTCAGCGGAACCAGTCGACAGGCCGAATAGTCCGTAGAGAGATTCGTCGAGCTCGGTTGCCGTGACTTGTGCGGTGGCCGACTGGCGGGCCACCGCATGTTTCACCCAGCGCTGAAGCCACGCTCGACCAGATCTCTTGCGACGGCGTACAGCTGGAAGGGTGGACGATGCGGGAGCCGACCGATACTGGGTCAACGGCTGCCGCAGGAGGACGCCGCAGGAACTTGCGTGGAAGTGCGCCGCCCCGCGGACTGGAAGGGCCTCGATGTCGAGGGGGGCCTCTTGTAACTAGGCGGAGTCGTCGGCGATGAAGACGAGCGCGCCAAGTCGGATCTCGCAGCCCAAAGCCAGACCACCGCCGGAAACCATGTTGATGAAGATTGGAAAAACTGCAACCTCGCCAGAAGTTGCTAAGACACCTGCCCCATGGTGGGTGCCAACTGTCGTGGGATTAAAACTGATAGTAAGAGTAGGGGGTACGTAGGAGGAGGCAATATCCCAGCTACGGTGAGGTTGTGCACGCAAGGTTTACGAGTTCAGGCCCTTCTCGGAGGAAGTAACAACCCTACATCTCGGTGCCCGGAGGCTTGGTCGACTGGATTATGCGTGAGAGTTACAGGGGGTGCGAACTCTTGTGCCATAGGAGGGGGGTGGCTTATATAGAGTGCGCCAGGACCCCATCCATCCCACGTTACACATGGTTCAATATACATTAAGGCGGGGCATTACTGGAAACGCCAGCTATAATGAGCTATAAATGATCATTAAGACTACAGAGTGAACGCCTGACTGTTGCCATCTTGAGTGGTTTTAGGCCTTCTGTCTCCGAGTGATTCTCTGGGTAGTCGAGTGACTCTTATCTTGGTTGAATGGATTGGGGTATCTGAGTGAGGTAGGTGGTCGAGTGGATTGCACTCCGAGGCGAACTCGGTCGGTTTCTTCTGTTGTATTCTGAATGTCTTTGACTCTAGTGCAGTGTCCTTGGGTAGGGCCTCTAAGTCAGGCTTATGACCCTACCGTAGGTACATGTCATCGTCACATGTCTCGTCACAAAAATTTTAGCATCTAAATTGGTGGGAACCTCAACTTCAAGAGTTTTACCATCCTCACTTTTTCAATGACAAACTCAGCCATGATAACAATTTCAAGCAAGCAAACAAGCGAGAAATAGGCAAACGGAAATATTTTTGTGTTTTCTATAAAAACATTTTAGAAGTTGGGGAGATGAAAAGAGAGGCAAAAGGCAAATAAAGTAAATGAGAGGAGCTGAAAGTTTATGCGTAGGTACTTGATAGATGTTGGTGATGTCTCCCCGGCAACGGCGCCAGAAATTCTTCCTGCTACTTGTGAGCTGCGTTGGGATTTCCCCGAAGAGGAGAGGACGATGCAGCATAGTAGAGATAAGTATTTCCCTCAGTTAGAAACCAAGGTTATCAATCCAGTAGGAGAACCACGCAACAACTCGTTAGCAATACCTACACACAAAATAACAAATACTTGCACCCAACGCAAACAAAGGGTTGTCAATCCCTTGGCAGTTAATTGCAAGGATTAAATCTTGTCGAGATAAATAGAAAAACTAGAAACAGAAAACAAAATAAAGTAAATAAAATAGCAGGAAGTTATTCTTGGGTTTTAATATATGATATAGATTGACCCGGGGGCCATAGTTTTCACTAGAGGCTTCTCTCTTGAAATTAGCATACGGTGGATAAACAAATTACTGTTAGGAAATTGATAGAAAAGCGAATAATCATGACGATATCTAAGGCAATGATCATGTCCAGGATAAGTAGACTGACTCCTGCCTACATCTACCACTATTACTCCACACATCGACCGCTATCCAACATGCATCTAGAGTATTAAGTTCATAAAGAACGGAGTAACGGCTTAAGCAAGATGACATGATGTAGACAAAGTAAACTCAATCAATATGAATAAACCCCATCTTTTTATCCTGATACTTCTCCAACGTATCTATAATTTTTGATTGTTCCATGCTATTATATTATCTGTTTTGGATGTTTTATATGCATTAATATGCTATTTTATATTATTTTTGGGACTAACCTGTTAACCTAGAGCCTAGTGCCAGTTCCTAATTTTTCCCTATTTTTGAGTTTCGCAGAAAAGGAATACCAAACGGAGGCCAATGGACTGAAACCTTCGTGATGATTTTTCTTGGACCAAAAGAAAACCAGGAGACTTGCAGATGAAGTCAGAGGAGCCACAAGGCGGCCACAAGGATGGAGGGCGCGCCCCCCACCCTTGTGGGCCCCTCGTGCACCTCCTAACCTAATTCTTTTGCCTATATATTCCCATATATCCCCAAACCACCAAAGGCATCCACGAAAACACTTTTCCACCGCCGCAACCTTTTGTACCCGTGAGATCCCATCAAGGGACCTTTTCCGACATCCTGCTAGAGGGGGATGATCACGGAGGGCTACGACATCAACTCTATTGCCCTTCCGATGAAGCGTGAGTAGTTTACCACAGACCTACGGGTCCATAGCTAGTAGCTAGATGGCTTCTTCTCTCTCACTGATTCTCAATACCATGTTCTCCTCGATATTCTTGGAGATCTATTCGATGCAATACTTTTTTGCGGTGTGTTTGCCGACATCCGATGAATTGTGGATTTATGATCAGCTTATCTATGAATATTATTTGAATCTTCTCCGAATTCTTATATGCATGATTTGATATCTTTGTAATTCTCCTCGAACTATCAGTTTGGTTTGGCCAACTAGATTGGTTTTTATTGCAATGGGATAAGTGCTTAGCTTTGGGTTCAATCTTGCGGTGTCCTTTCCCAGTGACAGTAGGGGCAGCAAGGCACATATTGTATTGTTTCCATCGAGGATAAAAATATGGGGTTTTCATCATATTGCCTGAGTTAATTCCTCTACATCATGTCATCTTACTTGCGTTACTCCATTCTTTATGAACTTAATACTCTAGATGCATGCTAGATAGCAGTTGATGTGTGGACTAATAGTAGTAGATGCAGAATCATTTCGGTCTACATGACACGGACGTGATGCCTATATTCAAGATCATTGCCATAGATATCGTCATAACTTTGCGCTTTTCTATCAATAGTTCGGCAGTAATTTGTTCACCCACCGTATTATTTGCTATCTTGAGAGAAGCCTCTAGTTAAACCTATGGCCCCGGGGTCTATTTTCCATCATATAAATTTCCGATCTACTATTTTGCAATCTTTTACTTTCCAATCTATAAAGCAAAAATACCAAAAAATATTTACTTTATCGTTTGTTTACTTTCATCTATCTCTATCAGATCTCGCTTTTGCAAGTAACTGTGAAGGGATTGACAACCCCTTTATCGCATTGGGTGCAAGTTGTTTGATTGTTTGTGCAGGTATTCGGTGACTTGTGCATTGCCTCCTACTGGATTGATACCTTGGTTCACAAACTGAGGGAATACTTATCTCTACTTTGCTAGATCACGCTTTCCTCTTCAAGGGAAAAACCAATGCAAGCTCAAGAAGTAGCAGGAAGAATTTCTGGCGCCGTTGCCGGGGAGATCTACGGCAAGTCAAGACATACCAAGAACCCACCGTAAACTCCCATCTCTTGCTTTACATTATTTGCCATTCGACTCTCGTTTTCCTCTCCCCCACTTCAAAAATGATTTTTGAAAAGATTTGCCTATTCTTCGCCCCTCTTCCGTTCGTCTTCTTCATTTGCATTTTGTGTGCTCGTGTGTTGGATTGCTTGCTTTGTCATGATGGCTCAAGAGAATACCAAACTGTGTGACTTTTCCAATACTAATAACAATGATTTTATTAGTACTCCAATTGCTCCCACCACTAGTGCGGAATCTTGTGAAATTCATGCCGCTTTGCTGAATCTTGTTATGAAAGATCAATTTTTTGGCCTTCCTAGTGAAGACGCCGCATCCCATCTAAACAATTTCGTTGATTTGTGTGATATGCAAAAGAAAAAAGATGTGGATAATGATATTTTTAAATTGAAGCTATTTCCGTTCTCGCTTCGAGATCGTGCTAAAATTTAGTTTTCATCTTTGCCTAAAAATAGTATTGATTCATGGAATAAGTGTAAAGATGCTTTTATTTCCAAGTATTTTCCTCCCGCTAAAATCATCTCCCTTAGGAATGAGATTATGAACTTTAAGCAACTTGATCATGAACATGTTGCACATTCTTGGGAGAGGATGAAATTGATGATTCGAAATTGCCCTACTCATGGTTTGAATTTGTGGATGATTATACAAAAAAATTTATGCCGGATTGAATTTTGCTTCTAGAAATCTTTTAGATTCGGCCGCAGGAGGTACTTTTATGGAAATTACTTTAGGAGAAGCTACTAAACTCCTAGATAATATTATGGTTAATTATTCTCAACGGCATACCGACAGATCTTCCACTAGTAAAAAATGCATTCGATTGAAGAGATTAATGTTTTGAGTGCAAAGATGGATGAGCTTATGATATTATTTGCTAGCAAGAGTGTGTCTATTGATACTAATGATATGCCTTTGTCTACTTTCATTGAAAATAATAATGAATCTACGTATGTGAATTTTGTTGGTAGGAACAATTTTTGTAATAACGCGTATATAGGTAATTTTAATTCTAGACCGTTTCCTAGTAATTCCTCTAATAATTATGGTAATTCCTACAATAATTCTTATGTAAATTATAATAAGATGCCCTCTGATTTTGAGAATAGTGTTAAAGAATCTATGAGTTTGCAAATGAATTTCAATGCTTTGATTGAAGAAAAATTGCTTAAGATTGATGATTTGGCTAGGAACGTGGATAGAATTTCTCTTGATGTTGATTCTTTGAAACTTAGATCTATTCCACCCAAGCATGATATTAATGAGTCTCTCAAAGCTATGAGAATTTCCATTGATGAGTGCAAAGAAAGAACCGCTAAGATGCGTGCTAAACGAGATTGGTTTGTAAAAACATGTTCTTCTAGTTTCCGTGAAAATAATGATGAAGATCTTAAAGTGATTGCTGTGACTCCTATTGAATCTTTGTTTTCCAATATAAATCTTGATAAATATGGGACTGGAGATGAGTCAACTTTAGTTAAAAGGCGTCCCAATGATTCGGAGTTTTTAGATCTTGATGCAAAAATTGACAAAAGTGGGATTGGAGAGGTCAAATCTTTAAGTAGCAATGAGCCCACTCCTTTGGATTTCAAGGAATTTAATTATGATAATTGTTCCTTAATAGATTGTATTTGTTTGTTGCAATCCATGTTTAATTCTCCTCATGCTTATAATCAAAACAAAGCTTTTACTAAACATATCGTAGATGCTATGATGCAATCTTTTGAGGAAAAACTTGAATTGGAAGTTTCTATCCCTAAAAAACTTTATGATGAGTGGGAACCTACTATTAAGATTAAGATTAAAGATTTTGAGTGCCATGCTTTGTGTGATTTGGGTGCTAGTGTTTCCATGATTCCAAAAACTTCATGTGATGTGCTAGATTTCCGTGAATTTGATGATTGTTCTTAAATTTGCTTCTTGCGGATTCCACTATTAAGAAACCTATGGGAAGGATTAATGATGTTCTTATTGTTGCAAATATGAATTATGTGCCCGTATATTTCATTATTCTTGATATAGATTGCAATCCTACATGTCATATTATTCTTGGTAGACCTTTCCTTAGAACGATTGGTGCAATTATTGATATGAAAGAAGGAAACATTAGATTTCAATTTACGTTAAGGAAGGGCATGAAACACTTTCCAAGAAATAAAATTAAATTGCCATATGAATCTATTATGAGAGCTACTTATGGATTGGATACCAAAGATGAAAATACCTAGATCTATTCGTGTTTTATGCCTAGCTAAGGGCGTTAAACAATAGCGCTTGTTGAGAGGCAACCCAATTTTATTTTTGTTTTTGCTTCTTAGGTTCTGTTTTGCAATAAATAATTCATCTAGCCCCTTTTTAGATGTGGTTTTGTGTTTTAATTAGTTTTTGTGCCAAGTAAGACCTTTGGGATAGCTTACGGTGATAGTTGATTTGATCTTGCTGAAACACAGAAACTTTTGCGCCCAGGAAAATAATTTTAATTTTTTACAGAAGTGTGCTTTTGAGTTGATTCTTTTTGCAGAATATTAATAAACAAATTTCTTAGTTCGTCCTATTGTTTCAGAATTTTGGGAGTTACATAAGTATTCGAGAGTTATAGATTACTACAAACTGTTCTGTTTTTGAAGATTCTGTTTTCCTCGTGTTGTTTGCTTATTTTGACGATTCTATGGATAGTATCGAGGGGTATCAACCATGGAAAAGTTGGAATACAGTAGATATTACACCAATATAAATAAAGAATGAGTTCACAACAGTACCTAAAGTGGTGATTTTCTTATACTAACGGAGCTTATGAGATTTTCTGTTGAGTTTTGTGTTGTGAAGTTTTCAAGTTTTGGGTAAGGATTTGATGGACTATGGAATAAGGAGTGGCAAGAGCCTAAACTTGGGGATGCCCAAGGCACCCCAAGGTAATATTCAAGGACAACCAAGAGCCTAAGCTTGGGGATGCCCCAGAAGGCATCCCCTCTTTCGTCTTCGTCTATCGGTAAGTTTACTTGGGGCTATATTTTTATTCACCACATGATATGTGTTTTGCTTGGAGCGTCTTGTATGATTTGAGTCTTTGATTTTTAGTTTGACACAATCATCCTTGCTGTACACACCTTTTGAGAGAGACACGCATGAATCGTGATTTACTAGAATACTCTATGTGCTTCACTTATATCTTTTGAGCTAGGCAATTTTGCTCTAGTGCTTCACTTATATCTTTTTAGAGCACGGCGGTGGTTTTATTTTATAGAAATTGTTGAACTCTCATGCTTCACTTATATTATTTTGAGAGTCTTTAAACAACATGGTAATTTGCTTTGGTTATAAATTTAGTCCTAATATGATAGGCATCCAAGAAGGATATACTAAAAACTTTCATATAAAGTGTATTGAATACTATGAGAAGTTTGATTCCTTATGATTGTTTTGAGATATAAAGATGGTGATATTAGAGTCATGCTAGTGACTAATTGTGGATTGTAGAAATACTTGTCTTAAAGTTTGTGATTCCGTAGCATGCACGTATGGTGAACCGTTATGTGATGAAGTCGGAGCATGATTTATTTATTGATTATCTTCCTTATGAGTGACGGTCGGGGACGAGCGATGCTCTTATCCTACCAATCTACCCCCTAGGAGCATGCGCGTAGTACTTTGTTTCTATAACTAATAGATTTTTGCAATAAGTTTGTGAGTTATTTATGACTAATGTTGAGTCCAGGGATTATACGCACTATCACCTTTCCACCATTGCTAGAGCCTCTCTAGTACCGCACAACTTTCACCGCTACCATAAACCCACCTTATACCTTCCTCAAAACAGCCACCATACCTACCTATTATGGCATTCCCATAGCCATTCCGAGATATATTTCCATGCAACTTTCCACCGTTCCGTTTATTATGCCACGTTCCATTGTTGTCATATTGCTTTGCATGATCATCTAGTTGACATCGTATTTGTGGCAAAGCCACCGTTCAAATTATTTCATACGTGTCACTCTTGATTCATTGCACATCCCGGTACACCGCCAGAGGCGTTCATATAGAGTCATAGTTTGTTCTAAGTATCGAGTTGTAATTCTTGAGTTGTAAGTAAATAAAAGTCTGATGATCTTCATTATTAGAACATTTTCCCATGTGAGGAAAGGATGATGGAGACTATGATTCCCCCACAAGTCAGGATGAGACTCCGGACGAAAAAAGAGGCAAAAAAAGTGAGAAGGCCCAAATAAAAAAATGAGAGAAAAGAGAGATGGGACAATGTTACCATCCTTTTACCACACTTGTGCTTCAAAGCAGCACCATGATCTTCATGATAGAGAGTCTCTTATGTTGTCATTTTCATATACCAGTGGGAATTTTTCATTATAGAACTTGGCTTGTATATTACAATGACGGGCTTCCTCAAATTGCCCTAGGTCTCCGTGAGCAAGCGAGTTGGACGCACACCCACTTAGTTTCTTTTTGAGCTTTCATAAACTTATAGCTCTAGTGCATCCGTTGCATGGCAATCCCTACTCACTCACATTGATATCTATTGATGGGCATCTCCATAGCCCGTTGATACGCCTAGTTGATGTGAGACTATCTCCCTCCTTTTGTCTTCTCCATACCACCTTCTATTCCACCTATAGTGCTATGTCCATGGCTCACGCTCATGTATTGCGTGACAGTTGAAAAAGTTTGAGAACATCAAAATTATGAAACAATTTCTTGGCTTGTCATCGGGGTTGTGCATGATTTAAATATTTTGTGTGATGAAGATGGAGCATAGCCAGATTATATGATTTTGTAGGTACAAGCTTTCTTTGGCTATGTTATTTTGAGAAGACATAATTGCCTTGTTAGTATGCTTGAAGTATTACTGTTTTATGTCAATATTAAAATTTTGTTTTGAATCTTATGGATCTGAACATTCATGCCACAATAAAGGGAATTACACGAATAAATATGTTAGGTAGCATTGCACATCAAAAAAATTGTTTTTATCATTTACCTACTCGAGGACGAGCAGCAATTAAGCTTGGGATGCTTGATACGTCTCCAACGAATCTATAATTTTTTATTGTTCCATGCTATTATATTATGTGTTCTGGATGCTTTATATGCATTAATATGCTATTTTATATTATTTTTGGGACTAACCTATTAACCTAGAGCCTAGTGCCAGTTCTTGTTTTTCCCTGTTTTTGAGTTTCACAGAAAAGGAATACCAAACGGAGTCCAAACGGAATGAAACCTTCGTGATGATTTTTCTTGGACCAGATAAAACCAGGAGACTTGGAGATGAAGTCAGAGGAGCCACGAGGCGGCCACAAGGACGAAGGGCGTGCCCAGGGGGTAGGGCACACCCCCCACCCTTGTGGGCCCCTCTTGCACCTCCTGACCTAATTCTTTCGCCTATATATTCCCATATATCCCCAAACCACCAGAGGCATCCACGAAAACACTTTTCCACCGCCGCAACCTTCCGTACCCGTGAGATACCATCAAGGGACCTTTTCCGGCATCCTGCCGGAGGGGGATTCGATCACGGAGGGCTTCTACATCAACTCTATTGCCCTTCCGATGAAGCGTGAGTAGTTTACCACAGACCTACGGGTCCATAGCTAGTAGCTAGATGGCTTGTTCTCTCTTTTTGATTCTCAATACCATGTTCTCCTCGCTGTTCTTGGAGATCTATTCGATGTAATATTTTTTTGCGGTGTGTTTGCCAAGATCCGGTGAATTATGGATTTATGATGAGCTTATCTATAAATATTATTTGAATCTTCTCCAAATTCATTTATGCATGATTTGATATCTTTGTAATTCTCTTCGAACTATCGGTTTGGTTTGGCCAACTAGATTGGTTTTTCTTGCAATGGGAGAAGTGCTTAGCTTTGGGTTCAATCTTGTGGTGTCCTTTCCTAGAGACAGTAGGGGCAGCAAGGCACGTATTGTATAGTTGACTTCAAGGATAAAAAGATGGGGTTTTCATCATATTGCTTAAGTTAATTCCTCTACATCATGTCATCTTACTTAATGCGTTACTCCGTTCTTTGTGAACTTAATACTCTAGATGCACGCTGGATAGCGGTCGATGTGTGGAGTAATAGTAGTAGATGCAGAATCGTTTCGGTCTAATTGACACGGACATGATGCCTATATTCATGATCATTGCCTTAGATATCGTCATAACTTTGCGCTTTTCTATCAATTGCTCGGCAGTAATTTGTTCACCCACCATATTATTTGCTATCTTGAGAGAAGCCTCTAGTGAAACCAATGGCCCCCGGGTCTATTTTCCATCATATAAGTTTCTGATCTACTATTTTGCAATCTTTTACTTTCCGATCTATAAACTAAAAATACCAAAAATATTTACTGTACTGTTTGTTTACTTTCATCTATCTCTATCAGATCTCACTTTTGCAAGTAACCGTGTGAAGGGATTGACAACCCCTTTATCGCGTTGGGTGCAAGTTGTTTGATTGTTTGTGCAGGTATTCGGTGACTTGTGCGTTGTCTTCTACTGGATTGATACCTTGGTTCTCAAACTGAGGGAAATACTTATCTCTAATTTGCTGCATCACCCTTTCCTCTTCAAGGGAAAAACCAACGCAAGCTCAAGAAGTAGCATATCCTTAATGGCAGAGATACAAAACTGTGCCATGTCCCTTTCTGTCACTGGGATTGAGCACCGCAAGATCGAACCCATTACAAAGCACCTCTCTCATTGCAAGAAAAATTAATCTAGTTGGCCAAACCAAATCAATAGAACGGAGAGAAATACAAAGCTATAATAATCATGCATAAAAGAGTTCAGAGAAGACTCAAATAATTAATATTCATAGATAATCTAATCATAAACAAACAATTCATCGGATCCCAAGAAACTCGCCGCAAAAAGTGATTACATCTAATAGATCTCCAAGAGCATCAAGTAGAACATTGTATTGAATATCAAAGAGAGAGAAGAAGCCATCTAGCTACTAGCTATGGACCCGTAGGTCTGTGGTAAACTACTCACACATCATCGGAAGGGCAGCAAGGTAGAGCCCCTTCATTATCGATTCCCCCTCCGGCAGAGTACCGGAGAAGGCCTCCAGATGGGATCTCGCGAGTACAGAAACTTGCGGCGGCGGAAAAAGTATTTCAGGTGGCTGTCTGATATAGTGCTGGAATTAGGTCAAGAGGTGTCACGAGGGGCCCACGAGCCTGGGGGGCGCCCCCTGGGCGCGCCTCCCGAGGTTGTCGCTCCCTCGTGGGTCGTCAGGTCTTCTCCCGAAGCTTCTAGGGTCCCCTTTGGTGCAGAAAAAATTAATCCAAAGTTTTTTTATCCATTTGGACTCTTTTTTATATTGATTTCCTGAAAAGCCAAAAACATGAAAGAAAACAGCAACTGGCACTAGGCACTAGGTTAATAGGTTAGTCCCATAAAATGATATATAATTGCATAATAAACATCCAAGATTAATACTACAATAGCATGGGACAATAAAAAATTATAGATACATTGGAGATGTATCATGGATCTTCCCAGCATTATCGATAGGGTTTTCATGGGTTTTATATTTGTTGTGATTGATTCCCCTCTTATGACGTGTTAGTAATTACCTTAGGTGTGGGAGATGTAGGTAAGTTGTAAGATTAATCTGTGCCTATTCTATATGTCGTCATTTGCTTCATAGTTGTGTGATCTATATAGTGTGTTGTTATACTGTGGTGAACTGTATGCGTCCAATTTAAGTGCCCATGCAACATGATCTCAAGACCTACACAAGTAACATGTGTTGTTTAGGAAATCTGTGACCTCTGACATGAGAGGTGGAGATATCTATGAGGACCGAAGACAATATGACATAACGGTGATCCATTGAACTTAATGCTTGGTTCCGGTCTAAGGACCTTAATTGTGGAAATGGCCACTCTGTGGGAACGATTAAGCAGAACCATAGAATGAAATATAATTCCGCGTGGAGGAGTTTCATAACTTTAGGGGGAACTGCCTACGGAACACATATATCAAATGCTATGAGTACAATACAAGGTAACTGGTATTACTATCGCACTGGCACACTATATACACTACAAAAAAAACACTTCCGTGATGATACGTGTTTGTCACAATAGGTCACTTTTTCTGCCACGCATGTACATCCGTGACAATTTTATGACAAAATCAAGATAGTCATACCTGTGCTGTCGTAGAAGTGTTCCATGACAATACCAAAATTATCATCACGGAAGTGTCCACTTCCATGACAATAAATGGTGAGTCATGGAAGTGTTTTCGTCAGGGGTAACCAACACGTGGCATCCACCGTAATCACTACTAGGAAAAGGGCTATAGATGATATGGCCAATAATGGCGCACCAGACATGTGGTGCGCCATTACTATATACTAATGGCGCACCATGTGTTGGTGCGCCATTAGTAATATATTACTAATGGCGCACCTGGTGTTTGGTGCGCCATTAGTAGTTTTGAAAAAAAATTAAAAAAAATATTACTAATGGCGCACCGTGGTATAGTGCGCCATTACTAGTTGACATAGTAATGGCGCACCACACCCACCGTGCGCCATTAGTAGTTTTGAAGAAAAAAATTGTTAGTAATGCCGAGCCCCACCTCCCCTCGCCCCGTCGCCGCCCTCCCCTCGCCGCCCCCTTGCCCCACCTCCCCTCGCCCCGTCGCCCCACCGTCCCAACCACCCGCCGCCGCCGACGCCACCCGCCACCGCCCCCCTGGCCCCACCGCCCCTTGCCCCGTCGCCCCCACCACCTGCCACCACCCCAGCGCCCCGTCGCCCGAACGGCGCCCCCCTTGGTGCCCCGCCGCCCCCACCACCTGCCCGTCGGCCCCTGCGCCCGCGCCGCCCCCGGAGCCAGGCTCGCCGCGGGCCCCCTGCGTCCGCCTCGCGCCCCCCCCGGAGCCAGGCCCGCCGCCGCTGCCCTAACCACGGCCGTCCACCACCACCCCTGCCCCCGGAGCCAAGGTGAGCATTTTTTTGTTTTTTTCTACTGTTTTTCTTTGCTGTTTAGGTTTAATTAGGTTATTGATAGGTTTAGGTTAGTGGTTGGTTTAGGTTAGTGCTAGATTTAGGTTTAGATAATTAGAAGAAGAAGAAGAAGAAGAAGAAAGTTGAAAAAAAGAAGAAGAAGTAGAAGAAGAGGAAAAAGGAAAAAAAAGGAAGAAGAATAAGAAGAAACTTGAAAAACAGAACAAGAAAGGAAGAAGGAGAAGAGAGGAGGAGGAAGGAGAAGAAAGAAAAAGGAGAACAAGAAAAGAAGAGAGGTGGAGAAGAAGAAGATGGAAAGGAAAATGAAGAATGCATCATTGTTTAATTGTAGAGGCTGATGATCGAAAAGTTGACCTTTCTTAGGAGTAGCATCTTCAAATAAGTAACCCTTCATGTCTTCAAATAAAATAACAGAACAACACAACTCAGAACGGTAATATAACCAAGAAATCATACAAAACATTAAAACAGTGGAAACTACGGCAAGGTTTTGACATCATTAAACCCACCCACATGATTGAAATAAAAAAAACATAACTCTGCATATGCAAAGACAGAAGGCATAACAGAGAAAAAAATCATTATAAAGAAACTAGTTGCTGACATTAAGCTTGCACATTCAATAGGTCACACCTTTACTGCTGAGCCGGATATAGCGTTGGAACTCTGTTTTGGCGTCACTGCCATACTCCATGACATCATTAGGCTGATGGTTCTGAACCTGTAGAAAGCAATATAATTCATACAGACATAAAAAAAGGCTCAAGCAGCACTCCAGAATTAATTGAACATGGGGAGGAAATTGTCAGGGCCAACCTTGGGTAAATCAGATATTGCATCTTCGAGGACGAGAGCTTTTTTCAAGTGTTTATTTGCTGCTTCCTCATAAGCAACAAGACATCTCCGAGGACAGAACATCATTTTAGTAGGATGTAACAATCATTAGTCTTCGAGAAGAATGATATTAAATAACATAGTGGCCTGTGATGTATTTTCGTACCGAAAATGCATTTATGCTACTATAATGTTGTATGATAATGTTGTAAGGGTACTAATTGGTCTCTTCTGCTGCTTATCAGAGATGGGGGGAAGCAGCCACCGCCGCTCTGCCTCACCGGAGTACGAGTTGGATGCTTTCGAGTTCTTCAGTATCATACTTGGGACTTCAGTATCAGCCACGAGGCAGGTATATAAAACGAGAGATCTCCCCTTCACCCATCTCATTATGATAACTCTGTTGTTTGCTACATCACTCCTTGTCCCAAATTGCAGAGGCTGCCTGACACTTTTATGAACATGCTGGGTGAAGATCCGCCAGATAATGTGAAGCTCCGACAGGCCGGCAGCGGGGTTCGCAGGCTGTGGGACGTGGAGTTGGTGATCGAGGAGGGCTACATGTACCTGTGCCGTGGCTGGGAGAAGTTCTACAGTGCCTACGACCTGCGGACCGGGTACTTTCTTCTCTTTAGGTACGACGATGACGCCACAATGCTCATCGTGAAGGTTTTCAACACGACTATGTGTCGCATGCGCTACGCTGACGACGAAGATGCCAGTGCGTTCTGCCTCTTCTTATTCCTCTACATTTGGCTTTGTCTCACATTGATTGTTAACGGTCATTGTTGCATTTGGACAGGCAATGGGAGCAGCAGCAGCGACACTGGCTACAGCCAAAGCAGCAGCGATTATGGCTGTAGCAAAAGCAACAGCGATTCTGGCTTTAGCGAAAGCAGCAGCGATTCTGGTAGCAGCAAAGACAACAAGAAGGATGCTCCAGACTGGAGTGGGGGAGAAGAGGAGGAGAGTGGGGATGAGGAGCTGCAGGATGACGATGGGCATCAGGCTGAGGATGACCTAGCGCTGGTGGTGGCGGACCAAGGGCAAGAGATGGTGGTGGCTGACCATGGGCAAGAGATGGTGGTGGCTGACCATGGGCAAGAGATGGTGGTGGCTGAGGATGACCTAGCGATGGTCGTGCCCGTCTTGCCTGAAGGTGGCCTCGCGATGGTGGTGGTGCCTGACAATGACCACGCACCGGTGGTGGCGCCGGCGATCCCACAGCTGGGCGACATGACCACGCCAATTGTGGTAGAAGACTACATCCCACAGCTGCCTCCACCGCATCGCCGCTCTTGGCGCATCAGGCTGAGGAAGGAGAAGGAGAAGAACAATGAGAACTGAACTATGTCAGGTATGTCAGATCTCCAAAATGATATATATATATATATATATATATATATATATATATATACTTAGTTACCTATGTTATCTCTAATATGCTTAGTTTCCTATAGGTTAGCTCCAAAATTACTTATGTTAGCACAAAATGATCAAGTTTACATAATAAGCTTATAGTCTTCTTCTTATTCTTCTTCTTTTCCAAAATGACATATGTTAGCTTCATTTTACCTAAGTTAGCACAAAATGATCAAGTATACATAATAAGCTTATAGTCTTCTTCTTATTCTTCTTATTCTTCTTCTAGTATTCTTCTAGTCTTCTTCTTCTTCTCTTCTTCTTCTTCTTCTTCTTCTTCTAACTTCTTTTTTATCATTTTGCAGATTTGATTTAATTCACGGAAGCTTGCATGGATGGAGTGCTTCTTTTCCATTTGTGTTTTTATTTCGTATCAATGTGAAACTTTTGTGAATTGATGGATAAGGGTGTTGGATGAACAATGTGAAACTTTTGTAATATGTAACGATGGAACTATGTGTTGGCTATGTATGTATATATGATGAAACTTGTGTGTTGGTTATGATTGTTATATGGATGCTTGTTGTATGTATATATATATGTGTGTTGGATATCTCATATGTGAAATAGTGACCTGAGATTAAGAAAAAACGAAATTTTAAAAAAAAAATTGTTACTAATGGCGCACTTCTATGTGGTGCGCCATTAGTATACCAGATACTAATGGCGCACCGTGGGCTATACTAATGGCGCACCACAGGTGCGCCATTAGAAAAAAATCTAATGGCGTGGTGCTAGTGGCGCACCTGTAGTGCGCCATTAGTAGCAAAAACAGGTGCGCCACTAGCAGCCCTTTTCCTAGTAGTGAATGGGTCGCCGTTAAGCTATCGGTCCGGTCATGGATCTAATAACCCATTAACAGCCACGACCAATGGTGATTTTCCACGTGTTAAATTCTCATTGGCCGAAGGAACCACGTGTTAGCTCCGCGTTAGATAGATGTCAACCGTCCAATGGACAGGAGGTGCCTATGATATGTTGACACCTGGCATGGCCCAACAGTTGCCCATTTAGGTTAAAAAGGCCGGCGCGGTCAAAATTAGTGGCTGTCCCATTTAGGGCCACGACCATACAAGTTGTGCCAATTTGTACCATCATGGTCGGATGCCGTACTTGGTGATGACCATCGTTGCAATGATGACGATGATGAGACTGACCTTTTTGATACTTGGTGCCAAGGGGGGGACTAATATATTATTAGGAGTGTGCTTGTAGTCTCATGCTCGGTTCTATTTGGATGGCTATTTATGTGTGAGAACCATCTATTTTTAGTGTACATCATTTACATACTATGTCGGTTGTGCGTGAACTTATTGTAGAACTCTATTTGTTGAACTACATTTATCTACGATTGGTGAGTTTATGCTTATCATATTGCAATCCTTGTATCTCTTGTTAAGTATTTATCTCCTCTAGTATTATTTGGTTCAACTCCACAGAACCTTATGCAATTGATATGCTTGTCAAAATCTTTACCAACTGATCAAATGTTTATAAATGATTGTATGATTTTGGGGGAGTTCCCTCACCATGTGCATCTTGTTTTACGTCATGATCATTCATGAACATGTCTAGGGGGAGCTAATCTAAGTCATACAACATTTATGCTCTCCTAACCTAATATATCTCATCCTAATGAGAGATATATGTATGTTGTCATGAACTCCCAAAAAGGGGAGGTTGAAAGTGCAATCATGCCCTTAATCATGTTTTGATGTTGATGACAATATACCTATAGGGGACTAATTACATTTTCTAAGTGTATACACATGTTATTAATCCTTTTGGCATCATTGTGTAGGGATCAAGTACCCACCAAAGTCTGTATGAGTCAAGCATGGTGAAAATAAGGAAAAGAAGCATAGTCTTTTCAGTTAATCTTGAGTTATCGAGATCCCACACTATTAAGAGGGGATCAAAGAAATTTGTTGAAGAGTTTCTTAAGTCAAATATTTCATCTAAAAATCACTATACATGCACGTACCAAAATGTCTTAGCTAGATCCTACCGCCAATATATGCCATTCCAATGTCAACAGTTGGATCATCTGAGTCTTTTTCTAGATTGTCAGAGCTTTTCCCGGATCATCCGGACAGCTTCCTGGAAGTCTGGCTAGGCACCCGTAGACACCATCAGGTTTTGGTAGAGATGGATCATCCAGGCTCTAGCCCGGATCGTTTGGTCATTTCCGAGACAAACAACCTGGATGGCTATCTAGAGAGCACACATCTGGGTATCCTTGTATCATTCAAACTCCGTCCCAAATCATCTGGGTTGCAAAATACACTTAACAGAAGTTTTTTACCTTGGCCGGAACAGCTGGGTATCCTCCCGGATCATCTAGGCTTTGCCTAGACAACTCACCCAGATGCTTATCCAGAACACTTCTCTATCCGGGTATATTCCCTTGGCTATGGTGCAACAGACCTGGTTGGATCATCCAAGTTCCTATCTGAACATCTGGGCTTTCCCCAGATCCGGATGGCCACCCGGACGTTCAGACACTTAAATTGACAACTCAAATGACTCTTTTGACGGGATCTGTTTATACCCCTCCACCACATCGGCGGAGGCTTGACCACTTCACTCTAATTCGTGCCTGATGAGTGTTATTTGTACACTCCTCTCACTAGTACGCGACGGTCCTATACAAACGGTTTTTAACCCCTTTCCGTGACGGCATTTGGAACCGTCGCCTAGTGAGTGACGGCGTTAGGGGGGTCCTTCCCACACGACCTAGAAACCGTCAGGGATAGGGACCCTACAGTACTCCTACTCGTTTCTGCTCGCATTGCCATTGCAGTCGGTATTCTGTGGTGCTACGTTTACACTGCGCGGCCCATCACAAATGCTTCACAAATATAGAACGTGTATGATGCGTGGCCCATCACAAATGGTTCACTATTAAGAAGGTTAGCTAATCGTCATACGAGTGCCGGACAGGATTACGAAACGTCGGACCGTCTTAACATCATCGTACATGACAACTATCGCACATGCTATTCTATGGTGCAACGTTTATGATGCCTACTTCATCAGAAACAGTTCATGACTGCAAATCATGTACGATAAGGCAACTAACACAAACGTTTAGTTTGCCCGCACCGTTTGTGATATTATCTGACATCGCACACGCTTTGCAAACGGCAACTGTGCGCATGCTTGCACACGTTTCCTCTCTATGAACCATCTCGGATTATGGTGTAGATCGCAAACGTTTGTGTTTTACCAACCGTGTGTGCCGTAACAACCTAGAGAGCTAATTTTACCGTAATTTAATTGCTCTATTTCAAATTGTATCGGATTTGAATTTGAATTTCAATGTATGCTACAACTTTATTCATATCCATCAGGTTCAAACAACCAATGCAATATTCCATTCATAGGTACATATGTTCAAGAATTACATAAGAACCAAATAAGAATGATGAACCATAGTTGTATACTTGTACTATTAAAGACGGTAAAGAAAGAGGCGAAATATATTCTGGTTGCTGAACAAGGTGAAGCGGAATGCCCATATTGTGCCCTCCTCCATGCAGAAGGCACGCACGATTCTAGTCCAACCCCTTGTGATGGCCGACTGCCCATCCTTCACAGTCTTCATGAAAACATCTAGATAATCATCATGTTCTAGTAGAAATACTTTAACATTTGCGTGCCCACCAATCATGTAGTTTGAGAGGTAATCTTGAGTAAACTATTTTGGCAACCACTACAAAGGAAAAAGATTCAGACATTGTCATCTAACACAACTCATTATGGGCAGTAAAAAGAAGGCTGCAGAGTTCTTACTTACCATCCTGCAGTTCGCTGTTGTCCTGGATAAAGTGTAAACAAATAGTTTAATTGCCATCTTTGGACCCATTTTACTAACAATCTTTATCAGCTTCCTCACTTGATGATGGTTCATCGATATGTCATTGCCCCATACACAGAAAGGGTCGAAGCACGGATCTTTACCAATGACATATGTACCTAAAAGCACCAAGTTAATATTAGAAGCTAAACAGCAATTGCAAAATGATGTAGTACAACACTCTTTTATAATATGTCTATATACATCCGTATGTGGTAGTCCATTTGAAATCTCCAAAAAGACAAATATTTAGGAACGGAGGGAGTATCTTATAACATCCAATATACTCACATATTAGATGAATTAACTTCTTATATTATGGGCCGGAAGGAGTTCAGTGCATTCTTACAAATTATCGGTTGATTAACTTCTGCTGTATCCATGGGTTACAGTTAGTTTGAGCTAGTTCAGGCTCAAATAGCCCAAAAGTATATCTAAACATGAGGGCTAGTTTGAGCTAGTTGCATCTATAACCCACCCAAAAAAAATATCCAACCCAAGAGGTGCTAATTGGAGTTAGTTCTCCTAGTGCATTTATTGTCCATCTAACCCTGCCATCCAAACAACTCTTTGGATGGAGTTAGTTAAGGGTTAGTCATGAGCTAGAAACTAACTCTAACATGTAGCTAAGTTGAGTATCCAAACAGGGTTGTGTTGTTGTTGTTGTTGTTGTTGTTGTTGCTGCTGCTCTTTTACGTATATCTAGACATCATTAGAACATTAATATAACACTCTTCCTTGTTGCTAGGTAGCCTAGGATTGCATAGTTAGACATTAAGTACAGTGCATGTTGCTATGTAGCCTCCGATATATTACATATGGCACTAGTTAACCTCATGATAAATGGGTTGCAGATATATTCAGTTAAAAGTCCGATTCACCGATTAGCCCCTTATTAGCTGCCGGCCTATATGGTACCAGCTACCAATATCCTGAACAGTGAGCAGATATAAGCCATGGGATGAAACTAACCTCGATGGAAAACAGCAGTCGTTCTCAAAATTGTCCTGTGTAGGTACATCGAGAAGCATGTTAAGCAGAACAGGCTAAACATCAACCAAAATTATCCATGGCAGACAAAATAATCTCCAAAAGATAGCTTCAGTGTGCAGGTTTAAGCACGCTAGTAAAGCAAAACAAGTGGAAAGGTGTGCTAACTACAACAGGCCTAACATTTAACAACAAGCAAACATAGTCATTCAAACTGGTATTGTGCCGGTCTAAGTACACTGGTTATTGTTAAATAAAAATGGAAAGGCGTGTTAACTACAAGATGCAGCAACCAAATGTAGTCATTCATAGTGGTATTGTTGAAACTGGTACTGATGAAATTGAACTGCACAGTTCATACTTGCACATATAGAACATCACGTTGTGAATACCTGGAATAAACAAGGCATACTACGAACAACCAAAGATAGCATTTGAAACTGGACATATGCTAACTACAAACAACCAAACAATAAAAAAACTTTAAAAGAGGCATATGCTAGCTATAACAGGCTTAACAGCAAGCAAATATATGCATTCCTATTGGTATGTTTAAAACTGGATTGATGAAATGTACTGCATAGTAAATAATTGCACATATAGAGCATCACATTGTGAACAACTGAAATAAACTAGGCATACTGCAAACAACCAGATATAGCAATTAAAACTGGACATATTCTCACTACACTACAAAAGGGACTCGACAAAACAAATCATGGGTTTCCCCTGTGAAGAGGCACGGCAAAACAAATCATGGGTTTCCTCACTTGTAACAGATGGGCTCGTTCCCGTGGGAACAGCACGGACCCTGGATGCACTCCATGTTGTCGCAGATGGGCTCCTTCCCCTTGGAAGAGCACGGCTGTAGGGTGCCCTCCCTGATGTCGCAAACGGGCGCTTTCCCCTTGGAAGAGCAGATGGGCTCTTTCCCCTTGGAAGAGCCGGAGAGGGTGCCCTCCTCGTGGTCGCCATCGATGAGGTCTGACTTGGAAGTTGTGGCTCCCAAGCCAGCGATGCAGAATGTGTCCTTCAGAAATTTATAAAGGGGCTCGATGGCAATGTAGAATGGCAAATTGTTGACAGCGAGGCAGAGGAGATCAGCGGCGGGGCCATGGATGAGATCGATGGTGGTTGAACCCGAGGGGTTGGGGTGGGGCAGTTAACCTGTGATATGACCCACCTCAGGCCATCGCTGTCGATAACCTCGATGTCATAGCCGGCGGCCGAGACATGCCCGCATACTCTAGCCCACTGCTTGAGTGCCTGCCACTAGTAATGGTCGTCAGCTTCCTCGGCGACGTCGGGCGAAGAGACCGCTATGCACCTCTTTTGGGACAGTCGCTCCTCTAGCTCCACGGGAAGTGTAGCTGGACTTAGGATGCGACGCTCTGGAGTGGGGGATGGGGATCTGTGGGAAAGGGGGCATTTGGCAGGCGTCATCTAGGAAACTCAGGGCGGCCTGGGTATGGAGATCGGTGGGTAAGCTGCACGGGTGAACCGGCAGATATTGAAAATGGAGGCCTTGCGGCGGCGGCGGCGGGGACCTTGCTAGGGTTTCGAGTGAGGGAGGGGGTGTGTGTGTGCGCGCACGCACGCCCGAGGAGGTTTTGGTGTGTGTGTGTGTGTGTGTGTGTGTGTGTGTGTGTGTGTGTGTGTGTGTGGAGGGGGGCAGGGGGTGTTTGAGGAAATGACGCGGGTACTGAAAATTTTACTACGCGGGAGTCAAACGCGGGAGTGAAACGCCGGGGCTATTGAAAATTTTGATGATAGTGCATCGCACACGGTTCGGAGATAACAACCGTGTGTTATGAAACAGAAAAACCCTTGAGGTGGGCAGATATTTTCTAGGGATGCAGGCGGGATTAGGAACAAGAAACATCGCACACGGTCCGAAGATAACAACCGTGTGTTATGAAACAAAAAAACCCTCGAGGCGGGTAGATATTTTCTAGGGATGCAGGCGGGATTGGAAACAAGAAACGTCGCAGACGGTCCGGAGATAACAACCGTGTGTTATGAAACAGAAAAACCCTCGAGGCGGGCAGATATTTTTGAGAGGGGGAGCCTCGTGGAGCCTAATGTACTGTGCGGATGTGTGCGCGACAGGGGCACCGGCGTGGCACACAGTTAGTTTGAGTGAACCGTGTCTGTTGCGTCATCCTACTTGTCTAATGTTCATAAATTTGGCGAAAAATGATGCGGGAGAGGGTCAGAACACGAACACACTTGCATGTGGACCAAATTTATGTATGAAAAGGGTGGTTTGATTCTCAAATACCAAATGCAACTTCGATGTGGCACCTCTCTCGCAAGCGCACGGTATTGCTTGCCCCCACCCCCCTCGTGTCAGCACGAAGAGAATCCTAAGCTATGAATGCATGCCCCCTCCCCCCAACCGAGGTTCACCTAGCAAAGTGCGAAGTAGCTAGCAGCCCCCCTCCTCCCTCGTGTCGGCACGAAGGGAATCCTAAGCTATGAATGCATGCCCCCAACCGAGGTTCACCTAGCAAAGTGCAAAGTAGCTAGCAGCCCCCCTCCTCCCTCGTGTTGGCACGAAGGGAATCCTAAGCTATGAATGCTTGCGCCCCACCAAGCCAGGTTCACCTAGCAAAGCGCGAAGTAGCTAGCAGCCCCCCCTCCCTCGTGTCGGCACGAATGGAATCCTAAGCAATGAATGCATGCCCCCCCCCAACCGAGGTTCACCCTAGCAAAGTGCGAAGTAGCTAGCAGCCCCCTCCCTTGTGTCGGCACAAAGGGAATCCTAAGCTATGAATGCATGCCCCCCCAACCGATGTTCACCTAGCAAAGTGCGAAGTAGCTAGCAGCCCCCCTCCCTCGTGTCGGCACGAAGGGAATCCTAACCTATGAATGCATGCCCCCCAACCGAGGTTCACCTAGCAAAGTGCGAAGTAGCTAGCAGCCCCCCTCCCTCGTGTCGGTACGAAGGGAATCCTAAGCTATGAATGCATGCCCCCCCCCAACCGAGGTTCACCTAGCAAAGTGTGAAGTAGCTAGCAGCCCCCTCGTGTCGCCACGAAGGGAATCCTAAGCTATGAATGCAATGCCCCCCCCAACCGAGGTTCACCTACCAAAGTGCGAAGTAGCAACCCCCCCCCCCCCACACACACACACTTTCAGTCGGCGGGCCAGAGAGGCATATCTCACCAAGATGGATCGTAAAACAGAGCAAGAATAATCCACCTTGGTCGTACAACCTCTCTCTTATTGTTGGTCAAAGTGATGGCCGTCCATGCGACCCCGAAGATGGGCTAGCTCGCCAATAATCACGCAAGTAGCTAGTCCCCGAAGACAACCACAGCATGTGTGTGGCCCAAACATCTGTATGCACTGGTAGAAAATGGGCCTTTAGTCCCGGTTCGCAAAGGCCTTTAGTCCCGGCTGTGCAACCGGGACTAAATATGCGCGACTAAAGACCCCCCCCCCTTTAGTCGCGCCTCTTACGAACCGCGACTAAAGGCCCGTCCACGTGGGCGCCAGGGGTCCGTCGGGGCGGAGGAACTTTAGTCCCGGTTCTCGTGGCTAACTGGGACTAAAGGCCCGTCCATGTGGGCGCCAGGGGTCCGTCGGGGCGGAGGACCTTTAGTCCCGGTTCTCGTGGCTAACCGGGACTAAAGGCCTCCTCCGCAGGTTTAGGGTTTTAGCCCCCCTAAACCTGGTTTCTTTTTAATTTGTAGTGTTTTATTTCTTTTATATTTTATTTTGTGTTTTGTTTTAATTTTGATGAAGTTTCAGTACACATATTCTACGCTACTATATACATGCATATGAAATTTCAAACAAGAAAAATTCAAGAGGAATATATAATATATATTCAATCTCGGGTGACCATATACAACTTCGAACAAGTTTCCATACACAATTAGGATGGATGACCATATACAACTTCGAACAAGTTTCAATCTCGGGTATGCATATAAATGTCTTCGTCCTCGGTATAGTGTTCTCCTTTAGGATTGATGACTTCCCTCATGAAAAATCCTGCTAATTCATCTTGAATTGGTCGGAAGCGAGCTTCTGGACTAAGCCTCCTCCGCAAGTTATCCGTCGCCTTCCGCACGCTATCCGATGCCTTTCGCTCAGAGGTTTGTCTCCGGATGTTCTCACAAACATAGTATCCACATAGATTGGTCCCCGGTGGCTGCTTATCCACATTAACTAACCTTCTAAAATCTAGCTCATGTTTGAATTCACCGACAATTTCTTCTGAGAACCGTCTCCAAACCCTACAGGGCAAAGAAAATTAAATGAACAAGGGAGTTATTAGTTACTTGATATTAGGAAATGAACGAAAGAGACCGATCGATATAGAGCTCAAATGATTGAAAATAATTACTTTTGCAGCATTTTTCTCATGTCGGCCCAACGCTTTGGATCCGAATCCGTAGAGTCCATGATTAGAACTCTGGAGGTGTGAAGTTCAATATTTAGCAGAATCCAGTGGAACCTGCGGACACGTTACATGCACAGTCATGCATAACTCATCGATTAGACATACCATGCATGGAGTAAACAAAAGAGAATGGGCACAAGAGAGAAACACTCACCCAAAATGGTAAGGAAATAGAATATGACTTTTGAGTTGATGCTTTCTAAGAAACTTGTACAAGTCTTTCTCCACGTCTTCGGGGTGATATTGTAACACATGTCCATTAACGATATGTGGGTCAATGGACCCAACATCATGGATGTTTCTTATTTTGCATTCCCAAATCTTCAATCTGCATAATAGCGTACGCAACAATATAGTTAGGACAATATATATATATATATATATATATATATATATATATATATATATATATAGTGCAGGCAATGAAGAACGAGATGAGGTAGAAATAAATCACTTACAGAACGTAGCAACTCATGATAGATTTGTCGAGCTCGCGCAGATTGAACAGCTGGAACAATTCACTCATATGAACTTGTAGAGAGTACCGTTTGGTGTGATGCTCCTCTGTAACATCCGCATAAACATATTCTTTGTTGGCCCATGTTATGAATTGCTTGTACCAACGTAGCAGATTTCGCATTTGTGGTGGTAGACTCTTTTCCCGCGCAGGCTCGACGAGAGGCCCATTCCGCACATATTGTAATGCTATCTCACATACTGGCGCATCCTCAAGGCCTAAGAAGGCATGAAGAGTCAAACCCATCTCGGACGCTTGTTTCATGGCACTCGCTACAGTCAATCCAAGTGTTGCCGCAGCTGCTATGATCTGGGGGTCCTCTTCCGGACCGGCTTTCACTATGAGCGGGGGGATCGATTGTTTATTCTGCATCCCGAGCTGGTCAACTTGTTTCCCGCTTTTTTTACTTTCTTCTTTCTCCTCCTTCAATATTTTTGCTTGCCTACGAAGTTCATGTCCATAGTCGTCAGGCATATTCAGCTCGGCTTGGGACGGTGATGTCAAAAAATCCTTAGCCCACTTCTTTTGCTTCTCAGTGAATACTTGCTTGGGCTCAGGCTCTTTTATCGCCTTCATATCCGCCTTCCATTTCTCATAATGAGCAGACGCGGCCAATTTGGTTTCACCTTCACTAAGTTCCCAAGGCCTTGGGAGGAGAGGCTTCAGTGATGGCTCCGGTACCCTTGTGGTCTTAGGTACATAAGGGTCCGGGTTAATAGTCCAGGAGCGGGTTTCCTTGCTGTCCGCCTGCTTCTGCTTCTTCGCCGGAGGTGGATTGGGGGGCGTCATACCCGCCGGAGGAGGATTGGGGGGCGTTGTACCCGCCGGAGGTTGTGGATCGGGGGACGGCGTCGAATGGCGTGAAGGAGGTGTAGGTGAACCACCACGACCACCACCACCGCCACCACCACCACCAGCAGCAGCATCGGAGGGGGGTGGACTTGTTAGCCTTGGCGCCTCGCCTGGAAACACTATGTACTTATTTTTCCATAGAATGATCTGGCGCTTGACATCTCCAAGTCTTCTCTCCCCTTCGGGTGTAGCTTTGTCAATCTCCAGGTCCTCAAACCCTTGGACTATGTCTTCCACCGTGACACGAGCATAGCCATATGCAATGGGGTTGTTGTGGTGGAGTGCTCCAGGTGTACAGGGTAAAGCACTGCCGCTAGCTACCTTCGTGGAAACGTTCCCCACGGGATAATGCAGATCACATTCTTTCATCTCCTTTACATCATCCACGGGGTAGTGAGGCTCCAGTGCACGAATCTCGATCATCGGTGCACTAGCACCAGGCGGGGCATCCGTGGAAGCCACGCTGCTTCTCCGCTGCTGGCTTCCGCGATCCGCCTCATGATCTTCATGCGGCCCTGCAGCCGATTTTTCTTTTACTAGTTCATGCACGGTCTGCTTCAACTCATGGAGTTCCGATGCAAACTTCGCCATAAGATCTGCATCCCGGTCCGTCTTTCTCTTACGGCTTCTGTAACAGTACGGGTCATTGTCCTGGGAAACCCCTACTTTCCACGGGACTTGGCCTTTGCCTCGTACACGTCCTCCGTGTTCATCATTCCCGAGGGCTGTTGTCAGTGCGTCTTTCTCTCTGTTGAACTTGATCAAGCCCTCTTGAGCTTGGGTCATTGCGTCAATAAGGGCTTGGGTGGGAGCAAACTTTTTCTTCCGGTGAACACACACCCCTGTCTCCGGGTCTAGCGATCCCCAATGCCCGTACCACCAGCTTTTGGCCCTTGGGTCCCATCCCTCTGTACCTAGAGGGATTCCTCGCACCCTCAGGTCCTCCTCCATCTTCTGCCACTTAGGCTCCGAAAGGCGGTATCCTCCTGGCCCCATAATATGATGGAACTTTTTCTTACTCGCATTATCCTTATTTTTTCGATATTTCCTTGAAATGGTCCGATTGCTTTTGCCTCACAAATTCTGGCCAATCATATTTCAGTTTCTCATGTTGTCCATTGAAATCCGGAGTCTTGCCCTTGTTGACATAGTCACGGGTTAAATTTTTCTTGAAGTTCCGGAATGCTTCGCCCATCTTCTGAAGAGCGAACTCTTTAACTAGCCTCCTCCTCTCACGTCCACCCGGAACCTCGTTACCGAATTCATCGACTTTGTTGTATTCCGGAGGTAGAATGAAATGTTCCATAAGCTTTCTCCAGCAATCCTTTTTCGTTCTCTTGTCGACAAAACTGAAACCAAGACGTGCCTTCTTTGGCTCCTTCCATTCCTGGACGGTGATCGGGACGTTGTCTCTAACAACGACTCCGCATTGGTTGATAAACTTTGAGGTGTGCTGTAGGGGCTTGCCGGTTTCACTGACAAACTCAATGGCATATGTTTCTCCTGTTTTCATCGCCTTGGATTTGCCACGCTTTGTCGTACTCGATCCGGCCGAGGGCTAAAAAAAGAAAGAGAGTCGCGCGCGTTAATACATATGTATTCACATTTCAGTAAGTTTGTATCACGAGAGGCTCAATGTATATATATACCTCGCCGGAGGTGGTTGCTACTTGCAATTCGAGATCGTCGTTTGTTGACGGTTGACCTCCGTCGACAATGTCCGTTCCTTCACCTTCTTGATCATCGACAATGTCTGTTCCACCATCAAGGTTCAGAAAAGAAGAGACTACATCCTCTTCTTGCTCATATTCTGAGCCCGGCACATAAGGAATCTCGTTGTTGATGATGCCCATTAAATAACGTTCAGCCTCCGGATCCCTAAGCGGCTCGGCTCTATCGTCTGCCATATGTCACTCCTGCATGTAGTAAAAATTCTTTAAGTATAAAGAAATTAAAAAATAAGATTAAGGGGACATAGAGGAGGAGGAATTAAAAAATAAGATTATTGAGCACTAATTTGCATAGAAGTTTTTGTTTTGCCCTTTTCTTCTTCCTTTTCTTCTTCCTTTTCTTCTTCCTTTTCTTTTTCCTTTTCTTCTTCCTTTTCTTCTTCCTTTTCTTCTTCCTTTTCTTATTTTGTTTTTCCTTTTCTTCTTCCTTTTCTTTTTCCTTTTCTTATTTTCTTTTTCCTTTTCTTCTTCCTTTTCTTTTTCCTTTTCTTATTCTGTTTTTCCTTTTCTTATTTTCTTTTTCCTTTTCTTATTTTCTTTTTCCTTTTCTTATTCTGTTTTTCCTTTTCTTATTCTGTTTTTCCTTTTCTTATTTTCTTTTTCCTTTTCTTATTCTGTTTTTCCTTTTCTTATTTTCTTTTTCCTTTTCTTATTCTGTTTTTCCTTTTCTTATTTTTCCTTTTCCTTTTCTTATTCTGTTTTTCCTGTTCTTCCTTTTGTTCTTCCTTTTCTTTGTTTCAGGAGGACGGCGGCGGGCGGGCGGCGGGAGGCAGGCGGCGGCAGGGGCAGGGGCAGCGGCGGGAGGCAGGCGGCGGCGGCGGCGGCAGGGGCAGGGGCAGCGGCGGGCGTTGGCGACGGCGAGGAAGAGCGGGCGGCGACGGGGCAGGGCGCGGCAACGGCGACAGCGACGAGGAGCAGCCTGGCGGCGTCGAAGCGCAGGGGCGTTGGCGTCGGGAGAGAATGTGGAAAAATCCTAAGTGCCACACTTATATAGGAAAAGCATTAGTCCCGGTTGGGGACACCAACCGCGACTAAAGGTACCCTTTAGTCCCGGTTGGGGACACCAACCGCGACTAAAGGTACCCTTTAGTCACGGTTGGTGTCCCCAACCGGGACTAAAGGTTCTTTCGCGCCGCTTTCGTTCCCGCGCGGAAAGAGCCTTTAGTCGCGGTTCGTGTCACGAACCGCGACTAAAGGTCCTTTTTCATATAAAATAAAACTAATTCATTTTAAAATCTTAAAAATACAAATAATATATCAAAAAAATCAGAAAAATAAAACTAATTCATTTTAAAATCTTGAAAATACAAATAATATATCAAAAAAATCAGAAAAATAAAACTAATTCATTTTAAAATCTTGAAAATACAAATAATATATCAAAAAAATCAGAAAAATAAAACTAATTCATTTTAAAATCTTAAAAATACAATTATATATCAAAAAATCAGAAAAATATAACTAATTCATTTTAAAATCTTAAAAATACAAATAATATATCAAAAAATCAGAAAAATAAAACTAATTCATTTTAAAATCTTAAAAATACAATTATATATCAAAAAAATCAGAAAAATAAAACTAATTCATTTTAAAATCTTAAAAATACAATTATATATCAAAAAATCAGAAAAATAAAACTAATTCATTTTAAAATCTTAAAAATACAAATAATATATCAAAAAAATCAGAAAAATATAACTAATTCATTTTAAAATCTTAAAAATACAAATAATATATCAAAAAATTCAGTTCATCGATCCCTTGAAGGTTTGACAAAAGGTTTGATACATCATTCAGTTCATCGACCAAATACAAATCATCCGGATTCGCCATCGTACGTTTTAATTCACATGATCCATTCAACAAAGTTTGGTACAATAAATTATTACACATCAATTTTTCCCTTGTGTCCCTGCTTGCTTACGATTGTGCCGTATCCATGGAGCATCCTCATCATTTAACTTAATGCTTGGGTCAGTGTTCACTTTGAAGGGCGGAATTTCACCAAACATATTATAATCTTCTGACATGTCTGTCTTGTCCTCCACTCCCACGATGTTTCTTTTCCCTGAAAGAACAATGTGGCGCTTTGGATCATCGCATGATGTACTGATCGTTTTCTTATCTTTCCGTTTCCTCGGTTTGCTACTCATGTCCTTCAAATAAAAAACCTGAGCGACATCTTTGGCAAGGACGAATGGTTCGTCAAGGTAACCAAGATTGTTGAAATCCACCATTGTCATTCCGTATTGCTCGTCCACCTTTACCCCACCTCCTGTTAGCTTGAACCATTTGCACCGGAACAAAGGGACCTTAAAGGAGGGTCCATAGTCAAGTTCCCATACCTCCTCTATGTAACCATAATATGTGACCTTTTTCCCATTCTCGGTTGCTGCATCAAAGCGGACACCACTGTTTTGGTTGGTGCTCTTTTTATCTTGGGCGATGGTGTAAAATGTATTCCCATTTATCTCGTACCCTTGGAAAATCGTTATAGTCGAAGATGGTTTCTTGGCCAACATGTACAGCTGATCTCCAACATCATTGTCATTCATTAAATGTTTTCGCAACCAACTGCCGAAAGTCTCCATGTGGGCCTTTCTAATCCAGGATTCAGGCTTCCCCGGGTTGTCCGAGCGTAAAATATTCTTGTGTTGCTCGAAGAACGGAGCCACCAAGCTGGAATTTTGCAGAACTGTGTGGTGTGCTTCAGTCATAGAATGACCGTCCATACATATCGTTGATTTCCTTCCGATCTTGCCTTTTCCACTTAGTCTCCCCTCGTGCCGCGATTGAGGAATACCAATCGGCTTAAGGTCAGGAACATAGTCAATACAGAACTCAATTACCTCCTCATTTCCATAGCCCTTGACGATGCTTCCTTCTGGCCTAGCACAGTTACGAACATATTTCTTTAATACTCCCATGAACCACTCAAAGGGGAACATATTGTGTAGAAATACAGGACCGAGAATGGAAATCTCTTCGACTAGGTGGAGCAGGAGGTGCGTCATAATATCGAAGAAGGATGGTGGGAACACCAACTCGAAACTGACAAGGCATTGGACCACATCGTTCTGTAACCGTGGTAGATCTTCTGGATTGATTACCTTCTGAGAGATTGCATTGAGGAATGCACATAGCTTCACAATGGCTACTCGAACATTTTCCGGTAGGAGCCCCCTCAAAGCAATCGGAAGCAATTGCGTCATAATCACGTGGCAGTCGTGAGACTTCAAGTTTTGGAACTTTTTCTCTGCCATGTTTATTATTCCCTTTATATTCGACGAGAAGCCAAACGGGACCTTCATACTGCTCAGGCATTCAAAAAAATGACCTTCTCTTCTTTGGTAAGAGCGTAGCTGGCACGACCTTGAAACCATTCCGGATGCCGGTCATCTGGGTCTTTCAAAAGTTGCTGGTCCTGCCGTGCTTCCTTTGTATCATTTGTCTTCCCATACACGCCCAAGAAGCTTAGCAGGTTCACGCAAATATTCTTCGTAACATGCATCACGTCGATTGCAGAGCGGACATCTAGGACTTTCCAATATTCTAGCTCCCAAAATATAGATTTCTTCTTCCACATGGGTGCGTGCCCGTCAAATCCCCGCGGAACTGATTGTCCGCCAGGACCCTTTCCAAAGATGACTTTCAAATCCTTGACCATATCAAATATCTCAGCACCAGTACGTTCCGCAGGCTTCGGCCGGTGATCTGCCTTGCCATCGAAATGCTTGCCTTTCTTTCTTACGTTATGATTTTGGGGAAGAAATCGACGATGACCCAGGTACACGTTCTTCTTACAATTAACCAAACGTACACTTTCAGTCTCATGTAAGCAGTGCGTGCATGCATTGTATCCCTTATTTGTCTGTCCCGAAAGGTTACTGAGAGCAGGCCAATCATTGATGGTTACAAAAAGCAACGCTCGTAGGTCAAATTCCTCTCCTTTGTGCTCATCCTAGACACGTACACCAGGTCTGGCCCACAACCGTAAAAGTTCATCAACTAATGGCCTTAGGTACACATCGATGTCGTTCCCGGGTTGCTTTGGACCTTGGATGAGCACTGGCATCATAATGAACTTCCGCTTCATGCACAACCAAGGAGGAAGGTTGTAGATGCATAGAGTCACGGGCCAGGTGCTATGGCTGGAGCTCTGCTCGCCAAAAGGATTCATGCCATCAGTACTTAGACCAAATCTTATGTTCCTTGCGTCAGCTGCAAAATCTTTGAACACTCTGTCGATCTTTCTCCATTGCGTTCCATCAGCGGTGTGTCTCAACTCCCCGTCGGACTTACGGTCCTCTTTGTGCCATCGCAACGACTTGGCATGCTTTTTGTTCCTGAACAGACGTTTCAACCGTGGTATTATAGGAGCATACCACATCACCTTGGCGGGAACCCTCTTCCTGGGTTTCTCGCCCTCAACATCGTCACCAGGGTCATCGCCTCTGATCTTATAACGCAATGCAGTGCATACAGGGCATTCATTCAAATTCTCGTATTCACCGCGGTAGAGGATGCAGTCGTTAATGCATGCATGTATCTTCAGAACCTCTAAACCTAGAGGGCAGACAACCTTCTTTGCTTCGTACGTACTGGCGGGCAACTCGTTATTCTTCGGAAACATATTCTTCAACATTTTCAGCAAATTTTCAAATGATGAGTCACCTACACCTTCCTGTGCCTTCCATTTTAGCAAATCCAGTGTGCAGCCCAGCTTTTTCAGACTATTATCGCATCCTGGATACAACGACTTTTTGTGATCCTCTAACATGCGATCCAAATTCTCCCTATCCTTGTCAGTTTCGCAGCGTCTCCGCGCATCAGCAATGGTCCGACCAAGATCATCAGCGGGCTCATCATGTGCCTCTTCTTCACCTTCACCTAACCCTTCCCCACCTTCAGCATCATCCTCCATGAAAGTATCACCGAAATGATCATGATAGTTGTCATCGATATCATCCCCTTCTTCATCTTCTTCCATTCTAACCCATCTTTCTCCATGCTTGGTCCAACAATTATAGCTTCGCTTGAAACCGTGCCGAAGCAGGTGCATGTGAACGTCTCTTGAGGAGGAGTAACCCTTCTGATTCTTACAGACAGCACATGGACAGATAATAAAACCTTGCTGCTTGTTCGCATTTGCCACTACGAGGAAATCTTTCAAACCCGTAGTGAACTCACCGGAGAGTCGGGGACCGTACATCCATTGCCGATTCATCTGCATTATTATTATATAAAGTATATAATTAACCATCATGCATTTGTTAAACTAACTAGCTAGAAATAATACAAATTAAAAAATGAACTACACACATGCATATTTTATCAATGACACATGAAAGGTTCAAGTTGCTAACCGCGATCGCGGAGGAAAAATAAATGAGAAAGCTCAAGTGTGGCTCGGACACTTCATATCATGTTTGTTTCAGGCTCTCGGGCATTTCATCGAACACCTTGTGTGCATAGGAGGAACCAAAAGCAAACCCACCACCCCCTTCTGAATATTGTGAAGTGAGCTGAGTGAAGTGAAGTGAGCTGAGTCCTATATATAGGGATGGGCCTTTAGTCCCGGTTGGCCTGGCCAACCGCGACTAAAGGTCGCCTTTAGTCCCGGTTGGCCAGGCCAACCGCGACTAAAGCCCCTCCCGTCCGCCAGCTGTCGACCGAGCGCGCTGGGCCCAGATAGTTGGTCGCGGGTCTCCTCCCGAACCGCGACTAAAGACCCCTTTTGTCGCGGTTCGATTATTTTGGGGACTAATGGGGGCGTATGGAAGCCTCTTTTTCTACTAGTGATGGAGAGGTGTGTTTTTGAGTAACAATGGAACAACTTTGATGTGGCACCGTGATTTCGAACTAGAAATCCCCGCATTGAGTGAGGGTTAGGTTGACGATGCATATGTATGTTACACCACACTTCAAGCCAACGACGGGGATTCATGCATGCGTGCATAGTATGTGCGCTCAAACTTAAGGTCTGAATCTCACCATGACCTATACTACGATAACACGAACCAAATGAAGAATCCGCCATGGTAACATATCTTGTTGTTGGTCAAGGTGATCATGGATGTCCACGCGGGCCCACGAATATATAGGCTTGTCGCCAATAACCACGTGAGGGAGTGTACCGTTCGAAAGCAACCACTACATGCATATGTATGGAGGTGATGTGTGCATGCATGTTTGAATACCATTTCACAACATTGATGTGGCGCGTGCGTCAAAAATCATACACTAGCTCCCCACATAGAGCGAGATCGGTTCATGACGTGTCGTTGTACTAGCCACTAGCTCCCCACATATATATATATATACCGTATTACAAGCAAAAATAATAATCCCCTCCTAAGTCAAATTAACCTCTCTTGTTGTGAGGCAAAAAGTAGTGATGGACCAAGAGGGCCCACAGATGGAAAGCATCGATATCGCTGATAACCACTTAAGTGGGTGTGAGAGGACAACCACCTCCGCTTTGCATGTGGGCCAAACATATATATGTTGAATACCCAAAATGCACAACTTTGATGTGCCACATGCCTCAAAAACCGTAAACCATGCACCCACATAGAGCGAGGTTCATGAAGCGTACTACATATGATGGTCCCCTTCCCCCTCTTCACCGCATACTATATGCTCCTGTCGTAATATGTAGAACCCAAAAGAATCCTCATCGATGGTGAAATTAATTAACCTCTCCCGATGTAGGTTAAAGTGATGCATGCATGCATCGACGATGGCCTCGTGGGCCCACAGATGGAAGCGTCACACGTGTGTCCTAGCTAGGATAACCACCGCGTGCATGCATGTGGCCCAAAAAGGTGTTGTGTGATGTTTGAATAGCCAATTTCAGAATTTTGATGTGGCACGTGCCTCGGAAAACGAAAAGTCCCGACACTAAGTGAGGTGTACTTGTTCACGGATGCGTACGTATAGTATATATGCTAGTCCCCTCCCACCTCTTCGACGCGTACTATATACCACCATAACACAAACAAAAAAGATTCTACCTTGCTGGTCAAATTAACCTCACTGCCGGCTGTTCGTCAAAGTGATGGACGATGACCTCGCGGGCCCACAGAAAGTGTCACACGCGAGTATCGAGTGTTGTGTAGGACAACCATCGACTGCATGTGGCCAAAACATGTATGTATGAAAGGGTTGTGTAATGTTTTAAATAACGATTTCACGACTCTGATGTGGCATTGGCCTGCCTAACAAAACGGCCAACCCACACGGTGGCTCACAACTCGTAGTGTACTGCGAGCCACCCGCCACCCCCAAACGCACACACCCCCACACACACCGCGAATCCACCGCAACTACGATGCATGTTAAATTAATTATCCCGCGGTGAACATATGTTACCAAAGGAGGGACGTTTTAATTTCAAAATACCACAGAGATCATAAAGACGTTTTAGTACATTAATTGATTGATTTTCTACGGGTATAATGTGCAAAAATGTAATTTGAGCTACATGCACACGTGACAGTGCACCTAAATGGATTGCAAAAACACATGTGTCTCACTGGGTGCATGTACTCCCCGTGCAACAAATTTCAAACATTGAGAATCTTGATAAATTCTACTACATCCAAAACTTATTTGAAGTTCATGAAACTTATCGTGTTGTCATATGGACACCAATACAAAGTGGCATTGTACTTTTTTTGTCAAATTTGAGACTAGTTTTGATGTAATCTTTATCTAATTAAAAACGGGAGATTATTAATAATTGGGAACCAATATCCCAAACAGATTATTTATTCGAACCGTGAGCGTTAGACCAACAATGGATACGTGCCATGCTTCGGTTAAGCAATAAAGCGGCATCATAAATCATCCAAATAGAAAAACAATATACGTTCTGCCGCGCAACCCGTGTGCCGTGCGAGCAGGCGTGAGTTGACGGGTCGCATGCGAGCAGTCCGCCGCGCAGGCAGACAGGGAGGCGTGCTTGCAGGTGTGTGAATTGACGGAGGCGTGCTCGCTGCGCAGTGTCATCGGGAGGCGTGCGAGTAGCTGTGTGAAACTTTGGTAGGCATGCCAGTAGTCTAGTGCGCAGGCTCACCGGGAGGCGAGCCATCGGTTTGACCGCCGCCCGCCTCTCTCCCACAACTCCCAGTACTCCATATTAATGGTGCGCCCGAGCGGCCGCACCCCCATCCTCGCCACACACACACACACAATCCTCTCTCTCCGCTTGCATCCTCGACGCCGCTCTCTGTCCTCAAAGCCGTCAGTGTATGAGGATGCCGCCGAAGCGCCCCATCGGAGGGAGTGGCGACGCCGGGGCTGCTAAAGCACCGGATCACGGCGTGGAGATGGAGACAGAGGTTGCCGTCACCACCGGCGAGTTATCGCTGCACCCTGACGTCGTCGACGGCGTCGAGCTTCCACAGCCAGAGGTGGAGTTCCACATCGACTCTGGTGACGACCCCAGCGACGCCTCCGACAACGCCTCCGACGACGACGACAAAGACTAGTTTTGTTAGATCCGTGTAGTGTATTGATTGTTTGAATGGTACAAGTGATAAGTGATTAGTTGTTTCATCTGTGCAAATGATTTCTGCTAGTAATCCGACTAGGGTTAGTGTTCGTGCTAATAATTCCTAGCCAGGACTTGCCAATTGATTTTGAATGACCTACATATGTTTGTGCCATTATTTTCTCCAAGATTGGTCTGTACATAGACGATTGTGCTTAAAAATCAAACCATAATCTCTGGATATGTATAAATAAGCCATAAATTCCTAATCCTACTTCACAACATGTAATAATTGATTTGATGCCAAATTTGTTTTACTATTTGTATAGGTGCTGTCTGGTGATGTGGACAGCGAGAATGAAGATGGCCAGAGGAGGTACAAGAGGCAAATCCTGAGGGAGCTTTATGCGGGAATGCATAACAGGCGTATTAGGACCTGGAACGGTGGCTATCGATGGTCATTTTGCAACCACAAGCTTCATGACGCGTATCTAAGTGTTCTGGCGCATGCAAGAGGACAGGTCGTTGGCTCCTTCAAGCAGAAGCATTCTCGCAGGGTGGCGCACGGCGCGTACGCCGAGTACCTGGAGAAGCTTTAGGATCGTGCCGGCATGTGAGATGAGATGTGGGATGAATCGAACTATGCATGCTTGAGTATGCTTAATGACGGTTGAACTATGTACTTATGGTTGAAATATGCTTATGTATGTGTACGCTTGTTATCTATGTTTGAGTATGTTAAATATTTGGTCAAAATTTGGTAAAAATTACAAAGGGGGGCCAATAAACCAGGACGGAGGTAGTACGTCAATCACACACGGTTCCCAAAATTGGAACCGTGTGCAATGACTTTCATTTTGCCTGTTGCGTCAATCACACATGGTTCGCTCTAGCAAACCATCGCCCCCAAAATTCTTTGTGGGACAGAAAACCCTCACCACCCAATTCAAGAAAGAAAAAAGAAAACCCTCACCATCCCCACGTCACAAAAACCCTCACCCCATCTGCCACCCCTCCGGTACGGTCCCCATTCACACCTACACAAGCTCCTCCGCGTCTATGCCATGGCACCATCTATCACGGCGGTAAATGTTGGCGATCGTAGCAGAAATTTAAAATTTTCTACGCATCACCAAGATCAATCTATGGAGTCATCTAGCAACGAGAGAGAGGAGTGCATCTACATACCCTTGTAGATCGCGAGCGGAAGCGTTCAAGAGAACGGGGATGATGGAGTCGTACTCGTCGTGATCCAAATCACCGATGATCCTAGCGCCGAACGGACGGCACCTCCGCGTTCAACACACGTACGGAGCAGCGACGTCTCCTCCTTCTAGATCCAGCAAGGGGAAAGGAGAGGTTGATGGAGATCCAGCAGCACGACGGCGTGGTGGTGGAAGTAGCAGGGATCTCGGCAGGGCTTCGCCAAGCTCAGCGAGAGGAGGAGGTGTCACGGGAGGGAGAAGGAGGCGCCAGGGCTTAGGGTGCGGCTGCCCTCCCTCCCCCCCACTATATATAGGGCCCCTGGGGGGCGCCGGCCCTAGGAGATCCAATCTCCAAGGGGGGCGGCGGCCAAGGGGGTGGCTTGCCCCCCAAGCCAAGTGGGGCGCCCCCCACCCCTAGGGTTTCCAACCCTAGGCGCAGGGGGAGGCCCAAGGGGGGCGCCCCAGCCCACCAGGGGCTGATTCCCCTCCCACTTCAGCCCATGGGGCCCTCCGGGATAGGTGGCCCCACTCGGTGGACCCCCCGGGACCCTTCCGGTGGTCCCGGTACAATACCTGTGACCCCCGAAACTTTCCCGGTGGCCGAAACTGGACTTCCTATATACAATTCTTTACCTCCAGACCATTCCGGAACTCCTCGTGACGTCCGAGATCTCATCCAGGACTCCGAACAACTTTCGGGTTACCACATACTAATATCTCTACAACCCTAGCGTCACCGAACCTTAACTGTGTAGACCCTACGGGTTCGGGAGACATGCAGACATGACCGAGACGACTCTCCGGTCAATAACCAACAGCGGGATCTGGATACCCATGTTGGCTCCCACATGTTCCTCGATGATCTCATCAGATGAACCAAGATGTCGAGGATTCAAGTAATGTCGTATACAATTCCCTTTGTCAATCGGTACTTTACTTACCCGAGATTCGATCGTCGATATCCCAATACCTCGTTCAATCTCGTTACCGGTAAGTCACTTTACTCGTTCCATAATGCATGATCCCGTGACTAACTACTTAGTCACATTGAGCTCATTATGATGATGCAATACCGAGTGGGCCCAGAGATACCTCTCCGTCCTACGGAGTGACAAATCCCAGTCTCGATCTGTGCCAACCCAACAGACACTTTCGGAGATACCTGTAGTGCACCTTTATAACCACCCAGTTATGTTCTGAAGTTTGGTACACCCAAATCATTCCTACGGTATCCGGGAGTTGCACGATCTCATGGTCTAAGGAAATGATACTTGACATTAGAAAAGCTTTAGCAAACGAACTACACGATCTAGTGCTATGCTTAGGATTGGGTCTTGTCCATCACATCATTCTCCCAATGATGTTATCCCGTTATCAATGACATCCAATGTCCATGGTCAGGAAACCGTAACCATCTATTGATCAACGAGCTAGTTAACTAGAGGCTCACTAGGGACATGTTATGGTCTATGTGTTCACACATGTATTACGATTTCCGGATAACACAATTATAGCATGAACAATAGACAATTATCATGAACAAGGAAATATAATAATAACCATTTTATTATTGCCTCTAGGGTATATTTCCAACAGTCTCCCACTTGCACTAGAGTCAATAATCTAGTTACATTGTGATGAATCGTACACCCATAGCGTCCTGGTGTTGATCATGTTTCGCTCGTGGAAGAGGTTTAGCCAACGGATCTGCGACATTCAAATCTGTATGCACTTTACAAATATCTATGTCTCCATTTTGAACATTTTCGTGAATGGAGTTGAAGCGACGCTTGATGTGCCTAGTCTTCTTGTGAAACCTGGGCTCCTTGGCAAGGGCAATAGCTCCAGTGTTGTCATAGAAGAGAGTCATCGGCCCCGATGCATTGGGAATAACTCCTAGGTCCGCAATGAACTCCTTCATCCAGATTGCTTCATGTGCTGCCTCCGAGGCTGCCATGTACTCCGCTTCACATGTAGTTCCCGCCACGACGATTTGCTTGCAACTGCACCAGCTGACTGCCCCACCATTCAAAATATACATGTATCCGGTTTGTGACTTAGAGTCATCCAGATCTGTGTCGAAGCTAGCATCGACGTAACCCTTTACGACGAGCTCTTCGTCACCTCCATAAACGAGAAACATATCCTTAGTCCTTTTCAGGTACTTCAGGATATTCTTGACCGCTGTCCAGTGTTCCATGCCGGGATTACTTCGGTACCTTCCTACCAAACTTACGGCAAGGTTTACATCAGGTCTGGTACACAGCATGGCATACATAATAGACCCTATGGCCGAGGCATAGGGGACGACACTCATCTTTTCTCTATCTTCTGCCGTGGTCGGGCATTGAGCCGTGCTCAATCTCACACCTTGCAATACAGGCAAGAACCCCTTCTTGGACTGATCCATATTGAACTTCTTCAATATCTTGTCAAGGTCTGTGCTTTGTGAAATACCTATGAGGCGTCTCGATCTATCTCTATAGATCTTGATGCCTAATATGTAAGCAGATTCTCCAAGGTCCTTCATTGAAAAACACTTATTCAAGTAGGCCTTTATACTTTCCAAGAATTCTATATCATTTCCCATCAATAGTATGTCATCCACATATAATATGAGAAATGCTACAGAGCTTCCACTCACTTTCTTGTAAACACAGGCTTCTCCATAAGTCTGCGTAAACCAAAACGCTTTGATCATCTCATCAAAGCGAATGTTCCAACTCCGAGATGCATGCACCAGCCCATAGATTGAGCGCTGGAGCTTGCATACTTTGTTAGCATTCTTAGGATCGACAAAACCTTTTGGCTGCATCATATACAATTCTTCCTTAAGGAAGCCGTTAAGGAATGCCGTTTTGACGTCCATTTGCCATATCTCATAATCGTAGAATGCGGCAATTGCTAACATGATTTGGACGGACTTCAGCTTCGCTACGGGTGAGAAGGTCTCATCGTAGTCAACACCTTGAACGTGTCGATAACCCTTAGCGACAAGTCGAGCTTTATAGATGGTAACATTTCCATCCGCGTCCGTCTTCTTCTTAAAGATCCATTTATTTTCTATCGCTCGCCGATCATCGGGCAAGTCTGTCAAAGTCCATACTTTGTTTTCATACATGGATCCTATCTCGGATTACATGGCTTCAAGCCATTTGTTGGAATCTGGACCCGCCATTGCTTCTTCATAGTTCGAAGGTTCACCGTTGTCCAACAACATGATTTCCAGAACAGGGTTGCCGTACCATTCTGGTGCGGAATGTGTCCTTGTGGACCTACGAAGTTCAGTGGCAACTTGATCATGATCGTCATCATTAACTTCCTCTCTAGTCGGTGCAGGCACCACAGAAACATTTTCTTGTGCTGCGCTACTTTCTGGTTCGAGAGGGGTCATCTCATCAAGTTCCACTTTCCTCCCACTTACTTCTTTCGAGAGAAACTCTTTCTCCAGAAAGGACCCATTCTTGGCAACGAAGATCTTGCCTTCGGATCTGAGGTAGAAGGTATACCCAATGGTTTCCTTAGGGTATCCTATGAAGACGCAGTTTTCTGACTTGGGTTCAAGCTTTTCAGGTTGAAGTTTCTTGACATAAGCATCGCATCCCCAAACTTTAAGAAACGACAGCTTAGGTTTCTTTCCAAACCATAATTCATACGGTGTCGTCTCAACGGATTTAGACGGAGCCCTATTTAAAGTGAATGCGGCAGTCTCTAAAGCATAACCCCAGAATGATAGCGGTAGATCGGTAAGAGACATCATAGATCGCACCATATCCAATAGAGTGCGATTACGACGTTCGGACACACCATTACACTGAGGTGTTCCAGGCGGCGTGAGTTGTGAAACAATTCCATATTTCCTTAAGTGTGTGCCAAATTCGTGACTCAAATATTCCCCTCCACTATCTGATTGTAAGAACTTTATTTTCCTGTCACGTTGATTCTCAACCTCACTCTGAAATTCCTTGAACTTTTCAAAGGTCTCAGACTTGTGTTTCATTAAGTAGACATACCCATATCTACTCAAGTCATCAGTGAGGGTGAGAACATAATGATAGCCACCGCGAGCCTCAACGTTCATTGGACCGCACACATCAGTATGTATAATTTCCAATAAGTTGGTTGCTCGCTCCATTGTTCCGGAGAACGGAGTCTTGGTCATTTTTCCCATGAGGCATGGTTCGCACGTGTCAAATGATTCATAATCAAGAGACTCCAAAAGTCCATCTGCATGGAGTTTCTTCATGCGTTTGACACCAATGTGACCAAGCCGGCAGTGCCACAAATATGTGGGACTATCATTATCAACCTTACATTTCTTGGCATTCACACTATGAATATGTGTAACATCACGTTCGAGATTCATCAAGAATAAACCATTGACCAGCGGGGCATGACCATAAAACATATCTCTCATATAAATAGAACAACCATTATTGTCGGATTTAAATGAGTAGCCATCTCGTATTAAACGAGATCCAGATACAATGTTCATGCTCAAAGCTGGCACTAAATAATAATTATTGAGGTTTAAAACTAATCCCGTAGGTAAATGTAGAGGTAGCGTGCCGATGGCGATCACATCGACCTTGGAACCATTCCCGACGCGCATCGTCACCTCGTCCTTCGCCAGTCTCCGCTTATTCCGTAGCTCCTGCTTTGAGTTACAAATATGAGCAACCGCACCGGTATCAAATACCCAGGAGCTACTACGAGCGCTGGTTAGGTACACATCAATAACATGTATATCACATATACCTTTGGTATTGCCGGCCTTCTTATCCGCTAAGTACTTGGGGCAGTTCCGCTTCCAGTGACCGTTTCCCTTGCAATAAAAGCACTCAGTCTCAGGCTTAGGTCCATTCTTTGTCTTCTTCCCGGCAACTGGCTTACCGGGCGCGGCAACTCCTTTGCCGTCCTTCTTGAAGTTCTTCTTACCCTTGCCTTTCTTGAACTTAGTGGTTTTATTCACCATCAACACTTGATGTTCCTTTTTGATCTCCACCTCCGCTGATTTCAGCATTGAATATACCTCAAGGATGGTCTTTTCCATCCCCTGCATATTGAAGTTCATTACAAAGCTCTTGTAGCTAGGTGGGAGCGACTGAAGGATTCTGTCAACGACCGCGTCATCCGGGAGATTAACTCCCAGCTGAGACAAGCGGTTGTGCAACCCAGACATTTTGAGTATGTGTTCACTGACGGAACTATTCTCCTCCATCTTACAACTGTAGAACTTGTCGGAGACTTCATATCTCTCGACCCGGGCATGAGCTTGGAAAACCATTTTCAGCTCTTGGAACATCTCATATGCTCCGTGCTGCTCAAAACGCTTTTGGAGCCCCGGTTCTAAGCTGTAAAGCATGCCGCACTGAACCAGGGAGTAATCATCAACACGTGCTTGCCAGGCGTTCATAACGTCTGGGTGTGCTGGGACGGGTGCTTCACCTAGCGATGCTTCAAGGACATATGCTTTCTTGGCAGCTATGAGGATGATCCTCAAGCGTATAGTTGCTACCATCGTCTTTCAGCTTGGTTTTCTCTAGGAACGCGTTAGAGTTGAGGTTGACATTAGCGTGGGTCATTTGATCTACAAGACATATTGTAAAGATTTTAGACTAAGTTCATGATAATTAAGTTATTCTAATTAAATTATTTAATGAACTCCCACTCAGACAGACATCCCTCTAGTCATCTAAGTGATACAAGACCCGAGTCAACTAGGCCGTGTCCGATCATCACGTGAGACGGACTAGTCATCATCGGTGAACATCTCCATGTTGATCGTATCTTCCATACGACTCATGTTCGACCTTTCGGTCTCTTGTGTTCTGAGGCCATGTCTGTACATGCTAGGCTCGTCAAGTCAACCTAAGTGTTTTGCATGTGTAAATCTGTCTTACACCCGTTGTATGTGAACGTTGGAATCTATCACACCCGATCATCACGTGGTGCTTCGAAACAACGAACTTTCGCAACGGTGCACGGTTAGGGGGAACACTTTCTTGAAATTATTATAAGGGATCATCTTATTTACTACCGTCGTACTAAGCAAATAAGAAGTAAAACATGATAAACATCACATGCAATCAAATAGTGACATGATATGGCCAACATCATTTTGCTCCTTTTGATCTCCATCTTCGGGGCGCCATGATCATCTTCGTCACCGGCATGACACCATGATCTCCATCATCATGATCTCCATCATCGTGTCTTCATGAAGTTGTCACGCCAATGATTACTTCTACTTCTATGGCTAACGTGTTTAGCAATAAAGTAAAGTAATTTACATGGCGTTATTCAATGACACATAGGTCATACAAAAAATAAAGACAACTCCTATGGCTCCTGCCGGTTGTCATACTCATCGACATGCAAGTCGTGATTCCTATTACAAGAACATGATCAATCTCATACATCACATATATCATTCATCACATCTTCTGGCCATATCACATCACAAGGCATATGCTGCAAAAACAAGTTAGACGTCCTCTAATTGTTGTTGCATGTTTTTATGTGGCTTCTATAGGTTTCTAGCAAGAACGTTTCTTACCTACGTAAAACCACAACGTGATATGCCAATTACTATTTACCCTTCATAAGGACCCTTTTCATCGAATCCGATCCGACTAAAGTGGGAGAGACAGACACCCGCTAGCCACCTTATGCAACTAGTGCATGTCAGTCGGTGGAACCTGTCTCACGTAAGCGTACGTGTAAGGTCGGTCCGGGCCGCTTCATCCCACGATGCCGCCGAATCAAGATAAGACTAGTAGCGCCAAGTAAATTGACATGATCTACGCCCACAACAATCTTGTGTTCTACTCGTGCATAGTAACTCCGCATAGACCTGGCTCATGATGCCACTGTTGGGGATCGTAGCAGAAATTTAAAATTTTCTACGCATCACCAAGATCAATCTATGGAGTCATCTAGCAACGAGAGAGAGGAGTGCATCTACATACCCTTGTAGTTCGCGAGCGGAAGCGTTCAAGAGAACGGGGATGATGGAGTCGTACTCGCCGTGATCCAAATCACCGATGATCCTAGCGCCGAACGGACGGCACCTCCGCGTTCAACACACGTACGGAGCAGCGACGTCTCCTCCTTCTTGATCCATCAAGGGGGAAGGAGAGGTTGATGGAGATCCAGCAGCACGACGGCATGGTGGTGGAAGTAGCGGGGATCTCGGCAGGGCTTCACCAAGCTCAGCGAGAGGAGGAGGTGTCACGGGAGGGAGAAGGAGGCGCCAGGGCTTAGGGTGCGGCTGCCCTCCCTCCCTCCCCCCCCCCACTATGTATAGGGCCCCTGGGGGGCGCCGGCCCTAGGAGATCCAATCTCCAAGGGGGGCGGCGGCCAAGGGGGTGGCTTGCCCCCCAAGCCAAGTGGGGCGCCCCCCACCCCTAGGGTTTCCAACCCTAGGCGCAGGGGGAGGCCTAAGGGGGCGCACCAGCCCACCAAGGGCTGGTTCCCCTCCCACTTCAGCCCATGGGGCCCTCCGGGATAGGTGGCCCCACCCGATGGACCCCCCGGGACCCTTCCGGTGGTCCCGGTACAATACCGGTGACCCCCGAAACTTTCCCGGTGGCCGAAACTGGACTTCCTATATACAATTCTTTACCTCCGGACCATTCTGGAACTCCTCGTGACATCCGGGATCTCATCCGGGACTCCGAACAACTTTCAGGTTACCGCATACTAATATCTCTACAACCCTAGCGTCACCGAACCTTAAGTGTGTAGACCCTACGGGTTCGGGAGACATGCAGACATGACCGAGACGACTCTCCGGTCAATAACCAACAGCGGGATCTGGATACCCATGTTGGCTCCCACATGTTCCTCGATGAACTCATCGGATGAACCACGATGTCGAGGATTCAAGTAATCCCGTATACAATTCCCTTTGTCAATCGGTACTTTACTTACCCGAGATTCGATCGTCGGTATCCCAATACCTCGTTCAATCTCGTTACCGGTAAGTCACTTTACTCGTTCCGTAATGCATGATCCCGTGACTAACTACTTAGTCACATTGAGCTCATTATGATGATGCAATACCGAGTGGGCCCAGAGATACCTCTCCGTCATACGGAGTGACAAATCCCAGTCTCGATCCGTGCCAACCCAACAGACACTTTCGGAGATACCTGTAGTGCACCTTTATAGCCACCCAGTTACGTTGTGACGTTTGGTACACCCAAAGCATTCCTACGGTATCCGGGAGTTGCACGATCTCATGGTCTAAGGAAATGATACTTGACATTAGAAAAGCTTTAGCAAACGAACTACACGATCTAGTGCTATGCTTAGGATTGGGTCTTGTCCATCACATCATTCTCCCAATGATGTGATCCCATTATCAATGACATCCAATGTCCATGGTCAGGAAACCGTGACCATCTATTGATCAACGAGCTAGTTAACTAGAGGCTCGCTAGGGACATGTTATCGTCTATGTGTTCACACATGTATTACGATTTCCGGATAACACAATTATAGCATGAACAATAGACAATTATCATGAACAAGGAAATATAATAATAACCATTTTATTATTGCCTCTAGGGCATATTTCCAACAGTAAACACTTAGCTCGACGCATGCCGCCGTTGCCAGGCTGCCGGCAAAGCCCACCACATTTCGCCACTTCCGCTTGCCGCCGCCTATCGCCATCGACTTTCTCGACGTTGCTCGTGGTCGACCTAGCTCCGCTCGGTTGAGGAATCTGTCATACTGAGGGTTCTTTCTCATGGACGACAAGGTAACTAATTTAATGAGATATTATCTCATCTCTTATCCCAGTTCATCTGCCTCCTTTAATCACCCGGCGGAAATCGCCGTGAATTCATTGTTATTCGAGCTGATTTGAGGGTTTTCTTTCATTGATAGAATGTATAGTGCGCCGACACTTCAGGACTTTGCGACCTCCGCCAGAGATTCCATCTCACCATACCAGATAACTTGAGGACGTGCGCGGTATGTTCAATCTCACCCTAAATCGGTTGGCATGGCCTACTTTCCTGAACATATTCGAAATATTGCTACATTTGGATAAAAGGTGCCACATGCACCATATACGTCAAAGGGGATTTTCCCCTCTTCTTTCTATATTAGGCAAATTAATGATGTATGGTTCTTTTGATTACTCTCATATTTCCATGACATCATGTTTACCCTATCTGTCTAATTATAGATTTTTGTCCTTCGATTTCAACTGTTGTACAGTTCTTTCAATTTGGGCCCATATTTGCATGTTACCATATTTTCTTTAACAATCCTACCATTTTCTGCAGCACATCCCTTGCTATGCAACAGATTATGTAGTGCACAATCTTTCCCTTTAGATAGATCAAGACTGCACGGATGTCATACTGCACACAAACCATGGATTGACAATCGTTGCTACTGTAAGACTTGATGAACGTGGTGATTCCTATTTTGGCACTGGCTTTTGGAAAGAAATTTCTAAGTTTTATGTACTGAAAGCTGGCATTAAAATTGCACTACACATCAAAAGGGCCTGGTCATGAGATATATGCTAACTTCCCCGACAAAATCATCCGTCCAGACTTTGTTCGAAGTAAGTTTTCTTTTCAACTATCTGCATGTGGACTTACCCAGCAATGTCAAATGAATTGTGTAGTATTTAAGCAACCAATTGTTATTCCCTTTTCTTACTATATTCCTACCTAAGAACTTCTAGTTACCAATACACTTTTCTATTGCTCTGTTTTAACTAAATATTCCCTGTACTCCCATTTCTATCAGAAAGCGCCGCTGACAAGGAGACTCCGGAGGTGGGGAATGGGGCTGCCAGAAAGCGGAGGCGGGGCAAGCTAAAACCGCAAGCGACTCCAGCAGGCCTAGACTTCATCAGGAGCCTCCCCGATGATATGTTGACAGTCATCATCTCCCTCCTCCCAATAAAATATGGGGCGCGTACAACCGTCCTTTCCCGGTGGTGGCGCCCCCTATGGAACTCCAGCCCTCTCGACCTCATCGACACCCACAAGCTCTGCCATGGCTATCACAAAAGTTTGGATGCGTTCTCCAAGATCCTCGGCAGTCACCTTGGCCCAATCAGAGGCCTTAGAATGGGCAAGTTCCATTCCAACGGCAAGGACCGAGCCAAGCTTGACGATTGGTTCCGATCCCTCGCCCTAGATCAGCTCGAGGAGCTCACTTTTGATGATGGGCATATGCGGTCGCTGCCAACGTCCGCACTCCGCCTCGCACCCACACCGCGCGTCGCCAAGTTCAGGAACTGCCATCCCCCCTCATTGATGTGCCCGCTCTTATTCTACCACGACTGAAGCACCTCGAGCTCGTCGTCGTCCGCCTCTCAAACGGTGACATGGAGCGCCTGCGCCATGGCTGTACTGCACTCGAGTACCTTTATCTTCAGGCGATCAATGGGTTGAGTACCTTCCACATCACCTCCATGACTCTCCGGACTATTTATGTGTGTTGCTGGTGCGGCAGGAAGACATCACAAGATGTGTACCACAGTATGGTCATTGAGGACACACCTGCACTTGAGAGATTACTTGTAGTTGATCAAGAAGGTCCAACAAGAATCAATGTAATTTCTGCGCCGAAATTGATAGTGGTGGGCTACTCGTCTCACAAATACTCCGAACTTGTTATTGGATGCACACCCGTTCAGGTACAACAGCCGCATTCTACCTCTCCTTCTACAAATTAACATTATTTCTAATTTTGAAGATGTTTGTTCGTCTGTCATTCAGAAAATGATTCTGACAAACTTGACCCTGAAACTGCGCACAGTGAAGGTCTTGGCACTAGAATCTATCGGCCCCAACCTGGAGCAAGTTGTCAGTTTCCTGAGATGCTTTCTGTGCCTGAAGAAGCTATATATCGAGGTGATGTTCCTTTCCTGTTAAATGTTAACCATAAGGGAGTTCAATTTGTGACACCTTTTTCCATGTTTACAATGACAATGTAGTACGATTTCGGAAGGTTCTTTTGGAGGATTTCAGTACATTCATGTCCCCCCCATATTGGTTGCTTGATCCATATGGTTACAATCAATAAGCATTTCTCCTTTGGATTCATCTGTACTAGTTTTCTTAGGGAACTTTTCATCCACTCCAACCTCTTGTGAAGAAGGCTACATTTTTCTAGAATGTAATCAAATGCCCATGTTAATCATGTCAGATCAAAGATGGCATGTTAGTGCATTTTACAAATCCTAAAAACCAAATAGGCCTGCAGTAATGTTCAAAACTGCATGTAGGCACTAACACGTTTTCTTCTTTTGCAGATAAGATTAGGCCCAGTGGTGGATAATGTGATACAACATAACAATCACGTCGAATGCCTAGATCTGCATCTCTCATAAATTACTTTGAACTCCTACCGACGAACCTTACCGGAGATCATATTCGCCAGGTTCTTTGTTCTCAGAGCAAGGGTGCTGAAGGAAATGAGGTTTGCCCTACATTTATTTCGCAAAAATGAATGGTTTGTTGATCAGCGCCAGCGCCTGCGGCAGAATGGAATAGGCTCCAAAAATGTTGAATTTCATTTTGGAACTTCAGATGACAGTGTAACCGGAAGTCATCGTGTCAACCCCATACACGACTTCTCAGTGGCTGACCCCTTTGCAAAAATTGTGAGGTTTCGAAACTAGACTTAGAAGCTGTGATATTAGTTTGAACCTCTCTGATATCCATGTTCAGCGGATCAGCGCGAGCGTTTGCAGCCGATGAGCTAAATTTCATTTTTAATATCAGTTTGAACCTTGTAATCTTCGAATTTGAGCCATATAACTCTGGAATTTGAACCTTGTAATATTTCGAGCTTTTGTGGTACAATCGTTGAAATGGCATCGTATGAGACTCGTATATTGCTAGCACTATTTTGACCTTAATATGCAATGGTCTTAGATTTTATTAACCATTCTTGAATCTGTTTACCTTGTCGATCTCACAGCACACGATCTGTATAGCTAACTCGACTGCGATCTTCGACATTATTGCACACAGTTGGTTTCTTCCACCGTGTGCACTGTAGAGCATAGAATTAATTATCGCACTCGAGTGTCCATCATCACCCTTCTGTGTAACTTTGACCTCACAACCCAAGGGTAAACTTATGACCGAAGTCATTCCACACACTTCGTTTTTACAAAGCTTTTTACCAATAAACGCCCATGATTTGTCCCTCCTCTAGCCGACGCGTGGCCAAACTAGTCGGGCGGGAAGCTTGCGCGGTAAACATCGCGGTAGCGCGGGAACAGGCTCGCCGACGATACATTTGGCGCCTCTTCGAGCCCACGCGTGCGGTGCGGTGTTGTCAAGCGTGCACTGGAATCCTCCGCTATGAACGCCGTGACAAGACCTGACGATTACAGGCCGGCCGGCCCCCATTTATTACAGCAGCCATTTAACCCTTGTGTCTCTTCAACCTTTCGATCGCGCCCCACCATTGCAAGAAGCACACCCACCACGATAAATTCTTAGAGGGTATCCTGCGCAGCTCCAACGGTGCTCCGAGCGGCTGCCTACGATGAGCAACCGTTCACCATGCGTGCCGTGGTGGACACCCACAGAAGGTTCATGGACCTCTCGGTGGTGTACACCAACGACCCGGTCTGGGTGGAGCACTCCATCCACATCATGGAGAAGTACAAGGTGGTCGGGTTCGACCTCGAGTACACCCGCGCTCGTGCCGGGTCTCGTCCCAAGGTCGCCGTCGCCCAGATGTGCATGCGCCACCACGTCCTCGTCTACCACTACTGCCTGGCCACAAGGCCTTGCGAGCGTTTCGCCAGGTTTGTCAACAGCCCCCACTACATGTTCGCTATGGTGGACATCACCAACGATGTAAAGGCGCTCGAGAATTCGGGCATCGCCTGCCAGAATCTTGTCGACATCCAGGGCCAATACAAGATTTGGGGCAGCAAGGAGCATGAGAGGGACTCACTGGTTCACCTCGCCGAGGCCATCATCGACCCCTACTACAGAGACATGAAGGATTCATGCAACAAGGACAAGCGTGCCTGGCACTCGGCCTGGATGGAGAAACTCGACAAAGCTCATGTCATGTACGCGGCCAAGGAGGCGTACATGAGCTACGACATGTACATGCGGATCGTTGACATGAGGAAGTGCATCCTTCCCCAAAACGGCTAGGGATCCAGCCGGAAGCAGAGCAATAGCAAGCGTCGTCGTAACAATAAGTAGATGATTAGATCCTCGTTTCTCCTACTTTAGTATGCATGTAATTGCTTACTTTGGTGTGTGGAAATGTTATATGTGTAGTCACTTGTGTAATCGTATGCTTAATTTGGTTATGCAATGCTGTCTTTTTAAGTATATATGTTGATGCTCTACAGACAGAGCGTGGATGTTGTGCGGACAAAGAAAATCACATCGCACACAGACTAAACAATGGAACCCGTCGGTGATGTTTTCATCAATCACTCACAATTATATACCAGCAATCGTTTGCTCACAACACACACGGCTTGTTAGCAGTAATCGTCTGTGTTGTTATCGGTCTTCACACATGTTTCCGATTACAGACCTGTTTGCTGGGTATCACAACACACACATCTTGTTAAGTTGAACGCTTATGTTCTCATGTCTCAACGCAAACAGTTCATCCGAGTGAACGGCATGCCATATATTGCACACACCTTGATCTGGCTGACCGTTTCTTTTGTGTTGCCTAATCATAAACAGTTCATCCGAGTGAACTGTATGTTGTATATCGCACACACCTTCATCTGGCTACCCGTTTCTTTTGTTCCTCCTCATCGCAAACAGTTAATTGAGCTGAACCGTATGCCCTGCATCGCACACGCAACTAAAATCTGAACCGTGTGTGATGCATCCTCCATCGCAAACATTTTGCACCTTTTTGACGGTTTTTTACACCACCGTTTGCGATTATGGCATCGCACACAGTTTCGTCGAAGGGTCTCTGATCGTAGTGTCGCGTTAGCAGCATCCTGCAGTAGTGTCTAACCTGAGTTTAAACTGATATATTTCATTAAAACCGAGATATCCGCTCTGATATTGCCACTCATGACTAATGAATGCATGGGATTCCAAATATCCTATCTTTATTTTGTTTCCACGGGAAATGGGCTATTTATGGACGAAATCAAGCCAATATATGGAAAGCAGTAAAGTGGAGACAAAGGAGATCAAGTGGGAGGCTCGCCAAAAGAAACATAGCAAAATACGGTGTTTCATACGACTGCGCTCGCTCGTATGAGCAGTCGTATCGCGTGGAAACCAAGGTGTATGATCCACCTGAACAACCTTTATAAAGGGGCCGATGCCAAATGAGCAACAAAACATTGCAGAAGAAGCTAGTCTTCATCATCATCACCATAGCCATCTCCATCAACCCTAGACACCACCATTCCCATCTCCATAGCCACAACCTTCTCCACCAGCATAGTTCTCAACAATCTAGTCATACTTGTAATCGTTTATCACACACGACATCCATTGTGAAACATATTATCAACCAATCAATCTTCATGATACGTTATTCGATGTGTTCTTCATGTGATCTGATCTCCATGTGTGAGTAGTTCGGTAAGGTTATGGGTTGAGGCAAGAGCCTTGCAACCTTATGTATTTGTTGGAGGGATCAACGGAAGTACATTGAATTAACATCTCGTATGTGTAACATAAAATTGTTCTGTAGTTGTCTCTTGTCTTGTTCGCGTTCTTCGTCCCTGCATATACCCAGGATCATGGAGAGTGAGCCATGGAGAGGCTAAGACCAGGGAGACCGTGAAGTGTTATTTTGAACAAAAGTGACAGAAAGGTTTAGTATAGTAATATAGACCCTATCTCTGGGGATTTAAGAGGTGTGGTCATTAAAAGCCAAATGCTTTTGTGTGAATATTGCAATCTTAATTATTGGGGCAACCCAGCTCGACAGATAGGGCCTTCAGTTGGACAACTGACTCTTGATGCTGGACGCGTGTCGGTCAAGACATAATTTGGACACATCCCTACTTCGATACATGAGAAGCACATCTTATGGATGACTTCCAGAGCACAAATCAATATCATTTTTTGTCCTGGCACGAATATATGATTCTAATCATAAGTCCTCATACACATGCCTATTTTTATTATCGTCCTGGCACATCTTAAGGGTTCTTTCCGTGTCATCTTGATTTACGATCCAGTTAAAAGCTAGAATTAATTCTAGAAAAAGCTTGTTTGAGGCCTTAACTTAAAGGGCACCGTCCTCTCATGGGTTCGATAACTCAGGGTCACCTCTGGGGGGAAAAAGGCGAGAATTAATTCTAGCAAAAGCTTGTTTGAGACCTTAACTTAAAGGGCATCGTCCTCTCGTGGGTTCGATAACTCAGGTCACCTCTGGGGAAAAAGGCGAGAATCCTTCCTGCTCCATTTCCGGATCACCAAAGGAAGTAATCAGTTCGAAGAACACAAGTGCTCCCTCTCACTCTCTCTCACACTCAATCTTAGATCCTGAAGTGATTCGAGAGAGTTCTTTAGAGTAAATGCACCAAGTGATAGATCCACTCCTTCCCCTTCTCTTGACCAAAGAAATTTTTGACTTGAGCAACACTTGAGCTTCCCCCATTGATCTTGTTATTCTTGGAGGTTGGAGACTCCTAGGCGGTAGGAGTGCTCCAGTGAGGAATCTGTTGTTGTGATTGACCCCGAAAAGTTTGTGAATATTTGGAGGCCGCCTCAAGGCCTACTATTAGTAGCTGAGAATTGCATTCACTGCGATATCTCAAGGAGAATAGGATAAGTCTCCATGGTGTTGAAGTGACTTCATGGGAATACCCATCCCTCCAATGTTGATTAGCTTCCCTCCAAGGAAGTGAACATGGGGATACATCATCGTCTCCAGAGTTTTGGTTATCCCTGACCCTAGCTCCTTACACGTGGTTATTTCCCTCTTGAGTTTACTTGTTAAATCATATTGTGCTTTCTTGTCTTCGAATTAGTTGTTGTTGATTATATCGCTAGCGCTAGAATCACCTTTGCAGTTGTTAGGCTCACTTTAAACTGCTAAGTAAGAATTACAATTTGTAAATGTACCTATTCACCCCCTCTAGGTCCATTTCAATCCTTTCACTACACGGAAGAACAAATCTTTTCTCATCCGGAAGCGATGTTGAAAGAAATCTTCATAGTATGTTGGGTCCAGTTTGAAGTAGTAATTATAGAGAAGCCTTGCGCCAGTGATCCTACCATGCAAGAAAACTATCACACCCTTTCTTGAACCCTTGAGCTTGAACACATTCTTCTCCCGCTTCTCCAATTCTTCCTGGATGCTCACCCATCATCATCATCATTTCATCATCCGAATCCGACTAATCAACGAACTCTCTGTATATGAATTCCTCAAGGTCCTTGTTTCCGTACTCATTATTCGACGAAGAATACATAGATGAACTACAAATGATCAAGAGAATAAAAACAAATGCTTAGACATTTTATCAAACACACAACGCGTGGGGTGTATGTCCGAAAGAGTTGCTCCTACTAGGGTGGCGTCCGGTCACGGTGACCTTGTCAAGTGGCGACACGGTCGACGACATTGTGGTCTTGGGTCTGGTGGCGACGCTGTGTGTTCAGGACGACGACAGAGCTTGGGTGGAAGTTGTGCGAACAAGACAAAAAGAGGAGAGGAAGAGGGCAAGTTGGGATAGGTTAGGGACGTCTTGGGGAGATTCATCTTGGGCCCCACCCGTTAGTCCGATATAGCAGACGCTTCCCGGCGTCCCCATATTTGCCCCACATATTGGATGGGTATGAGGGTGCTGGTCAGCCCGGACATATGGGCTGAGTTTGCCAGGTCTGGTTTGTTGACCTTTTTCTGTCCGGGCAGTGGTTGGGCAGGCCGCCTATATGTTTGGGGAGGATATGGGCCCTCTAGTTGTAGATGCTCTAACTCTTGAAACCAAGGGACACTTGATCACATTCTCGCTATAAGACTGTTAGTAGTTGATTGATATGGTTATAGTTATCAAAGTGATAGAAATATGTTGAAAAAGAAGACATGGATGAGATAAAACAGAATGCAATCGTGTGGTCTTTTTTATATTTCAAGTCATTTAATTTTGTGTTCTACGTACACCTTGTGTCCTTTGATAATCACAAACACATTATTATTGGCCCCAAAATGAAAGAATATAGACATTGTGAACCACTATTTGTGCAAATTCAACCAAAGCGGCCTTGAATGATCTAGGAGAACTAGGTGAAGCATATGCCGTTTGTGACAAGAATGACATTTTCCAAGATGAGAAGATGAAAGATCGTGGATGTCGCCTCGGGGGTGAATAAGCGCTTTAAAATAATTACGGTTTAGGCTTGAACAAATGTGCAATAAAACTAGCATTTAAATTTTCAAGCACAAAACCTAAAACAACTAGGCTCACCTATGTGCACCAACAACTTATGCTAAGCAAGATAAACGACTATGTGATAACAAGTTATATAACATGAAACACTATGGCTATCACAAAGTAAAGTGCATAAGTAAAGGGCTTGGGTAAGAGATAACCGAGGCACGCGGAGACGATGATGTATCCCGAAGTTCACACCCTTGCGGATGCTAATCTCCATTTGGAGCGGTGTAGAGGCACAATGCCCCCCAAGAAGCCACTAGGGCCACCGTAATCTCCTCACGCTCTCGCACAATGCAAGATGTTGCGATTCCACTAAGGGACCCTTGAGGGCGGTCACCGAACCCGTACAAATGGCAACCCTTGGGGGCGGTCACCAAATCCGTACACTTTGGCAACCCTTGGGGGTGATCACCGGATCCGTACACTTTGGCAACCCTTGGGGGCGGTCACCGGAACCCATACAAATCGCTCGGGGAAATCTCGACAACTTAATTGGAGACCCTGAAGCTTGTCCCGGAGCTTTTCACCACAATGATTGAGCTCCGTGGCACTAACCTTCGTGTACCAAAGCACCCAAGAGGAACAAGCTCTAGGGTGCCCAAACACCCAAGAGAAATAAACTTCTCACCATCACTTCCACGTATCACCATGGAGAACTCAAACCTATGCACCAAATGCAATGGCAAGGGCACACGGAGTGCCCAAGTCCTTCTCTCCCAAATCTCACCACAACAACAAATGCTACGAAGGAAAATGAGAGAATAATGAAGAAGAGAACACAAAGAACTCCAAGATTTAGATCCAAGGGGTTCCCCTCACAAAGAGGAGAAAGTGATTGGTGGAAACGTAGATCTAGATCTCCTTTCTCTTTTCCCTTAAGAACTAGAAAGAATCATTGGAGGGATTGAGAGATAGCAAGCTTGAAGAAGGTCAACAATGGGGGCAAAACACGAGCTCGAGGGATAAGGTCCATTGGGGAAGAAGACCCCCTTCCAAATCCAACGGTTATGCCCACAACACGCTTAGGAGAGCGGTACTACTGCTCCGACGGTAGTACTCGCGGAGCATTGCAATGGCGAGGAGCCACAAGGTGGTAATGCTGCCGGAGCGGTACTACCACCGGGGTTGCAGCTTAGGGGCCTATGGAGATAGGGCAGGCCAGTGGAGTGCGTCAATACCGCAACAGCGGTACTACCGCCTAGTGTGAGCGGTACTACCTCTCATAAGTTGTAGTACCGCGCACCCACTGCCGCCCTACTACCGTTGAGAGTGCGACAGAACCAGAAGCAACTAGATAATCGGAAGTGGAGCGGTAGTTGGGCGGGCGGTACTACCGGTTATAAGCGGTACTAGCGCTCCCACACCGTTCTACTATCGTGCAACCCGACACAAAAAGTCAAGTCCCTAGAAGCAACGGTAATGGCCGCGATACTGGACAGCAGAAGTACCGCTTATAAGCGGTACTACCGCGGAAGTGCAAAAAAAGAAGCCCAAGCAAAACAGATGGAAACAGTAAAACCTGAACTACCATAACTTCTACAAACGAGCTCCGAATAGAGCAAACTCAAGCTTGTTGGATAGATGACGACATGTACTTTCCAACAACAACTGGTTATAGTAAGAAGTGGAAGGGGAGTATGCCTATGATATATAGGTGTGAAATCTCCATCGGTGAAGAACCGGCATAAACTCCATCATCGAAAAGCATCATAGAAGATGCATATGTGAACTCCGTTTTCGATGAACTCAAGCTTGTCATGAAGATGACCATAAGCTCAGAAAATCACAAAGAGAAACACCAAACAAGAACCAAGAAAGATGATGCAAGGTTGCAATGGTTTGAGCTCTCTACGAACGATACGATCAAGCTACTCACTTGAGATCCCCCCTTGATAGTACAACAATTGACCCTATAACCCGGTCTCCCAACTACCACCATGAGACCCGTAAAATAGAAAACCTATCAAGGGCAAACCTTTCCCTTGCACATTCCACTTGAGCTAGACGATGATGATCTTAACTTCCTCAAGTTGGACCACCTTTCTTGATTGTGTTGGCTCGATGAAGACTAGTTAATTACTCCCTCATACTCCATTATGGGTGAGCCACTCTTCCACACATCTTCACAAGTCCATTGTCACCACAATGGACGGCAAGCTTCAAGCATGATCTCTCCGTGATGCTCCACTTGAACTTGCACACCGCAATCTTGATGACAATCACCACTTGATGTCATCCCCCCATCGGTTGCATGAGATCTTCCTCTTGACGCAAGCCCATGGAAACATACCTAACCCCACATAGAACTCTCACGTAGACTATGGGTTAGTACACGAAGCATAATGGACAATGCTTACCATACCATGGGATCAGTTGATCCCACTCGGTACATCTTGTACGCTTTGTGTGTTGATCAACTTGGTTCACTCTTTGACTTAGTCTTGATCAACCTTGTATCATGTCTTCTCTGTGAACAATTTTTGGATAATTCCTTGAATAGCACCTTGGTCAACACATAAACTCGTTGAAACCAACAAATGGACTTCAAGAAATGCCTATGGACAAATCCTATGAATATAACTCAAGGCAACCATTAGTCCGTAGAGAATGTCATCAATTACCAAAACCACACATGGGGGCACCATGCTCTCTCAAATGAAATACCAATACGTGAATCCAATAAAGCCACGCCCAAAAAAAGCACATACCACCGACAAGCATCATTATGAAATTGATTTCTGTAATGATGTCATTGGTTGGTTGGTTGAAGAACTTGATAGTTGCTTCAGTGATTTTCTGTGAACTACTTATCTGCTTGATAGCTCCGAACTAAAAAATCATTGTGTGATAATAATCTAGAGCATTTGATAAGTGTAGCTAAACTTTATCCAAACTATTTTGATGATGGAAGCGTGAGGGACCTTAAACATCACATTCATCTTTAAATTGTTGAAGTCTGAGTAGATGATTGCTTCTCTGTTTAAGTAATATTCACGAGCTCTCTCATAAAAATGGTGCACACAAGAAACACACATTTGCTCTCCCTTGGTTTGTCCACTTTTTGAATCTACCATTAGTATTGTCTGTTGCCACTGCTATAGTTGCAAGAGCGTTTTCATGTGGATAAAGACGAAATGAGGAATGTTACCAATGATGATATAATTGATCGCTTTTTAGGGCATTAAAGAAGCGTTGGAAACAATTTGAGAAAGTTAAAGGTCCTGACTTATTTATTACTACACAATTTGTACTTGATATGTTACTAATTAAGTGTTTTTTTGTGTGTGAGCAGTCAAGGTCTAGTTCTGAATTCGGTCACTTTGATGCTCCATTGTTATTATTTCCCATGTTCAACTGAAATTTCAAGTGAGACTCTTAATTTTGGATTTCACTGTTCCATCATGTTGTGTTTATATTGTGCTTACTAGATAATTGTCCGTGATTTTCTTGCTCATATTAGTATGATAATGTAAGAAAATTTAATTTCATTTGGTAAACTTGTGAAAGAAAATACAGTAGTTTTGTTTTATTTTTTTGCGGGGATTTCCCCGGCGGACGGAGCTAAAGCATCATCAAAGTAAGTAAGTAACCGGACGCGTGAGCACCACAGTCGGTCCATCCAGGAATATTAGTCTACGCCCGGCGGAGCTAAAGCATCAATCAAACTAAGTAGCCTGATGTGCAGCACTGGAACGGTTTCAGACCTGAGTGCACCAAGGAAACGGTAAAGGTTCCCGGTTGTCATGGCCGTCCCATTTGGCGTCCCGTCCCGTCCCTGCTCACCGTCCCGTCCCACGCGTGTTAAGTAGACGCCTCCCGTCGGCCATCCCGTTCTCCCAAGTCCCACAAGTCCCAAATCCAAAGCCCAAATCCCAAGGCCCAAATCCTCTCGTCTCTCTCCCCAACCCCATCCTGCGTGCCTGCGCCAAGATGTTCTTCCAGTTCATCGCCGTCGTCCTGGGCTGGATGGCGGATGCATGGACCATCCCGGAGAAGCTGCCGCGCGCTCTGTTCATGACGGGCGGCGTGGAGGTTCTGCTGGGGCTCATGGTGTGCATCTTCCGCCGGCCACAAGGTATGTTCCTCAGCCACCCCGTGGGGTACCACGCCGCCCTCATCTGCGCCACCGCCTGGGGCGCCGTCCCCATACTGGCGGGCATCTGGTTCTCCCTGACCGAGCTCCGTCCTCGCGTCGCGGTGGCGCTCCTGATCCTCACCGTGTTCCCGCTTCTGCTCGTGATTGCGCTCGCATTCGGAGGCTTTCTGGCGACGGCGCCCCCCAAGTAGCTGCACGCACTGCACACACTGCTCTCGATCGATAGGTGATGTAACCTGTACATACATGCTCGGGCGTTGGATTAACCTAGTGGTACGTATTTAGCGCTTACGGATTGTAGGTTTTGTGAAATAATGAATCTGTAAGCGTCATGTGTTCCTATTCTATGGACTCTGGAGTGCGGAGGTAGGTAGCAGCAGGAGTATCTCTGATCTGATGTGTGGGAGGATCGAAACTAGCTCTAGTGTATCCGAAGACGAGGTCCTTCTCCGTCAGTGAGTTCCGTGCTACTCATTATTATGTAACTGTATATGGAATGAATGAAATGACAAGAAAAATCCTCTCCGTGCTCCCATCTGTGAAGGGTTTTTTTTTTTTCTTTTCTTTGAGGCAATGGATGAGATTGGGCTCTGTTTGGAGGCCCGGCCCAAGACAAGGACTTTTTCCTATACTACAGCACGACGACAAACTCTCTCAGTTCACACCACTCTGCATTCCTCTCTGTGACTCTGTCTCTTCTCAGACAGAAGAAAAAGAAACTCTTGATATAAAAAAGAAACAAGTACTATGAGTGTTCTTCCCCTCCTCTACATCTACGAGTAGTTGGAGCGAGAATCAATGGAGGGGGCGACTGAGTGGCTGGCGCAGACCATCCTGGGAACCCTGTCCATCCCGCAGCTGCAGGCGTGGATTCGCCGGCAGGGGCTTGGCCATGACATCCAGCTGCTCGAGTCGGAGGTCGAGATGGTGGACATGGTGTGCGCTGCCGTCAGGGACAGGGCCGCCGGGAACAAGCCGCTCGCCCGCCTCGAGGGCGCGCTCTACGACGCCGACGACTTGGTGGACGAGCTTGACTACCACCGCCTCCTTGACCTCAACCTTGACAGCCCGCCCGCTACAGCTTCATTAGGTAAGCCTACTGCCTTCCTGCCTGCAGATCTACTTTGTGTTAAATCCATGCTATTTTCTAGTTTTCCCAACAGAAGCGCTATCAATCACACGCCGACGAGGCCTGATCTCAACTGCTCACCCCCGCCTTTCTAAATCCAACATTTTTCTTTAGTGCTCGTGTGAGCTCCTCCGTTTATGAGATTATTAGCAGCCAGCAGACACGGTTCTAAGTCAATGGTTTATCTTTCTTCTCTAGTCGTCGGGCGCAACGACACGGCAGTACAATCTGCACACGCCGGCATGTTGGTCCAATCCTCTACTGCAGATTCGCCGGGTAATCCTACTCTCTGCTCTGCAGCTGAAACTGTGTTTTAATTCAGACAAAAAGGGTAGGGCCTTGTACTAGTATTGATACGACTTTTTATGGCACAGGTAATGGCTTGAGTCAGCATGATGACATATATGGGGCAGTGGTGGTGGATAATAACAAGGATAACAAGTCAAGGACAGATGGAGATATACGGAGTAGGCAGCGTGCCAAGACTCGATCTGCTGTATGGCAATACTTTGAGGTCTCGGAAGCAGATGAATTCGAAAGGCCCGCGAAAGCTAAATGCGTGAAATGTGGCTCAGAGCTCAACTGTGGATCCAAATACGGGACATCAGGCTTGAAACGCCATATCCGTACTGAGGCTTGTGGCAAGAAGAAAGAAGCAGCTGAGCAGGCGCTTATTCCTTCAAGGTATTGCTTGCACTTGGTCACTTGATGTCATGACAGATCCCCTTTCTCCATCTTCATTCGGTTTTTTCTTCTTCTTTTTTTTTGTGCCTGATCATGCATCAAAATGCGTATTTTGTGTTAGAAGAGGACACCAAGATGGGGGGTGTGCTAAAGTTTTGCAGCCAACAGTGAAAGGCAAAGCAAAGAGAAAAAACAAGAGAGAGGGAGAGCGAAAATAAAATAAAAAATGTAGAGTCTAGCCTATGCGGTGCGCCTTGGCTCCACCAAGCATCCACGGCAGTATACAAAATGCAATCATTTCCTAGTCTCCAGAGCCACCACATGGTCTCCGCCCCTTTCGCTGCTTTGCCTCAACTCGGTACCAGGAAAGGGGGATTTGGTTGCTGAGGATGGATGAATTCTTCTTCTTCTTTTTTTTCTTTTTTTTGAGGGAGTGGATGGATGAATGAATTCTATAATGCTCATCCTGCTGAAAGATTCCATGTAGATGGACGTTTAGCTTAGCGTGCCGGTGATGTCCTTGGCCACAAAAGGAGAGAGGGATTATGAAATCGGTTGGTGATGTCTTGGCCACAGGAATTTGATGTTTTTTTTTTTTTTGAGGACGTCTGATGAATACTTTGGATGTGGCTGTGAATTTTTGTTCATTTCAGCATCTGTACAATTTCGATAACCAACAATTATTTTTATATTTTCTGGCAGCAGCACTGGTGGTACAGGAAATGGTGAAACTGTTGCACTTGGTGATTCACGCCACACAAAAAGGAAGAGAATGGATGACGAGTCAACACACGCGACCAAAGCTAAAACACAATTTTGGAACAAGGTTGAATATTCGCATAGGATACGAGTAATAACTCGCCTGTTACAAGGCATATCAAGGGTTCTGAGTAAGGTTCTCAAGTTACATGGAACAGGCTTTGTTGCAAGCTCAAATCAGTATCCAAGTAAAACATCGAATCAACACCTACGAACATCAAGTGTTGTTCCAAGGAAAGTTTATGGAAGAGTTGCAGAGAAGGACTACATCATAAATTTCATGAGAGAATACAAACCCGATGGTCTATATGTTCTTCCTATTGTAGGCAGTGCAGGAATTGGGAAGACTACTCTTGCTCAGCTTGTATACAATGATCCAACCATGGCAGAGCGCTTTGACCAAAGGATATGGGTTTCGGTGTCTAACAACTTCGATGAAGTGAGACTCTCAAAAGAGATCTTAGATTGTGTCTCTCAGCAAACACATGAAGGACTATGCAGCTTTTCCAAGCTTCAGGAGGTCTTGAAGATGCATATCACATCAAAGAGGATTCTGCTTATTTTTGATGATGTCTGGGATGACTTCAACCTCTGCAGATGGAGCCAACTATTAGCTCCTTTGCAGTCTAACACTAAGGGCACTGTGATTCTTTTGACAACTCGAAACTTGTCTGTTGCACAAACTGTCTGTACAGTTGAACCATTCAAGTTATGTGATTTAGCATATGAGGAATTTTGGTCATTATTTAAATCATGTGCATTTGGTGATGAGAACTATGGCAGCAATCAAAATCTAAGCAGCATTGGACTGCGAATAGCAGAGAAGTTAAAGGGAAACCCATTAGCAGCTGTAACAGTAGGCGGGCTATTAAGGATGAACCTTACCATTGATCACTGGAATAACATTCTGAAGAACGAAGATTGGAAATCTCTGCAACTAAATGGAGGCATAATGACTTCTTTGAAGCGTAGCTATGATCAGCTCCCCTACCATTTACAACAATGCTTCTTATTTTGTTCTATATTCCCCGAGAGGTATCAGTTCCTTGATGAGGAATTGGTCCAAATTTGGATTTCAATGGGATATGTGAAGTGTGACAATTCAAGTAAGAGGCTTGAGGAGAAAGGAATGGACTATTTGGCTGATCTTGTGAACTTGGGCTTCTTTGAGCAAGTTGAAAGAGAAGACACCTATCCAGGTAGTCAAACTTGCTATGTTATTTGCGGTCTTATGCATGATTTTGCGAGGGTTGTCTCAAGAACTGAGTGTGCAACTATAGATGGCCTGCAGTGCTGTGAGATGCTGCCAACTATACGCCATTTGTCAGTAGTAAGTGATCCTGGATATAGCACAGATCAACATGCAAGCATACCTAGCAATAAGAAGTCTGAGAAGAACATGTTCGCCGGATGTACATCGCTGTGGAAATTGAGGACATTGGTATTCATTGGGCAGTATGACATGTTCTTCTTCAAATCCTCTCCAGATATATTCCAAGGGGCACATAATTTGCGCCTGCTGCAAATTTCTGCAGCACCTGCTGGTTTAAACCCTTTACTGTGCAGTTTGGTGAATTTGAAACATCTTCGCTACTTAGACATCAAAGCTGCTGATGGGCTTGGGGCTTTGCCTCAAATTTTGAGCAAGTTTTGCCATCTTGAAGTATTACATGTTGGCTCATACACCAATCCTACTATGCCTGTCAGGATTGACCATATTTTCAGGTTGCGGCATCTTGTTACAGAAGAGGAGGCATACTCTTCCATTGCTAACATTGGTAACCTGACTTCTCTTCAGGAGCTACCCAATTTTGTGGTTCAAACTTCCAGTGGCTATGAGATAAGACAACTCCAGTCCATGAAAGAGCTTGTACAACTTGGGGTGTCTCAACTTGAAAATGTTAAAACTCGAGAGGAGGCTTACGGGGCAGGACTCAGAGACAAAAACCACTTGGAAAAACTGCACTTGTCCTGGAAAGGTGCCTCGCCAGATGATGAATATGATAGTGACCTGAGCTCTGGTAATGATTGGTTGTCAGTAGAGGTTCTTGAGGGCCTTCAACCACCCACTAACCTAAAGCATCTGCAGATATCTGGGTACAGTGGGCAACTCTTCCCAACTTGGCTTGCCGACAGTATCTCAGTTACTTCTTTGCAGACTCTTCATATAGAGAGTTGTGGAAAATTGGAAATATTTCCTTCTCTTGTACAGCTTCCGTTTCTCAGAACGTTGAAGTTGATGGCAATGATTAGTGTTACAGAAGTATCATTTCCTTCGTTGGAGGAGCTGGTATTAATTCAAATGCCAAAGTTGGTTCGGTGTTCCTGCATTTCCACTCTGGACTTGAGCTCCAATTTAAGGTTTCTGCACATCAAGAGGTGTCCTGCACTGAAGATATTTCCTCTATTTGAGGTTTCCCAGAAATTTATAATCAAGCAGAAATCTTGGTTGCCCAGTATTAGGGAACTCATTATCCATGGATGTCCTAACTTATTGGTGCCACGTCCCCTTCCTCCTTCAATTACCATTTCCAAACTATCCATCGTCGATGTCCCAACACTCCCAAGGATAGAGGTGTCATCTGGTGACACACTAACAATTGGATCCAGGAGTGAGGGCTATGATAATTTTGATAGTTCTTCGGACATGATGACTGTACTGGATCGTGAAATTTTGGCATTCCACAACCTGAGGGGCCTCAGATACTTGCGTATAGACGGCTGCCAAAATCTAGTGTATATTTCATTCACAGAATTAGTGCAACTTATTTCTTTAAAGAGTTTGGAAATATGCTGCTGTCGAAAACTTTTCTCCTCAAAAGTTATGCCAGAGCATACCCGTGAAGATGTGACAGCTGCAGATCGCAAGCCCCTCCCATCTCTTGTCACTCTCAGAATTAAGTGTTGTGGAATAGTAGGGAAGTGGCTGTCTTTGATGCTGGGATATGTGCTGGCCCTAGCAGAATTGCTTTTAGAGGATTGTCCAGGAATAACACAGTTAGCGATAGAAGAGGAAGAAAACATTCAATCTTATTGTACCTCAGTTCCAGTGGATTCATCATCAGGAGGTTTAAATGACACATTTTTTACAAGCTCTGCTCAAGATGGACTCTTAAGCCTTCCACCGAATCTCATGTCCTCTCTCAAGAGGATGTCGATTCGGGAGTGCCCTCGTCTAGTATTTTGCGGGAACAACAAAGGCTTGTCTAGATTTACCTGCCTTGAGAAGCTAACAATCTGGGGATGCCCCGGGCTGCTCTCATCTTTGGTGGATAAAGATGGAAATGATGATGAGATGAACGGAAGATGGCTCCTGCCGAAATCACTTGTAGAACTTGAGATCCGTGGTGATTCACCAGAAATGCTGCAGCCCTGTTTTCCAGAGAATGTGAGCTGCCTCAAAAAAATGGAGGTGTGGTTCAGCCCAAGTCTGAGATCTCTACAGCTGCGTACCTGCATGGCACTGGAAGAGTTGATAATTGTAAACTGTAGATCACTCGCTGCACTAGAGAGCTTGCAATTGCTTGACAGCCTTAGGCATTTCAAAGTATTCAGATCCCCTGGCATGCTTCCATGTTTGGAGAATTTGTCTTTATGCCCTGGACTAGAAAGGCTTGTGATTGATGACCCTTCTGTCTTTACTGTGTCAATCTGCAAGCAACTCACCTCCCTCCAACGCCTAGAACTTGAAAAATGTGAATTTGTGACCAGACTAACAGAGCAGCAAGAGAGAGGGCTTCAGCTCCTGACATCCTTGCAAGAGCTGGAATTCCGGGATTGCCATGATCTCAAATATCTCCCAGGGGCATTGCACCGGCTTCCTTCGCTCAAGAAGTTGAAGATCAATGGTTGTTTGGGAATCTCAAGGCTGCCTGAACAGGGCCTTCCACTCTCGCTGCAGGAACTGGATATCAGCAACTGCAGCAAGGTGTTTAATGATCACTGCAAGTCTCTAGCAGCAGGGAAGCTAAAGGTCAAAATTGTTGGAAATACAGAAACTGTTTAATGGCTGGGGTGCCGAGCACACTTCTTACCAGTGCTTTATAAGGTATTCTACTATTAATCATGTTATCTTCAGAGTTGACACGCCGTCAATGTGATGCTAATGTAAGCAGGCCCTCTGCAGGCATATTCTATGGTTGCTTCAGTGATGGGCCGTCTTCGGGATGAGGGCAACCCCTGTGGATCACCAGTTTATGCTTGCAGGCCAAGCGTAAATCATATGTTTGTTCCTTCTGTCATCACCATCAGTGGAGAACCACATCTTTCAGTTGATTACGGTGTCAATGGTGCTTCTCTCTGAACTTGCTGGGATTTCTGGAAGGTAAACCAGCCTGCTTCATTGTCTGTTATTTTCTCAATCGTTAATTCAACATGATTGTTTGTCAGGTCCTTGACTCACTCGTTTAAACATGATTGTTTGTCATCCCCTTGACTATAGAAGGAACTGCGTGGCGGGGATTGTTCATTACAAGGTGCTGTGATGAAGCTTCACCAAAATTTTGTTGCGACACCATATGCACCGCCATGTTGTAAAATAGACCAGACCGATCTATCGAACTCGTAGCTCGCCATGTTATGAACAGCTTTGTTTCTTTTGTGTATCCCAGACTATATTATTTGGATAATGGAATTTCATTGATACCAACGGCGGTCACCCCAGAGAACTCATGCATACAGTTCAACGGTATTCAAATTCAAAATTTAAGTTCCGCAATTCAAATTCATTTTTAACACAGAAATATCAAATTATAGCAAATGTTCATCAAAACGCATAGTCCACCTCAACGTGATTAAAAAAATGAAATAGAAAAAACTACATAGAGCCAATGAGGTGGCAACTCCATCATCTTCCCCAGCAGCCAAATTAATATTCCATCAATTTCAAAATATAAGGGGTATCAGTTTTTTGAAAAGTCAAATTTCTCTAACTTTGACCAAGTTCAGAGCAAAAAATATCAACATCCACAATATTGAACAAAAAAGTATGGAAATTCATTTCATGATGAATCTAATCGTACTAATTTGATATTATGGATTTTGATATGTTTCTCTACAAATTTGATCAAATTTAAAAGGTTTGATTTTTCAAAAAAATAATACACCGTATAATTTGAAACAGAGTGAGTATTTTTTTTTAAGAAACCCAACAACACTAACGGCGTAGCAAAGCGCGCTCAACCCCTCTAGCATATCATGATGCCCTCTTTGTGTCACTCTGTGCTCAGTAAATCATACAGTCTATCATTTCCTCGTGAGATCTCCTATTGTCATAGATCTTGACACAAATGGGAATCCAATAAACTGGATATTTAGGAAGTAGTAACTAACAATTATAAACCCTCACCAATGCACATGAATATAATCTAACTTTGTGGCAGTCATTGGACAAAAACTATATGGACACCGCTAGCCTAAATTTCCTTTTTCTTTTATCAAGGCAGCAAAATAAATATTTGGTGCTGAGGTGTGTAAGCAAAATCATATGATAGGACATATACAGCCAGCCGTCATCTACCTCACCAAAACCTCAGATAACTGCTAGGATTCCCTTTGATACCAATTGTTGGCGCTGCATCTCGCAACCCCTCTTCTTCTTCCTCGGTGTTGCCTCTCACGAACTCACTTGTGTCTCTCTTTGTTTCTCTCAAGGACACACACATGCACGCATACACCAAGGAGAAGACACAATATCTTTGCCGAGAGTCATTTCCTTGATGCCCACCGTGGCTACATTGTTTCTTCTGCCCACACACCTTTCATTACTCAGTAGAAGTATTTATGCACAAGCTTAGGCAATCCTGCCATGCAACTCACGCCACTACTCCTATCCACTCTCTGCATGCAATAACCACTAACAAGTTATCCACGTCCCAAGCCATGCAACGCCTCCTGTAATCTCTCCACATCCACTTGACTATGACTGCTATCTGCTAACAACCTCATTGACTTAAGCAAAAATAAACGCGGCAAATTAAGGAAACGGCTGCATGCATGCTGACTGCTTCTAAGGCTGGCTATAGTGGAAGTAACATAACCGGTAACATGCACTTGGGACTAGCAAACATGCTTATGTGGCACACAATTAAAAAAGAGAGAGGGGGTTAGAGTAACATAGGTAGATACCGTATCATGTTAAATGTTATACTACTTTGTGTCATGCATGACAATAAATATGATCATCTATGATACTACTTTATGATACTATGCACTATGAGGTAGTATCATACACTATTATCATATGCATGATACTAGTATATGATACTCCCCACTAACTACTCATGCATCCTCACCATGCACATTTTGCTACTCTAACTGTCTAACCAACTTGGCCAAATTAAATCACTCGGCCACTAACCCATGCATTACACACGCATCATCCACACATGCATGTGTGTGGTACATGTCAAGATTAATTCCAACAGTCTGCAGGATCAAACAACTTGCAATCTTCTCTCGTCATTGATATGTTCAGAGGGATGCTAAAAACATATCAATTACTCCCAAAATTAAGCTAAATGGACCAATCACTACTGGGATTTTCGTATATGCCAGGTGTTTGGCTCTCGACCCCTTTTCGAAGAGTCGCGCTCGTGAAAGTGAGTGTTTCGGAGTGTTGCTCTCGGAAATATGTCCCATTGCTTCTATTGTGAAGCTGTCTCTTATATATCTAATCCCTGCAACTAAAAACAACTAGATACATTTTCTGTCTATATCTTCAGTACAACAAATGTTACCATATCAAATGAATGTGGGAGCTAGGAACTCCCTAGAAATTCCTCGAGCAATACATCACACACATAGTCATAATTTAAACTAGTTCACATAAGGTAACAATACTAGTTCACATAGGCCATTGTTTCATACAAGTTCATAGAGCAAAAAAATTGCTCGAGCACATCACACACAACTTAACATATTCATACATAGGGTTAATTCATTGAAGTTCACATATTGCAAAACACATGCACATCACACAGAAGTTCACATCTTCATACACCGCCTTGAGGAGGAGGAGGGGCATCATTTCCACCGCCTTGAGATTGCATAAGAGCATATAAGAGTAGAGTCATGTGAGCATTGTTTATCGCTATATAATGAATGGGGCTAAATTTAGAGAATGGTCTACCTCTAGTTTTTGCTTGAGCAGCTTGAACCTTTCGTTCGTTTCTTCTCGTTCCTTCTCTCTTCTCTCCTCTTCAGCCTGCCGCCTTTGCTCCTCTTCAGCATCCCGCTTGTCCAAAAAAAATTGAAATGGATATTTTAAAATTACCGAAATAGGTAATTTTCAGTAATTTAAATGTCTTTAAAAAATGTGAAATGGGTTTTCTGAAAATAATTGAAATGGATATTTTGAAAATAATTGAATTTAAAATGAAACATGACTTTTGAATAATATGAAATGGTCATTTGAAAGTAAATTAAATTGATCTTCTAAAAATGAAATTAGTATCTCAAAATAATTGAAATGGAGAGGTCACTTTGATGCGCCGAGACATGGGCCTCGCTCAGGCTCACACTTGCGCCCCTTCCCCACCGTGCTTGCCCCTACTCCACCAATTTGACCCACGTATCCGCTCCATTGCCAGCGAGCCCGGGCGCCTATCTACGCCATCGAGGCGCGAGAACTCCCTGCCTTATCACACCCTCTCGCCACAGTCATTTGTAGGGCTTGGTCTGGTGATTGGGGAGTCGCTATTGAGAAGAGAACTATATATATTTATTTTGCACCCTAAGGTCCAAAATATGCGTGTACCGGCATGAGCGCGTCTTATGTTTAAGTCATGTTTCTAAGTATGAAAACAAAAAACACATGGAAGCGCCAGGTCTCATATAATCATTGTGAAGCGAGAATCAAACATCGCCGCCGTGTTCGTGGTGGATATCTCCTCATAGCATGACCGGAGAAATGCATCGTGTAGCATGATCTAAAAAAGATATAGATCGATACTATCATAATAAAACATATGGATATGACACTTTAACGATTGCAGTTTATGGAACATATATAGCATCATACATTCTACTCCCTCTGTATCAAAATATAAGACATCTTCTGGCACTATGACAATGTCAAAAACGCTTATAATTTGATACAGAGAGAGTATTTGGTTAGAGAGGATATGACCGGACAATGTGTTGACCACTCATAGGGAGTAGGCACCGATTCTCCAAAGGATGACGGAAATGATGGTCCTCCGGGACGGCCTGATTCTTGCTCGGCAAAGCCAGCATTAAATGTGTTAGTATATTTTTTATTAAGCTACACATGAACCATAAAACTATTCTCTGCTCCTTCAACCAATTTCAATCATATCCCACTTTGGCCATTAACGATGGACTGAGACACACATCATCTCGTCATATCAATGTGGTTTTGCCACCATCATCGATCTACACAAGCTTTTCTTCCTCCATAGCTCTTAAGGCACACTTTCTTGTCCTTTCTCTCCTCCCATTGTTCCTAAGCCTAGTTGGCATTACAGAAGTTCCCACGGAAAAGTCAGACCTAATTGATTTGCTCCACATCAGCCCGTAAGATGAATTATGTAGAAACTGTACGTAGGTGTAACATTGCTCTTTACTTATTCATGTTTCCTACCAAGACATCAATGAGAAGGCATCAACTCATGTAGCAAAACATGGTGTCATGGGTACTAACTCATTCCTTACTAGGCGACACAAGACCATTGTTTGCACCCTCTACCATTACGCTTTATCCTCAGACAATAGGCGTGAGCATCATTACTTGCTGTGTTCACACATCACACGAGAGACGATGCCACCTACATCCCCCACTACGCCACTCGTCCTTCTCGTCGAAAGAAGGAGGACTCGTGAACCTATACCCCTCGTCGCTACCTATATCTCCTCCGAGTCCCCTCCATCTCATTGAGCGAGGAACAAGCAAATCAAAAACCAACGACACATGTGGCGCCAAATCACCATGTGGCACATGTGGTAAGTTATCCAAACTATTTAAAAACAAAAATAAGCACCAAATGCAATTCTAAAGTAGAAAAAAAGACTACTCCATCTGATCGTTATTACTTGTTACTCAAATGGATGTATCTAGACGGAGGGGGTAGTAAGGACAATGGTTTTAAGCAAGTTACATGAAAAAGTTAAGATTTTAAAGAACTAAATGTGATCTTGGATCACTAAAATGAAAATGCAAAATCTTTGACTTGTCTAACACTTGTTCTTAAGCTTTTTAGGGGTCACCTTCCATTTCAATGTTGTAACTACAAGAAATTTTTCTAAAATATACTTTAAGATATCATTAACTTTTTGAGATATATTGACATGAATTACCAAAATCCACCTTGGGGTTTAGATGCACTTTCAGCATCATCCCTTACCACGTTTTCACATCACGCAAGAGACGACACAACCACCAACATCTCCCGCTACCCCACTCCTCCTTCTCTCGAGAGAGGGAGGGCTAGTGAACATACCCTCGTCGCCACCTATATCCCTTTTCAACCCCTCTCTGCAAAAAAGAGCCAATGGTTAAATGATGTACATGTCATCTCATTGTTTCCGACAGGAAACACTGCATGCAATTGTAAAGTTGGAAAAATAGAGTAGTAATAACAAGTTTTTTTAGGATTAAGAACAAGGCTCTAAGGAAATAGAGATTTGAACCCTTGCAGAAACTAAGGGAGAGCGCCAATGTTGGACTTGAGTGGTTGCTGGAGGTCTTGCACCCACTGGGAGAGCTGGGACGGGCCATGGTGTTGTTCACTTTCTAGAGGAGCTGGCATAACCGAAACGAAGTAGTACATGAGAAAGCCCCAACACCGATGGTTGTGTCCCACTGATTCTTATGCAGCTACTTGGATTCGATGATTGCTATCGCTCAAGATTCCATTTGTGATAGTGAAAGGCAAAGTAGTAATATCATATGCCCCACTACCCCCTCGTGATCCAACTTTGGGAGTGCATGAGTAAGATTTGGCCCTTGCCGAAACTAAGGGAGATATCCTATGTTGGAGTTGAGTGGTTGCTGGAGGTCTTGCACCCACTGGGAGAGTTGGAATGGGCCATGGTGTTGTTCACTTTCTGGAGGAGTTGGCATACCGTAATCAAGTAGTACATGAGAAAGCCCCAACACCGATGGTTGTGTCCCGCTGATTCTTATGCAGTTACTTGGATTCGATGATTGCTATCGCTCAAGATTCCATTTGTGATCTAGTGAAAGGCAAAGCAGTAATATCATATGCCCCACTACCCCCTCGTGATCCAACTTTGGGAGTGCATGAGTAAGATTTGGCCCTTGCCGAAACTAAGGGAGATATCCTATGTTGGAGTTGAGTGGTTGCTAGAGGTCTTGCACCCACTGGGAGAGTTGGAATGGGCCATGGTGTTGTTCACTTTCTGGAGGAGCTGGCATACCGTAATCAAGTAGTACATGAGAAAGCCCCAACACCGATGGCTGTGTCCCGCTGATTCTTATGCAGCTACTTGGATTCGATGATTGCTATCGCTCAAGATTCCATTTGTGATCTAGTGAAAGGCAAAGCAGTAATATCATATGCCCCACTACCCCCTCGTGATCCAACTTTGGGAGTGCATGAGTAAGATTTGGCCCTTGCCGAAACTAAGGGAGATATCCTATGTTGGAGTTGAGTGGTTGCTGGAGGTCTTGCACCCACTGGGAGAGTTGGAATGGGCCATGGTGTTGTTCACTTTCTGGAGGAGCTGGCATACCGTAATCAAGTAGTACATGAGAAAGCCCCATCACCCATGACTGTGTCCCGCTGATTCCTATGCAGCTCCTTGTTTTCGATGATTGCTATCGACCAAGATTCCATTTGTGATCCAGTGAAAGGCAAAGCAGTAATTCATATGCCCCGCTGCCCCCTCGTGGTCCAACTTTGGGAGTGCATGATTGAGATTTTGCCCTTGCTGAAACTAAGGGAGATATCCTATATTGGAGTTGAGTAGTTGCTTGAGGTTTTGCGCCCACTTGTACAGTTTGAACGGGCCATGGTGTTGTTCACTTTCTGGAGGAGCTGGCATAACCGAAATGAAGTAGTACATGAGAAAGCCCCTGCACCGATGCATGTGTCCTGCCGATTCCTTTGCAGCTACTTGGCTTCGATGATTGCTATCGCCTAAAATTCCATTTGTGATCAGTGAAAGGCAAAGCATTAATATCATATGCCCCGCTAGCCAAGAGTTCACATGAAATACCAAAACCAAAGTCTTCGGTGAGGTGGTTCCCACCTCCGTCAGGATGGCTGAAGCTTAATACCGACGGATCTAGGGATGATGGCAAAACAGGAGCTGGCAGGGTTCTTCAGGATACAAATGGCACAATCATTTATTCTTCCTACATGGAATTACTTAACTTCATAGATGGCCTTGAAGCAGAATTAAGTGCGTGCATGGAGGGATTGTCTCTCGCTATCCAACGTAAAGATCTTCCCATTATTGTTGAGATGGATTCACTATCAGCGGTGAACATTTTATGTGACAATGACATAAGAGAGCATCTCCAGCCGCGCCCCAACAGGCCCCCCAGGCGCATTTTTACGCGCCAGCACCGAAAAAAACCCCACTCGCGCCCCCAAGACGCCGAAAGCCGCCGACTCGGGCCGGTTTTTGGCCCGGCGATCGCAGGCCGAACCCAGCGCACTGGAGGCCGCTCGGGGGCTCCGGCGCAAGGGAAAAACACGCCTGGGCCACACTATCAGGCGAAAAGTTAAGCCAATCGTCCAGATTCGCCCCCCCCCCCCCCCCCCCCCCCCCCGCGCTCGGCCACCACCTTGCCGATCCCGGCACCGCCCACCGCCCAGCACCGCTTGATAGGCCATTCCTCGCCGGAAAAGAGAGAAGGTTTCGCCGCGGCAGCCTTCCCACCACCGTCCGGGCGAGTTTTCCGGCGCTCCGGCCGCGCGGGGCGGTATACCGGTGGGTGTGCGCCCACCAAACCCGCCAGGTGTTCGGCGTTTTGTTTGCTCGGCGATGTACTTGGACGACGAGAAGCGCTCGCGGCGCTGCTGTAGGAGGAAGCCGATGCCGACGTCCAGGACGAGGAACACCTCATGGTCCTCGCCGCCCTCGCCGGTCTGCTCGCGAGCAATGAAAAGCCGCGGCGAGGTGGCTCGGCGCCTGGGCAGCTGAAAGCAAAGAACCGACATCATCTGGAAGGCTATTGCATGCTCTACTCCGACTACTTCGCCGCCCTCCACTGCACGGCGACAAAGTGTTTCGGCGCCGTTATCGGATGAGCCGAAAGCCGTTATGTGATAAAAAAATTACTTATGTTGAATTCACGCCGAACCACGGCAAATATGGGCCGATTCGCGCCGATACCGGGCCATTTTTTGCCGTAAGTGGGCCGAAAAGTGGCGCCTGGGGCCGGCGGCTGGGTACCCAACCGCCCCCAGAGCCGATTATACCGCCGGCTCGATGCTCTAAACAGGTTGGTCTATGCATTTTTGGTGGGAGAGATAAAGCTTCTAAAGTCGCTTCGTATGACTCGTGTTATTCATACCAACCGTGAACACAATATAGTTAGTGAATTTTTAGCTAAGTTTGAACTCAGAGTAGAACTGTTGTCTGATTAGGCTCGGGCCTCCCAAAAGTTATTATTGAATCATGTAAGGAAGATTGTATGGTTGATGGTTGAGTAATACTCGGTTTGAAATTGCTTGCCGCAGAAATATATAACAATGAATGTATTTAGAACTAAAATACGTCTAGATACATCCATTTTCCCAACAAGTATTTTCGAAAGGAGGAAGTATAAGTTTTTACTAAAAAAGGAACGCAGGTTTAAGAAAGGATTTATTACATGATAAGGATTGCTAAGAAACGCAAAGCGATTAGACACGCGTTCCTTCCTTCGTTGGTTGGCTGGAGGCTGTCAACTTGTCTAGCAGTGAGGCGATCCCAGCCTGCCCGACCGGCGACTCCTCCCCGTCTCTCCCCCATGCTGCCGCCGCCGCCGCCTCCTCCCGCCGTTCCTGCCACCAGCGCCGCCGCGGCCTATGCGTCTCTCGCCGCCATTGCGAGCTCCGTCGAGGGCCTCGCCTCCTTCAACGAGGTGCTCGTCGAGTTCCTCGACGAGTGGCGCGAATTCCACCTCGACGCCAACTCCATCGCCGCCGCCCTGCCCCCGCTCGCCGACGACGATGCCGACCCCGACCCCAAGCCCAGCCCCGTGGGACAGCTCGGGGCCCTCCTCGGCCAGTGGAACCCCGTCCTCCCCGCCGCCGCCGCCTCCCCCCTCGCCGCCGACCGCGTAGCGGAGGGATCCAACCCTAGATTACCCGACCGCGGCGCCGAGCGCCGCGAGCACAGTCCCGTGCCTCAGGACCCCCTCCACCAGCGGGACGAATCCATCCCTAAACCCGACCCGGTGGTCGAGCGCCGCGAGCGCAATCCCCTGCCTGCGCCCCAGCCGCACACCTCCGCCGCCGCCGCCGCCGCCGGGTTCCCGGTCGCCGACCCCGTCCCGGAGCCCGAGCCGAAACCCGTCCTCCCGGCCGAGGTCGGGCCCGTTCGCGCGCCCAAGCCCGCACCCAAGCCCGCCCCCGGCCGCGAGCGCAGGGCCAGCGAGCAGGAGGCGGAGATGCTGGGGGGCATCTGCGAGCAGATGGGGTCGCGGTCGCTGCGCGGCTTCGTCACCACCCACCTGCGGGACCGCGCCTGGCTGCGCCGCGTGGGCCCGGCCGCGCTGCGCCGCGCCCCGGACCCCGCCGTGCTCGTGATCCGCGCCGTCAGCCGCAGCTACATCTGCGCCGAGAGCGAGAACGCCGAGACCGCCTGCGTGCTCCTGCTGGAGCTCTACGTGCGCGCGGGCTGCCCCCGCCGGCCGGAGGGGGAGGGGGAGGCCGAGGTGCGGGCCGAGGCGCGCGTGTCCGCGCTGTCGTGGCGCAGCCGAATCGTGCGGGAGAAGGGCCGGGTCGCCGACGCCAGCGCCAGGGACGCCCGCGGCCTCATCCTCCTCATGGCCGCCTTCGGTGTGCCCCTCGAGTTCCCTCTGCAGGAGCTCTACCAGCTGCTGCTTGCCGGTGGCTGCTTGACCTGCGTCGACGTGCTCAGATGCTCCCAGCCCTTCATGAAGAAGCTGCGTGGTGAGGGCACCATTACCACACCTTTTGCTTCGGCAATTCGGCACCGCCTAATTATCCCTGCTTCCTGACTAATCAAGACTGTTCTTGTGTTGCAGATGTTGTTGCTGATATGCTGAACAGGGGAAGTTATCGTGAAGCGATTGGTGTGATCCTTGCATTTGACCTGCAGGAGGCATTCCCGCTCGATGGCGTACTGTCTTACATCGTTGACAAGGTTGTGCGCAATAGGAAGGAGCAAGAGAGCGAGGTGGAGTGTGATTTGGCGGGATCGGTATGTTTGTCGTTTTATCATGCAATCAGTTTATCACTGCTGAATAGAGAGTTAACTGTTGTATGTGGTCAGAAGGATTTAATGACTGACCTGGCAAATTCTTTCCACTATTGCGTAGAGTCGATAGCCGTTATAGATGTCAGATATAATCTTTCAACACCTTCGTATGTCGCGATATATTCGATAACTGCTATTTCAGATGTTACATATAATTTTCAGCACCTTCTTTATGTTGTGATATATTCAGTAACCTTGTATGATATGTTAAATATAGTCTTCAGCACCTTCTGTATATCGTGATAACACGATATATTCGATAACCATTATGTATCCTGTGCTATATTTAATCGTTGCGATATATTCTAGAACCATTATATATCCTGTGCTATATTTAATGACTGACATGGCAAATTCTTTCCACTATTGCGTTGATTGGATAACTGTTATAGATGTCAGATATAATCTTCAACACCTTCATATGTCACGATATATTCAATAACTGTTATATCCTATGTTACATTTAATCTTCAGAACCTTCTGCATCTTGCGATATATTCGATAAGCATTTTATGATATGTTAAATATATTCTTCACCACCTTCTATATATCGTGATATATTCGTTAACGATTATATATCCTTATGCACGTCTATGTCGCGATATATTTGATATCCATTATTAATGCTATCATGTATTTAATCATAAACACATTCCATCTTAAATGCTTCATCTCTAATGAGCACATCCTGCTTGTTTTCTGTGCAGAAAAAACGTGATGAAGAGGAGTTGCTTCTTTGGAGATCAATATCGAAATATGTGGAGGAGCGCACACCATGTTTTTCAGAAATGTCTTGTCCCAGTTTGGCTGAGAGGATTAAGGTGCTAGAAGAACGCGTCGGAAAGCCAAACCAAACCTTTCTGAGTGAAGAGAGTCGCGAACCAAGCTTTTCCGAGCGAAGAGAGCCAAACCAAGCCTTTCTAATGATCTAACATAAATCATGAACTGCAGAAGTAACGCCGCTACGAGCGAGGAGAGCTTAACATACCAGTTCTGCAGTTCAAATACTGCAGCTCTACGAATTTTGACATGGATCCAGCCGTACTGTACCGTATGGACTAGTAGGAAGTCTTTCTGGGCTCCTCAAGTATCCATTATACACCTGATAGAATTATACTCAGCCTAGTAAGGCACACAGTATGACAATATGTTGTGGTTGAACTTAAACCTGCTTGTAGCAACCTTGGCCTGTTTCCCCCAAACAGCAAGCTCGGTAATATTTCCATGTTTGGAAGGGATGGATTTTGGGGATTGTTCTGAATCCCGCATCATCCTTCCATTCCCACCCCTTTCAGAACATCCGTTTGAGACTCTGTGTGGTGGCCTGTTTTGAAAGCTCACATTTACTTTGGCCCAAGATGAATGAATCATGAAATCTCTAGTCAATTCATTCCGTGATGTCGAGTTATAGTTTCTGTAATCTTTTTTATTAAATTGTTCTAGTATTTGGCCATGCTTTTGTGGAATTCACTCAAGATGGGTTTTGTTGAACATGGTATATCTTGGTTTGCCTGTTGTATGCAGCATCACAAAATTTGGTCACTAAAAATGCCAAAATTGCCTTTCGGTCTGTAGAGGAGGAAATGGGGTGTGCGCATTCCTAAGGCATAATCATGACATGTTTTCCTTGTGATTCTTTGCACTTGGTACAGTGTTGGGTGAACGTCTAGGCAGAGCTTCAGGAAATGAACTTGCTTGATGGAGCACTTTATAAAACTTGCTTCTTACAGTTCTTTTCTCCCTACTAATCTCCTTTTGTTTTTATTTCTTGGTATTATCTACTCCCTTGTCCAGAATTACTTGTTGTAGAAATGGATGTATCTAGACGTATTTTTAGTTCTAGGTACATACATTTGTATCCATTTCTGCGACAAGTAATCCGGGACGGACGGAGAGAGTATTATATTATATATGGGGAACGTCGAGTTCTAGGTTGTAAAAATATTTGTATTAACTTCCTGTATGGTTTGACCCTGCTCTCTATCAGTTTAATTGGCTTTTGTTTCCACCACGGCGCATCTTGTTCTGTGCAGCATGGAGTGCAACCACAGAAGATGACTATAGGCCTTCACCAAATATATCAAACCTACCTTTTCGTGTGCAACTAGTGCACATGTAGGATGTTGCCTTTGTGATTCTTGGCACTTGTGCTATCTGCATAGTTTGAACTTTGAAGAGATGGCTGCATTTCTTTCTCACAAGTTCTTCCTTGTTTGGACGCTCGATTGGAATTTTTTTAAGCATTTTAGAGCCAGCCGTGTGAATCCCCCGCAAAAAAGAAGAAGATTGTAAATAGTACTCCCTCCGTCCAAAAAAGCTTGTCCCAAGCTTGTTTTTCAAATAGATGTAGATACATCTATTTGAGGGACAAGTTTTTTCGGACCGAGGGAGTTGATCTGGCGTAGGTCATGGATACTTTGACCGGCTGGCGTGGCGAGTTGACCTCTGCCACATCGGATGATGATAGTCACACGTAGGATAACATTTTTTTTTAACTTTTCCACGTATAGCTGGCTGAATCGAATACTACTAGATGCAACCACTTCGATCGTCACTGTGATCCCACCACCTACCTACCTACCTCCTGCTGCCACCTTCCTCCGCTCCGCTCCGCTCCGATCCGATCCCCATGGAAGCCACCGCCGCCTGCTCGGCCTCCCTCGCCTCCTCGCCGCTCCCCCACCGCCGCAGCCGCGTGCGCGTGGTCGTCGCGGCGGCCCGACGGAAGGGGCCGTCGGGCGCGGTGGCCGCGGCGGCCTCCACGGGCAACTACGTGGTGCCGCTGGACGCCGCGCCGTCGGGGATCACGCGGCCGCTCGTCGAGATCCTGCGCGACCTCAACAAGCGCGTCCCGGAGACCATCGTCCTCCCCGCCTCCCGCCGCGCCTCCGCCTCCGACCCCGTCATCCCATGGTACTTTGCTCCACCTGCCCGTGTCGTGTGCTAGCTCGAGATCCAGTCGAATGCGCGTGTCATCCCACACATCTCACTGCGAAACTCAGGCCGATCCACCAACCCATAGGCCGGAGCGCACGGATCCTCGTACCCTCTCTCTCACCGCGCGCATTCTCCTGGATCTCTGACCACTCACGGATTTCCATTTCTCTGTCTGTCAGGTACCATGCCAACCGGATGCTCAGCTTCTACGCCCCCGGTGAGCCTCCCCCCCATTTGCCCAATTCCAAAACTGCTCACATATGGTTTGTGATCTCATCCGAGTGGGTCGATTCATGCTAATTTGTGTATTTATGGCTTCTACTACTTGTATATCTAATCTGAGCAGTTGATTTCACGTATATATAGCGTTTCTACTAGAAATATGATGATCGGCGTGCTAACCGTTTGCTCTTTATGGTGTTCTTGGATTATGCCCTGTTTCCAGGCTGGTGTGGAGAGGTCCGTGATGTTATTTACAATGACAATGGAAAGGTGACCGTGGTGTATCGTGTCACAATACGAGGAATAGATGGAGAGGTACCTAACTACTGTCTCTTGTTCGTGATGACGGTCAACATATCGCAAAGCTAACATCATATGAATTAGTTTATTAATGGGTCAGTCAATCATCAAGCTCCTAATTTTATAAATCTCTTATAGTTCAGGATTCAACCTTACAAGGCATACATGCATTGGAAGAGCTATTAAGACTTCAAGTTGCTAGCATTGGAACAAATCTCCTAGAAAATATCAAATTTCAGAAATTCACTTGGTTGGCAGAATCATTGTTTAGGTTGGCCTGTAAACCGGATGACTTGGGTAGCGTTGGGACAAATTCAGATACATTTGTGAGTTCACCCCATATGCTTGTGGCATCCAATGTCAAGTTGCAGGAGCCCCTGCCTATCTGTCTCTGCCCATCCAAGGCGTAAATCAATTATTTTCTGTTTGTTCCAGGCATTAGCTATAACTTGGAACCGACTACAGCTGTCATTTCCCAGCTGTGTCTGTATCCAAAGTACAGAGTATATGCTCCCCTGCTTCACCAAACAGATATTATTTCAGTTTATGAATCCAGTTTGCTGTTATACTATTAATTAGAGAGGAGATAAATGACATTTTCAACTTTCAGCGTGTTAATCGGGTTCATAACCACAATGTGCAATTCAAATCAGCACTACACGGCTAATAATCCATAACCACAATTGCACCCGTTAGTATCTACTCCCTCCGTTCGGAATTACTTGTCACCAAAATGGATGTATCTAGAACTAAAATACATCTAGATACATCCATTTCAATGACGAGTATTTCCGAACGGAGGGAGTATTAATGAATTCAGGTTCTACCCTCGTGATCTGAAGTCTCTGTGGAGACATTGTAGTATAGTACTCTGTTTACATTTTTCTCGTAATGAGTGTGTTTACCTTGTGATGTTTCAAACTGATTATTTCCACATACAAACTTCACTTCCAGTTTTCCCCCAAAAGAAATATGGGTTCAGTTACATAAGCAGACATACTTTGCAAGTTTGCCTGGTTGTGCAGGCAGCAAACCAGATGCAGTCACCTGCATTTTTGTTGTTGTATATTGCCTTTGCTGTTGTGTACTATCTATTTATGAAAACTCCTGTGATTAATAACACTTGCAAACATACATAGCAGTGTGGCAACTTCTTGAGTCAAGAAAAGCGCAGCTATGGACAATATCTATATCTAACATTGAAACAGCACTTATTTCTAAAAAATTCAACAACGAACAAAGTCAATGTTTGGTAATCTTCACTGGAACTCTGCTTTCGTCTGTGCAGGTTCATCGGGAGGCTGCTGGAACAGCATCACTGAGCGACGCACGGCTCGACGACCCCGTGGCGGCCGCGGAAGAGGCGGCGTTCTGCAAGGCCTGCGCGAGGTTCGGCTTCGGGCTGTACCTGTACCACGAAGACGAGGTGCTGTGAAGGACGTCATCATATCTTGTCTCACCCTATCCATGTTCAGAAGGTCAGACGCCAAGCTTGGCAGAGCTTGTATGTAGCGCTGCAAGATATCACCCCACATGTACCATTCACGATGAGCTGTAAATATGAGGCGTATCTTGTTTACATTTGTGTTTGTTGGCACATCAGTTGTTGTAATCTCTGTGTGATAAGAGTGTCACTCGTTTCCTAAAGTGATAATTTCAGTTGCATTTGGTACAAATACAGCATGACCCAGTTCAGTTGTTAGGATTGAAACCATTACTTCCATCAGAACATTTGAACAACTTATGTAATGGAAACTCCTGATCTTTGTGCTTGCTTAGATCACTGCATTGTACTACCTCTGTTCCTAAAATATAAGTCGTTTTTGCAGTTCAGTTTAAACTGCAAAAACGTCTTATATTTAGGAACAGAGGTAATACCTACTACTTAGAGATCTGAATAGAGTTGCCCACAATTGTGCTCAACGGGTTCTAAACAAAAAAAAATGGTGAACCTGTTTTCGTGTATCAAACTAGCTCACAGGCAAAGCAGATGTCATTCTCTAGCTGCACTTTCTGATCTGGTTTGCTCGGATTTTGTAATCCATGTTGTATCTGGTTTGCCCAGACTCTGTAATTCATTAAGTAAATATAGATGAGTTTGATTACTTAAACTTCAAAGAAGTGGGCGTAGTACATATGCGCAATTAAAATGCATATGGAAACAACTGCAATAGCATAATATATACACTTAATTAACTAGATGAGTACCTAAAGTATATGCAATGTTAGAGCTTCATCGCATGTTCATTATTTCTACTCTTCATTTCATATAGGGTCGGATACGCATTATAAAAGGTTTTTCATGTAATAAAGAAAGAAATGAAAAATATTTTTTGTTTGTTTGTGATCAGTAACTAAAATTGAGTTTTAGTCAAAGTTAAATGTCAATGAAAATGGCATGATACATATATACAATAAGATGTGGTTGCCGAGAACTACTTTTACGAGCTTATCGAATAAAGCATGGTCTAGCCAGTGACATGTTGTGTGATGGCAAGATCGTTTCTGCTGAGTTCATGACATGGTGCTTGAAATTATTATATCAAAATAGGTTGAAGATCATTTTATCTCTATGGTTGGAAAAGGCCAAACATGTTTCACAAATCAACATGGTTTTATTCGGGGACTATCACTTTGGCACACTGACGAGGAGTTGGCATCTGCGTTGTCAAATGAAGATATAACGTAATCGATCTCTAATAGTAGTATCACTAGGTTGTCAAGGGTTAAAAGAGCATGAACATATGGACAAATTATTCCAGCTAAAGTATCTAAGCCTCAGGGCCGCGTCCATATCAAAGCTACCACCAAAGATTCGATGCTACATAATCTAGAGGCCCAAGATGTTAAGGAACGTACATAGAAGAGTTGGTACCTGGAATTGTTCATCTCACCGAACTGCAATATCTACCCACTGTAACATTCCACAAGGCACCTAACGGGATCAGGAATATGAGATGCTTACGTGTGATCCCAAGTTTGATATTATCATGAGTTCATTAGATGGTGTGGACAGGCTCGAGGACCTGGGCAGCTTGAATGAACTCAGATTATTGTTGGACAACGACGACGAGGACAAAAGTGTATAAACACAATTAATTTTATCATTCTTGGATGGGTGGGTGGCGGGGGGGGGGGGGGGGGGGGGGGGGAGCATGGCCCCCTTTCCTGGATCATCACTAAACATATTATATTTTTATTCAATTTTTAATATTGTGTACTTTGAAAATATAAACATAAACTTTTCTAAAATTGATATGGATTTAAATAGTTGAACCTATATTAAAAATTATTGTGTAAATATGTATCTTCATTCAAGACCACAAGCACGCACAATTATAGTGTATCTTCATTGTATTTTTGAAATAAACAATTATTAAAAACTGATAATATTGTATTTTTAGAAACTGTTGAACTTTTTAAAAATTATTGTGTAATAATAATAAATACACAAGAAATACATGTTGTTAAGTTTTTAATGCATGACATACATTTTTTTCAATTTTTTAATACAGGTGACATAAACACGCTGTTCAAGTTCATGTTCATTCATTTTGATATACAGGTTGTTAAATTTTTTAATGCATGACAAACATTTTTGAATAACACGTTTACAAATTTTTAATAATCGTGAAACATTTTTCTAAATCCACTAACACTTTCTTTGAATCTTGTGGCAGTTGTAATTTTTCTTAGATTTCTTTTATTTTTCAAATGGGAAAAACCAATACCAAAATGAAAAATGAACATGAACTGGAACGTGTATTCCAAGAAATGCTCATCGTGTTTATGGAAAATGTTCAATGTGTATTAATAAAATATTGTGTAAAATTATTCTTACATTTATACTAACACGCTTAACATGTTAGTACATTTCTAGAATTTATAATTATTACACTCGAGATCTGAAGTCTCTGTGGAGACATTGTAGTATAGCACTCCCTTCGTCCCACAATATTAGACGTTTTTGCGAGCTAACATAGCTTGCAAAAACGTCTTATATTATGGGACAGAGGGAGTACTCTGTTAACATTTTACTATTAATGAGAGTATTTATCTTGTGATGTTTGAAACTGATCATTTCAACATACAAACTCCAGTTCCAGTTTTCCCCAAAAGAAATATGGGCTCTGTTACATAAGCAGCCAGTCTTTGCAAGGTGATCTTGAATTGCCTGGCTGTGCAGGCAGCACATAAGATGCAATCACTGCATTATTGTTGTTGTATATTACGGAAATCTATTTTGGCTCTAGGGAGCACATGCTCCTGCGTGCCAAAAATGGATTTTACAAATGTCACAAAAAATTGAAAAAGATTAGATGTGTTCATTGTGGCAAAGTTCATATTATCTATTAATGCAAACACCTGTGCTCGATATTTTTTTTTTTTGCGGGTGACATCATTGCAAACAGACATAGCATTGTGGCAAAGTTCTTGAGTCAACAAAATCACAGGTACCGACAATATCTAACATCGAAACAGCACTATTTTCTAAAGAATTCCACCACAATCAAAATCGATGTTTGATAATCTTCATCTGAGGCTAAACTCTGCTTTCGTCCATGCAGGTTCATCGGGAGGCCGCTGGAACAGCATCACTGAGCGACGCACGGCTCGACGACCCCGTGGCGGCTGCAGAAGAGGCGGCGTTCTGCAAGGCCTGCGCGAGGCTCGGTTTCGGGCTGTACCTGTACTACGAAGACGAGGTGCTGTGAAGGACGTCATCTCTTCTCTCACCCTATCCACGTTCAGAAGGTCAGATGAACTGTAAATATGAGGCGTATCTTGTTACTTTGTGTTTGTTGGCACATGAGCTGTTGTGATCTCTCTGCGATAAGAGTGCCACTCGTTTTCTGAACAGTAGAGAACCCCTGTGGTAATTCCAGTTACATTTGGTATAAATTAGTACTTCCACCAGAACATTTACAAAGAACTCGTGTAATGGAAGCTCCTGATCTTTGTGCTGGCTCTGATGATTGCAGACTTGCAGTATATCTACTCCTTGTAAACACTGTTAAAATCAGTTAGGGGAAAGCCAAACTGTTTCAACTTGGCGATTTTGTGATGTACTCCCTCCGTCCCAAAATAAGTGTCTTGGACACGCTCCTCTTTGCAATTCAGTATAGTCGCTCGCCGGAGTTGCAACGACAATCGGTCAGGTTGGGAAGAGCTTGGATTGGGCCCACTAGTCAGGCTGACGTGGCGCCGCCAAAGTAACGGCTACGTTGACTAACGTTATCATCAAGTGTGGCCCTGTGAGGTCCACCTATCATTGAAAGAAAAGAGAGAAAGAAAAGAGAGAAGAAGAAAAAAAATCCGATGCTCGTTCACGGCGGTGGCCATTGTTTAGCTATACGCGTACACCAACGGACCAACTTGGATGTTGCTGCTCGCCTCTCGCGCCGCCCGCTGCTGCCCCACCTCACTGCTCGCCGCACCCACTGCTGGTAGCCGCGCCCGCTCCGCGCCGTGCCTCGCTGCTCCCCGCGTCTGTCACGCGTCGTGCCTCACGGCTCGCCGCGTCTGCCGCGCGCTGCGCCCGTTGCCACCGCGCCTCGCCGCTGGCCGCACTCGCTGCTCGCCGCGCCCGCCGCCTGCGACGCCTGCTGCTCGCCGTGCCAGCCGCTGCTGCGGCTCGAGCCGCCATGGCCTCGTCCTGCCCCTGGCCGAGGCAGAGGCCGCCGCCGGCCCCGCTGCCTGCTGCTCACTGCCGCTACTCACCGCGCGTGCTGTTTCTGCGGCTTGAGCCGCCATGGCCTAGTCCCGCTTCCGACCGAGGCAGAGGCCGCCGCCCCCGCTCGAGCCTGCTGCTCGCCCCGCGTGCTGTTGCTGCCGCTCGAGCCGCCATGGCCTCGTCCCGCCCCTGGCCGAGGCAGAGGCCGCCGCCAGGATGTGATTTTATTTTATTTGCTCGTGCGGTACCCCTTATCTGGACCAAAATTTTGCACTGAGATTTGTCCTCTCTTCATATATTTTTTTGAGGGGTTGGCCTCTCTTCATATAGAAGGTGCTATTTTTGTTTCTCTCAAAGAAGAAAACATTTGCCGTGCGGCACACACCGTAAGCAGTTTTAAATAGGATAGTCAACAAATAAGAAAATATTTGAACTTAAAACTTTGTATGTAGGCCAACACCGCACAAGTATATATGTAATACTCTGCAGAAATTGTTTCTTATTCCTCGGTGCAGCATAAAATTCTTAAGTTATAGAATTTGGGATAAGCTTCGTAGTTTGTGCACTCGACCACTCCTTGGAAAATAAAAAATGCTATTGGAAAATATTCGATGGACTACATGCCATCACTCAGCAGAATCAATTATTCTTTCGGAACAGGGGAAGCCCAGCCCCATTGTTCATATATGGTGGTATTAATTATATGGAAACACAGAGAAACAACAGCTGTGCTGCTTGCTCAGCCATACAGCGACCAGGCAAGCAAACAAGTAATCGACACTACACCTAAGTCCATCAGCAAGTATACTATATACATCCAGCAGAAATAACCAACCCCGTACAAACGTAATTACATAGCTGAAACACTATACGAGCGTTTGACGTGAATTATCATCCACTATATACTATACGAGGGTTCGACGCAAATTTTTCGTCAGCTATAAGGAATGCAAACTGTGTTGATCACCCAATGTAATTAGCGGAAACTATCGTTCTAGTTCCACAATGTATATGTGTAGCAAGTGGCAATTGAGACCGCTGATCCTCTTTCAGCTTCTGTTTCCCGTCTTCACATCTCAACATTGATCAGCGGGTTTGGAATATAAGAGATGGATTAAATTTGAAGAACAAACCTACAGGAGTATGTTTTCAGTGCCTCTTGCGGCTGAGGACCATCTCATCCGGAAGGATGACCATTTTAATTCCCCTACTCCAAGTTCATTTCCTCGTTATTACCGGCCTCTTCATTGCCTTCTTCATTTAGATCCCCAAATAGGGGGAAACAATTTTAGGACGGTTCGGATGGGCACCAACTTTGGTACTGATCACAGCTGTTGCAGGCATGTATTCCAATGGTGTGAGCTTTTCGCTCAACTGGTTGGTCACTACTAGGAAAAACCCTAGTACGTAGTAGCGCGGGTTTTGAGGCTATCAGCAGCGCGGGCAGCCGCGCTACCAATAAGGCGCTACAGCTAACTGTTAATAGTAGCGCTATCTGTACCCGCGCTACTACTATTGACTATATCAGCAGCGCGTTTTCGGAACGCGCTACTATTAATTAGCTGTAGCGATTTCCTGACCCCGCGCTACTGCTATATCTTTCATCATTTCCCCCCGGCTTCCTATCTCGTTTCAGCTTAATAAACTACAATTTGCAGATACTAGGTACTACTAGATATCAATTTCATAAAGCATTATAGGTACTCGGTAGTACTCCCTCGGTTCTAAATTACTCGTCGATATCAAATTTGAACTAAAACCACGACGAGTAATTTGGAACGGAGGGAGTACTAGATAACAATTTCGTATATACTCAACATGCATCCTCAAGCAGTAGTAGGTGATATCGACGACGATCATCATATGTAGTTCTAGATGATATCGACGACGATCATCATATATAGTTCTACATGATATCGACGACGATCATCATATGTAGTTCTAGATGATATAGCCACACACACATATGTAGTTCTAGATGATATCGACGACGATCATCATCCTCAAGCCTGGGTGGTGGGTGTTCCTGATAATAATTAGGATGGCCTGTCCAACACGAACATTCTTGCCAACGAGGAATCTCTTCCACGCAACCGAGTTTAAGTGTGTGCGACCGTCTGTGTCCATGCGGTAAGTACAGGTGGTGACGGAGCCCCTTGCGGTAAGGCGTAGTCCAGCTGAGCCTTCTTCATCAGGCTCGATACCACAACTCACAGATAGGTTCTTTGGCAATTTCTGAATAAGAAAAACATATCAATTAATAAATGGTCTCGCACATACTCTTGCAAATATATTTCTATTAAGTCTAGATTTCTACACTATCAAAAGACACAGTACTACGCATTTGTACTAATTAATCATGAATTCTACTAATAAGTATATATGGATTATCTACACTATTAATAGTTCCTTGGATTCTACACTAATAAGCATGTGATTAGACTCTACACTAAAGCATATCATCGACTAGATTCCACAAAGCATATCATTGGACTCTACACTAAGCATATCATCGGATTCACTAAGCATATCATCGGATAATTTGCGTTTGTAAGTATAACAATAAAGCATATATATATCATGAAATTACTACAGTCAGTACGTATAACATACCATTTCATGCCGATCGACCATGGTACTTGTTAGGCGGGTCATGAATGGCACCCCGACAAAGTCATCACGTGGCGGAATTATGCCCCATAGGTTGCACACCTCCTCCTCGCTCAGCCTCATTCTTTGAGCTACGATGGCTTCATGAAGTGGGTTCTCATCATCTTCATCGAGTGGGTCCTCATTATCTTCATCATCTTCGTCATCTTCATCATCTTCCACCAGGTTGAGATAAATGACAACCAGCTTGGGTCTTTCTGCTCTGAAGGAGAAGCTGGTCAACTCACCACCAGTAAGACGCACGCGGGCGAGGAAACGGGCCCATCCATCTCCTCCAATTTGCGACATATTGCGTCCTTTCTCGACCTCCATAGTGTACGGCCCCCCAGGAGCCTCAAATGTCACAGTGTCTCCTGTCAGCTTGTTGAATTTCAACCGCACATTGCATGGGACGATCTGTGTAAAAAAGCAAAATGACACAATGCAGTAATGCCAACACAAAAAATAAAATAGTTGTTACATTTCATCTAATTTCTTACCGCCGCATTACGAAAACTCGGCTAGAAGTAGATGCCGAACAGCTTGCCAGTTGCAAGGCTGCTGGCGCACCTTGACTTGCACAGTCGACATAGTGGTGGTGGTGGTGGTGCCATTTTCCTAAAACAATATGAGCAAAGGATTAACGATTCACTTCACAGGAAAGAAAAACAATAGCATGTGATATTTTTGGTTCTTCCGCAAGAAGCAATTTTATGGACAATTATAATCCTAAGATCTAGTAACATATTAGATGACAAGGTACCACCTACCAAAGCATTTCGGTGGCACCTATTGCCGAAAAAACTTTTCACAAATATCTACCAAATAAGGGTACCACCTACCAAGACATTTCATCTAATTTGGCCCCTATTGCCTAAGATAATTGATTAAAAAACAAGTGGCAAATTTAACTAAATTGGCACCTACATTTTGCCAAAAAATAACTTATTACAAAAAAACAAAAAGCATCTACCTATCCATGTACAGAAAAAATAACAATAAAATGGTGCATACTAAATCAACTAAATCAACTAGCATACTAAATCCACTAGCATACTAAATCAACTAAATCAAAATGTTCTAAATAACCTAAATCAACTAAATCAACTAGCCTACTAAATCAACTAAATCAAAATGTTCTAAATCAACCAGCCTACTAAATCAACTAAATCAAAATGTTCTAAATCAACTAGCCTACTAAATCAACTAAATCAACTAGCCTACTAAATCAACTAAATCAAAATGTTCTAAATCAACTAAATCAACTAGCCTACTAAATCAACTAAATCATATCAACTAAATCAAAATGTTGCATATGAACTAGCCTACTAAATCAAAATGTAGCAGGGAGGAGGGAGAAGGAGGGGCGACTCGAGGAGGGAGAAGAGAGTAGGACGGAGGAGGAAGGCGGAGCGAGGAGGGGCCGGCCAGCGGCGAGTGGAGGAAGGACGGAGGAGGAGGCCGGTACCGAGTCCAGCGAGGAGGAGGAGGTGACGGCGGCGCAGATCGGAGGAGGGGTGACGGGGGAGGACCGGCGCGGGGGGTTGTGGGGGAGATCGAGTGAGTGTGAGTGTGATCTGGATCGGATAGAGGAGAGTGGGGGTGGGAGATGGAATGGTTTAGCAGTAGCGCGCTGTAGCAAAAGGCGCTACTGCTAAACGACCTATCAGCAGCGCCTTTCACAAAGAACGCGCTACTGCTATGTGTCAGTAAAAATAGACATAAAAAATACATTGATCATCAATGGTCTTTTTGTGTACAATCTGATATGTCAATAGGAATCCTCACCGGTTGGTTTAAGAACCGGCGAGGATTCCTATTGCGGCCACATATCCTACACATAGAGTTCAATGAAGACCAAGTGCTTGTGAAAATTGTAGAAGTAACATATTTAAGGTGGTACAAACTCTCTTCACGGAGCGAGGTGGGACTAAATTTTTATAGTAAACTTAGCAGTAGCGGTTATTGTGTAAATGCGCTACTGTTATGATCCATAACAGTAGCGTTCTTTATGTTAACGCGCTGCTGCTAGAACTAGCCTCGCGGCAACGTCGTGGCAGCAGTAGCGCGTCTTTGAGAGGGCGCGCTACTGATACATTTGTTTCAGCAGCGAGTTTTGTGCGCGCGCTACTGCTACTTAGCAGCAGCGCCTTATTTTAAAGCGCGCTGCTGGTAAGATTCTGTGTATAGGGTTTTCCCTAATAGTGGGGGCATGCAGTTCTACAACTTTCGGGCATGAGAGATGCTCGATGCCTAAATAGAAGCGATAGGTTCTCGCCACTGACATGTTATATGACATCTCAAGATTATCAAGCTTCGGTGTAGCCCCTTCCGTGAACGTTATGTATGCGCCATCCATAGAAGTGAGGTAAAACTTCTTCAAGAATTGGAATCCAATAACAATAAGCTTTTTTTGGCTCTTGTAAGCAAGCGCAACTGTAGCACAACTAATGATGAGAGCTCACCATGAGTGTGCAAATCCTCCTCCCTTAATTCAGCTACAATGATTTCCAGACGAGCAAGACTTGTGAGAGATGAAGAAATCCACTTTGGAATGTTCGTAAAACAGATATTGCCATCCATATCAAATACCTGAAGGTAAGATGGTGGGGGTGACCAAGGATCTAGGAAGTTGACGGAACCATCATAATCATCCCATATAGATGAATGGCATATACATAAAGATTGGAGTTTGCAGCTACCAAGTTTGCATAGCGAGGAGAGTAGCATTTCCTGATAACTCCTGTCCATGTTCTCACTATCCAACAATAACTTGAGTTCATTCAATCTGGCCAGGCTCCCGAGCTCCTCCAAAGCATCCAATGAACTCCTCGTAATATCAAACATTGGGGGCACCCTTATGCTTCTCATATTGTCGATCCTATTACGTACCATGCAGAATTTTTGGGTGGGTAGATACTGTAGTTTACTGAGACAGACAATTCCAGCCGGCAACTCTACTATGTGTGTCCCTAAGATCTAGGGTCTCTAGATCATGTAGTGCCACGACACTTGGTGGTAGCTTTGATATGCTGGTGCCCTGAGGCTTAGAAACTTTAGCTAGTATGATTTGTCCATATTGTTCATGTCGTACTCTTCCAAACCCTCACAACCTTCAAAGTCCAATACACGTAAAGCTTCAAATTCAGGAAGACTAGGAAATTGTTCCATGTAACCTGATGATGTTACTGTTAAAGATCAAACATGACTTATATCTTCATTTGCCAATGAGGATGCCAACTTCTAGTCAATGTGCTGAATTGATAGTCACCGAATAGAACCATGACGATTTGTCAAACTTGTTTGGCCTCTGCCTACAACAGTGAATTTTTTTTCTTCAATTGCTTTTGAGCTAATACTTTCAAGCATCATATCGTGAACTTGGCAGGCACGAACCTTACCATCATACCCAGTGTCCACTGGTTGTACCGTGCTTTCGTTGATAAGATCGTAAAAATAGTTCTTTGCGACCTCTTGATGACTCTGTCCACGCCCTTACCTGATAAAGCCTTCTGCTATCCATCTCCTCACTAATCTCTCGCTGTCAATCTCACAATCCTTGGGAAATACACTTAAATACAACAGACAAGTTTGAGATTAGGTGGAAGATCATTATAGCTAAGGGATAGTATGCTATTCATTCCCTATAGACTCTGGTTATTTTCCAGTGTAGAACCAGTCGACCTTTTAACCTTCTCCCACTCCTCCTTGGTAGCTGATCAGTTTGCCAACAAACTAGATATAGTGGCAATTGCCAATGGCAGGCCTCCACACTTCTTCAGTACTTCATCTGAAACTTCCTTGAGCATATCAGGACAAGACCATCAGAGCCAAATATCCTTTTGAAAAACAAGCCTCTAGAGCTAACATCACTTAGGGGTTCCATTGCATACATGCGTCATCAGTATTCAGACAACATGACTTGGCTACATCAACAATGCATGTAGTGGTTATAATTCTGGTACATAAATTATCCTCTGCAAAAGCACACTTAATATGTTCCATACTTGTGTGGACCATACATCATCTATGCCAAAACATGAACAACTAAGAGGGCAAATAGTTGACCTTTTCCTTATCTAAGGCCCACGCAGTATATTTTCTTCACTATTTTGCCTGGGTGGGGGGGGGGGGGGGGTGGGGGGCTATGCCCCCCTCAGACCTTCACTAATTAAGCTCCACCACTGACGAGATATCTATCGAGAAAGATGACATGAAATTGAACCACTTTCATACATAGCTTTTATTCATATGATGCAAGGCTGAATTACTATGGATTTAACAAAATGCAACTTTGTAACAACATGAATCCACTTATATCAGCCAAAGCACTTGGATGCAAGATATCAACATGCTAGTGGGGTATACCATGGCATACATGGGCATATTATGGAAGTAAGCATAATGTAGACCATAAATCATATAAAGATCATTTCCAAACGAACCATGGATCCCAAGTTATGCATATACAAAGTTGCAAAGTGAAAGATCGTGGATGTTGCCTAGAGGGGGGGGGGGTGAATAGGCGCTTTAAAATAATTACGGTTTAGGCTTGAACAAATGCGGAATAAACCTAACGGTTAATTTGTCAAGCACAAAACCTAAAACAACTAGGCTCACCTATGTGCACCAACAAGTTATGCTAAGCAAGATAAACAACTATGTGATAGCAAGATATATAACAAGGAACACTACGGCTATCACAAAGTAAAGTGCATAAGTAAAGGGGCTCGGGTAAGAGATAACCGAGGCACACAGAGACGACGATGTATCCCGAAGTTCACACCCTTGCGGATGCTAATCTCCGTTTGGAGCGGTGTGGAGGCACAATGCTCCCCAAGAAGCCACTAGGGCCACCGTAATGTCCTCACGCCCTCGTACAATGCAAGATGTCGTGATTCCACTAAGGGACCCTTGAGGGCGGTCACCGAACCCGTACAAATGGCAACCCTTGGGGGCGGTCACCGAACCCGTACACTTTGGCAACCCTTGGGGGCGGTCACCGGAACCCGTCAAATTGCTCGGGGCGATCTCCACAACCTAATTGGAGACCCCGATGCTTGCCCGGAGCTTTACACCACAATGATTGAGCTCCGAACACCACCAACCGTCTAGGGCGCCCAAGCACCCAAGAGGAACAAGCTCAAGGGTACCAAGCACCCAAGAGTAATAAGCTTCTCAACTTGTAACTTCCATGTATCACCGTGGAGAACTCAAACCGATGCACCAAATGCAATGGCAAGGGCACACGGAGTGCCCAAGTCCTTCTCTCTCAAATCCCACCGAACCAACTAATGCTAGGGAGGAAAATGAGAGGAAGAACAAGAAGGAGAACACCAAGAACTCCAAGATCTAGATCCAAGGGGTTCCCCTCACATAGAGGAGAAAGTGATTGGTGGAAATGTGGATCTAGATCTCCTCTCTCTTTTCCCTCAAAAACTAGCAAGAATCCATGGAGGGATTGAGAGTTAGCAAGCTCGAAGAAGGTCAACAATGGGGGAAGAATATGAGCTCAAAGGATACGGTTCATTGGGGAAAAAGACCCCCTTTTATAGGTGGGGAAAAATCCAACCGCCATGGTCACAGCCCGCACCGAGCGGTACTACCGCTCCAAGGAGCGGTACTACCGCTAGGGCGGTAGTAGCCCTTTGAAACACAACAGCAAGGAGGCAAAAAAGCCAGAAGAACCGTCGGAGCGGTAGTACCGCTTGACCTCACGGTACTACCGCTAGGGGTAGCGGTACTACTGCTAAGGGTAGCGGTACTACTGCTTGTGAGCGGTACTAAAAAATTACATCCGTGCCTACCACCGCTGGACTTGTGACGAGTTTTTGGTCCCGAGCGGAAGTAGCCGCGGTAGTACTGCTCCAAGCGGTAGTACCGCGCCCAAGAGCGGTAGTAAAAAATTACATCCGCTCCTGTCCGCGGTAGTACCGCTGCAGCCTTTTCAGAACAGCAAAACTGACACAACTTCTGCAAATGGACTCCGAATTCGACTAAACCAAGTTTGTTGGAAAGCTAGCGACAAGGGCTAACACAATCTTGATAGAAATACCAATAAGAAGAAAATGAGAAAAGGCCCAAAAGAAAATGGTGAGAACCCTTCCTCGGATAAGACCGGTAAAACCTCCAACATCGAAAACATCATAGAAGACGCATGCAAACTCCGTTTTCGATGAACTAAAGCTTGTCATCAAGATGACCATAAGCTCTAAGACTCACAAAGAGAACCAAACAAGAACCAAGAAACATGATGCAAGGATGCAATGGTTTGAGCTCTCGACGAACGATACGATCAAGCTACTCACTTGAGAGCCCCCCTTGATAGTACGGCTATCGATCCTATAACCCGGTCTCCCAACTACCACCATGAGACCGGTAAAATAGAAAACCTATCAAGGGAAAACCTTTGCCTTGCACATGGTCCACTTGAGCTAGATGATGACGATCTTGACTCCCTCAAGTTGGACCACCTTTCTTGATTGCGTTGGCTCGATGAAGACTAGATGATTACTCCCCCATAGTCCACTATGGGTGAGCCACTCTTCGGCACATCTTCACAAGTCCATTGTCACCACAATGGACGGCAAGCTTCAAGCACTTGATCTCTTCGTGATGCTCCACTTGAACTTGCACATGGCAATCTTGATGACGATCACCACTTGAACCACAAGATATATTGGGATTCAAAGTGGGAGATACCTTTGAAGCCTTGGCCATAAGGCAAAAAGCAATAGATGATGATGTGGGATCCCTTGAAGCACCATTCAAGACCACATCTTGTTCCATGGAGTGTTGGGTTTCCTCTACATTGTTAGCACAACAACTCGAGGAAATACATGCATTTTTATCATGCCAACAAGACATAGCAAGCATATCATCATGAGATTTAGTCAAGCAATTTGTACATGATATGCAAGGACTATCAACACAAGCATGTGAAACATTTGGAGTGCTCGAAGTGCTAGAGTCCAAAGATGAAGCATCGCAACAAGAAAGTGATGAAGGATTATCAAAACTAAGCCCACTATCATCATTGCAATGAACACCACTACTCACCATGTCATTACCTTGTGGCAAACCACATGTAGGTGAAGTAGAAGAAGTTGAGAACACAACACGACCGGAGGTGGAGGGAGAACAATCATCCCCACAAAACTTGGACACGCCATATTTATCTTGAAGCTTTGTCCACAACTCATGAGCATCCCGGAAAGGCATGAGTTGAAATATAACTACATTGCTCAAAGCATCAAAAAGCACATTAGAAGCTTGAGCATTGAGATAAGAGTTTTTCTCATCCTCTAAAGATAATCTTTGTGGATCCTTTGGAGGAGAAAAACCCATATCTACAATTCGCTCTAAATTTGGGTCCATGACCCTAAAGAGATTAAGCATGCGAATTACCCAAACATCAAAATTTGTGCCATCGAAACTAAGAGTGTCAGAGAATCCTAAACCCCTAGTCGACATCCTTACTCTCTAGGCGGTTAAGCCCTATAAAGAGAGACGAGGCTCTGATACCAATTGAAAGATCGTGCATGTCGCCTAGAGGGGGGGGGGTGAATAGACACTTTAAAATAATTACGGTTTAGGCTTGAACAAATGCGGAATAAACCTAACAGTTAATTTGTCAAGCACAAAACCTAAAACAACTAGGCTCACCTATGTGCACCAACAAGTTATGCTAAGCAAGATAAACAACTATGTGATAGCAAGATATATAACAAGGAACACTACAGCTATCACAAAGTAAAGTGCATAAGTAAAGGGGCCCGGGTAAGAGATAACCGAGGCACACGGAGACGACGATGTATCCCGAAGTTCACACCCTTGCGGATGCTAATCTCCGTTTGGAGCGGTGTTGAGGCACAATGCTCCCCAAGAAGCCACTAGGGCCACCGTAATCTCCTCACGCCCTCGCACAATGCAAGATGCCGTGATTCCACTAAGGGACCCTTGAGGGCGGTCACCGAACCCGTACAAATGGCAACCCTTGGGGTCGGTCACCGAACCCGTACACTTTGGCAACCCTTGGGGGCGGTCACCGGAACCCGTCAAATTGCTCGGGGCGATCTCCACAACCTAATTGGAGACCCCGACGCTTGCCCAGAGCTTTACACCACAATGATTGAGCTCCGAACATCACCAACCGTCTAGGGAGCCCAAGCACCCACGAGGAGCAAGCTCAAGGGTACCAAGCACCCAAGAGTAATAAGCTTCTCAACTTGTAACTTCCACGTATCACCGTGGAGAACTCAAACCAATGCACCAAATGCAATGGCAAGGGCACACGGAGTGCCCAAGTCCTTCTCTCTCAAATTCCACCGAAGCAACTAAAGCTAGGGAGGAAAATGAGAGGAAGAACAAGAAGGAGAACACCAAGAACTCCAAGATCTAGATCCAAGGGGTTCCCCTCACATAGAGGAGAAAGTGATTGGTGGAAATGTGGATCTAGATCTCCTCTCTCTTTTCCCTCAAAAACTAGCAAGAATCCATGGAGGGATTGAGAGTTAGCAAGCTCGAAGGAGGTCAACAATGGGGGAAGAACACGAGCTCAAAGGATAAGGTTCATTGGGGAAGAAGACCCCCTTTTATAGGTGGGGAAAAATCCAACCGTTATGGTCACAGCCCGCACCGAGCGGTACTACCGCTCCAAGGAGCGGTACTACCGCTAGGGCGGTAGTAGCCCTTTGAAACACAACAGCAAGGAGGCAAAAAAGCCAGAAGAACCATCGGAGCGGTAGTACCGCTTGACCTCACGGTACTACCGCTAGGGGTAGCAGTACTACTGCTAAGGGTAGTGGTACTACTGCTTGCGAGCGGTACTAAAAAATTACATCCGTGCCTACCACCGCTGGACTTGTGACGAGTTTTTGGTCCCGAGCGGAAGTAGCCACGGAAGTAGCCGCGGTAGTACTGCTCCAAGCGGTAGTACCGCTCCCAAGAGCGGTAGTAAAAAATTACATCCGCTCTTGTCCGCGGTAGTACCGCTGCAGCCTTTTCAGAACACCAAAACTGACACAACTTCTGCAAACGGACTCCGAATTCGACGAAACCAAGTTTGTTGGAAAGCTAGCGACAAGGGCTAACACAATCTTGATAGAAATACCAATAAGAAGCAAATGAGAAAAGGCCCAAAAGAAAATGGTGAGAACCCTTCCTCGGATAAGACCGGTAAAACCTCCAACATCGAAAACATCATAGAAGACACATGCAAACTCTGTTTTCGATGAACTCAAGCTTGTCATCAAGATGACCATAAGATCTAAGACTCACAAAGAGAACCAAACAAGAACCAAGAAACATGATGCAAGGATGCAATGGTTTGAGCTCTCGACGAACGATACGATCAAGCTACTCACTTGAGAGCTCCCCTTGATAGTACGGCTATCGATCCTATAACCCGGTCTCCCAACTACCACCATGAGACCTGTAAAATAGAAAACCTATCAAGGGAAAACCTTTGCCTTGCACATGGTCCACTTGAGCTAGATGATGACGATCTTGACTCCCTCAAGTTGGACCACCTTTCTTGATTGCGTTGGCTCGATGAAGACTAGATGATTACTCCCCCATAGTCCACTATGGGTGAGCCACTCTTCGGCACATCTTCACAAGTCCATTGTCACCACAATGGACGGCAAGCTTCAAGCACTTGATCTCTTCGTGATGCTCCACTTGAACTTGCACACGGCAATCTTGATGACGATCACCACTTGATGTCATCCTCTCCATGGGTTGAGTGATATCTTCCTCTTGACGCAAGCCCATGAACACGTACCTAACCCCACATAGAACTCTCACATAGACCATGGGTTAGTACACAAAGCACAATGGACAATGCTTACCATACCATGGGATCACTTGATCCCTCTCGGTACATCTTCTACGCTTTGTGAGTTGATCAACTTGATTCACTCTTGACTTAGTCTTGATCAACCTAGAATCTTTCCAACTCTCTTCATTTGGATGATGTCTTGAAGGTAAACATGAATGATCACACAATCTTCTTCTTCAAGACATGCTTGCAATAAGCTCAACTCTCACATGACCAATCTTTGGATAATTCCTTAATAGCACCTTGGTCAACACAAACTCTCCTTGAAACCAACACATGTACTCCAAGAAAAGCCTATGGACAAAACCTTCAAATATAACTCAAGGCAACCATTAGTCCATAGAGATTGTCGTCAATTACCAAAACCAAACATGGGGGCACCACATGTTCTTTCACAAAGTTTTAACAGTTTCTGTGATTTATATCATGATGCACTTTTCAAACAGAGATGGCAACATGCTGGCAGATTTGAACATGGATGAACATGCTATCAGGAAATGCTACTCTCCTCACTATGTAAGCTTGGGAGCTGCAAACACCATCTTCCCTTCAAAGTTATTACTTGGATGGTGTAATCTGTTTTGCTAATGTCCCTAAATGGATATCTCCAACACTCACAAGCCTTTCTTATCTATAAATCATTTTTTTGAATTAAGGGATGAAGGAGCTGCCATCATTAGTTGTGCTACACTTGAGTTTGCACATAGAACCAAGAAAAAAGCTTAAAATAATTGGATTTCCATGTCTGAAGATGTTTGGTATCTCTTGTACGGATGGGGCATACGTAACCTTCATGAAAGGGAGTATGGCGAAGCTTGAGGATCTTATGTTGTCATATGATGTGTCAGTAGCAAGAACTTACGACTTTTATTTAGGTATTAAGCATCTCCCACTTCTAAAAGTAATATGATTACAAAGCTGGAAAGAGTAACCCACACCATCAAAAGTCAAGTCTGCATTAGTTGTGATCAAGAAGGAAGCTGGTGCCCATCCCAACCATACTGAAGTTGATATAGGTCTTCTGATTTGGGATATGGACAAAGAGGACAGTGATGAGACCGGTAACGGCGAGCAAAAGAACAAGGAGGGGAATTAAAATGGTACAAGCAGTACCCCTATATCACATAGTCCGAGGTAACCCCAATGCTATGCGCTGCGATATTTTTGTGATGATTTCATTTTGTGTAATCGTGTAGATGGAGGAACCAATGTGCTACCATGTGCACTGATTAACCTAAAACGAGTCTCTCTCTTTTGAAGTCACTTTTTGTATTGGTTTATCAGTGTATGGCTTCAGTTCTTTTGGGGGGTGGAGTGGGGGGGGGGGGGGGGGGGGCGTAGCCCCCCCTGCATTTTAGGTTTTTATCAGTCTTAGTTATGCTACAGTCACTTTAGACATTCATCAATATTTTTCTTTGTATTTTGTTTTGTGCGAGCTAGTAGGTTTTTCGTTCCCTCAGGTCATTATTTGTTTTTTTAGTCAATGTGACTCTATCTTGACTCTGAATTCTCGTTTCTTTTTCTGTTGTGGCATGCAGAAAATCTCAAAGGAAGTAGCCACAAACTTGGACATCCCGGAGAGTGGATCAGCGACACTAATGATGGGTGAATGCTGCTACACAACGGCTGAGTACGACACACGACAGCCAAATGTCGAACATCATTTCGGACCTAAGATGCAGATGTATTCCTCTTCTCTTTCTTTTCTGTGCATGACTTGGAGCAGATGTTAAAATAAATTTATGCATGTATTTCTGGTAAACTTTCATAATAGATTTGGATCATTTAAAAAATCACCCTAAAATACCTCTAGAACAATGATGTCACAATGGATCCTGTATTTTTCTTATTCATGCATGTCGCATGCTTCCCCAAAAGTTAGACCGTGCATGTGAAAGTTACCATATGACATCACGAATGGTGATGCACTGTTGAGATTGTATTGAATAATATGTGCACGTATTGTGCTACAATTGAACTTGTAATTATCAAGAGTTAGGTGCTAGCACTAACAAAGATTTTGCTAGTCAAAGTACATGATCAAATGTTAACCCAAAGTACAAGAGGGCCTTACATATTTGTACAGAGGGAGTACTTGTTATGTACCATGATTGTGGTTTGATTTGTTACATAATTGCAATAATTAGCCGTTCTATAATAACTATAGGCTTGACCGTTAGCGGAGCCATGGTACACGCTAAACATCGAGTCATTTTGGATCATCATGCGTGAATGGTTTGACAGTTGAAATGTTTCGGAACCAACCACACCCAGTGTGTTTTTTTACCAGAGGAAATGCGTCTTTTGGGCATCCAGCATATATCAAACATTCACCGTCAGTTTTCTTTTGTTCACATGCGATTCAGTGGCTAGGTTAGGCAAACTAAGCATGTGATTGTCTAGTGAAAGTTGCATCGTGCATTTGTGAAAGTTACTGCCTCGTACGAGCGCTCTGGTTGGCTCCTCGTGCCTATAAATACCGTGAGACATCATGAATGAACGACCACGGCTCGCCACCTTCCTCTTCTCCCGTTCTCCTCCTAGCTGCAACTCTTGCGCTGCTGCTGCTTCTTCCCATGGGAATAAACGACCGCCTTCCTGGGGCTAGCCACAGTTCTGGGGACAACAATAGGCTTGGGAAGGAGCCGTGGCCATATCCGCATACGGATCCAGCTAGACCACGGCCAGACCTAGACCCACGGCTACTGCCAGGTCCAGAGGTGTCACGACGCCCATGTCATGACCCAAACCCCCATGACCCGAACATCCAGTTTGAGCCTGGCAGTCAACCTGGCCGGTCTGCCAGCTCAAATCGACACAACAACCCTAGGTCCCCGAGCAGCCACCATCTTCCTGGTAATGAGCCTGGCCAAGCCGTCAGCTCAAGTGGGAGCAGCAACCCCTAACAGACCCACAGAATCGGCCCATAGCCATCTCTGCCAACGGGAGGAGGAGCAGCCCCCTAGAGCCGAGAGGCACTGGCTGGCGCCGAGTATTTACACTGTTCGTAAGCATGTACTTCACGCGAAGGAGACACCTCATGTAGGGGTGAATAGTGCCTAAATAAGACTATGAATGGTATACCTCATGGAGCTACATAGACTACAAAGGTGATGTGAATAATGTCCACAAAGACTATCTATAATAATAATGGAAGAGAAGGCCCACTAAGCCTTCTCTCATGCCTATAAGAGGAGACACCATCCATGGAGGGGTGGGATCAAGCATTGGCATAGCAGGGAGCTAGAGCATCCAATGAGAAGACTCCCTGCCTAGTCTCCGTAGCATAAGTTGTTGTACAATGTAATATAGCAAGTATATTAAACGTATTGTAATGCAATCGTTGGAGGTAATATTAAGACAATCTTTATTTTATCTTTGTTGCAAGGTTCCCGAAGGAAAACCATATGTGAGCTAAGTTGAAATAGTTCTGTAACTCCCTTGTGCCTTTTCTTTTTTAGATCATATTCCTCTGCAGAATAATCAAATAGAGAAGATCCACTTGGGACGAAGATAGAACTTCAATTAATTTGAAACGAATTTAACCAAATATAACTAAATAGGTGGTACACACTAATATATTTCTCTTAGCATGTAAACATGCTAGCTTAATATGCAACCATGTATGGAAAAGGACACATCTCAATAGATATAGGATCGGGCGATGATGGTACGTGTGCACTGTTTTCTTCTTGTAGGCGTCGCTTTTGAAGAATTTGGACTTCGGGTGGTGTCTAGGTGGTGGTTCGTGTTGCAGCTACAAGGAGTTGATCACTCTAGCGGGGTCTTTTTTTTTTTCTTCTTCTTCCTTTTGTCTTTTGATTGTGTGCATCCATAATGTCTTTACGACAGTGTGTTGTTGCAAAGGCTGGGTATAATTGGTATCTCCGCGATATTAATATATTCTCCTTGTAAAAAGAAATTATAAATATTTTTATTTAAATTGTATCTTTTTATCTAAACAGTGGTATGTTGTCATTACATGCTCCCTCTGTTCAAGAATATAAGGTGTATTGATTTTCGTGGAAGTCAACCATTTGAATGTTTGACCAAGATTATAGAATAAAATAACAACATTTACAATACCTAATAGATAAAAATATGAAACTACTTTTCGTGATGGATCAAATGATATAAATTTCATATTGTGGATATTGATGTATTTTTCTGAGAACTCGATCAAAAATGCATTTGTTTGACTTTTGAAAAAACAAATCTTTCCCTAATAATAATGCACGGATTGACTCCGTGGGTTCACCGTCACAATATTTCTTCCCGTGAATTTACGCTTTCAATTTTTTTTCTTCAATATATTTATTTTCTATATCCAAGGTGATACTAATCTATCTATATATCCCCCGCTGCGTTGTTGGTTTCGTCTGCCCCGTTTAGGTGATTTTTTTGGGTCCTATATATGTTGCCCATTTGGAGTCTTTTCGTTCGCAAGCACTCCCGGTCTCCCCGCTCGTGTTTGTTGCCTACACGAGACACCAATCTCCACAACCCTGGCTGCCGCCTCTAACCCTCCAATAAATACTGGCTCATGAAAGAGAAGGCAAAAGGTGGATTCGGCGGTAGAGGCGGACTCGCAGATGGAGCCATCGGAAGAGAGGAGGCATACGATGAGGCAAATTCCACAGGGTGCTTCGTCCCTCCTGCCGACCGTGAGCGAAAAGGATGGAAGAGGAGGGCTAGGCGGCAAACCTTCGGAACCAGTTGAGAAGCGAGTCCCAGAGCCCCGTGGCGCTTTCTGGCAACGCTCGAGACCGTCCCTCGCCTACGCGCCCGCCAAATCTATCGAGGGAATTAGCAGTTCCCGATTGGAGAGGAGGAAGGAGGGAACACGATGATGAGACGGCCGAGACGTCCATTGTCTAGCAGCAGACGGTGGGTTTGAGGAGGACAACGGCTGTGCTGGTGTGCCGCGTGCGTACGGTAACTGTGTCCGGCGAGCGTGACGTGCGATGCACGCTCATGTGCACCACTCGTGCGGCAAAGCATGCTGGCCGGCTGCATGCGTCTCCGACGTCATGTGCGTGGCATGTGTCCAGCGTGCTGGGCTTGTTGTGCGTAATTTTCTGATGGTCTGCTTTCTACACAAGCCACGGTCCTTCGGCATCAAGAACAAACATGCATCAGGAAGGAAACATCCCTGGTTTTTTTTATCGCTTCAGTGCTCTGGTACGCATCTTTAATTGTGTGGTTGCATAGTAGGAGACGAGGGGTGGGCTGTGACTTGAACATATGATATGGTCATCTTGGTGTCATTTGTGAACTAAATTGGCTATATTTCTTTGAGTTAAAAGAAGCACGGAGTAGATATAGATAATAAACATAGGAAGTAACATGAGGGAGAATTCAGTCATAGCTTCAATTCAGGGTATCGGGCATATATTTTACAAATTCTTTTTTTCATGGAATATATTTACAGATTCAATTCAAACCCAGGAAGCATCAAACATGTTAATATGAATTCCTCCAAGAAAAGATAAGTGTCTATAATTTTTTCTAATAAAATACGTTTTGATGCGAGTTCCACACAAAAAATATATTTCTTAACTAAACAATATGAGCAGATTATGCTTGCTGCATTATTATATTTGAATAGATGCTTACCGCAACTATCACACTCGATTGGTTAGCTTGCTGCTGCTATTACTTCAGATTTGTTGATATTGCTATTTATTTCATGTTCTACTTTTAAATTTTAGAATGTACCAATAGTCATTTAAATAATTAATTAACAATAAAGTTACGCTCTTCAGTCAAATCAATTTACTAGGAATCATACCCATGCATGTCCTGATCAGTGATCCATCCATTGTCTTATGGCATAGTTGCTCGACCTGGCCCATTCATAGGAACCGTCGTTTTTTTCCTGTTGCAACGCACGGGCATTTGTGCTAGTACACCTTATATAAAGAGGCGGAGGGAGTAAGAAATATCTAGATAATTACGGAGGCATGACTGGAGATGCGCCACTACATGAGACGTCCCCGGTTAATTTACATGTATTTTATGTACTATTCATGCAACTCTAATCTATCCAGGTGTATGGTTAGGCAACATGCACTAATTAGGTGCCGATCTAGCCAGCTGGCTGGTGCCGATCTCGAGTGAAAGTTGGATCATGCATGTGAAAAGTACTGCCTAGTACTAGCACTTTGGTTGGCTCGTCGCACCTAAAAATACCATGTGACATCATGAATGATGATACCATACCAACATACCTGTGAAGACTGAAAGATAGTAGCGATGATGATGACAAGGCGTCGCCGCTCAGCACCATCCTCTTCATGTTCGCTTCCTGGCATCAGCTCTTGCTCTGTTATTTCTTCTTGCCTGTTAGATAATAACGAGAAATAAACGAGACAAAGAGACATGGATTTTTACGTGGAAACCCTTGCGGGAGAAAACCACGGACGCACGAAGGCACAATCATTATGATGAAGGAATATTACAAGCACGAGACGATAGACCGTCTTAGGTGCGACTACATGGGGTATATATGAGGGCAATACATGAGAGTCCTTGTAGGACAAGTAAACGGGTTGTACTCGTACGCGTCGGTACCAACGCAAAGGCCCACACCGTATGTACTACGTCTAGTCCAATACGGTACTAGAATTTGGATCATAATTTAACAATCTCCACCTTGAGCCAAATTCCCTCCAGTAGTCGAAAAAAATAAATAACTCCATCCAAATCAGCATAAACACCTTGTGCGTCAAAGTCCATAGGACTAGTGAGAAATACCAACTAAGCCTGAGTAAAGCTCAAACTTATTGGTCGATACTGGCTTTGTCATCATATCAGCAGGATTATCATGAGTACTTATCTTGCATACCTTCAAATCGCCTTCAGCAACAACATCTCGAATATAATGAAATCTGACATCAATGTGCTTTGTTCTCTCATGATACATTGGATTCTTTGTAAGATATATGGCACTTTGACTGTCAGAAAATATGGTAGGGCAAGATGAATCTCCACAAAGCTCAGTGTACAAACCTCTCAACCAGATAGCTTCTTTGCATGGCTCAGAAATAGCCATATACTCGCATCAGTAGTGGAACATGCCACAATAGTCTGCAAAGTTGCTCTCCAACTCACAGCACAACCACCAATGGTGAAAACATAACCTGTGAGTGATCTCCTCTTATCCAAATCACCAGCAAAATCAGAATCAACAAAACCAACAAGTCCATCTCCAGTTTTCCCAAACTGTAAATAAGCATTAGAAGTACCACGTAGGTATCTGAAAATCCATTGAACTGCTTTCCAATGCTCTTTTCCAGGATTAGCCATGTATCTACTGACAACACTCAGTGCATAAGATAAATCCGGACGAGAACAAACCATGGCATACATAAGTGAACCAACTGCACTCGAATAGGAAACTCTAGACATGTACTCAATATCTGCATCTGACTTAGGACATAAGGCTGATGATAACTTGAAGTGTGCAGCTAGTACTTACTGGCTTGGCATTATGCATATTAAAACGACGAAGAACTTTATCAATATATCCCTTCTGACTTAGATATACTTTTCCAGACGGTCTATCTCTGGATATTTCCATGCCAAGTATTTTCTTTGCTGCACCCAAATCCTTCATCTCAAATTCATTACTCAATTGCTTTTTTAGTTCATTAATCTCTGACATACTTTTTACAGCAATTAGCATATCATCAACATAAAGGAGCAAACAAATAGTTGAACCTTTGACAGTTTTCAAATAAACACAACTATCATAATTAGACCTTTTGAAACCTTGACAGAGCATAAAGGTGTCAAATCTCTTGTACCACTGTCTAGGGGATTGCTTCAATCCATACAGAGATTTCTTTAACTTACAGACAAGCTTTTCTTTTCCAGGAATAACAAAACCTTCAGGTTGTTCCATATAAATATCCTCTTCTAATTCTCCATGTAGAAATGCAGTTTTAACATCCAATTGTTCAAGCTCAAGATCATGCATGGCAACAATACTGAGTAAAGTGCGAATAGAGCTACGCTTCACAACAGGAGAAAAGACTTCGTTATAGTCAATACCTGGAATCTGACTGTAACCTTTAGCAACTAACCTTGCTTTATATCTTGTCTCATCATTAGGAGAAACACCTTCTTTCCTCTTGAAAACCCACTTGCAACGAATAGGTTTCTTCTCTCTAGGTAATTTTACTAAATCCCAAGTGCCATTCTTTTCAAGTGATTCCATCTCATCATGCATAGCGGTCATCCACTTATTACTATCACCAAAAATAATAGCCTCGGAATATGAAGAAGGCTCAGCATTACCTTCAATTTCTTCTGCAACAGATAAAGCAAAAGAAACAATATTGCACTCTTCAATTAACCTGTCAGGTTTATGAGTACCTCGCCTAACCTGTCACGTGCGAGATTCCAACTGGGTGGAACAATATGCTGATTTGGAGTAGGAGTGACATGTTCATCATCAACGACGGGTTCATCATGTGCATCAACAATTTCATCACCAGATGTATCACCTGAATCAATAACATGCTCCACCTGAACAGTAGGCTCCTGAACAATAGGCTGTTGTTCACTCTCAACGGGAACATTAGTAGATGAAACATCATGTAACATAGCAGATTCATTAAAGATAACATTTCTGCTAATAACCACCTTCTGGGTTTCAGGATTCCACAATTTAAAACCTTTAACACCAGACTTATAACCAAGAAAGATGCACTTAACAGCCCTAGGCTCCAGTTTTCCATTATTAACATGAGCATAAGAAGTGCAACCAAAAACTCTCAACTGTGAATAATCAGCAGGTGAACCAGACCATACCTCAATTGGAGTTTTCTTATTAAGAGCAATAGATGGTGAACGGTTAATAAGATAACAAGCAGTGGAAGCAGCCTCAGCCCAAAAACGCCTATGCAAACCTGCATTGGACAACATGCAACGAGCTCTGGAAATAATGGTCATGTTCATACGCTCAGCAACACCGTTTTGTTGAGGAGTATAAGGAACGGTGTAATGTCTGACAATGCCTTCAGACTTGCAATAATTCTTAAATTGCTTAGAACAGAATTCCATACTGTTATCAGTGCGAAGTATCTTTACCTTCTTTTCAGTTTGTCTTTCAATCATAATCTTCCACTCCTTCAATGCTGAGAATGCTTCATATTTATGCTTCAAGAAATAAGGCCAAACTTTTCTCGAATAATCATCAATAATAGTCAGCATGTAACTAGCACCACCTAGTGACTTTCTACGAGATGGTCCCCATAAATCAGAATGAACATAATCAAGAATACCTTCAGTTGTATGAACCGAAGTGTTGAACTTCACCCTCTTGTGTTTGCCGAAGATACAATGCTCACAAAATTTCAATTTACCAGGTTCATATCCATCAAGAAGACCTCTCTTATTTAATTCTGCCAAACCAAGTTCACTCATATGTCCAAGACGCATATGCCAAAGGTTAGCAACATCACAATCAGAATTCTTTGAAATAGCTGGAGTAGCGTTACCTGAAACGGTAGAACCTCGAAGGTAATAAAGACCATTGGTCGAACTCAAATCACCTTTCATCACAATAAGGGAACCTTTGGTGACTTTCAAAACACTATCTCCACCTGAATACTTGTACCCCTTTGCATCAAGGGCACTCACAGAGATAAGATTTCTCTTCATCTTCGGAATATACCGAACATCTGTCAAAGTTCTGATTGTACCATCAAACATCTTGATTCGAACGGAACCTATGCCTTCAATCTTGCTTGGTGAATTATCAAAAACCCAAAACGGAACCAGCGGACGTAGTGGAATCAAAAGTATTAAACCAATCTCTATGTGGACACATATGAAAAGTGCATGCAGTGTCAAGTACCCACTCATCATTGGCCTCAGCACATCCAGCAATAACGACAAGAGCATCATCAGAACTATCATCACGAGCAACGTTAGCAGAATTTTCACCTTGTTTGTTACCTTTTCTCTTTTCTTTATTCTGCAACTTGAAACACTCAGAGATGTCATGCCCGTCTCTCTTGCAATACCTGCAATATTTCTTGTCTCTGGATTGCGACCGGCCCCTGTGGCCGTTCTTACTTTTGCCTCTGTTTCCATTATTAGAGTTCTTCTCCTTTGTCCTGCCACGAACAGATAATCCCTTGGCTTGGGATGAACTCGAACCATCATGAGGCATCATTAATTTCATCTTCTCCTTAGAGTTCAAAGCTTCATAAACTTCATTAAGTGTGAGAGTATCACGACTGTATAATATGGTGTCTCTAAAATTGGTATAAGAACTTGGCAGTGAACAAAGTAACATTAAAGCAGTATCTTCCTCTTCATACTTAACCTCCATTGCAGCTAGATCAGATATGATCTCTTTAAATTCTGAAATATGATTCAAAACATTACCTCCCTCGGGTAACCTATGCAGGAATAATTTTTGCTTCAGATGCATCTTGCTGGTGAGATCTTTAGTCATGCAAATCCCTTCTAGCTTTAACCATAGAGCGGCGGCAGTTTTCTCGCTCAAAACTTCCTGCAAAATATTATTATGCAAATGGAGTTGAATTTGTGACAAAGCCTTACAATCAATTCTTTTCTCCTCATCAGTCCAGTCCTGAATTCTATTCTTCCCAAAACTATCCAGTGCTTCAACATAGTCGGTCTGTGCCAACAACGCCCGCATCTTGACTTGCCATGGGGTAAACCTTGTGTCACGGTCCAGTGGCGGAAGATCGTACTTCATGGAAGCCATGAGTAGATAAATTTGTGTACACAAAGTAGTACAAGCCCGTAGAAAAATTCTTGACAAAATTTAATATGCGAAGGAAAAAAAGAGTAAAATAGATAGCACCTGATACGCTGGGTGGACGTAGCACACCGAAGACCAAAAAATCTTGAACTGTAACTTGACGTGACGAATAGTACTAGTAGCTAGCTGATCTGACCTTGTACTATTTCTTGATCCTTCACGTGAAGGGAGAGGCCAGCTAATCTGAAGTCTCGGGACTTGATCCTTGTACACAGCGGCGAAGGAACCCGGTGCCTTACAATTTGATGCGACGGCGCGGCGGAAGTTTGTGTCGGCCTTGGACAACTGCTTGCGTATGAAATCCTGTCGATCTCGGATTCTGCGTAGGGCGACGCAGCGGAAGTCGATCCGGTGGATCGCTGGCTCGTGTGCGGCGGCGCACACGACGAAACCCTAACTCTCTCGTCTCAAATCTCGTATACGAACCTCAACTCTGTATACCACTTGTTAGATAATAACAAGAAATAAACGAGACAAAGAGACATGGATTTTTACGTAAAAACCCTTGCGGGAGAAAACCACGGATGCACGAAGGCACAATCATTATGATGGAGGAGTATTACAAGCACGAGACGACAGACCGTTTTAGGTGCGACTACATGAGGTATATATGAGGGCAATACATGAGAGTTCTTGTAGGACAAGTAAACAAGCTGTACTCGTACGCGTCGGTACCAACGCAAAGACCCACACCGTATGTATACGTCTAATCCAATACGGTACTAGAATTTGGATCATAATTTAACATTGCCACCGTATAAACAGACGGTCTTCCTGGGCCTAGTCGTAGTCAGCGTGGCCGGGCCAGCGGCTGAACAACAAGCCATATTTGACACAAGAGAATCAGCCCGTAGGCCGTAGCTACCTAGAAGGAGACACCTGGTGTAGAGGTGAATAATGCCTAACTAAGGTATGGTGTAGAGGTGAATAATGCCTAACTAAGGTGGTATAGCTCTACATGAGTATATATACTGCCTACAAAGACTACGAGGATGATGTCTAAAAAGATTATTCGTAATAAATACTGAAAGAAAAACCCCACGAAGACTTCCATTGTGCCAATAGAAGGAGACACCACCCGTGGAGGGGTGGGATCGAGCATTGAAGAAGCAGAGAGCTAGATCACCTAGCGAGAACACTCCCTGCTCTGTCTCCATAGCAGCAGCAACTACACACTGTCATATAGTCAGTATATCAAATTTTATGACTTAGTTAAGAATTTATTTGAAGTAGAGTACCACATATTAAGAATGTTTATGTGGCTCAATCAAAAAGTTTTTCCAGTTCAATTAAGAATGTTTATGTGGATCAATCAAAAAGTTTGTTAAGCCACCTAGGCCCTAGCGATAGCATGCCTTATGTTGAATTAATTAAGAATAATATGTGGCTCAATAAAAAAAATCATCAAAGGAAAAATTAACACAAGGCATGCTATCTGTTTTTTTCTAGAGGAGGAGGACCCCCGGCTTCTGCATCTGGACGATGCATGCAGCCACTTTATTAATTATTCACACAAGACCTTACAAAGTCATACAACAGTAAGACTAAAGCCACCGTCTAGGCAACATCTGTCGCTACTCCTATCCAATTGATGTAGGATGCTGATAGTCTGGGCCTAATACCAAACAGACCTCGCAGCCAAACCTAACATCTAAGACCTGAGGTGCCAACCAGGACGCCTGCCGGGTATGGGGCACCCACCAGTCCGGCGCACTCCTCAACCAGGACGCCTGCTGGGTATGAGGCCGCCGCAGCCACCTGCCATCAATCCATCTTCAGTGATGTATTGCTGCATCTACCTTGCCCGGTCTAACTGCCGTCGACGCCACCAAGACGCCAGACAACGCTACCATCCTGCGCTCGTCCATCCTCACACGCCCACCGGCGAGACCCCGCTGCTCCATGCCGCCGAGACCCGCAGTCGTCGACGCGAGAGAAGGCACACCACACCACCTCACGCCTCTTCCATCCGGCGCCGCTCCACAAACGATGCCCCCAATAGGGAACACGACACCGCAGCGCCGCCATCGTCCGATCCGATGATCTTTGGATTTATGATTTCTCCCGGAGCGGCACGAGCAGGTTGACGATAGTTGCTTGACGATGCCTTCATCAAGGTAACGACGTAGACGCCGCCATCGCCCGCCATGACCGGAGTCGGCTCGAATTTCACCGGCGACTATGTCTCCCCAACTCGCCGCCGGTGCTAATAGTGGCATCCAAGATCCGTCACTACTAGCCTGGCCAACCGCCTTCGGTGGAGAAGGCAGCCACCACCACCATGCCGGGGCCAAGAGACCCGGGCGTCCTCGTGCCGCGAAGATTACCCGGGGGGTCTCCTCTTGCTGTTGTCGAGATGAGCGCAGCCGCAGTGGATCTTGGTCTAAGCCCTTCGGGCCCAGATCAGATCTCATCGCAGCCAAAATCTCATCCGCCAAACGGCCGCCGGAGATCTCCTGGCCACCGCCAACCCGCTGCGCACTGCCGTTGGAGGAGGAGGGAGATGGACGCCGCTGCCCCGACGCGTTACCGCCGGCTGAGGACTGCACCGCCGCCGCCTCACAACAGGGGCTTCGCCCCGCGGCGTCCTCAGCGACGGCGGCGGTGTGGGAGGCGATGGAGGGGGAGGGCTGAGGGTGGTATGCTCGGGGACTCCCGGGGGCGGCGCGGCGCCGCCGCCTCGGGGGAGAGAGGTCGCGGGAGAGGGGTCGGGGGAGCAAGTTCACTACCTCATTGAGATTAAAGCTCACTGGCTAAACCATGAGTTTTCTAGCTTCCAATAATGACATATAGGATCTTGGTGTTGTCTCGTGCATTAATTGTATGGAGATTCATCGAAACATGGGTCCAAAAAGAGTATAAGTTCTATTATGATGACATACATGGACAGCGTGTAAAAGAAATACATTATACACTAGTACTGTACCTCACCCGCTCCTGAGGAGTAAACTATGATCCTTTCCACGTGCACTCAGCAACCACTTCGCCGCGTAGAAACTACAGGTGCTCGGCACATAAAGGCTTGTGACAGCCAACAGACTAAACGGGAGGGTCCATGTGGAGCCTCTGTAAGCCAAGTGTCCAGCTTAGTTTCCTTCGCTGCGAAGGCCAACCATAGATCGTCACGTGCCCGCTCAACTAGCCAAGCGTCTTCTCAAGGCACACGGCGTAGGTATAAGCCGTGTTTATTTCCACGCCAGGGACAACCACGGGCAGCCCCGTGTCTAAATTACACTTGGCCTACGTCAAAACACTAGACAACTTGTGATTTTCCTATAGTGCAAGGTACCATATGCAACTCTTCTGATCAACAATCAACAAAGCCATTCTCGATCTTCTTACCAGAAACAAGTTATCGTAAACCAAAGCATTTTGTGCCTAGGAGTTCTCACTAAAAAAAAGATATCACGTCACATCTGATAACAACCAAGCAAATATGAAAAATATCCATGACACAATACATGAAGTTACACAGTTTTTGACTCAGGGCTGCATTCTGTGGTAGTGCCCCTAATTTTAATTAACTAGCTACATGTACATAACTGCAGGCTCATCATTTCATCACACTCGTCATAGAGAAAAATGGCTTGAACGTCAGCGAGAGCCCGATTACTGACACCATGTTCAGCATGAAGAACAAGATATGATCACCTGCATATTGGATGATAAATAAATCAGTATATGCTCTAATATGTGTGCCTGTTCCATTCAAGTTAAAGCAAAGCATCAATATAAATGCAATTAGCATGGGTTGGACGACCAATGTGTTTACCTGGTAAGAACAATCCAGTTATGTTCTTTTGAGCCCATGAAAACCTGCAGAAAGGCAAGAGATTAGCTAACTATGAAGCACACTAGCGGCCAAGCAAAAACTTAGGGCAATTACTACACAAAAAGCAAAAGAAACAATGTACTTACAAAATTCCTCCTGCTGCTGGAGCTACTGCTTTAAATATTGACATCAGAGTCACAGAGATACCATTGGCAACACCCCTTTGTTCTTGTATCTGTCCATGTTTTCACGAAAGATGTTCGGACATAGCAAAAATAACTCAAAGAAAATGGAACCAGACAGATGATACATACCACTGCTGTGTTTTGTAGAATGTTGCACGCAACAGTAATCGTAGCCTGTTCCATTTTAGATGATGCATTAGAATACTCAAATTGCCTATTAAAATCACTATCTATGGAGCTTGTTTTCTCCGGATACTAAACGTTTAATTTTACTTCATCTGCACAAGTAGTGCTCAAACATGATCTCTCTATACCGCCCAAAAACCTTCATCATTATATTTATATTTCTAAATGGAAGATTTTATTGCTCTTCCGGCCTATACACCAAGATGATAAAAATGTTCGTATAGGATGATTACTAATGTAAGCAATGAGGTGTAACTTTTTTTGTATTGAATGAATTCTAGCTTTTTTTTGAACTCCTGATGAACACCCCCAATTTCTATTAGTTCACTTTTACCAAAGCAACAAAAGAATATGCGAGACTTTCCGCAAACATATTCTTCAGAAGTGAAGCTATGTTGATGAGTACTTTGAGCTCCACACCATATAGGTTGCTCAGGAATGGATATGTTGTAAGCAGAAGTATAGATAATACCTGAAAAAATAAACTTGCGTTCAGTATTGTGCAATAGAATCATCGTATTGAGCAATTACTTTGACATTATATGGTATTCACACATACCGCTGCAAAACGGAATGGCTTGATTAACCCAGCATACTTGGCAAGGAGTGGGTAAATCACAAGTTGATACACCAAAACACCAAAACCTACAAGATTAAAGGGAGTCAAAACTAGAGTTACATGTAATAGGTAACGAAGCGATACTACATATGAGTTGATCAAGGTTGGAGAAGGCGGCAGGCGTAAGCGAGGCGGTTGGCATTCGCCTAGTGCCTAGGCGGTGCTTAAGCGCCCTAGGCGCAGCATAGGCGGTAATATAGTTTTACTATCAGGGTGTATTTGTGAGTATTATATGTGTGTCGATATTAATTTAAGGCATATAAATAAGTTAACTGCCAGCCACTGCAATTGGAATATGGCCCGTTTGGCATATCAGTGCAATATGACATGATTCCTCGCTTGGGTAGACAATTCCTTGCTTGCCCTGTCTAGACTTCCATTTATGCCCTAGGCGAGGCGTTTGGCCATCGCCTAGCGCCTAGGCGTGCTTAAGTGCCGGCACTGCGTTTTCCAACAGAGGTTGATTTCATTCATTTTGGGTTAACTATGTTTAACTTGCACAATAATCATATTATGAAATTAGAAGGAACACCACATACCTGAGATAGCTAGCGCGGTGCCAACATCTTGAGATGTCAAACTTAGTCCCCGATATTTTCTACTGCTCACAGCCCAGAGTGAGAATATCTGAAGATGAAATTTACAAAACACATGAAAAGTTGCTTTAGTTCCTTACTAAAAAAAATGGTTTGGTTCCGAATCTGATTGTTCCCTATATGATAGATATGATGAATACAAGCATCTTTTCATACTATGTTACTTAATCTATTTTAGATACCTAAATATTGAATTACCTCGAGATAAGCTGTATCATGAAGAGAGAAGACACAGTAGAGGGTTATTGCTGACATCAACTGACGGTTCTTTAGCAGGCTCTTCGTAGATGCCATTCTGTCGGATCCCAATTGGTTAGCTTTCCCATCTTCTATGTTCAAATCGGTGACTTGTGCACCCATTGCATCAATAGCTTCCATTTTCTCATCATGGTACATGTGCAGAGTTTCCTAAAAAACATTATTCAAGAATAGGAATTCAATGGTGATAAAAGAATCACATGGAGATTTGGGGGGGGGGGGGGGGGCAATACCGGAAGCCAAATGCATGCAACACCCGCTGCTGCCGCTAGAGCTGATATGACGAGGCAAGGGAGGAAATATGGAAACCTATAAGTAGATGTAATTTGACAGGTTTATCTTACATTCCCAATGATGCAAAATTTATAACACTGAAACAGTATGAGTGATAATTTACCTTCCAAATATGGATTCCTCAGAGAAAAGATTTGGGTACTTCTTTGCAGGCTGATAGAGGACAGAGAATACACAATGTTAGCGAAAGCCATTCATATAAGATCACTAATCACTCTCCAAAGGGACATTATATGTTCATCATGCGGAAAAAAAGTTATGCTTATCACTTTTAATGATTAAAATATAAATATATGGAAATTCCCTTGGAACAAACCATTTCTAAACTTTCGTTGAAATGACATGATAGAAAAGTTCTAGCTATTGGTCAAGCCTTGCGTTTTTGCATCAATTATGGTAGATGATACATTATTCTCAAGCTCTACACCATGGTTAAATATAATTATGGGCATTTAATGAGTTATTGCAATAATGGCTTTGATGGACTACCATATGCAACATCTTTTCCATGCACCTGGAAGCTACTTACCCTTAGTTTGGTAAACTGGTTAAAAATACAACTTTAGTTCTTCAGGGTTAGTTATGTATTTCTTTAACTCTATATCAAAGTTGACTGATCCTTACTCGTGCAAGAAATCCTCCAATGGCTGGACCAATAATAAGAGCTATTGATCGCGAAGATGTAACCTGCGACATAATGGTAAACATAATTATCAGCTAATAACCGAGTCTGAAACACTAAACATAAAGTTGAATTGTTCTTACAAGAGAAATTCCTAGAGCTTGGTGCTCTTTCCTGCAGACTTCTGAAGCATAGGCCTAAGGAATGCAAACACACCCATGGGTGTTAAACAACTAAGTACTTCTTAATTCATCTAGTCACTAAGACTAGCAAATTACCTTGATTGGTCCTAATATACCACAGAGTAACCCAAGTAGCCCCCTAGTAATAATTGCCATCCAGTAAGTGGTGCTAAGGCCGAAGAGTGTGTTAAATACAATCCTGAAAAGAAAGATGTATAATAGGGCTTACTTTGATTTAATTGAACAGAGAACAAAATAACTTTTCATGTGTAACTGAATCTGCCATACACTGAGAGGATACTAATCATAATGCAAGGCTTCCTCCCATATTTGTCAGCAAACATGCCCCATGGCACAGCACTAGTGGTTCTTCCAAGGAAATACGCAGCCCCTTAAGACACATAGTTTACAGTCAGTAACTAGGTATTGATATAAAAACACCGTGGACACATTTATAGTATACTCAATGTACTTTATTGTAGGCTTTTCTTCCCGTGTTTTCACCAAAAATTGTCAATTGGTCTGAGGGAACAATTAATGCTTACCGACAAAACCAGCATAGAACCCAATGTCTTCTTCTTGCTTTGCGACTTTCAAGTCCCTAATCTATTGCATCATAACAAAGGTGAATACATAATTAATCACCATTTAGTTTGTAATAATTCATAAAAGCAAACAGTAACTTGCATGCACACAGTCAGAATATATAGATGCCCAAGTTTTGCAACATCGCTACATACCATGAAGTATAAGTAGGGAAACAGAGACTGGATCGGTAGTGCTGGAAAGATAACAGACCAAGGTGTTAGTTACCAAGCCCTAAATCTTATAAGATATAGCTGATCTAATCATCTAAATCAACCTACAGATATGTTCACCTAAAAAAACCTTAAGATATGTAAACTTTTTATTTTCCTTACAAATTAATTCAGGTGACAAAAGAAAATTGGAGTTTCGTAAGGCTGGTCACAATGAGCAAGAACATAAGCTAGTAACCTACACACTTTTCTAGACTATGTTACTACCTTCATAGTGGGTAGGAACATGTATGTAGTGTCATGCAACGATGTATTTATTAGGTCATAGACTCATTGTTTCTTGGAGTGTGTGATGTTCCGGTTACTTAGGCTGCTCCCAATGCATGAGTGCTTAGATGAGGTGCTAAGCACATTAAATAGCTTAGCAACTATACTCCCCAATGCATAGGTGCTTAGCTTATGGTTGCTAAGCTTGCTTCATTTAATGATTTAGCAACTAAAGCTCTTCATGTATTGGTGGGCTTTCTTCCTTTAAATGTTTTGCCTAGGTTCACGCGCTTAGCATTGTTTCTTCCTGGGGTCACCACACTCATCTCTCTCCTCTTAAATAACTTGCCACATCAGATTTTTTGCCTACGTGCAAGGCTTAGCACTTGTACAAGGTGGAGCATTGGGAGGGGCCTTAGCTAGTTACCACAAGCAGCTCTCTCTTCATTAAATATGTGCCACATAAGCAAAGTTGCATTGGAGTGTGTGATGTTACTCCTAAGTTCCTGCCCATTGTGACCAGCCTAAACAAATCGCATGGCTAATGAATAAATGCAGAAAGACGCATACATGTTTGGGGCCATGCATGTCAAGATGTTGCGAAGTCCGGAATGGTCATGGGAGTATATATTGATTGAAATCGACTGGATCGAGTGCCGCTAGTTATCATCCTGAATGGCATATATAGACGTACACTAGACAATCTGGATGTTAGGACATACTCCCTCTGTCCCTCAATTCCACAATGTAGCAGATATTTTGTTTTCTGAAAGCCAAATACGTCTATACTTGACCAAGTTTAAAGAAAAATATATCAACATCCATAGTACAATATTCAGTAGTATTACGTTCATCAGGAAATGTACTTTTATATTTTCTACATCGTCCGGATAATACCACTAGTATCAGGGAGGATGCATCATGCATGGCCTGGCCGGCGCCCACGTTCGTACGAGTAGAGTAGGCACCCACCCGATCTACTCGTCGCCACCGTGTAGTGTAGTCCATGCCATATGATATGATACGACCTACCTACCTCGCTCCTAGATGTGCTCGCGTATGCTTGAAATTGAATTGTGACGTGTTTGGTTGGCTGCACCAAGCCTAACCAGGCTCTAGCGGGTTAAAGTACTGAGCTGTTAATTTGATTGCCTGACTTGCACATAGAAACTGGCCCACACGAAACTTAAAGCTCCCAGCCAGGTCCGCCAAGAACGCTTAGATCGACCGTTTTCCTAGATGCAGGCTCGACCTAGTGCAATTTACACTACGGGAAGGATGCGAACTGGGATAACTGCAGGCGACCAAACAACGTGCAAAATATGACCTAGAGCGTGCATACCCTTAAACAGGAGCCGATCGAGACAGACCGGAGCCACTGGAGTACATGGTATACCACGTGAGAAACATGTACAACTAGACAAACAACTGACACTTCTGTCATGCTATTTCCATTTTCCATCGCCCAGCCGATGGATCATTTCTTAAAACTCAGTATAGAGACAGATGCTCATATACACACATGCGCACACACCCTTCAAAAGGCTGGCGTGAAAAGGCACGTCCTTCGCATGGAGCTAAATATCACCTAGCCGATGGACTGGAGGGGGGGGGGGGGGGGGGGGGGGGGGTGTCATATATTATATTGATTTCTTTGTCTGTTAGGCAATGCCATGGTTATTTATTCTATCTATCTAGTCTTGTGAAACTCCCATGCTTGCCGACCGTAACATGCAGGTTTTGAGTGCGAGGTTCGTGCCCCATCAAGGAGGAAGAAGACGACTGATTCCATCTAAAAAAGGGAGGAGGAAGAAGAAGAGGTAACTAATGAGCTGTAGCTGGTGATTTAACCAGCAGATCATCTTAATGGAATAGCATATGATCATTTCAATTTTCAAAGAAAATGAAAAACGAAACCAAACACTCACCGGCGCAGAGGCAGACGACCCAGACGTAGAAGAAGTTGAGGTAGGGGACGCCGGTGTTGGTCTTGTTGATCTGGTCCAGCCTGCACCCGGGGCACCCCTCCTTGCACACCCTCCTCCCCTTCGCCAGCAACGGAGCAGCCACCGCCCCCGCCGCCATTACCTCCGTTGGCTGTGCTCGCTGAACAGCAGAATGGCTCTAACAAAATGTGGTGGATCAGAAGGGCCGGCCGACAAGTGAACAAGAAGGGAATGTGGTGGATCAGATCGGATCTCCTCTGCTCGGCTCAGCTCAGCTCGCTCTCGGCCGGGCCGTCCGACAAGTGCATCAGTAAAAAATAGCGGCCACGACTCTAGTTCCTAGTCTTGTGTTATAAGCGATCGACTCGAATCCCGTCCGTCCATCCTCCATAGGGATATGCATTCCTACTGAGTGAAATCCGGTGTGTTCCATCATTACCACGGCAGCGTGCAACGTTTGATTCTCCTACTCACGTGACAAAAGATTCCGCAGCAAGCACTTATCTGTACCTAACGTGCTGTATACCCAGTCTGTGACTAGTGGGCCTCCCAATAGAGCTGCTGGCCCCCCAAAAAGGATTATGATGCTTCCTTGATTTGATTGAGTCAAGTTGCTCACGTGTTGTGTTTTATTCCAATGCAGGAAGGTTGGCTTCTACACTCATTTTTCAACACAATACAATCGCAGATTCTTGCATACACTCGTCTTTATGAACGCACGCACATCATATCTTAATGAGCACCTCTGAAATGCTGAGCTATCACAATATCTTGAGATTGATGAAGTCAACATAAACATCCTGTAATTAATGAGAGCGTCTCCTCCCACTGAACATCGCCCGAAAGACTGAAATAATCCAGAAAATGCGAGCATCAGTGCAAAATTTAGGACGTGGACCCTGATGGGCATACCCGCACACGAATCCAGCTGGACCGCGGCCGAAATCACTGTTCTGACCTTGTCAGAGTTTATTCTCACAAACTGAACCCGGCGTGAAAGTATTTCACGATTTGATCCTTTTAGAAACGCCAGGGCCCGCGGCGTTTCTGGTCAACTACGAAACGCCGAGGCAGCTAGCGTTTCTGACCTGGCCCACTGCCAGGCCGAGGACGCGTTGTTTGCTGACGTGGCGTGGTGGAAACGCCTAGCAAGCTAGCGTTTCTAGAAACGCCACTGTCCTTGGCGTTTCTGGTGCAGATATTTTAGGTGGTCGTGGGGCTTTCACCCACCACTCACCTTTCACTCTCTTCTCCCCATTGGCCTATCCCGAGCTCTTGCCCTTTTTCCCCTTTGTGTCCCTCACTTAGCCCCTCTCAAATCCTTGCAAATCGATTGGGTTGGTCCGTGGATCCGGTGTCATTTCCGTTCGTTGAGGTAACCTCCTTCATCTCACAAATTTTTATTGGTTGGATTTGTCCATTTGGATTGATTTGTTCTTGTTGTTCCTAACCCTAGTTTTGAACATGAATCTATAATGTGATGTTTTGAGTATTGTTGTTCCAATAGTGTTGCATTGTGATGTTGTTGAGCATACCTTATTGTTTGGGTTATGGCTAATGTTAAGATTTAGGGTTAGGGTTATGGCTAATGTTAAGATTTAGGGTTAGGGTTAGGGGTTTTGTTTGCAATGTGGTATATTTAGCATTGTTCGAACTGACTGTGGGCCAGGGCAGAAACACTAGCTACCACGGCGTTTCCGTGTTGGCCAGGAACGCTAGCTGGCTCGGCGTTTCGGTGTTGGGTGGAAACGCCGCCGGCTATGGCGTTTCTAAAAGGGTCAAATCGCGAAATACTTTCACGTCGAGTTCAGTTTGTGACGATATAACGTTGACAAGGCCAGAACAGTGATTTCGGCCCTGGACCGCGGCCAGACCAAGACCCACGACCGATTCCAGGACCAGAGGTGTCGCGTTGCCCACGTCATGACCCGAACATCCAGCCTGAGCCTGGTAGTCAACCTGGTCAGGTCGGTAGCTCAAACGGGAGCAACAGCCCTAATTAGGTGATACACACTAATATATTTCTCTTAATTTAGTGTATGACATGCGAGTCAATATAAACGCCATGTAATTACTTTACTTTATTGCTAACCGTTAGCCATAGTAGTAGAAGTAATAGTTGGCGAGACAACTTCATGAAGACACGATGATGGAGATCATGGTGTCATGCTGGTGACGATGGTGATCATGCCGCGCCTCGAAGATGGAGATCAAAGGCGAAAGATGATATTGGCCATATCATGTCACTTTATGATTTGCATGTGATGTTTATCATGTTTACACCTTATCTGCTTAGAACGGCAGTAGCATAAATAAAATGATCCCTCACTAAAATTTCAAGAAATGTGTTCCATCTAAGTGTGCACCGCTGCGAAGGTTCGTTGTTACGAAGCACCACGTGATGATCGGGTGTGATAGATTCTAACGTTCGCATACAACGGGTGTAAGCCAAATATACACATGTGAAACACTTAGGTAGACTTGACGAGCCTAGCATGTACAGACATGGCCTCGGAACACGGGAGACCGAAAGGTCGAACATGAGTCGTATAGTAGATGCGATCAACATGGAGATGTTCACCATTGATGACTAGTCCGTCTCACGTGATGATCGGACACAGCATAGTCGATTTGGATCATGTATCGTTTAGATGACCAGAGGGATGTCTATCTGAGTGGGAGTTCATTAAATAATTTGATTAGATGAACTTAATTATCATGAACTTAGTCTAAAATTGTCTTTACAATCTATCTTGTAGACCCAATGGCACACGCTAATGTTGCCCTCAACTTCAAGCGTTCCTAGAGAAAACCAAGCTGAAAGACGATGGAAGCAACTATACGGACTGGGTCCGTAACTTGAGGATCATCCTCATAGCTTCCAAGAAAGCATATGTCCTTGAAGCACTGCTAGGTGATGCACCCATTTTCCTAGCAAATCAAGACGTTATGAACGCCTGGCAGTCGCGTAGTGATGATTACTCACTGGTTTAGTGTGGCATGCTTTACAGCTTAGAACCGGGGCTCCAAAAGCGTTTTGAGCAACAAAGAGCACATGCGATGTTTGATACGTCTCCAACGTATCTATAATTTATGAAGTATTCATGCTATTATATTATCTGTTTTGGAAGTTTATGGGCTTTGCTAAACACTTTTATATTATTTCTGGGACTAACCTATTAACCGGAGGCCCAGCCCAAATTGCTGTTTTCTTGCCTATTTTAGTGTTTCGAAGAAAAGGAATATCAAACGGAGTCCAAACGGAATGAAACCTTCGGAAGAGTTATTTTCGGAACGGAAGCAATCCAGGAGACTTGGAGTAGACGTCAGGGAAGCTTCGAGGAAGCCACGAGGCAGGGAGGCGCGCCCTACCCCCCTGGGTGCGCCCCCCACCCTCGTGGCTCCCCTGACCGACTTCTTTCGCCTATATATGTCCATATACCCTAAAACATCGGGGAGCAGAATAGATCGGGAGTTCTGCCGCCGCAAACCTCCAGAGCCACCGCAAACCAATCTAGACCCGTTCCGGCACCCTGCCAAAGGGGGGGAATCCCTCTCCGGTGGCCATCTTCATCATCCCGGCGATCTCCATGACGAGGAGGGAGTAGTTCACCCTCGGGGCTGAGGGTATGTACCAGTAGCTATGTGTTTGATCTCTCTCTCTCTCGTGTTCTTGATTTGGACGATCTTGATGTACCGCGAGCTTTGCTATTATAGTTGGATCTTATGATGTTTCTCCCCCTCTACTCTCTTGTAATGGATTGAGTTTTCCCTTTGAAGTTATCTTATCGGATCGAGTCTTTAAGGATTTGAGAACACTTGATGTATGTCTTGCCGTGCTTATCTATGGTGACAATGGGATATTCACGTGATCTACTTGATGTATGTTTTGGTGATCAACTTGCGGGTTCAATGAACTTATGCATAGGGGTTGGCACACGTTTTCGTCTTGACTCTCCGGTAGAAACTTTGGGGCACTCTTTGAAGTACTTTGTGTTGGTTGAATAGATGAATCTGAGATTGTGTGATGCATATCGTATAATCATGCCCACGGATACTTGAGGTGACATTGGAGTATCTAGGTGACATTAGGGTTTTGGTTGATTTGTGTCTTAAGGTGTTATTCTAGTACGAACTCTATGATAGATCGAACGGAAAGAATAGCTTCGTGTTATTTTACTACGGACTCTTGAATAGATCGATCAGAAAGAATAACTTTACCCTACAATAATCTCTTCGTTTGTTCTCCGCTATTAGTGACTTTGGAGTGAATCTTTGTTGCATGTTGAGGGATAGTTATATGATCCAATTATGTTATTATTGTTGAGAGAACTTGCACTAGTGAAAGTATGAACCTTAGGCCTTGTTTCCTAGCATTGCAATATCGTTTACGCTCACTTTTATCACTAGTTACCTTGCTGTTTTTATATTTTCAGATTACAAAAACCTATATCTACCATCCATATTGCAATTGTATCACCATCTCTTCGCCGAACTAGTGCACCTATACAATTTACCATTGTATTGGGTGTGTTGGGGACACAAGAGACTCTTTGTTATTTGGTTGCGGGGTTGCTTGAGAGAGACCATCTTCATCCTACACCTCCCACAGATTGATAAACCTTAGGTCATCCACTTGAGGGAAATTTGCTACTGTCCTACAAACCTCTGCACTTGGAGGCCCAACAACGTCTACAAGGAGAAGGTTGCGTAGTAGACATCAATGTTCCAAGAGCTGAGAATGGTTTTCCAAGCTCATGCCCGGGTCGAGAGATATGAAGTCTCCGACAAGTTCTTCAGTTGTAAGATGGAGGAAAATAGTTCTGTCAGCGAGCACATACTCAAAATGTCTGGGTTGCACAACCGCTTGTCTCAGCTGGGAGTTAATCTTCCAGATGACTCGGTCATTGTCAGAATCCTCTAGTCGCTTCCACCTAGCTACAAGTGCTTTGTGATGAACTTCAATATGCAAGGGATGGAGAAGACCATTCCTGAGTTATATTCGATGCTGAAATCAGCGGAGGTGGAGATCAAAAAGGAACATCAAGTGTTGATGGTGAATAAGGCCACTAGTTTCAAGAAAGGCAGGAGTAAGAAGAACTTCAAGAAGGACGGCAAGGAAGTTGCTGCGCCTGGTAAGTCAGATGCCGGGAAGAAGCCAAAGAATGGACCCAAGCCTGAGACTGAGTGCTTTTATTGCAAGGGAAATGGTCACTGGAAGCGAAACTGCACCAAGTACTCAGCGGATAAGAAGGCCGGCAGCGTCAAAGGTATATATGATATACATGTTATTGATGTGTACCTTACCAGCGCTCGTAGTAGCTCTGGGTATTTGACACCGGTGCGGTTGCTCACATTTGTAACTCAAAATAGGAGCTGCGGAATAAGCGGAGACTAGCGAAGGACGAGGTGACGATGCGCGTCAGGAATGGTTCCAAGGTCGATGTGATCACCGTCGGCACGCTACCTCTACATCTACCTTCGGGATTAGTTTTAAACCTCAATAATTGTTATTTAGTACCAGCTTTGAGCATGAACATTGTATCTGGATCTCGTTTGATGCGAGATGGCTACTCATTTAAATCCGAGAATAATGGTTGTTCTATTTATATGAGAGATATGTTTTATTTAGTACCAAATAGTTGCAAGAAAGCCTAGGTGTTTGCGCTGAAAATTTAAATTTTCTTAGCCATCCTTGTGAACTTTGCAATGAACGTGGTCATTTAAATATCCAATGCAAATTGTTTCATGATCGTATCGTGTCCAAAAATTGTGATGACTTGATTTCCCTTGCGCATCATAATGAACTTAGTTTGCTTTTGGGTTATGAAGAAATGAAATGTATAGCTAAGATTATTCCAGAATTTTCCCTTGAGAGAGTTCTTGAGTTTGATCTAGAAGAAATTTTTATGTATTGTGCGGTGAATTGCATTGAAAATCCTTATATTGCCAATTACATAAAGAAAAGAAAACAAATAGAAGATGAAGAGAATACTAACGAAAGGGAAGAGACTTCCCAATATCCTCCTATTATTTCTTATGATGAATCAGGTAACGAGGAGGAGCTTTCTATTCAACCCATCTCATTAATAAGGAGCTCGAAAGACAGGGTTAAACCCACACATGATGTGAAGAAGAAAAAGAAAAGACGGAGAAGCAAAGGTAAAAAGGTATCCCTCCCAAATGATGTTGCTCCTACTACTCATTGTGATGATGATAATTGCTATAATATTGGTGCTATCCATACTATTAATGATGAGAGTGATTATGCTTATGATATGAAAAGGCCCAAGCTTGGGGATGCTATGTGTGATGAGAATGACATGCTTGAGAATATATTTGCTGCAATTAATGTTTGTCCCAAGCTTGGGGATGCTATGTTAAATGAAGATGATATTTTTAGCCTCCCAAGTTTTGATGAGCAAATTTATTATGATGATAGCATGTCTCCTATTTATGATGATTATTGTGATGACACCTATGCTATAAAGAGTAGTGATGATTATATTTATAAAACTTATCATGATTACCCTTTTTCTGCATTACTCTTTTAACGTGGAAACCATTTATAGTATTCGAGTCTCTTATGATACTCCCACTATTCCAATTGAGAAGAATTTTGCTTATGTGGAGAGTAATAAAAATTCTATGCAAGTAGATCATGAAAAGAATGCCATAGGTGATGGTTATATTGTTGAATTCATTCATGATGCTACTGAAAATTATTATGAGGGAGGAATATATGCTTGTAAGAATTGCAATAATATCAAGTTTCCTCTCTATGTGCTTAAAGTTTTGAAGTTATGCTTGTTTTGCCTTCCTATGCTAGTTGATTATTGTTCCCATAAGTTGTTTGCTCACAAAATCCCTATGCATAGGAAGTGGGTTAGACTTAAATGTGCTAGTCATATGCTTCATGATGCTCCCATTATGTTTCAATTCTTATCTTTTATGAGAGCATCATTGAAATCATCATGCCTAGCTAAAAGGCAATAAAGAAAAGCGCTTGTTGGGAGACAACCCAATATTTACCTTTACTGTTTTTGTGTGTTCACATGATTATGCTACTGTAGTAATCATGTTTTATAGCTTTTGTTTCAATAAAGTGCCAAGTAAAACCTTTAGGATAGCTTACGGTGATAGTTGTGTTGCTCCTGCTGAAAATCAGAAACTTTTGCGCCCAGTAAATTAGTTTTCATAATTCACAGAAACGTGCTTTGGATCTGATTCTTTTTGCTCTGGATTGGTACACAAATTTCTGAGGTTTTCCTAATTTGGTAGGATTTTTGGAGTTCCAGAAGTATACGTTTGATACAGATTACTACAGACTGTTATGTTTTTAACAGATTCTGTTTTCTATGTGTTGTTTGCTTATTTTGATGAATCTATGAGTAGTATCGGAGGGTATGAACCATAGAGAAGTTGGAATACAGTAGATATTACACCAATTTGAATTTAGAATGAGTTCACAACAGTACCTAAGTGGTGATTTATTTTCTTATACTAACGGAGCTTACGAGTTTTCTATTGAGTTTTGTGTTGTGAAGTTTTCAAGTTTTGGGTGAAGTCTCGATGGACTATGGAATAAGGAGTGGCAAGAGCCTAAGCTTGGGGATGCCGAAGGCACCCCAAGGTAATATTCAAGGATAATCAAGAGCCTAAGCTTGGGGATGCCCCGGATGGCATCCCCTCTTTCGTCTTCGTTCATCGATAACTTTACTTGGAGCTATATTTTTATTCACCACATGACATGTGTTTTGCTTGGAGCGTCATTTCCTTTTTCTTTGCTTGCTGTTATTTAGAATAATCTTTTGCATCTCTATTTTCAATAAAAATGTCAAGGATAGCCTTTACCATGCTTATTTTGCAAGTATGCATGTTGCTGTTTCAAAACAGAAAGTTTATCGCTGTTGCAAAAATTCCCTAGAAAAGCCAGATTATGATAAATTGTTGAAACTTTTTGCATATTGAGCACTGATAAATTTTCTACAGTGTGGTAGAATTTCATAATGTTTGGAGTTAGGGAAGTATGATGAATCTTGCATTCTTTACAGACTGTACTATTTTGGCAGATTGCTGTTATGTTTGCATATGTTTGCTTGTTTAATGATTCTATTTGAGGATAGGAGTATTAAATATGCAGAGACATTTAGTATGCAATGTTGAATAATAATTTTTGTGATTTGCTACAGTAGAGAATGATAAGGTTTTTGCATTGGTTTATACTAACTTATCTCACGAGTTCTTGTTGAGTTTTGTGTGGATGAAGCTTTCGAGATTTAGGAAACCGTGATATGAGAGGAATTAAGGAGACACAAAATTTCAAGCTTGGGGATGCCCAAGGCACCCCAAGATAATATTTCAAGAAGTCTCAAGCATCTAAGCTTGGGGATGCCCCGGTTGGCATCCCACCTTTCTTCTTCAACAATTTTTTTTGACTGGTGACTGTAGGGAAAACCCCCCACAACATTCAAAACTTTATTTCAGAAAAAAGTAGCATACAATATACAAGGATTACAAGGGGTAATCAGTATAAGAAAAAACTAAAAACTAAAGCTCTAGAGATACAGAACCTCAAGGAGGAAGAAAGGAAATCCACTTAAGAAGCTCTTCCTTGTACCTAGCCTTAACTCTGTGCTGCATTAGCATAATATCATGGATAAAAGCACTCCTCCACTTGTTGAAACTCTGCCTCTCATGCCTAAACACCTTTGCATTCCTGATTATCCATATGTTCCAGCAAGCAATAAACACAACTTCAGTGAAAAAAGGCTTTGCAAAGTCCTGCTTAGCTTGCAAAACAATATCAGACATGTCATTCCCAGGTGACCATGTGATTTGCAAGTAATTCCATATTCTGACACTAAAGTTGCATTCAAAGAACAGATGATTCCTGGTCTCTCTATTCCTTAAGCTGCAAGGGAGACAAAAAACTCCATCACCCATATGCCAATGCCTTCTCTCCACCATGTCTTTTGTATTTAGCCTGTCCATGATTAACATCCAAGCAAACACCTTTATTTTCATTGTGCAGGATGATCTCCAGATCCACAGAAGGAGAGGGTTAAATGACATGTTTGAATGCATAAGAGAGTAGAACCACTTGGGCTTAAAAGCATTACATGCCCCCTGCCAGAACCAAGAATCCTTGGCCTCCAAGTCTCTACTACAAGAAACCATAAGATTTTGAACTGCCAAAAATTCCTGATATGCTTGTGCAGATAAAGGCAAGTGAAACATGTTAACCATATCCAGAGATTGAAAGGCTTCATAAACAGTGATCCAGGGATCTTTCACATAGGAGAAAAGCCTAGGGAACCTAATCTGCAAGGGTTCAACTGATTCGCCAATCTTCCACTTGTCAGACCAGAACAGAGCAGTGCTCCCACAATTAACTTGAACCCAGGTTGTGTTTCTATAATGATCCATCAACTTGCAAATATCCTTCCACCAAAAAGAACCACAACTGTCAGTACCTTGAGGCACTGAGCAATAATAATATGTGTCCCAAATAAGAGAGACCCAAGGCAAATCCCTCCTATTTAAGAAGTTATGTAAATGCTTGAGCAAAAGTGCCATGTTCTGCACCCCCAGGTTCAAAATTCCCAAACCACCTTTGTTCTTAGGCCTACAAATGAGTTCCCAAGCAGCCGATGATGGAGCTGGCTCATCCCTATGCTTTCTCCATAAACACTGCCTCTGAATTCTCTCCAGTTGCTTTATAATTCCAGCAGGTGCCAGCAAACTACCAAGATAAAAAATTGGCATGGAGGACAATGCAGAATTCAGAAACTGGAGTCTCTCCCCTTGATTAAGAAAGGAGGAGCTAGCTGTCATCCTTCTTTCCATAAAATCCACAAGTGGCATAAAATCCACCATTTTAGGCCTTGTAGTGCCAACAGGTAAGCCAAGATATGTGAATGGCATTTTGCCCACTTGGAAAACCAAAAGCAGCAACCAACTCAATGATAGCACCCTCATCAACATTTATGGGAATCATAGAAGACTTGTGGAAGTTAACAACTAGCCATGTTGATCTTGAGAACACTTGAAGCATGTCCTTCAAAGCCAAGAGTTGCATTCTATCTGCTGGTAAGATAATGAGAGTATCATCAGCATATTGCACAATGGGATAATCCTGGTCATGGCATGGAATTGGCAATTTCAAAATTCCCCTCCTGAACATATCATTTACCACTGTTTGGAGAAGATCAGCAGCAATAACAAAGAGTAAAGGTGAGAGACAGTCACCCTGTCTAACCCCCTTTTTACAAAGGAATTGCCTACCAGGTACACCATTTAGAAGGACTAATGATGTCCCAGTGGAGAGAAGCTGTTTGACCCGGAGAATCCATCTCTAATTGAAGCCTTTGTATTTAACAATCTGCAAAATGGTTTCATGCTCAATTGAGTCAAAAGCCTTTTCAAAATCCAGCTTAAGAATCACAATAGGCCTCTTAGATTGATGGCACTGATGCAAATATTCCAAGGACCAGCCAATGCAATCCTGGATAGTCCTGCTCTTTATAAAGCCATACTGATTCTTATGTATGCATGCCATAATTATCTTTTGGAACCTATTTGCAGCCATCTTAGACAGAAACTTAAGACCCATCCCAGTCAAGGAAATTGGTCTATAATCACTAATCCCTTCAGGGCTCAATTTTTTTGGGAGCAGGGTGATATAAGAGCCATTGATGTTTTCCAAATTTGCAGTACCAGAATGAAAAGCCTCAGCCAACTCATAAAAATCATGACAGATAATGTGCCAGCACTTCTTAAAGAACAAACCATTAAAACCATCAGGACCAGGTGCTTTGTCTATTGGCATAAGTTTGACAGTGTCATCCATTTCCTCCTTAGTGAATGGTTCAGTAAGAAAATCCAATCCTTCAACTGGCTTAAGCAACTTGCTGAGATCAAAACCCATGGCAACTCCATTAGACTCCCATTCTATTCTTGAAAAAGTTCCAAATGATGCCCTCCATCTGAGAGTGATTAGAGACAATTGTCCCATCAGTGTCCTTCAAGGAAGCAATAGAATTTCTTCTATGCCTCTCAGTGGCCATAGCATGGAAGAATTTGGTATTTTCACCAGCAACTTTAATATATCTAATTGTGCACCTCTTTTTCCAATAAACAAACTGAAGATGTAAGAGCTGCTCCACATGCAACTTGACTACCTTCCTGAAATTAAATTCAGGTAATAAAGGCCTTAGCTCCTCAAGGCCATCAAGACACAGAATGACCTCATTGCATTTGGCTATCAAAATTTTCAGCTTGGAAAAGTTTAACTGCCACTTCTTAAGGGCACCTCTTAAACTCTTGAACTTATCAGCAATCCTAGCAGTGATATGAGCTTTATGAAAAGATTTCTGCCATGACTGTTGAACACATTCCATAAATCCCTCAAGCTCAACCCAGAAGTTCTCAAACCGAAATATTTTAGATTTAGGAATGGAGGTTTTAATTGTGACAACACATGGCACATGGTCAGAAGCAGTTCTGGCCAAGGGCAAAACTTCAGTCATGGGGTAAGAAGAAATCCAATCTGCAGAAGTGAAGAACCAATCCAACTGTTCTAAAAGTGGGCTATCTTGCATATTAGACCATGTGTAAGATCTTCCTTTAAGAGGCAGCTCAAGCAAACCCAGATGGGCAATGATTTCATTGAAAATGAAGATATCATTCAGGTCCCCCCTGGCAAATTCCTGTTCTCTAGAGATCTTATAAAGTTAAAATCACCCACCAGGAGCCAATTATCATCCATAGGTATATGCAGGTTATAAAGCCAGCTGACAAAATTATCTCTAGCTTCCCCTTGACAAGGACCATAGACTGAAACTAAGGACCATTTCTCATTATTCTGCTTAGAGAGAAACTCAACTAAAATAGCAAAAGGCTGAATCTCAAGCACAATGCCCCAAAAAATGGACGAATTCCAAACCACCAAGAGGCCCCCAGAAGCTCCCAGAGAAGGGGAGAAAGCAAAGCTATCAAATCTTTTGGGGCAAAAGGATCTAATAGATCTATAATCAAAAGAGCTGCACTTAGTTTCTTGGAAACAAGCAACAGCACATTGACTCTCATCCAGTTTCTGCCTGACAGCCCTTTGCCTTGCATCAGAGTTCAATCCTCTAACATTCCAGCATAAAACATTCCAGCTTTTACATGCATTACTCATTAAAACACCTATGAGGAGATAATAAAGTCTGGTGGCACATAATGCCAACAAAAGTAACCTGAGTGCGACAAGAGACACTTAAAATATTACAGGGACCAAAATAAGACCATATCCCTGACAAAAGAGGACCAAAGAAAGACATGATCCACCCCCACCAGCTAGTATGTCACTACACATTTGCATCATTTTCTGGAGTAGCAGTGGGATCAGCCATAAGCTTCTCCACAGAAAGGAGATCATCTGCAATGCCAAGCTCCTTGCCAATCTGCTGTAGCTTATTGATAGGAGTTGGAGGTGGAAGATCTTCTAGTTGCTCATCCTACAGGTTGTCAGACACTGTGGCAGAGAAAGGCTTGGGCTTTGGCTTCCTCCTCTTGGACTGCATAGGTAGCTCCTGGAAGACTGGCTTGAAACCATCTCTCTGCAAAGACCCCCTGGTGCACCTCCTGACAGAAGTCTCCACAATTGGGATTGGTGCCAATGTTTTCCTTGGCCTTCTAATTTTCCTCTGTGCCTGATCAGAGATATCCACAGATACAGGAGCAATCTCAGACTGTATTTCCTCTGTGTCAGAGATTTCCAACGAAGGAAAAAGTGCCCTTGCCACAGGCATGTGCTCCTGCTCAGAAGTTTGATAGGTAATCATTGGCACCTCAAAAGCCAGATCCCAACTTCTCTTGGTCAGCATGGAAGACCTGACAGGCAGCATCTCAACAGGTTTGGAGAGCTGAAAGTTGAATTCAGACTGCAGTAAGATCTCAAACTTTCTCCTCAGAGCCATCTCTGGTGGCAACTCAGGTCCAAAAAAGACTTTATTATCAGCAATGTTGGCAACCAGAAGCTCCTCAATGGCAATAGGTTCAGCACCAACATGATCAGCAGCAGGAGGAGGGTTGTAGACCACCATGGCCCAGTCCTCAGGGTTATACACAGGCTCCTCCACCAGAGGTTGTTCCTGCCCAGCTGGAGGCTCAGCATTTTGCTCCACATCAAAAACCAGCACAAAGTTTGGCTGAATAGCTTGCTCCACAGATACAGAGAAATCATCAGAGAGATCCAAAACCATGGACTACTGCTCCACTTCCACATTGTCTTGAGCAATCTCCTCATCCTCTCCCCAAGCTGCATTGCCCCAGTTGTTATCCCCCATGTCTGGGTGCTCAGGAGGAGGAGGTGGCACATCATTCCAACCCATAGCAGGGTATGGGGGCAAGATGAAAGGAGGGAGCTCTGGAAAAGGCACCGCAGGTAGAGGACGCGGGTTTCCATTCATAGGCATCCAATCCTCATCATGCGGCATCTGTTCTGCAAAGTTGGCGCCAAGAATGTAGATAGGGGCAGTCCATGACACACGGGCCCCACCCCAAGCAGCATAGTCATTGAAAACCACATCTCGTGGAACAAGAGCATCTTCAGGAAAGGAGGCAAAAACAAGAGTTCTGACTAAATAGGGATCCTGGGTATTCCAATGATGAAACTTGCCAAAGGTATTTACTGCAGCCCTGATATTATCCGTATTGCGTAGATCTAAAGGGATACCCAGCATCATAATCAGTCCCTGACGAAAACCCTAAGCTCCACGGAAACCCTCTCCCTCATCATGCTTCATAAAGCGAACAAATCGGTCGTTTCCAAGGTGCTGCGGAGGTAACTGGAGAAGAGAAAAACGCACTGTCTGGTCTATAACTCTGAACAAACCTACAGCATTGATCCAAGGTTGAACGGACCAAACCTGATATCCATGAGCCTCCAACCAGTCAGCTACTTCCTCACGAGCAGCTCCAATCTCATTGGCCTCCGGCAGAGGCATCACTTCAGCAAGCATGTAATCCTCGTGGCGACGCACAATGGGGACGTGCGGCGTCACATATGTGCGCGGCCAGCGCGCATCTCCAGCATCAATGATATGGTGGCCAGCAGGAACAAACTGCATTGGATCGAGCGGAAAGTTGGCCATGGCAGGCGGTGGCGATGGCGATTCTGGTGGTAGAGGTGGTGTCGCCGGAGGAGGGTCCGGAGGAGTTGAGGGGCCAAGGTGGATGGAATTGGGCGAGGAGGCCGGTGCAATGAAAACCGAAGAGTCCAAGTTAGGTAGATATCGGTTAGTATCGGTTGAGCCTAAGTTTTTGCTTCTTCACATGATAAGTGCTATCCTTGAAATGTCGTTTCATTTTGTTTTGCTTGCTGTTTGAATAATATCACAAGATCTGAAGTTATTAAATGGAAGAGTCTTCACATAGCTAAATAATTATTTAACTACTCATTGATCTTCACTTATATCTTTTTGGAGTAGTTTGTCATTTACTCGTGTGCTTCACTTATATCCTACGAGTAAATGGTTGAATGATTTGAATGTCATAAATCTTAAATTATATATGTTTCATATGCCTTTCCCATGGGGAGTAATACCTTCACATATAACAAGTAGAGGTGGTAAATTTTTTGAAGGTTAGCAAACATGGTATTGGTCACTTGAACAATTCATGAAAGAATATTGAAGGAAGAGAGATTTCACATATAAATATACTATCTTGGACATCTTCTATGATTGTGAGCCCCATTAATTGTTTTCAAACTTGAGCAAATAGTTGAAGTTGGACAAGGAAGACAACATAATGAGTTGTGCTTGGGTATATTTGTAGAGAAGTTATATTGTTATGGATCCTTCAACATGTGGTGCTTGCTATTTAGAATCTTTTGCTAGCCTAAATTTCTATACTAAGAAGGAATACTGCTTGTGCATCCAAAATCCTTGAACCAAGTTTCTTCCATGAGTGTCCACCATATCTACCTATATGCGGTATTTACCTGCCGTTCCAAGTAAATTTGCATGTGCCAAACTCTAAACCTTCAAATAATAATCTGTTTTGTATGCCCGAATCGCTCATGTAGCGACTAGGGGCTGTCAGTATCTTCCATGCTAGGTGGGTTATTCTCACGATGAGTGGACTCCGCTCATCATTCACGAGAAAATGGCTGGTAACTGGGATGCCCAGTCCCATGATCAAAAGATCAAAACCAAAATCGCAAATAATTTAAACAAAACTCCCCCAGGATTGTTGATAAGTTGGACGGCACCGTTGTTTCGGACAAGCCGTGGAGTGTGATTGTTGGTGGAGGGGGAGTAAAATCTTTACCTTTCTGTGAACCGCCTATAATGTATGTAGTATGGAAGATATTGGGAACTCTTGGTCGTTATGTTGACAATGAAACCATACCTCTCAAAATTATTTTCATCTCTGTTTTAAAAGCTTCGAGCTCTGGCACCTATGCAAATCCCTGCTTCCCTCTACGAAGGGCCTATCTTTTACTTTTATGCAAGAGTCAGTAGTATTCCTTCCCATTCCAACCTACTCTTTAGTTTGCAAGCATCATGTGATGGAAGATCTAAGCATATATGGACATTCAAATATATTTGATCATGAATTGTTATTGTTGAAAATTATCTATATGATAAATAAGTTGGGAGGCGAAACATTAAGCCCATATCTTTCTCTGTGTTCGATGGATGCTATTTGTTCTAAAAATATGCTTTGAGTGGTAGCAATCATGGAAGACTATATGATAGTTGAGTATGTGGGATTTGCTAAATCAAAGCTCTTACATAGACCCTTCCTGAAAATAAGATGAATTGCAATTGTTTGATGACTGAGAACATAGTTTGTTAGTTTTCTAGAAGTTTATGGTCTATGCTTTAACATGTGAATAGCTTGTTAATTGATCATGAGAAGTTTTATGAGATGAGCTACTGTTATGACATATAATGATGCTAGAAAAGGTGATTGAAATTATCGTTGATCAAACTTGTGCACCTTCTAGCATTCACACTTCATAAATTATTTCTTTTATCATTTACCTACTCGAGGACGAGCAGGAATTAAGCTTGGGGATGCTGATACGTCTCCAACGTATCTATAATTTATGAAGTATTCATGCTATTATATTATCTGTTCTGGAAGTTTATGGGCTTTGCTAAACACTTCTATATTATTTTTGGGACTAACCTATTAACCGGAGGCCCAGCCCAAATTGTTGTTTCTTGCCTATTTCAGTGTTTCGAAGAAAAGGAATATCAAACGGAGTCCAAACAGAATGAAACCTTCGGGAGAGTTATTTTTGGAGCGGAAGCAATCCAGGAGACTTGGAGTAGACGTCGGGGAAGCTTCGAGGAAGCCACGAGGCAGGGAGGCGCGCCCTACCCCCCTGGGCGCGCCCCCACCCTCGTGGGCCCCTCGTGGCTCCCCTGACCGACTTCTTTCGCCTATATATGTCCATATACCCTAAAAACATCGGGGAGCAGAATAGATCGGGAGTTCCAGCGCCGCAAACCTCCAGAGCCACCGCAAACCAATCTAGACCCGTTCCGGCACCCTGCCAGAGGGGGGAATCCCTCTCCGGTGGCCATCTTCATCATCCCGGCGATCTCCATGACGAGGAGGGAGTAGTTCACCCTCGGGGCTGAGGGGTATGTACCAGTAGCTATGTGCTTGATCTCTCTCTCTCTCTCTCTCGTTCTTGATTTGGCACGATCTTGATGTACCGCGAGCTTTGCTATTATAGTTGGATCTTATGATGTTTCTCCCCCTCTACTCTCTTGTAATGGATTGAGTTTTCCCTTTGAAGTTATCTTATCGGATTGAGTCTTTAAGGATTTGAGAACACTTGATGTATGTCTTGCCGTGCTTATCTGTGGTGATAATGGGATATTCACGTGATCTACTTGATGTATGTTTTGGTGATCAACTTGCGGGTTCAATGAACTTATGCATAGGGGTTGGCACACGTTTTCGTCTAGACTCTCCGGTAGAAACTTTGGGGCACTCTTTGAAGTACTTTGTGTTGGTTGAATAGATGAATCTGAGATTGTGTGATGCATACCGTATAATCATGCCCACGGATACTTGAGGTGACATTGGCGTATCTAGGTGACATTAGGGTTTTGGTTGATTTGTTTCTTAAGGTGTTATTCTAGTACGAACTCTATGATAGATCGAACGGATAGAATAGCTTCGAGTTATTTTACTACGGACTCTTGAATAGATCAATCAGAAAGAATAACTTTGAGGTGGTTCCGTACCCTACAATAATCTCTTCGTTTGTTCTCCGCTATTAGTGACTTTGGAGTGACTCTTTGTTGCATGTTGAGGGATAGTTATATGATCCAATTATGCTATTATTGTTGAGAGAACTTGCACTAGTGAAAGTATGAACCATAGGCCTTGTTTCCTAGCATTGCAATACCGTTTACGCTCACTTTTATCACTAGTTACCTTGCTGTTTTCATATTTTCAGATTACAAAAACCTATATCTACCATCCATATTGCACTTGTATCACCATCTCTTCGCCGAACTAGTGCACCTATACAATTTACCATTGTATTGGGTGTGTTGGGGATACAAGAGACTCTTTGTTATTTGGTTGCAGGGTTGCTTGAGAGAGACCATATTCATCCTACACCTCCCACGGATTGATAAACCTTAGGTCATCCACTTGAGGGAAATTTGCTACTGTCCTACAACCATCTGCACTTGGAGGCCCAACAACGTCTACAAGGATAAGGTTGCGTAGTAGACATCAATGTTCCAAGAGCTGAGAATGGTTTTCCAAGCTCATGCCCGGGTCGAGAGATATGAAGTCTCCGACAAGTTCTTCAGTTGTAAGATGGAGGAAAATAGTTCTGTCAGCGAGCACATACTCAAAATGTCTGGTTTGCACAACCGCTTGTCTCAGCTGGGAGTTAATCTTCCAGATGACTCGGTCATTGACAGAATCCTCCAGTCGCTTCCACCTAGCTACAAGAGCTTTGTGATGAACTTCAATATGCAAGGGATGGAGAAGACCATTCCTGAGTTATATTCGATGCTGAAATCAGCGGAGGTGGAGACCAAAAAGGAACATCAAGTGTTGATGGTGAATAAGACCACTAGTTTCAAGAAAGGCAGGTGTAAGAAGAACTTCAAGAAGGACGGCAAGGGAGTTGCTGCGCCCGGTAAGTCAGATGCTGGGAAGAAGCCAAAGAATGGACCCAAGCCTAAGACTGAGTGCTTTTATTGCAAGGGAAATGGTCACTGGAAGCGGAACTGCACCAAGTACTTAGCGGATAAGAAGGCCGACCGCGTCAAAGGTATATATGATATACATGTTATTGATGTGTACCTTACCAGCGCTCGTAGTAGCTCCTGGGTATTTGATACCGGTGCGGTTGCTCACATATGTAACTCAAAACAGGAGCTGCAGAATAAGCGGAGACTAGCGAAGGACGAGGTGACGATGCGCGTCGGGAATGGTTCCAAGGTCGATGTGATCACCGTCGGCACGCTACCTCTACATCTACCTTCGGGATTAGTTTTAAACCTCAATAATTGTTATTTAGTACCAGCTTTGAGCATGAACATTGTATCTGGATCTCGTTTGATACGAGATGGCTACTCATTTAAATCCGAGAATAATGGTTGTTCTATTTGTATGAGAGATATGTTTTATGGTCATGCCCCGCTGGTCAATGGTTTATTTTTATTGAATCTCGAACGTGATGTTACACATATTCATAGTGTGAATGCCAAAAGATGTGAGGTTGATAATGATAGTCCCACATACTTGTGGCACTACCGCCTTGGTCATATTGGTGTCAAACGCAAGCAGAAACTCCATGCAGATGGACTTTTGGAGTCTCTTGATTATGAATCATTTGACACGTGCGAACCATGCCTCCTGGGCAAGATGACCAAGACTCCGTTCTCCGGAACAATGGAGCGAGCAACCAGCTTGTTTGAAATAATACATACTGATGTATGCGGTCCAATGAGCGTTGAGGCTTGCGGTGGCTATCGTTATGTTCTCACCCTCACTGATGACTTAAGTAGATATGGGTATGTCTACTTAATGAAACACAAGTCTGAGACCTTTGAAAAGTTCAAGGAATTTTAGAGCGAGGTAGAGAATCAACGTGACAGAAAAATAAAGTTCTTACGATCTGATCGTGGAGGAGAATATTTGAGTCACGAGTTTGGCACGCACTTAAGGAAATGTGGAATTGTTTCACAACTCACGCCGCCTGGAACACCTCAGCGTAATGGTGTGTCTGAACGTCGTAATCGCACTCTATTGGATATGGTGCGATCTATGATGTCTCTTACCAATCTACCGCTATCATTTTGGGGTTATGCTTTAGAGACTGCTGCATTCACTTTAAATAGGGCACCGTCTAAATCGGTTGAGACGACACCGTATGTATTATGGTTTGGGAAGAAACCTAAGCTGTCATTTCTGAAAGTTTGGGGATGCGATGCTTATGTCAAGAAACTTCAACCTGAAAAGCTCGAACCCAAATCAGAAAAGTGTGTCTTCATAGGATACCCTAAGGAAACTATTGGGTATACCTTCTACCTCAGATCCAAAGGCAAGATCTTTGTTGCCAAGAATGGATCCTTTTTGAAGAAAGAGTTTCTCTCGAAAGAAGTAAGTGAGAGGAAAGTAGAACTTGATGAGGTACCCCCTCTTGAACCGGAGAGTAGCGCAGCACATGAAAATGTTTCTGTGGTGCCTGCACCGACTAGAGAGGAAGTTAATGATGATGATCATGAATCTTCAGATCAAGCTGCTACTGAACTTCGTAGGTCCACGAGGACACGTTCCACACCAGAGTGGTACGGCAACCCTGTCCTGGAAATCATGTTGTTAGTCAACGGCGAACCTTCGAACTATCAAGAAGTGATGGCGGGCCCCGATTCCAACAAATGGCTTGAAGCCATGAAATCCGAGATAGGATCCATGTATGAGAACAAAGTATGGACTTTGGTGGACTTGCCCGATGATCGGCAAGCCATAGAGAATAAGTGGATCTTTAAGAAGAAGACTGACGTGGATGGTAATGTGACCGTTTATAAGGCTCGGCTTGTCGCTAAGGGTTATCGACAAGTTCAAGGAGTTGACTATGATGAGACCTTCTCACCCGTAGCTAAGCTGAAGTCCGTCCGAATCATGTTAGCAATTGCCGCATTCTATGATTATGAGATCTTGCAAATGGACGTCAAAATGGCATTCCTTCACGGTTTTCTTAAGGAATAATTGTATATGATGCAGCCGGAAGGTTTTGTCGATCCTAAGAATGCTGACAAGGTATGCAAGCTCCAGTGTTTCATCTATGGGCTAGTGCAAGCATCTCGGAGTTGGAACATTCGCTTTGATGAAATGATCAAAGTGTTTGGGTTTATACAGACTTATGGAGAAGCCTGTATTTACAAAAAAGTGAGTGGGAGCTCTGTAGCATTTCTCATATTATATGTGGATGACATATTGTTGATGGGAAATGATATAGAACTTTTGGAAAGCATAAAGGCCTACTTGAATAAGTGTTTTTTGATGAAGGACCTTGGAGAAGTTGCTTACATATTAGGCATCAAGATCTATAGAGATAGATTGAGACACCTCATTGGTCTTTCACAAAGCACATACCTTGACAAGATATTGAAGAAGTTCAATATGGATCAGTCCAAGAAGGGGTTCTTGCCTGTATTGCAAGGTGAGAGATTGAGCGCAGCTCAGTGTCCGACCTTGGCAGAAGAAAGAGAAAAGACGAGTGTCATCCCCTATGCCTCAGCCATAGGATCTATTATGTATGCCATGCTGTGTACCAGACCGGAAGTGAACCTTGCCATAAGTTTGGTAGGGAGGTACCAAAGTGATCCCGGAATGGAACACTGGACAGTGGTCAAGAATATCCTGAAGTACCTGAGAAGGACTAAGGATATGTTTCTCGTTTATGGAGGTGCCGAAGAGCTCGTCGTAAAGGGTTACGTCGATGCTAGCTTTGACATAGATCTGGATGACTCCAAGTCACAAACCTGATACGTGTATATTTTGAATGGTGGGGCAGTCGGCTGGTGCAGTTGCAAGCAAAGCGTCGTGGCGGGATCTACATGTGAAGCGGAGTACATAGCTGCGTCGGAAGCAGCGCAGGAAGGAGTCTGGATGAAGGAGTTTATCACCGACATAGGAGTGATTCCCAATGCGTCGGGTGAGGTAGTCCTGGATTAGGGGGTCCTCGGACAGCCGGACTATAAACTTTGGCCGGAATGTTGGACTATGAAGATACAAGATTGAAGACTTCGTCCCGTGTTAGGATGGGACTCTCCTTTGCGTGGAAGGCAAGCTTGGCAATTCGGATGTGTAGATCTCCTCCCTTGTAACCGACTCTGTGTAACCCTAGCCCCCTCCAGTGTCTATATAAACCGGAGGGTTTAGTCCGTAGGACAAGAACAATCATAATCATAGGCTAGCTTCTAGGGTTTAGCCTCTACGATCTCGTGGTAGATCAACTCTTGTAATACTCATATCATCAAGATCAATCAAGCAGGAAGTAGGGTATTACCTCCATCGAGAGGGCCCGAACCTGGGTAAACATTGTGTCCCCCACCTCCTGTTACCATCCGCCTTAGACGCACAGTTCGGGACCCCCTACCTGAGATCCGCCGATTTTGACACCGACATTGGTGCTTTCATTGAGAGTTCCACTGTGCTGTCACAATAAGGCTTGATGGCTCGTCTTGTTGTCAAGGACAACATTACCTCGGGGGAGCCCTGGCTGTAGGCCAAACTCTCCGATTAGGCGGCTTCGTCATGACCGCCCGTTCGGCCGTTGCGCCGATGATGACTTCTCGGGTCATCAAAAACAGCCTCCACATCGGCTCGGGATTCGCCGAGTAGATGGATCCAATGGAGCTCTCTTCCTTGAATGAGCTCTTGGATTGCATCACCGCCCTGGGAGTCTCGCTAAGGACTATGATCGGATCGGGCTTAAACCCGACCAAAGGGAGATTAACTCTCCGCCGGTCACCCATCAGATAGCGGTGGTGGAGGAGCAACGCAGCGATTCTTCCTCTATCTTGAGGATGAACTATGTCTGGATTCCCGAGCTCTCCAAGTCGGATACCCATTTACGGGAGGACATGGCCCAAGCTTCGAACCTAGAATCGGACAGCAGGCCAGAAAAATTGGGCAACATCCCGGAGCCCGAACTGCCAAGTGATGACCCACAAGTATAGGGGATCTATCGTAGTCCTTTCGATAAGTAAGAGTGTCGAACCCAAAGAGGAGCAGAAGGAAATGATAAGCGGTTTTCAGCAAGGTATTCTGTGCAAGCACTGAAACAATAGGTAACAGATAGTTTTGTGATAGGATAATTTGTAACGCACTAGTAGGAAATGGGGCTTTTACCCCGGTTCATAAGGGCCTTTAGTCCCGGTTCTGGAACCGGGACTAAAGGGTCGTTACTAATGCCCTAGCCCTTTAGTCCCGGTTCTTACACGAACCGGGACTAAAGGCCGTCCACGTGGCCGGTGGGGGGAGCCCAGGCAGGAGGGCCTTTGGTCCCGTTTGGTGCCACCAACCGGGACCAATAGGCATCCACGCGTCAGCACCTGGCAGGAGCTGAGGTTTTTGTTTTTTTGAAAGGGGGTGCTTTAGGGGTTTTGGGGGGTTAATTTAGGTGTTTCATATATTGTGTTAGCTAGCTAATTAATAGAGAGAAGTGTCCTCTCTTATCTCCGTGCTTGGTCCGCTACGTACTATATACGTATGGAGAGGAGTAGACACGCTAGCTAGTAATCAAATGAAGGAAACAGAAGATCGTCATGAACATATGCATACAGAGAGAAGTGCTATCGACCACCTCTCCTTCTCCGAGAGATTGGTCGAACAACAAGTTCTCGTATATCTATCCGACACTACCGGCTACATATATACAATAATTATCTCTTACAATACAATCTCCTAATTAAATTGTATGAACACAGGGTCCACATAGTATTCTCCGTTTTCAGCGATCACGTGGTCAAGGAAGAATGCCGCCAATTCCTCTTGAATTCCTCGCATACGATCTTCTGCTAGGAGTTGATCCCGCTTCCGAAAAATCTAATTTGAAGAAGGGGGTCAATACATATATATATGAATAAATGAAACTCAACACAAATGATGGTAATAAAATAAATTTGTGAATATTATTGCTTACGCACTTCATATTGTTCTTCAGTGTAGCCCCGCTCACAGGTCGTGTAGCGGATGGACTCGCAAACGTAGTATCCACAGTAATTATTCCCGGGTTCCTGCCACAACCACTTTACAAGAAATAGAGGTCAATCTAACTGATAAGCAAGCATGCTAAATGGTATTGATCAAACTAGCGCTTGAATCACTAGGAGATGCGCGGAACATGCTACTATAGTACTTACTTTCGGGTGTTTAAATTGCAGCTTCTTCGGCAGTCCCGGAGCTTTTGAGGTGAATTTTCTCCAAACCCTGCCAGACAAAGAAAACAATTACTTGATATCAGGAAATGAACAAAGTTGCTGATATGGTGGATAATGATCGATTTAACTTACTTCTGGAGCATTTGAGTCATGTTCGCATAGTCCTGGGGATCTTTTCGTTTCGAGTCTAAGACGGTTACTACTCCCGGCTCAAGCTTAATCTCTAGGAGAATATAGTGGAAGCTGCGCATGCATGCATAAGTCATCAATTACATTACCATAACCTGGACTAATAAGGGAAACCGAATATGCACAAGACAGTAACACTCACTTGAAGTTGTAAGGAAAGAGTATTATATCTTTGTTTTGATTTAATACCAACGATTGTAGCAAGTTGGCCTCGGCTTCTTTGGGATTTTTTTCAACCGTATATGCATCTATGAGATTTGTGTTAATGAACCCAATATCACCGATTTGTCTTTTCTTCAATTCGGCGATCTTCAATCTGCATAATATAGTGAGGATAAGTATAAATACATGCAATGAAAGAGCTGACCTATATAGAGAGACTTAATGACAGAAGTAGTACTACTTACAGACAGTAGCAAGTGATCGTTGTTTTATCGAGGGACTTTAGATTGTAAAACTAGAAGAAATCCTCAAATGGAACATTCAGCAGTTCAATTCCAACGAGGTCATGCTCCGGCTTAACTCTCAACGTCAAAGTACTCATCCCATCAGACTCTCTGCAGGTTTTCATGTACCAATCATGTAGTCTTCGCATCATCGTGCTTAGAGATCTGACATCTTTGACGAGAGGCTTCCCGTAATGGTATTTGTGGTTGTCCACCTCCATGATTTCATAATGTACATCGTCGGGCAGGTAATCTCCAAGATTGCTATAACCGGGCACCATACCCGGATCATTAGCGACGATGTCTTTTGACACCTTGAGCGGGGGGCACGATTGGTTCGCTTGTTCGCCGAGCTGGGCAATTTTTTTCCCAGCTCGTCGTTCTTTCATCCTTTTATCACTGACAGTACTTCCCGACCGCTCTGCTTCGGCATATGCCTTTCCAAGAACGCGCTCATAGTTGCCTCTTGGCGGAGACTTTGGTGGTTTTGTCAGGGCATCCAGAGTGCGCTTTGCTTTCACCGGATCTACCTTCTCCTCCTCGACTTTGGTGGTTTTGTCAGGGCAGCCAAAGAAGTTCTTCACTTCGGCTCGCACGATCTTCGCGTTCTCCTCCTCGGTCCTCTCATATGGTAACTTCTCTGGAGTCTTCAGAGAAGGACCGAATCTGTATTGCCTCCCGCCTCTGGCAGCTGTACTGCTAGACGCCGGCAGAGCAGACGGAGCGGCTGTCTTCTTTCCTTGCTTACGAGGCGGAGGAGAAGGACTACGACGCGCCGGAGCAGCCGCAGCGGCGGCGGGTCTCTTCCGCCCTTGCTGACGAGGCGGAGAAGGAGGAGGCTGGCTGCCCTGGCGCGCCGGCGCTGGCGGAGAAGGAGGCGGAGTGCCGCCACGCGCCGGAGAAGGAGGCGGAGTGCCGCCACGCGCCGGAGAAGGAGGCTGAGTGCCCCGATCACTCGCCGGAGGAGGAGGCGGAGGAGGAGGCAGAGGAGGAGGCGGAGTGCCCTTACTCGCCGGAGCCGTCCAGTTCGGAAGCTTGATGAGCTCCTTCCGCCATAGGCATGGAGTCTTCAGAGCTAAACCCAGCCGAGTCTCCCCTTCACCGGTAGGGTGGTCAAGCTGGAGGTCCTCAAATCCCTCCGTTATTTTATCCACCATCACCCTAGCATATCCTTCTGGAATCGGCCGGCAGTGGTAGGTTGCGCCGGGTTCAGTAGGTAAAACAGAGCCAACAGCCGCCTTGACTTTGAAGTTCTGCCATTCCGCTATAAGGTGGCAATGTTGAGACTCCGTGATAGCATCCACGGGGTAGCTAGGAGTAGCCGCATGCTCCAGCTGAGGCAGCTCGGTGGAAGCTACGCTGCTTCTACGCTGAGATGGCGGTGTAGCTTCGGGGGCAGTTTCGGCATCTCTATTGCCGTCTCATTCCTCTAGCACTTGAACCCTTTCGTGCAGACGCTGAATTTGGATCTGCTCCACTTTTTTCCTCCTCTCCTGGGTTTTGTAACCGCCCGCGTCCGGAAAACCAGCCTTCCACGGAACGGAGCCTGGCGTGCCTCGTGTCCGTCTAGGGTGCTCAGGATTCCCGAGGGCCATTGTGAGCTCGTCGTTCTCTCTGTCTGGAACGAACGTCCCTTGCTGCGCTGCATCGATATAGTGCTGAATCTTCTTGACGGGTATTGCAAGTTGCTCGTCCGTCCGACGACACCTCCCTGATACAGGGTCCAAGGTTCCGCCAGCCCCGAAGAACCAAGTCCGGCAACGGTCTGGCCAATTCATTGTCTGTGGTTCGATCCCTTTATCAAGCAGATCATTCTCAGACTTGGCCCACTTAGGCCGGGCTTTGAGGTAGCCACCTGACCCCGTGCGATGGTGAATCTTCTTCTTCGCAGCATTCATCTTGTTTGTCGCTGACATCTTGTTACTCTTTTCCGATGTCTTGTGGGCCACAAATGCGGGCCTGTGATCTCTGATCTTCTCATACCGGCCGATGAATTCAGGTGTCTCTTCTTTGTCGACAAACGTTTTCAGCTCATTCTTCCACCTCCTGAATAGGTCTGCCATCTTCTTAAGAGCATGAGACTTGATTAATTGCTCTATAACTGGCTTCTCCGGATCCTCCTCTAGCGGTAGGGTGAAATTTGCCTTCAACTCAGTCCAAAGATCATCTTTCTGCATATCATTGACATAAGACACCTCAGGGTCTTCCTTCTTAGGCTTATACCATTGGTGGATGCTGATCGGGATCTTGTCCCTAACTAGAACCCCACACTGAGCAGCAAAAGCATCCTTTGTCCAGAGGGGTTCAATCGGTTGGCCGTCGCGCGCGATTGCTGTGATCTCAAACCTTTCATCCGAGCGCAACTTTCTCTTCGGGCCTCGTCTCTTTACCGCAGTTGTGCTCGATCCGGAGGGCTAGAAAAAAGAAGAAAGACGAGTGTTAATTAATATGTGTACATACCAAAACAATGAATGCATCAATTAGCTAGTCAGCACAGGCTTAACTAATATATTTACCTGGCCGGACTCTGTTCGGTCACCGGAGCCGTCACCACGGGCTCCTTCTTGCACCAGCATTGGGTCACCGGAGCCATCATAATCATGTCTTTCCTCCTCCACTCTTCGATCACCGCAGCCAGCTTCTTCACCCTGTTCTTCCAGACCATCATTGTCGTTAAGATACGACAAGATATCACCTCCGGCTAAGATTATGTCCCCCAACACCTCTTCTGCTTGCTCATCTCGTCCGTGCTCCATTGTTTCTGCAAATATTACAACATGGCAATTATTACACAAACATGACAGCAGGTGGATATATTAATTAGTGCAAACGTAGACCTAGCTTATTCCGGGTATTAGTTATCACGGTCGAGAGGGGGTATATATATCGACCGTCCATCATGTCGAAGTTATCTGGGAGGGAGTTATATATATCGACAATGACGACATACATACACGGGAAAATAATGTTATCGAGGAGGGGGTATATATCGACCCCCCCCCCCACGTGTTGAAGTTATCGGGAGGGGGTTTTATATCGACAACGACGACATACATACACGGGAAAATAATGTTATCGAAGAGGGGGTATATCGACCCCCCCCTCGTGTTGAAGTTATCGGGAGGGGGTAATATCGACAACGACAACATACATACACGGGAAAATAATGTTATCGGGGAGGGGGTATATCGACCCCCCCCCCTCGTGTTGATGTTATCGGGAGGGGTATATATCGACGACGACAGACCCGATAAAACATAAGAAAACGAAGAAGAAATAAAAAGAGGAGAGAAGAAGAAAGGAATAGATGAGAGGATTGAAGAAAAAAAGAAGAAAAAAACAGAAGAAAAAAAAAAGAGGAGAAGAAGAAAGGAATAGAGGAGAAGAAGAAAAAATAGAATATTTTCTATTTTTTCTTCTTCTCCTCTATTCCTTTCTTCTTCTCCTCTTCTTTTTCTTCTTTTTTCCTCTTCTTATTTATATCTCCTCTTCTTCCTCTCCTCTTCTTCTTTCTTTCCTCTTCTTATTTTCTTCTTTCCTATCCTTCTTTTTCTTCTTCTTCCCTTCCTAGCTAGATATATAAAACTTTTCTAAAATTGTAACTTTTGCATATATAAAACTTTTCCATGTGGATCATCATTTCTCATATATATCGAATATATATCAATTGTCATATATAAAAACTTTCTATATATGAACAAAAAAACATTTTTGACATATATATTCATACATTTTGAACATCTACATACATACAAATTTTTTTTGTTCACATATACATTATAGCTAGCCACATACACATATACATCACATATGAACAAAAAAATTAAACTAATAAAAATAAAAAAACAGAGCCGGGGCGGCGGCTCTCACTGCGGGGGCGGCTAGGACAATGGCGACGGCGGGGGCGGGGGCGGCGAGGGCGCCGGCGCACGGGGCCGGGACGAGGCGGGGGCGGCGAGGGCGCCGGCGAGCACGCGCGGGCCGGGCAGGGGGGCTCGGGGCGCCCAGGCGGCGCGCGCGAGCAGGGGAGCACGAGGCGGGGCGGCGCGTGGGGGCAGGGCGACGGCGACGAGCACCGGGCGGCGACCCGTCGAGGCAAGGGCGCGGGGCGACGGCGATGAGGAGCGGGCGGCGACGGCGAGCACGGGCAGCCTGGCGGCGTCGGGGGCAACTGGCGCGGTATGTCGAAAATTTCCGAAGTGTGGACTTATATAGGAAAGCCTTTAGTCCCGGTTCGTGGCACCAACCGGGACTAAAGGTGGGCATTAGTCCTGGTTGGTGCCACCAACCGGGACCAAAGGCCTCTTTTCAGCAGCCCAAAGGGCGGGAAGCGGCGGCCTTTGGTCCCGGTTGGTGGCACCAACCGGGACTAAAGGGGGGGCATTGGTCCCGGTTGGTGCCACCAACCGGGACCAAAGGCCTTGCGCTGCCCGCGGCCAAAAGTTTAGTCCCACTGCGGCCTCGCTAGTTGAGAGGGGCTCGGAGTGGTTTATAAGCTCCACTGCGGCTGCCCTCTCGAGCTCCTCTCAAATGCAGGCTTACGGGCCTAATGTCACACTGTGCTGTCTGTTGGCCTATTGGGCCTTCTGCGGGCCTGAATCCTGGCCCAGGTTGGGTTTCTAGTCGTATTCAGGCCGTGGTGGCCCAATAGGTGGCAGTTTTTTAAATTTTTTGCATTATTTATTTCTTTTGTTTTTTGCTTTATTTTTTAATTCTTTTTGCTTTTAGGTCAGCAAAATTATAAACTGTCTCTTAGTGCCATTAGTTTTAGAAAACATATAAACTTTCTATTAGTGCCATTAGTTCTTTATGAAAATTCTTTTTGCTGTATTTAGTTTTTTTATTTTCTTTTTTGCTATATTTATTAGCAGGCTTACGGGCCTAACCTCTCTGCACTCAGGGCTTATAAAGCATTTCAAATAAACTCTGAAAAGGTTGGAAGTTGGCATGGTATCATCATTTCATCCACATAGCATGTGCAAGAAAGTTGAGAGGGTTACGGCAAAAACTAGATGCACTTCTTGTACAAAACGGACAATGGTATCATACTCGTCTATTACAAAGTTGGCATGCTATCATCATAATAGTTGCGGGAGAAAGTCTTCACTTTTTCTTCGCTTGTGTCATTTGCTTATTGCGCCGTAACCATGGATAATCTTCATCGTTTATCAGGATGCTTGGGTCAGCCTTGACTTTGAAGGGAGGAATTTCATGAAACTTTTCATAACCTTCAGACATGTCTGTCTTGCCCTCCACTCCCACAATGTCCCTTTTTCCTGAAAGAACTATGTGCCGCTTTGGCTCATCGTACCGCGATTTAGTGAGACCTATCTTATTAAGGCCAGGAATGAAGTCAACACAAAACCCAATGACATCCTCTGTTTGATGGCCCATGGAGATGCTTCCTTCTGGCCTAGCGCGGTTACGGACATATTTCTTTAGGACTCCCATGAACCTCTCAAAGGGGAACATATTGTGTAGAAATACGGGCCCCAGAATGACAATCTCGTCGACTAGATGAACTAGGATGTGCGTCATGATATTGAAGAAGGATGGTGGGAACACCAGCTCGAAACTGACAAGACATTGCGCCACATCACTCCTTAGCCTTGGTATGATTTCTAGATCGATCACCTTCTGAGAGATTGCATTGAGGAATGCACATAGCTTCACAATGGCTAATCGGACGTTTTCCGGTAGAAGCCCCCTCAATGCAACCGGAAGCAGTTGCGTCATAATCACGTGGCAGTCATGAGACTTTAGGTTCTGGAAATTTTTCTCTGGCATATTTATTATTCCCTTTATATTCGACGAGAAGCCAGTAGGGACCTTCATACTGAGCAGGCATTCAAAGAAGATTTCTTTCTCTTCTTTCGTAAGAGCGTAGCTGGCAGGACCTTCATACTGCTTCGGAGGCATGCCGTCTTTTTCGTGCAAACGTTGCAGGTCCTCCCGTGCCTCAGGTGTATCTTTTGTCTTCCCATACACGCCCAAGAAGCCTAGCAGGTTCACGCAAAGGTTCTTCGTCACGTGCATCACGTCGATTGAAGAGCGGACCTCTAGCTCTTTCCAGTAGGGTAGGTCCCAAAATATAGATTTCTTCTTCCACATGGGTGCGTGTCCCTCAACGTCATTCGGAACAGCTAGTCCGCTGGGACCCTTTCCAAAGATTACGTGTAAATCATTGACCATAGCAAGTACGTGATCACCGGTACGCATGGCGGGCTTCTTCCGGTGATCTGCCTCGCCTTTGAAATGCTTGCCTTTCTTTCGACATTGATGGTTGGTCGGAAGAAATCGACGATGGCCCAGGTACACATTCTTCCTGCTTTTGTCCAGGTATATACTTTCAGTGTCATCTAAACAGTGCGTGCATGCGTGGTATCCCTTGTTTGTCTGTCCTGAAAGGTTACTGAGAGCGGGCCAATCGTTGATGGTTACAAACAGCAACGCGTGCAGGTTAAATTCCTCATGTTTGTGCTCATCCCACGTACGTACACCGTTTCCATTCCACAGCTGTAAAAGTTCTTCAACTAATGGCCTTAGGTACACATCAATGTCGTTGCCGGGTTGCTTAGGGCCTTGGATGAGAACTGGCATCATAATGAACTTCCGCTTCATGCACATCCAAGGAGGAAGGTTATACATACATAGAGTCACGGGCCAGGTGCTGTGATTGCTGCTCTGCTCCCCGAAAGGATTAATGCCATCCACGCTTAAACCAAACCATACGTTCCTTGGGTCAGCTGCAAACTCAGCCCAGTACTTTCTCTCGATTTTTCTCCACTGCGACCCGTCAGCGGGTGCTCTCAACTTCCCGTCTTTCTTACGGTCCTCACTGTGCCATCGCATCAACTTGGCATGCTCTTCGTTTCTGAACAGACGTTTCAACCGTGGTATTATAGGAGCATACCACATCACCTTCGCAGGAACCCTCTTCCTGGGGGGCTCGCCGTCAACATCACCAGGGTCATCTCGTCTGATCTTATACCGCAATGCACCGCATACCGGGCATGCGTTCAGATCCTTGTACGCACCGCGGTAGAGGATGCAGTCATTAGGGCATGCATGTATCTTCTGCACCTCCAATCCTAGAGGGCATACGACCTTCTTTGCTGCGTATGTACTGTCGGGCAATTCGTTATCCTTTGGAAGCTTCTTCTTCAATATTTTCAATAGCTTCTCAAATCCTTTGTCAGGCACATCATTCTCTGCCTTCCACTGCAGCAATTCCAGTACGGTACCGAGCTTTGTGTTGCCATCTTCGCAATTGGGGTACAGCCCTTTTTTGTGATCCTCTAACATGCGATCGAACTTCAGCTTCTCCTTTTGACTTTCGCATTGCGTCCTTGCATCGACAATGACCCGGCGGAGATCATCATCATCGGGCACTGGTTCCTCTTCATCTTCAGCAGCTTCCCCCCTTGGAGCATCATTGGGCACAACGTCTGGTTCCTCTTGATCTTCAGCAGCTTCCCCCGTTGCAGCATCATTGGGCACATCGTCTGGTTCCTCTTGATCTTCAGCAGCTTCCCCCGTTGCAGCATCACCGTATTCAGGGGGCACATAGTTGTCATCGTCCTCTTCTTCTTCGCCGTCTTCCATCATAACCCCCATTTCTCCGTGCCTTCTCCAAACATTATAGTGTGGCATGAAACCCTTGTAAAGCAGGTGGGCATGAAGGATTTTCCGGTCAGAGTAAGACTTCGTATTCCCACATGTAGGGCATGGACAACACATAAAACCATTCTACTTGTTTGCCTCAGCCACTTCGAGAAAATCATGCACGCCCTTAATGTACTCGGAGGTGTGTCTGTCACCGTACATCCATTGCCGGTTCATCTGCGTGCATTATATATAATTAAGTGTGTCAAAAACCATTACAGAACATCATGAATAGATAATTAAGTGACCAAATTAATAGAAGTTCATCATCACATTAGAACCAAAGTACATACATAGTTCTCATCTAACAACATATATATAGCTCTCCAGAGCATCTAATTAATTAAACCATACATTGAAACTATGTAAAACATTTCAATGCGAAAACAAATGCGATCATAATCGCAACAAAGGTAACAATTGATCCAATGGCATAATTATACCAAGCCTCGGTATGAATGGCATATTTTCTAATCTTTCTAATCTTCAAGCGCATTGCATCCATCTTGATCTTGTGATCATCAACGACATCCGCAACATGCAACTCCAATATCATCTTCTCCTCCTCAATTTTTTTTATTTTTTCCTACAAGTAATTGTTTTCTTCTTCAACTAAATTTAACCTCTCGACAATAGGGTCGGTTAGAATTTCCGGTTCAACCACCTCCTAGATAAATAAAATCTATGTCACGCTGGTCGGTATATTTGTCATAAACAATAAATGAATCAAATAGTTATAAAAAGATAATATATACCACATCCGAATCATAGACAGGACGAGGGCCGACGGGGGCGGATACCAAAACCATCGCACTATGTAATAAGAAGGAATAAAATAGTAAGAAAATTAGACAAGTATCTATCTAAAGTAAGAATTTTTTTCTTTCAAAAAGAAGATAAGAACAAGAGGCTCACCACGGTGTTGCCGGCGACGAGATCGGCGCGGGCGGTCGACGGCGGTGAAGACGGGAATGGGACGTGACGGGCCGCTAAACCTAGACAAATCTCGAGGAAAATGGAGCTTTGAGGTCGAGCTTCGAGAGGACAAAGCTTAACTAGTGTGGCTCGGGCATTTCATCGGACACCTCATGTGCATAGGAGGTGAGCTAGAGCACCACAAAGCCCTTCCCTCGCCGGCCAGAGAAAAACAGAGCACTCCAGTGCTCTGCTCGCGGGCGAGGGGTATATATAGGCACCTCATTGGTCCCGGTTCGTGGCATGAACCGGTACTAAATCCGGGCCTTCTGTCTCGGTTCATGCCAAGAACCGGGACAAATGGTTGTGGGCCAGGAGCGAGGACCATTAGTCCCGGTTCGTGGATCGAACCGGGACAAATGGTTCCATACGAACCGGGACCAATGCCAACGAGGCCCCGGCCGGCCCCCTGGGCTCACGAACCGGGACCATTGCTTACATTAGTCCCGGTTCGTGACTGAACCGGGGCTAATGTGAAAACTGCCCTGTGACCAAAGCCCAGTTTTCTACTAGTGACGAGCAACAAGTAACAAAAGTAGATAAAGTGCAGCAAGGTGGCCCAATCCTTTTTGTAGCAAAGTACAAGCTTGGACAAACTCTTATATAGAGAAAAGCGCTCCCGAGGACACATGGGAATTATCGTCAAGCTAGTTTTCATCATGTTCATATGATTCGCGTTCGGTACTTTGATAATTTCATATGTGGGTGGACCGGTGCTTGGGTGCTGCCCTTACTTGGACAAGCATCCCACTTATGATTAACCTCTATTGCAAGCATCCGCAACTACAACAAAAGTATTAAGGTAAACCTAACCATAGCATGAAACATATGGATCCAAATCAGCCCCTTACGAAGCAACGCATAAACTAGGGTTTAAGCTTCTGTCACTCTAGCAACCCATCATCTACTTATTACTTCCCAATGCCTTCCTCTAGGCCCAAATAATGGTGAAGTGTTATGTAGTCGACGTTCACATAACACCACTAGAGGATAGACAACATACATCTCATCAAAATATCGAACGAATACCAAATTCACATGACTACTAATAGCAAGACTTCACCCATGTCCTCAGGAACAAACGTAACTACTCACAAAGCATATTCATGTTCATAAGCAGAGGGGTATTAATATGCATATAGGATCTGACATATGATCTTCCACCAAATAAACCAACTAGCATCAACTACAAGGAGTAATCAACAGTACTAGCAACCTACAGGTACCAATCCCAGACTTGAAGACAAGAATTGGATACAAGAGATGAACTAGGGTTTGAGAGGAGATGGTGCTGATGAAGATGTTGATGGAGATTGCCCTCTACCGATGAGAGGACCGTTGGTGATGACGATGGAGATGATTTCCCCCTCCCGGAGGGAAGTGTCCCCGGCAGAACAGCTCTGCCGGAGCCCTAGATTGGTTGCGCCAAGGTTCCGCCTCGTGGCGGCGGAGTCTCGTCCCGAAAGGTTGCTTATGATTTTTCCTCAGACGAAAGACTTCATATAGCAGAAGCTGGCCACCGGAGGGCCAACAGGGGGCCCACGAGGCAGGGGGCGCGCCCTGGGTGGTAGGGCGCGCCCCCCACCCTCGTGGCCAGGTGGGGCCCCCTGACGTGCTTCTTCCGCTCAATATTTTTTATTATTTCCAAAAATAACTTTTGTGGAGTTTCAGGACTTTTGGAGTTGTGCAGAATAGGTCTCTAATATTTGCTCCTTTTCCAGCCCAGAATTCCAGCTGCCGGCATTCTCCCTCCTTATGTAAACCTTGTAAAATAAGAGAGAATAGGCATAAGTATTGTGACATAATGTGTAATAACAGCCCATAATGCAATAAATATCGATATAAAAGCATGATGCAAAATGGACGTATCAACTCCCCCAAGCTTAGACCTCGCTTGTCCTCAAGCGAAAGCCGATAACGATAAATATGTCCACATGTTTAGAGGTAGAGGTGTCGATAAAATAAAATACGGACATGAGGGCATCATGATTATTCCCATAACAGCAACATATATGGACGTTGTCATATGATTTCTTATGCTCAAGTAATAATCTATTCACAATGCAAAGTATGAATCAGAAACTTTATTGAGAACCAACAAACTATAATCTTGGTCATTGAAGCAATTGCAATTTATCATAACATCAGAAAGAGTCTATGTCAGAGCTATCTAGCAAGTCCACATGCTCAACTATCATTTAGTCTTTCATAATTGCTAACACTCACGCAATACTTGTGGTTATGGATTTTTAATCGGACACAGAGAAAGATAGGGGCTTATAGTTTCGCCTCCCAACCTTTTACCTCAGGGGTAATGTCAACAATAATAACTCATGCTAACCCACATCCAATTAGATATATGTATCAGGATCTTTACAACATCCTGTGCTTGCCAAAGGATAAAATATAAAAAGGAAAGGTGAAGATCACCATGACTCTTGCATAAGGTAGAAGAAAATAGTAAAAGATAGGCCCTTCGCAGAGGGAAGCAGAGGTTGCCATGCGCTTTCAGGGTTGGATGCACAAAATCTTAATGCAAAAGAACGTCACTTTATATTGCCACTTGTGATATGAACCTTTATTATGCATTCCGTCGCTTTTATTTCTTCCACATCACAAGATCGTATAAAGCTTATTTCCTCCACACCAATCAATCATACACATTTAGAAAGCAATTTTTATTGCTTGCACCGATGACAACTTACTTGAAGGATCTTACTCAAACCATAGGTAGGTATGGTGGACTCTCATGGCAACACTGGTTTAAGGGTTTTGGAAGCACAAGTAGTATCTCTACTTGGTGCAAAGAATTTGGCTAGCATGAGGAGGAAAGGCAAGCTCAACATGTTGGATGATCCATGACAATATACTTTATCTCAGATATAAGAAAACATAACTCATTACGTTGTCTTCCTTGTCCAACATCAACTCTTTAGCATGTCATATTTTAATGAGTGCTCCCAATCATAAAAGATGTCCAAGATAGTATATTTATATGTGAAACCTCTCTTTCTTTATTACTTCCTATTAATTGCAACGATGACCAAAGCCACGTTTGTCAACTCTCAACAACTTTTAATCATCATACTCTTTCTATGTGAAGTCATTACTCTCAATAAGATCAATATGATATTTTTATTCCTTTTTATTCTTTTCTCTTTTCTTTTATTCACTCAAGATCATAGCAAGATAATCAAGCCCTTGACTCAACACTAATCTTTATTATATAGCTCACGGACTCGATTACATAGAAGGGATCATAAAGCAAAACTCAAAACTAGATCATACCAAAACTTTATTCTACTAGATCAAGATACTACTAAAAGGATCGAACTAAGAAAAACGGTAAAGATAGGAGTGTGATGGTGATACGATACCGGGACATCTCCCCCAAGCTTGGCAGTTGCCAAGGGGAGTGCCCATACCCATGTGATTATATCTCCTTTGCTGGTGAAGGGATTGTTGATGATGTAGGCTTGTCGTCCATCTTCCAAGGCATAGGCTCACCGTCATAGAAGGATGATCGAGTCTCCGGGATCCTTAAATCTGCAGCCAAACTCATCCTTTTGAATCTATATTCATACTCACAGTTTTGGTTTTGCAGGTCATAGATTTGGGCTTGGAGGTGCTCGATTTTCTCGTGGAGCTTGAAGATGGCCTCCCCAATGTCCTTGGCATCCAGCTTGTGGTTGTTAGTGAACTCAGTGATCATTATGTGATTGGAGTCAAGTCCACGCTCCACCATCTCCTGGCACTTGAAAACTTGTTGCTCCATTGCTTCAAGCCTTGTCTCCACGCTTCCGGTCCTCTGTGGTCCCTCAACATCGCGGATGTGCAGCAACCCATCACACATCTCAATGGTTTGAGGGTGTTGCAGCACCTCCGCGAGGTAGGGGTTGATGACCTTCTCGAAGAACTTGTCCTTGGGGGCACTTGGAGACGTCATGATGATCTAGATCCGTCAGAGAAACAGCTCGAAACAAGAACAGAGGATAATTGCGTGATATGGTGGTCAAAACCATCGGGAGAATATATAATGAATTTTTACCGACCAAAATACGTAACGTGCAAGAAAACGGAGTCCAGAGAGCACACGAGGTGCCCACAAGGTAGGGGGCGTGCCTAGTAGGGTAGGGCGCGCCCTCCACCCTCGTGGAGCCCTCGTGTCCTTCCCGGACTGCTTCTTATTTTTCTATTTTTCTAAATATTCCAAAACAAAGAAATATTGCCTTTAGAACTGTTTTGGAGTCGGTTTACTTACCGTACCACATACCTATTCCTTTTCGGAGTCTGAAACGTTCCGGAAAGTGCCCCTTATGTATTCCTCCGGGGTTACGGTTTCAATAACATTGGTTTCAACATTTATAGGATTACCTGAGATATAATGTTTGATTCTTTGACCGTTCACCACCTTCGGATTTGTGCCTTCAAAGTTGTTGATTTTTATGGCACCGAAACGATAGACCTCCTCGATAACGTAAGGGCCTTCCCATTTAGAGAGAAGTTTTCCTGCAAAAAATCTTAAACGAGAGTTGTATAGCAATACATAATCGCCTATATTAAACTCACGCTTTTGTTTTCTTTTGTCATGCCATCTTTTAACTTTTTCTTTAAATAGCTTGGCATTTTCATAAGCTTGGGTTTTCCATTCATCAAGTGAGCTAATGTCAAATAACCTCTTTTCACCGGCAAGTTTGAAATCATAATTGAGTTCTTTAATAGCCCAATATGCCTTATGTTCTAGTTCGAGAGGTAAGTGACATGCTTTTCCATAAACCATTTTATACGGAGACATACCCATACGATTTTTATATGCAGTTCTGTAGGCCCATAATGCATCATCAAGTTTCTTGGACCAATTCTTTCTAGATCTATTGACAGTCTTTTGCAAAATTAATTTGAGCTCTCTATTACTCAATTCTACTTGGCCACTAGACTGTGGGTGATAAGGAGATGCAATTCTATGATTAACGTCATACTTAGCAAGCATTTTACGAAAAGCACCATGAATAAAATGTGAACCACCATCAGTCATTAAATATCTAGGGACTCCAAACCTCGGAAAAATAACTTCTTTAAGCATTTTAATAGAAGTGTTATGATCAGCACTACTAGTTGGAATAGCTTCTACCCACTTAGTAACGTAATCAACAGCAACTAAAATATGTGTATATCCATTAGAGGCAGGAAAAGGTCCCATATAATCAAAGCCCCAAACATCAAATGGTTCAATAACAAGTGAATAGTTCATAGGCATTTCTTGACGTCTACTAATATTAGCAATTCTTTGACACTCATCACAAGACAGGACAAACTTACGGGCATCCTTCAAGAGAGTAGGCCAATAAAAACCGGATTGCAATACCTTATGTGCAGTTCTGTCTCTAGCGTGGTGTCCTACATATGCCTCGGAGTGACACTTGCGTAGGATCTGTTCCTGTTCATGCTCAGGTACACAACCTCTAATAACACCATCTACTCCCTCTTTATAAAGATGTGGGTCATCCCAAAAGTAATGTCTCAAATCATAGAAGAACCTTTTCTTTTGCTGGTATGTAAAACTAGGTGGTATAAATTTAGCAACAATATAATTAGCATAATCAGCATACCATGGAGCAGTACGAGAAGCATTTATGACATTTAATTGCTCATCAGGAAAGCTATCATCAATAGGTAGTGGGTCATCAAGAACATTTTCTAACCTAGACAAGTTGTCTGCAACGGGGTTCTCAGCTCCCTTTCTATCAACAATATGCAAATCAAATTCTTTTAGCAAGAGAACCCATCTAATAAGTCTAGGTTTAGCATCTTTCTTTTCCATAAGATATTTAATAGCAGCATGATTCATGTGAATAGTTACTTTGGAATCAACAATATAAGGTCTGAACTTATCACATGCAAATACAACTGCTAAGAATTCTTTTTCAGTAGTAGCATAGTTTCCTGGAGCATTGTCTAGAGTTTTACTAGCATATTGAATAACATTTACTTTCTTATGAACTCTTTTCCCTAGAACAGCACCTACAGCATAATCACTAGCATCACACATAATTTCAAAGGGTAAATTCCAATCAGGTGGCTGAACAATAGGTGCAGAGATCAATGCTTTCTTAAGTATTTCAAATGCTTCTACATAGTCATCATCAAAGACAAATGGTATATATTTTTGTAATAAATTAGTTAGAGGCCGAGAATTTTTTGAGAAGTCCTTAATGAACCTCCTATAAAAACCGTCGTGACCAAGGAAACTTCTTATACCTTTGATGTCCTTGGGACATGGCATCTTTTCAATAGCATCAACCTTGGCTTTATCAACTTCAATACCTCTTTCAGAAACTTTATGCCCCAAGACAATACCTTCATTAACCATAAAGTGGCACTTTTCCCAATTCAAGACAAGATTAGTTTCTTCTCATCTCTGCAAAACTCGGTCAAGATTGCTTAAGCAATCATCAAAAGAGGATCCATGGACGGAGAAGTCGTCCATGAAAACCTCACAAATCTTTTCACAAAAGTCAGAGAATATAGCCATCATGCATCTTTGAAAGGTAGCAGGTGCATTACATAAACCAAAAGGCATACGTCTATAAGCAAAAGTACCAAAAGGGCAAGTAAAAGTAGTCTTTGATCGATCATCGGCTGACACGGGTATTTGAGAGAAACCAGAATAACCAGTTAGCAAGCAGAAATGTGTATGTTTAGATAATCTTTCTAGCATTTGATCGATAAAAGGTAGGGGGTAATGATCCTTTTTAGTAGCCTTATTTAATTTGCGGAAATCAATTACCATCCTATATCCTGTAATAATTATTTGCGGAATCAATTCATCTTTATCATTAGGAACGACGGTAATACCTCCCTTCTTAGGGACACAATGGACAGGACTTACCCACTGACTATCAGCAACGGGATAAATTATACCTTCCTCAAGGAGCTTTAGTATTTCCTTTCTTACCACTTCTTTCATCTTAGGATTCAGTCGTCGTTGATGATCACGAACTGGTTTGGCATCTTCCTCCAAATTTATTTTATGTTGACATAGAGTGGGACTAATGCCCTTAAGATCATCAAGAGTATATCCAATAGCAGCACGGTGCTTCTTCAGAGTTTTCAATAATCTCTCTTCTTCATGCTCTGAAAGGTTAGCACTAATAATAACAGGGTATATCTTTTTCTCATCAAGATAAGCATATTTAAGAGTATTAGGTAACGGTTTAAGCTCAAACACGGGATCACCCTTGGGTGGAGGAGGATCCCCTAGGATTTCAACAAGCAAATTGTGTTTCAGGATGGGTTCCTGTTTGAAGAATACTTCATCTATTTCCCTTCTTTCATTCATAAACATATCATTTCATGGTCTAGCAAATATTGTTCTAAAGGATCACTAGGAGGTACGGCAATAGAAGCAAGACCAATAATTTCATCCTTACTAGGCAATTCTTCTTCACGGGGTTGTCTACTAAATTTAGAGAAATTAAACTCATGAGACATATCACCCAAGCCTATAGTAACAACATCCTTTTCGCAGTCTATCTAGCATTAACTGTGTTCAAGAAGGGTCTACCAAATATTATGGGACAAAAGCTATCTTGTGGAGAGCCAAGAACAAGAAAATCAACAGGATATTTAGTTTTCCCACATAAGACTTCAACATCTCTAACAATTCCCATTGGTGAAATAGTATCTCTATTGGCAAGTTTAATTGTGACATCAATATCTTCTATCTCAGCAGGTGCAATATCATGCATAATTTCTTTGTATAAGTCATAAGGTATTGCACTAACACTAGCACCCATATCACACAAGCCATGATAATAATGATCTCCTATTTTAACAGAAATAACGGGCATGCCTACCACAGGTCTATGTTTATCTTTAGCACAAGGTTTGGCAATTCTAGCAGTTTCACCGCAGAAATAAATAACATGCCCATCAATATTATCAGCCAAGAGATCTTTAACAATAGCAATATTAGGTTCAACTTTAACTTGCTCAGGAGGTGTATAAGTTCTAATATTGCTTTTACGAACCACAGTTGAAGCTTTAGCATGATCCTTTATTCTAACAGGGAAAGGTGGTTTCTCAACATAAGAAGTAGGAACAATAGGATCATTATAAGTGATAGTCTTTTCTTCAACTTTAATAGGTGCAGCTACTTTTACTTCTATGGGAGGATGATATTTAAACCACTTCTCCTTATGGGGATCAACATAAGCAGCAAAAGATTCACAGAAAGAGGCTACTATCTCAGAGTCAAGTCCATATTTAGTGCTAAACTTACGGAAAACATCGGTATCCATAAAAGATTTAACACAATCAAACTTAGGTTTCATACCTGCCTCCTTACCTTCGTCGAGGTCCCAATCTTCAGAGTTGCGTTTAATTCTATCCAATAAATCCCATTTGAATTCAATAGTCTTCATCATAAAAGAGCCAGCACAAGAAGTATCGAGCATGGTGCGATTGTTTTCAGAAAGCCGAGCATAAAAACTTTGAATAATTATTTCTCTTGGAAGCTCATGATTGGGGCATGAATATAACATTGATTTAAGCCTCCCCCAAGCTTGAGCGATGCTTTCTCCTTCGTGAGGCCAAAAATTATATATATAATTGCGATCACGATGAACAAGATGCATAGGATAAAATTTCTGGTGAAATTCCAATTTCAATCGTTTGTAGTTCCATGATCCCGTATCATCACATAGCCTATACCATGTCGATGCATCTCCCTTCAAAGATAAAGGGAAGACCTTCTTCTTAATAACATCACCGGGTGTACCTGCAAGCTTAAATAATCCACAAACTTCATCCACATAGATTAGGTGCTCATCAGGATGCTTTGTTCCATCTCCTGCAAAAGCATTAGCTAGCAGTTTTTCTAACATACCCGAAGGAATCTCAAAGTGGACATCTTCATTTTCAGTAGGTTCAGTAGGTTGAGGAGCAACTCTTTGCTCTACTGGCCGGGGTGAAGATACCCCGAACAAGCCCCTCAGAGGATTACTTTCCATAGTAACAAGTGACAGTAAATTTCAGCACACTATATAAATTTTTCCTTACCAAATTCCACCTACCAAAAGCGCTTCACTCCCCGGCAACGGCGCCAGAAAAGAGTCTTGATGACCCACAAGTATAGGGGATCTATCGTAGTCCTTTCGATAAGTAAGAGTGTCGAACCGAACGAGGAGCAGAAGGAAATGATAAGCGGTTTTCAGCAAGCTATTCTCTGCAAGCACTGAAACAATAGGTAACAGATAGTTTTGTGATAGGATAATTTGTAACGAGCAACAAGTAACAAAAGTAAATAAAGTGCAGCAAGGTGGCCCAATCCTTTTTGTAGCAAAGGACAAGCTTGGACAAACTCTTATATAGAGAAAAGCGCTCCCGAGGACACATGGGAATTATCGTCAAGCTAGTTTTCATCACGTTCATATGATTCGCGTTCGGTACTTTGATAATTTGATATGTGGGTGGACCGGTGCTTGGGTGCTGCCCTTACTTGGACAAGCATCCCACTTATGATTAACCTCTATTGCAAGCATCCGCAACTACAACAAAAGTATTAAGGTAGACCTAACCATAGCATGAAACATATGGATCCAAATCAGCCCCTTACGAAGCAACGCATAAACTAGGGTTTAAGCTTCTGTCACTCTAGCAACCCATCATCTACTTATTACTTCCCAATGCCTTCCTCTAGGCCCAAATAATGGTGAAGTGTTATGTAGTCGACGTTCACATAACACCACTAGAGGATAGACAACATACATCTCATCAAAATATCGAACAAATACCAAATTCACATGACTACTAATAGCAAGACTTCTCCCATGTCCTCAGGAACAAACGTAACTACTCACAAAGCATATTCATGTTCATAATCAGAGGGGTATTAATATGCATATAGGATCTGAACATATGATCTTCCACCAAATAAACCAACTAGCATCAACTACAAGGAGTAATCAACACTACGAGCAACCTACAGGTACCAATCCTAGACTTGAAGACAAGAATTGGATACAAGAGATGAACTAGGGTTTGAGAGGAGATGGTGCTGATGAAGATGTTGATGGAGATTGCCCTCTCCCGATGAGAGGACCGTTGGTGATGACGATGGCGATGATTTCCCCCTCCCGGAGGGAAGTGTCCCCGGCAGAACAGCTCTGCCAGAGCCCTAGATTGGTTCCGCCAAGGTTCCGCCTCGTGGCGGCGGAGTCTCGTCCCGAAAGGTTGCTTATGATTTTTCCTCGGACGAAAGACTTCATATAGCAGAAGATGGCCACCGGAGGCCCAACAGGGGGCCCACGAGGCAGGGGGCGCGCCCCCCACCCTCGTGGCCAGGTGGGGCCCCCTGATGTGCTTCTTCCGCTCAATATTTTTTATTATTTCCAAAAATAACTTTCGTGGAGTTTCAGGACTTTTGGAGTTGTGCAGAATAGGTCTCTAATATTTGCTCCTTTTCCAGCCCAGAATTCCAGCTGCCGGCATTCTCCCTCCTTATGTAAACCTTGTAAAATAAGAGAGAATAGGCATAAGTATTGTGACATAATGTGTAATAACAGCCCATAATGCAATAAATATCAATATAAAAGCATGATGCAAAATGGACGTATCACCAAGCTCGGAAACTCCTCTGCCCCTGGGTCGTAGATCGGGTCAGGGTTTGGACCTAAATCTACGCACCCACCCAGACATAAGTGATCTTTCCCACATTAGACAAGAGCCCCAAGAGACAGTACATCACTATTGGGCCAGATTCCTCCTTGTAATGAGCAAGGTCAAGGACTGTCGCGAGGAAGACGCAATTTCATTCTTTTGCAAAAATTGCACGGACAAGGGAATCCTCAACGCCATAAGTCGCCGTGACATAGCACACTTCACTGACTTGGCGGCCATAGTACGGAAGTACTGTGCAATGGAAAGCGCCTGGAAAACCCAAACAAAATTCTGGGATCCTCCGGCTCTCACTAAACCACCCGTCCGAACTAAAAGGGTGTACTCTCGTAAGTCACCCGATCTAATTACAAAGAAACCAAAGCCCACTACAGGGCACATAACAGTATTGGAGGGATGGCTCAATGGGCCATGCAAAATTCACAGTACACCGGATACCATGCCAACACACAGCCTTAGAGCATGTTGGATACTCCAGCAGGTGGCCAAGAGCGGCGAGGATCTCCTCATCAACAATACCACAGAGCATCATCCCATGGAAAATAACAATACAGTATTGACAGTCTTCAAGACTTTCGCCTCAAATAATAGGCGCAAGCGAGCACTCCGCAGCCTCGCCGAAGTCTACCACGTTGCAGCAATAAATCCATGGAACGATACGGCCATAACCTTCAATGCCAGTGACGAACCTCAATTCCGAACAGTCCGAGCACCAGCCGCTTTGGTCCTTAGTCCAATTGTGGACGGCTTCCGGCTTACTAAAGTGCTCATGGACGGTGGCAGCGGATTAAACCTCATCTATGAGGAGACTCTTAGCAAAATGGAAATAGACAAGAGCCGCATTGAGCAAAGCAGCACGACCTTCAGAGGAATCATCCCTAGTCGAGAGGCACAATGTGCGGGAAAAATCACACTAGATGTGGTATTCGGCACGCCCGAGAATTACAGGTCCGAAGAAATCACATTCCAAGTGGCCCCGTTCAGTAGCGGATACCACGCCCTTTTAGGGCGGGAGGCCTTCACGATCTTCCAAGCTATACCCCATTACGGGTACATGAAGCTCAAGATGCTCGGGCCCAATGGAATCATCACTCTAGCTAGTGATCCGGACATAGCACTCCGCACCGAAAATAAAACCGCCGCACTGGCCCTCGAGGTGTTATCTGAAGCCCTCGCGGCCGAAGAACTAACTGCGCTGCGCTCCATAGTGGACAGGGACGACGTGATACTCGACAAAAGACCCAAGTCCACCTCTTTTAAACCAGCGGACGAAATAGTCAAATTCCAGGTCCACCATACGTACCCTACAAAAACAGCATCCATCGGGGCACAGCTGAACCCCACAACAGACGCCGCACTGCGGGAGTTCTTGCGCGAGAATTGGGACATCTTCGTCTGGCATCCTTCAGACATGCCAGGAATCCCACGCAGGCTGGCCGAGCATAGCCTAAACATTCTAAGGGGATACAAGCCGGTCAAGCAGACTCTTCGGCGTTTCTCAGAGCCTAAGCGACAAGCCATGGGAGAGGAGCTAGCCAAGTTACTCGAGGCCGGATTCATTAGAGAAATAAAACATCCGGACTGGCTAGCAAACCTGGTAATGGTACCAAAGAAGGACAAATCCTGGCGCTTATGTGTCGATTTCAAGGACCTTAACAAGGCTTGCCCCAAGGATCCCTTCCCCCTCCCCCGCATCGATCAAATTATCGACGCTACCGCAGGACACGACTCATTGTGTTTCCTCGACGCATACTTCGGATACCATCAAATCAAGATGGCGGAGTCCGATCAAGCCGCAACGGCATTCATCACTCCATACGGCCCCTTCTGTTTTAACACCATGCCTTTCAGGCTCAAAAACGCCGGTGCAACCTATCAACGCATGATTCAGACATGCCTGGAAACACAAATCGGCAAAACAGTGGAGGCATACGTAGACGATGTGGTCATTAAAACCAGACACGTCGAATCCTTAATAGACGACTTGAGGCTCACGTTCGACAATCTCCGAACATATGACATCAAGCTCAATCCGGAAAAATGTGTTTTCGGCGTGCCCGCCGGAAAGCTCTTGGGCTTCATCGTTTCCAATAGAGGAATTGAAGCAAATTCGGCTAAAATCCGAGCTCTGTCACAGTTGGCTATCCCAACAGACCTCAAGCAAATCCAGAAACTAACTGGATGCGTGGCTGCCTTAAGCCGCTTTATCTCCTGATTGGGAGAAAAGGCACTACCTCTTTATCGCCTTCTTCGACGCACCGAACACTTCGAATGGACGGATGCGGCCACGGCCGGATTGGAAGAAATAAAAGCTGTCTTGGCCAGCAACCCAATCTTGGCCGCGCCAAATATCGGCGAACCAATGCTGTTATATATAGCGGCAACACACCAAGTTGTAAGCATAGTGCTTGTCCTCGAACGAGAGACGGACGGACATAAGTTCCCGCTTCAAAAGCCAGTATACTACGTATCCACTGTCCTCACTCCATGCAAATCACGGTACCCACATTATCAAAAGATAGCATACGCGGTCTTCATGGCATCCGGGAAACTACGACACTACTTTCAAGAGTGTTCAATTACGGTGGCTTCTGAAGTACCACTCAATGACATAATAAATAACCACGATGCCACGGGCCGGATTGCTAAATGGGCTATTGAGCTCCTCCCGTTCAACATAACATACAAACCACGGCGAGCCATTAAGTCACAAGTACTGGCTGATTTCGTCGCCGAATGGACAGAAGCCGAACTCCCTAAAGAGTACGGCGCGTACTTCAATTGGATCATGCACTTTGACGGCTCTAAGATGCTGGCTGGTCTGGGGGCAGGCGTCGTCCTGACCTCCCCCACCGGAGATACAGTCCAATACGTACTCCAAATATTATACACAGACTCCAACAATGCAGCAGAATATGAGGCCCTGTTGCATGGTCTCCGGATGGCAATCTCCATGGGCATTCAACGCCTAGAGGTGCGTGGGGATTCGAACCTCGCAATATCTCAAATAAACGGAGACTTTGACGCCAAGGACCCAAAAATGGCGGCTTACCGCAACGCCGTCCTCAAAATGTCAACTCGGTTCGAGGGGCTCGAATTCCACCATGTGGTCCGAGAAAACAATCAAGCGGCGGATATCCTCACCTGCATCGGCGCTAAGCGTGACCCGGTCCCACCTAATATCTTCTTGGAAAGGCTGTTTAAGCCATCCGTAGTGTGGGAAGGGGAGACCGGCAACAACAGTCCGGATCCGGCCACAACTCCCGATCCCGAACACTCTGATGTAATCGGAGGCTCTGCCACCGAAATAACACCTTCGGCCCACGTGATTATGGCTGTCATCGCCCCGTGGATAGAACCCTTCTTGGCCTACCTAACTAGGCAAGAACTTCCTGAGGACCCAAACGAGGAACGTCGCATTGTGCGGCAGTCTAGAGCCTACAAGGTCCACAAGGGAGAGCTTTATAAGAAAAGCGTTACCGGAGTACTTCAAAGGTGCATCTCCGAAGAGGAAGGACGACAACTTTTGGCAGAAATTCATGCTGGACTCGGCGGCCACCACGCCGCAGCTCGGGCCCTTGTAAGAAAGGCCTTCCGTACAGGTTTTTACCGGCCGACGGCCTGAGCAGACGCACAGGACCTCGTCCAACGTTGCGTCGGTTGCCAACTTTTTGCAAACCAAAGACATCTGCCACCTACCGCTCTCCGAACAATCCCCATTACCTGGCCCTTTGCGGTCTGGGGGCTTGATATGGTCGGACCCCTTAAAGGCGGAAGCCATAAGAAAAAGTACCTATTGGTCATGGTGGATAAATTCACCAAATGGATAGAAGCCAAACCAGTTAAAACGGCCGAGTCCGGACCAGTGATAGACTTCATATCCGGGGTCGTACACCGTTATGGTGTCCCCCACAGCATCATCACCGATAACGGCTCGAACTTCACAGCTGACGAGGTAAAAACTTGGTGCGGCAACATGGGCATTAAGCTCGATTATGCCTCCGTCTATCACCCCCAAACAAACGGTCAAGTTGAACGAGCAAATGGTCTTATTACGAGTGGCATTAAACCCAGACTAGTGCGATCCTTGAAGGAATCAGATACGCACTAGGTTGAGGAGCTCGACTCCGTACTATGGGGGCTGCGGACCACGCCAAATCGCACTACCGGATACACACCGTTTTTTATTGTGTACGGCGCAGAGGCGGTACTGCCATGCGACATCATTCAAGACTCACCTTGAGTGCGCATGTACAAAGAGAAAGAAGCCGAGCTTGATCGGCAGGACAGTTTAGATGCCCTGGAGGAGGAGCGTGACGTTGCAAAAGCCCGCTCCGCATTCTATCAGCAACAGGCTCGACGGTATCAAAGCAGAGAAGTACGGGCCAAAACTTATAACGTTGGCGAACTCGTTCTACGCCTACCAGAGAAGAAAAAGGACAAACTCAAACCCAAATGGGAAGGTCCCTTCATCATCGATAAAGTTCTCACCGGTGGAGCGTACCGTCTGCTCTGCTCAGCTCAGCTCAGCTCGCTCTCGGCCGGGCCGTCCGACAAGTGCATCAGTAAAAAATAGCGGCCACGACTCTAGTTCCTAGTCTTGTGTTATAAGCGATCGACTCGAATCCCGTCCGTCCATCCTCCATAGGGATATGCATTCCTACTGAGTGAAATCCGGTGTGTTCCATCATTACCACGGCAGCGTGCAACGTTTGATTCTCCTACTCACGTGACAAAAGATTCCGCAGCAAGCACTTATCTGTACCTAACGTGCTGTATACCCAGTCTGTGACTAGTGGGCCTCCCAATAGAGCTGCTGGCCCCCCAAAAAGGATTATGATGCTTCCTTGATTTGATTGAGTCAAGTTGCTCACGTGTTGTGTTTTATTCCAATGCAGGAAGGTTGGCTTCTACACTCATTTTTCAACACAATACAATCGCAGATTCTTGCATACACTCGTCTTTATGAACGCACGCACATCATATCTTAATGAGCACCTCTGAAATGCTGAGCTATCACAATATCTTGAGATTGATGAAGTCAACATAAACATCCTGTAATTAATGAGAGCGTCTCCTCCCACTGAACATCGCCCGAAAGACTGAAATAATCCAGAAAATGCGAGCATCAGTGCAAAATTTAGGACGTGGACCCTGATGGGCATACCCGCACACGAATCCAGCTGGACCGCGGCCGAAATCACTGTTCTGACCTTGTCAGAGTTTATTCTCACAAACTGAACCCGGCGTGAAAGTATTTCACGATTTGATCCTTTTAGAAACGCCAGGGCCCGCGGCGTTTCTGGTCAACTACGAAACGCCGAGGCAGCTAGCGTTTCTGACCTGGCCCACTGCCAGGCCGAGGACGCGTTGTTTGCTGACGTGGCGTGGTGGAAACACCTAGCAAGCTAGCGTTTCTAGAAACGCCACTGTCCTTGGCGTTTCTGGTGCAGATATTTTAGGTGGTCGTGGGGCTTTCACCCACCACTCACCTTTCACTCTCTTCTCCCCATTGGCCTATCCCGAGCTCTTGCCCTTTTTCCCCTTTGTGTCCCTCACTTAGCCCCTCTCAAATCCTTGCAAATCGATTGGGTTGGTCCGTGGATCCGGTGTCATTTCCGTTCGTTGAGGTAACCTCCTTCATCTCACAAATTTTTATTGGTTGGATTTGTCCATTTGGATTGATTTGTTCTTGTTGTTCCTAACCCTAGTTTTGAACATGAATCTATAATGTGATGTTTTGAGTATTGTTGTTCCAATAGTGTTGCATTGTGATGTTGTTGAGCATACCTTATTGTTTGGGTTATGGCTAATGTTAAGATTTAGGGTTAGGGTTATGGCTAATGTTAAGATTTAGGGTTAGGGTTAGGGGTTTTGTTTGCAATGTGGTATATTTAGCATTGTTCGAACTGACTGTGGGCCAGGGCAGAAACACTAGCTACCACGGCGTTTCCGTGTTGGCCAGGAACGCTAGCTGGCTCGGCGTTTCGGTGTTGGGTGGAAACGCCGCCGGCTATGGCGTTTCTAAAAGGGTCAAATCGCGAAATACTTTCACGTCGAGTTCAGTTTGTGACGATATAACGTTGACAAGGCCAGAACAGTGATTTCGGCCCTGGACCGCGGCCAGACCAAGACCCACGACCGATTCCAGGACCAGAGGTGTCGCGTTGCCCACGTCATGACCCGAACATCCAGCCTGAGCCTGGTAGTCAACCTGGTCAGGTCGGTAGCTCAAACGGGAGCAACAGCCCTAATTAGGTGATACACACTAATATATTTCTCTTAATTTAGTGTATGACATGCGAGTCAATATAAACGCCATGTAATTACTTTACTTTATTGCTAACCGTTAGCCATAGTAGTAGAAGTAATAGTTGGCGAGACAACTTCATGAAGACACGATGATGGAGATCATGGTGTCATGCTGGTGACGATGGTGATCATGCCGCGCCTCGAAGATGGAGATCAAAGGCGAAAGATGATATTGGCCATATCATGTCACTTTATGATTTGCATGTGATGTTTATCATGTTTACACCTTATCTGCTTAGAACGGCAGTAGCATAAATAAAATGATCCCTCACTAAAATTTCAAGAAATGTGTTCCATCTAAGTGTGCACCGCTGCGAAGGTTCGTTGTTACGAAGCACCACGTGATGATCGGGTGTGATAGATTCTAACGTTCGCATACAATGGGTGTAAGCCAAATATACACATGTGAAACACTTAGGTAGACTTGACGAGCCTAGCATGTACAGACATGGCCTCGGAACACGGGAGACCGAAAGGTCGAACATGAGTCGTATAGTAGATGCGATCAACATGGAGATGTTCACCATTGATGACTAGTCCGTCTCACGTGATGATCGGACACAGCATAGTCGATTTGGATCATGTATCGTTTAGATGACCAGAGGGATGTCTATCTGAGTGGGAGTTCATTAAATAATTTGATTAGATGAACTTAATTATCATGAACTTAGTCTAAAATTGTCTTTACAATCTATCTTGTAGACCCAATGGCACACGCTAATGTTGCCCTCAACTTCAAGCGTTCCTAGAGAAAACCAAGCTGAAAGACGATGGAAGCAACTATACGGACTGGGTCCGTAACTTGAGGATCATCCTCATAGCTTCCAAGAAAGCATATGTCCTTGAAGCACTGCTAGGTGATGCACCCATTTTCCTAGCAAATCAAGACGTTATGAACGCCTGGCAGTCGCGTAGTGATGATTACTCACTGGTTTAGTGTGGCATGCTTTACAGCTTAGAACCGGGGCTCCAAAAGCGTTTTGAGCAACAAAGAGCACATGCGATGTTTGATACGTCTCCAACGTATCTATAATTTATGAAGTATTCATGCTATTATATTATCTGTTTTGGAAGTTTATGGGCTTTGCTAAACACTTTTATATTATTTCTGGGACTAACCTATTAACCGGAGGCCCAGCCCAAATTGCTGTTTTCTTGCCTATTTTAGTGTTTCGAAGAAAAGGAATATCAAACGGAGTCCAAACGGAATGAAACCTTCGGAAGAGTTATTTTCGGAACGGAAGCAATCCAGGAGACTTGGAGTAGACGTCAGGGAAGCTTCGAGGAAGCCACGAGGCAGGGAGGCGCGCCCTACCCCCCTGGGTGCGCCCCCCACCCTCGTGGCTCCCCTGACCGACTTCTTTCGCCTATATATGTCCATATACCCTAAAACATCGGGGAGCAGAATAGATCGGGAGTTCTGCCGCCGCAAACCTCCAGAGCCACTGCAAACCAATCTAGACCCGTTCCGGCACCCTGCCAGAGGGGGGGAATCCCTCTCCGGTGGCCATCTTCATCATCCCGGCGATCTCCATGACGAGGAGGGAGTAGTTCACCCTCGGGGCTGAGGGTATGTACCAGTAGCTATGTGTTTGATCTCTCTCTCTCTCGTGTTCTTGATTTGGACGATCTTGATGTACCGCGAGCTTTGCTATTATAGTTGGATCTTATGATGTTTCTCCCCCTCTACTCTCTTGTAATGGATTGAGTTTTCCCTTTGAAGTTATCTTATCGGATCGAGTCTTTAAGGATTTGAGAACACTTGATGTATGTCTTGCCGTGCTTATCTATGGTGACAATGGGATATTCACGTGATCTACTTGATGTATGTTTTGGTGATCAACTTGCGGGTTCAATGAACTTATGCATAGGGGTTGGCACACGTTTTCGTCTTGACTCTCCGGTAGAAACTTTGGGGCACTCTTTGAAGTACTTTGTGTTGGTTGAATAGATGAATCTGAGATTGTGTGATGCATATCGTATAATCATGCCCACGGATACTTGAGGTGACATTGGAGTACCTAGGTGACATTAGGGTTTTGGTTGATTTGTGTCTTAAGGTGTTATTCTAGTACGAACTCTATGATAGATCGAACGGAAAGAATAGCTTCGTGTTATTTTACTACGGACTCTTGAATAGATCGATCAGAAAGAATAACTTTACCCTACAATAATCTCTTCGTTTGTTCTCCGCTATTAGTGACTTTGGAGTGACTCTTTGTTGCATGTTGAGGGATAGTTATATGATCCAATTATGCTATTATTGTTGAGAGAACTTGCACTAGTGAAAGTATGAACCTTAGGCCTTGTTTCCTAGCATTGCAATACCGTTTACGCTCACTTTTATCACTAGTTACCTTGCTGTTTTCATATTTTCAGATTACAAAAACCTATATCTACCATCCATATTGCAATTGTATCACCATCTCTTCGCCGAACTAGTGCACCTATACAATTTACCATTGTATTGGGTGTGTTGGGGACACAAGAGACTCTTTGTTATTTGGTTGCGGGGTTGCTTGAGAGAGACCATCTTCATCCTACACCTCCCACAGATTGATAAACCTTAGGTCATCCACTTGAGGGAAATTTGCTACTGTCCTACAAACCTCTGCACTTGGAGGCCCAACAACGTCTACAAGGAGAAGGTTGCGTAGTAGACATCAATGTTCCAAGAGCTGAGAATGGTTTTCCAAGCTCATGCCCGGGTCGAGAGATATGAAGTCTCCGACAAGTTCTTCAGTTGTAAGATGGAGGAAAATAGTTCTGTCAGCGAGCACATACTCAAAATGTCTGGGTTGCACAACCGCTTGTCTCAGCTGGGAGTTAATCTTCCAGATGACTCGGTCATTGTCAGAATCCTCTAGTCGCTTCCACCTAGCTACAAGTGCTTTGTGATGAACTTCAATATGCAAGGGATGGAGAAGACCATTCCTGAGTTATATTCGATGCTGAAATCAGCGGAGGTGGAGATCAAAAAGGAACATCAAGTGTTGATGGTGAATAAGGCCACTAGTTTCAAGAAAGGCAGGAGTAAGAAGAACTTCAAGAAGGACGGCAAGGAAGTTGCTGCGCCTGGTAAGTCAGATGCCGGGAAGAAGCCAAAGAATGGACCCAAGCATGAGACTGAGTGCTTTTATTGCAAGGGAAATGGTCACTGGAAGCGAAACTGCACCAAGTACTCAGCGGATAAGAAGGCCGGCAGCGTCAAAGGTATATATGATATACATGTTATTGATGTGTACCTTACCAGCGCTCGTAGTAGCTCTGGGTATTTGACACCGGTGCGGTTGCTCACATTTGTAACTCAAAATAGGAGCTGCGGAATAAGCGGAGACTAGCGAAGGACGAGGTGACGATGCGCGTCAGGAATGGTTCCAAGGTCGATGTGATCACCGTCGGCACGCTACCTCTACATCTACCTTCGGGATTAGTTTTAAACCTCAATAATTGTTATTTAGTACCAGCTTTGAGCATGAACATTGTATCTGGATCTCGTTCGATGCGAGATGGCTACTCATTTAAATCCGAGAATAATGGTTGTTCTATTTATATGAGAGATATGTTTTATTTAGTACCAAATAGTTGCAAGAAAGCCTAGGTGTTTGCGCTGAAAATTTAAATTTTCTTAGCCATCCTTGTTAACTTTGCAATGAACGTGGTCATTTAAATATCCAATGCAAATTGTTTCATGATCGTATCGTGTCCAAAAATTGTGATGACTTGATTTCCCTTGCGCATCATAATGAACTTAGTTTGCTTTTGGGTTATGAAGAAATGAAATGTATAGCTAAGATTATTCCAAAATTTTCCCTTGAGAGAGTTCTTGAGTTTGATCTAGAAGAAATTTTTATGTATTGTGCGGTGAATTGCATTGAAAATCCTTATATTGCCAATTACATAAAGAAAAGAAAACAAATAGAAGATGAAGAGAATACTAACGAAAGGGAAGAGACTTCCCAATATCCTCCTATTATTTCTTATGATGAATCAGGTAACGAGGAGGAGCTTTCTATTCAACCCATCTCATTAATAAGGAGCTCGAAAGACAGGGTTAAACCCACACATGATGTGAAGAAGAAAAAGAAAAGACGGAGAAGCAAAGGTAAAAAGGTATCCCTCCCAAATGATGTTGCTCCTACTACTCATTGTGATGATGATAATTGCTATAATATTGGTGCTATCCATACTATTAATGATGAGAGTGATTATGCTTATGATATGAAAAGGCCCAAGCTTGGGGATGCTATGTGTGATGAGAATGACATGCTTGAGAATATATTTGCTGCAATTAATGTTTGTCCCAAGCTTGGGGATGCTATGTTAAATGAAGATGATATTTTTAGCCTCCCAAGTTTTGATGAGCAAATTTATTATGATGATAGCATGTCTCCTATTTATGATGATTATTGTGATGACACCTATGCTATAAAGAGTAGTGATGATTATATTTATAAAACTTATCATGATTACCCTTTTTCTGCATTACTCTTTTAACGTGGAAACCATTTATAGTATTCGAGTCTCTTATGATACTCCCACTATTCCGATTGAGAAGAATTTTGCTTATGTGGAGAGTAATAAAAATTCTATGCAAGTAGATCATGAAAAGAATGCCATAGGTGATGGTTATATTGTTGAATTCATTCATGATGCTACTGAAAATTATTATGAGGGAGGAATATATGCTTGTAAGAATTGCAATAATATCAAGTTTCCTCTCTATGTGCTTAAAGTTTTGAAGTTATGCTTGTTTTGCCTTCCTATGCTAGTTGATTATTGTTCCCATAAGTTGTTTGCTCACAAAATCCCTATGCATAGGAAGTGGGTTAGACTTAAATGTGCTAGTCATATGCTTCATGATGCTCCCATTATGTTTCAATTCTTATCTTTTATGAGAGCATCATTGAAATCATCATGCCTAGCTAAAAGGCAATAAAGAAAAGCGCTTGTTGGGAGACAACCCAATATTTACCTTTACTGTTTTTGTGTGTTCACATGATTATGCTACTGTAGTAATCATGTTTTATAGCTTTTGTTTCAATAAAGTGCCAAGTAAAACCTTTAGGATAGCTTACGGTGATAGTTGTGTTGCTCCTGCTGAAAATCAGAAACTTTTGCGCCCAGTAAATTAGTTTTCATAATTCACAGAAACGTGCTTTGGATCTGATTCTTTTTGCTCTGGATTGGTACACAAATTTCTGAGGTTTTCCTAATTTGGTAGGATTTTTGGAGTTCCAGAAGTATACGTTTGATACAGATTACTACAGACTGTTATGTTTTTAACAGATTCTGTTTTCTATGTGTTGTTTGCTTATTTTGATGAATCTATGAGTAGTATCGGAGGGTATGAACCATAGAGAAGTTGGAATACAGTAGATATTACACCAATTTGAATTTAGAATGAGTTCACAACAGTACCTAAGTGGTGATTTATTTTCTTATACTAACGGAGCTTACGAGTTTTCTATTGAGTTTTGTGTTGTGAAGTTTTCAAGTTTTGGGTGAAGTCTCGATGGACTATGGAATAAGGAGTGGCAAGAGCCTAAGCTTGGGGATGCCGAAGGCACCCCAAGGTAATATTCAAGGATAATCAAGAGCCTAAGCTTGGGGATGCCCCGGATGGCATCCCCTCTTTCGTCTTCGTTCATCGATAACTTTACTTGGAGCTATATTTTTATTCACCACATGACATGTGTTTTGCTTGGAGCGTCATTTCCTTTTTCTTTGCTTGCTGTTATTTAGAATAATCTTTTGCATCTCTATTTTCAATAAAAATGTCAAGGATAGCCTTTACCATGCTTATTTTGCAAGTATGCATGTTGCTGTTTCAAAACAGAAAGTTTATCGCTGTTGCAAAAATTCCCTAGAAAAGCCAGATTATGATAAATTGTTGAAACTTTTTGCATATTGAGCACTGATAAATTTTCTACAGTGTGGTAGAATTTCATAATGTTTGGAGTTAGGGAAGTATGATGAATCTTGCATTCTTTACAGACTGTACTATTTTGGCAGATTGCTGTTATGTTTGCATATGTTTGCTTGTTTAATGATTCTATTTGAGGATAGGAGTATTAAATATGCAGAGACATTTAGTATGCAATGTTGAATAATAATTTTTGTGATTTGCTACAGTAGAGAATGATAAGGTTTTTGCATTGGTTTATACTAACTTATCTCACGAGTTCTTGTTGAGTTTTGTGTGGATGAAGCTTTCGAGATTTAGGAAACCGTGATATGAGAGGAATTAAGGAGACACAAAATTTCAAGCTTGGGGATGCCCAAGGCACCCCAAGATAATATTTCAAGAAGTCTCAAGCATCTAAGCTTGGGGATGCCCCGGTTGGCATCCCACCTTTCTTCTTCAACAATTTTTTTTGACTGGTGACTGTAGGGAAAACCCCCCACAACATTCAAAACTTTATTTCAGAAAAAAGTAGCATACAATATACAAGGATTACAAGGGGTAATCAGTATAAGAAAAAACTAAAAACTAAAGCTCTAGAGATACAGAACCTCAAGGAGGAAGAAAGGAAATCCACTTAAGAAGCTCTTCCTTGTACCTAGCCTTAACTCTGTGCTGCATTAGCATAATATCATGGATAAAAGCACTCCTCCACTTGTTGAAACTCTGCCTCTCATGCCTAAACACCTTTGCATTCCTGATTATCCATATGTTCCAGCAAGCAATAAACACAACTTCAGTGAAAAAAGGCTTTGCAAAGTCCTGCTTAGCTTGCAAAACAATATCAGACATGTCATTCCCAGGTGACCATGTGATTTGCAAGTAATTCCATATTCTGACACTAAAGATGCATTCAAAGAACAGATGATTCCTGGTCTCTCTATTCCTTAAGCTGCAAGGGAGACAAAAAACTCCATCACCCATATGCCAATGCCTTCTCTCCACCATGTCTTTTGTATTTAGCCTGTCCATGATTAACATCCAAGCAAACACCTTTATTTTCATTGTGCAGGATGATCTCCAGATCCACAGAAGGAGAGGGTTAAATGACATGTTTGAATGCATAAGAGAGTAGAACCACTTGGGCTTAAAAGCATTACATGCCCCCTGCCAGAACCAAGAATCCTTGGCCTCCAAGTCTCTACTACAAGAAACCATAAGATTTTGAACTGCCAAAAATTCCTGATATGCTTGTGCAGATAAAGGCAAGTGAAACATGTTAACCATATCCAGAGATTGAAAGGCTTCATAAACAGTGATCCAGGGATCTTTCACATAGGAGAAAAGCCTAGGGAACCTAATCTGCAAGGGTTCAACTGATTCGCCAATCTTCCACTTGTCAGACCAAAACAGAGCAGTGCTCCCACAATTAACTTGAACCCAGGTTGTGTTTCTATAATGATCCATCAACTTGCAAATATCCTTCCACCAAAAAGAACCACAACTGTCAGTACCTTGAGGCACTGAGCAATAATAATATGTGTCCCAAATAAGAGAGACCCAAGGCAAATCCCTCCTATTTAAGAAGTTATGTAAATGCTTGAGCAAAAGTGCCATGTTCTGCACCCCCAGGTTCAAAATTCCCAAACCACCTTTGTTCTTAGGCCTACAAATGAGTTCCCAAGCAGCCGATGATGGAGCTGGCTCATCCCTATGCTTTCTCCATAAACACTGCCTCTGAATTCTCTCCAGTTGCTTTATAATTCCAGCAGGTGCCAGCAAACTACCAAGATAAAAAATTGGCATGGAGGACAATGCAGAATTCAGAAACTGGAGTCTCTCCCCTTGATTAAGAAAGGAGGAGCTAGCTGTCATCCTTCTTTCCATAAAATCCACAAGTGGCATAAAATCCACCATTTTAGGCCTTGTAGTGCCAACAGGTAAGCCAAGATATGTGAATGGCATTTTGCCCACTTGGAAAACCAAAAGCAGCAACCAACTCAATGATAGCACCCTCATCAACATTTATGGGAATCATAGAAGACTTGTGGAAGTTAACAACTAGCCATGTTGATCTTGAGAACACTTGAAGCATGTCCTTCAAAGCCAAGAGTTGCATTCTATCTGCTGGTAAGATAATGAGAGTATCATCAGCATATTGCACAATGGGATAATCCTGGTCATGTCATGGAATTGGCAATTTCAAAATTCCCCTCCTGAACATATCATTTACCACTGTTTGGAGAAGATCAGCAGCAATAACAAAGAGTAAAGGTGAGAGACAGTCACCCTGTCTAACCCCCTTTTTACAAAGGAATTGCCTACCAGGTACACCATTTAGAAGGACTAATGATGTCCCAGTGGAGAGAAGCTGTTTGACCCGGAGAATCCATCTCTAATTGAAGCCTTTGTATTTAACAATCTGCAAAATGGTTTCATGCTCAATTGAGTCAAAAGCCTTTTCAAAATCCAGCTTAAGAATCACAATAGGCCTCTTAGATTGATGGCACTGATGCAAATATTCCAAGGACCAGCCAATGCAATCCTGGATAGTCCTGCTCTTTATAAAGCCATACTGATTCTTATGTATGCATGCCATAATTATCTTTTGGAACCTATTTGCAGCCATCTTAGACAGAAACTTAAGACCCATCCCAGTCAAGGAAATTGGTCTATAATCACTAATCCCTTCAGGGCTCAATTTTTTTGGGAGCAGGGTGATATAAGAGCCATTGATGTTTTCCAAATTTGCAGTACCAGAATGAAAAGCCTCAGCCAACTCATAAAAATCATGACAGATAATGTGCCAGCACTTCTTAAAGAACAAACCATTAAAACCATCAGGACCAGGTGCTTTGTCTATTGGCATAAGTTTGACAGTGTCATCCATTTCCTCCTTAGTGAATGGTTCAGTAAGAAAATCCAATCCTTCAACTGGCTTAAGCAACTTGCTGAGATCAAAACCCATGGCAACTCCATTAGACTCCCATTCTATTCTTGAAAAAGTTCCAAATGATGCCCTCCATCTGAGAGTGATTAGAGACAATTGTCCCATCAGTGTCCTTCAAGGAAGCAATAGAATTTCTTCTATGCCTCTCAGTGGCCATAGCATGGAAGAATTTGGTATTTTCACCAGCAACTTTAATATATCTAATTGTGCACCTCTTTTTCCAATAAACAAACTGAAGATGTAAGAGTTGCTCCACATGCAACTTGACTACCTTCCTGAAATTAAATTCAGGTAATAAAGGCCTTAGCTCCTCAAGGCCATCAAGACACAGAATGACCTCATTGCATTTGGCTATCAAAATTTTCAGCTTGGAAAAGTTTAACTGCCACTTCTTAAGGGCACCTCTTAAACTCTTGAACTTATCAGCAATCCTAGCAGTGATATGAGCTTTATGAAAAGATTTCTGCCATGACTGTTGAACACATTCCATAAATCCCTCAAGCTCAACCCAGAAGTTCTCAAACCGAAATATTTTAGATTTAGGAATGGAGGTTTTAATTGTGACAACACATGGCACATGGTCAGAAGCAGTTCTGGCCAAGGGCAAAACTTCAGTCATGGGGTAAGAAGAAATCCAATCTGCAGAAGTGAAGAACCAATCCAACTGTTCTAAAAGTGGGCTATCTTGCATATTAGACCATGTGTAAGATCTTCCTTTAAGAGGCAGCTCAAGCAAACCCAGATGGGCAATGATTTCATTGAAAATGAAGATATCATTCAGGTCCCCCCTGGCAAATTCCTGTTCTCTAGAGATCTTATAAAGTTAAAATCACCCACCAGGAGCCAATTATCATCCATAGGTATATGCAGGTTATAAAGCCAGCTGACAAAATTATCTCTAGCTTCCCCTTGACAAGGACCATAGACTGAAACTAAGGACCATTTCTCATTATTCTGCTTAGAGAGAAACTCAACTAAAATAGCAAAAGGCTGAATCTCAAGCACAGTGCCCCAAAAAATGGACGAATTCCAAACCACCAAGAGGCCCCCAGAAGCTCCCAGAGAAGGGGAGAAAGCAAAGCTATCAAATCTTTTGGGGCAAAAGGATCTAATAGATCTATAATCAAAAGAGCTGCACTTAGTTTCTTGGAAACAAGCAACAGCACATTGACTCTCATCCAGTTTCTGCCTGATAGCCCTTTGCCTTGCATCAGAGTTCAATCCTCTAACATTCCAGCATAAAACATTCCAGCTTTTACATGCATTACTCATTAAAACACCTATGAGGAGATAATAAAGTCTGGTGGCACATAATGCCAACAAAAGTAACCTGAGTGCGACAAGAGACACTTAAAATATTACAGGGACCAAAATAAGACCATATCCCTGACAAAAGAGGACCAAAGAAAGACATGATCCACCCCCACCAGCTAGTATGTCACTACACATTTGCATCATTTTCTGGAGTAGCAGTGGGATCAGCCATAAGCTTCTCCACAGAAAGGAGATCATCTGCAATGCCAAGCTCCTTGCCAATCTGCTGTAGCTTATTGATAGGAGTTGGAGGTGGAAGATCTTCTAGTTGCTCATCCTACAGGTTGTCAGACACTGTGGCAGAGAAAGGCTTGGGCTTTGGCTTCCTCCTCTTGGACTGCATAGGTAGCTCCTGGAAGACTGGCTTGAAACCATCTCTCTGCAAAGACCCCCTGGTGCACCTCCTGACAGAAGTCTCCACAATTGGGATTGGTGCCAATGTTTTCCTTGGCCTTCTAATTTTCCTCTGTGCCTGATCAGAGATATCCACAGATACAGGAGCAATCTCAGACTGTATTTCCTCTGTGTCAGAGATTTCCAACGAAGGAAAAAGTGCCCTTGCCACAGGCATGTGCTCCTGCTCAGAAGTTTGATAGGTAATCATTGGCACCTCAAAAGCCAGATCCCAACTTCTCTTGGTCAGCATGGAAGACCTGACAGGCAGCATCTCAACAGGTTTGGAGAGCTGAAAGTTGAATTCAGACTGCAGTAAGATCTCAAACTTTCTCCTCAGAGCCATCTCTGGTGGCAACTCAGGTCCAAAAAAGACTTTATTATCAGCAATGTTGGCAACCAGAAGCTCCTCAATGGCAATAGGTTCAGCACCAACATGATCAGCAGCAGGAGGAGGGTTGTAGACCACCATGGCCCAGTCCTCAGGGTTATACACAGGCTCCTCCACCAGAGGTTGTTCCTGCCCAGCTGGAGGCTCAGCATTTTGCTCCACATCAAAAACCAGCACAAAGTTTGGCTGAATAGCTTGCTCCACAGATACAGAGAAATCATCAGAGAGATCCAAAACCATGGACTACTGCTCCACTTCCACATTGTCTTGAGCAATCTCCTCATCCTCTCCCCAAGCTGCATTGCCCCAGTTGTTATCCCCCATGTCTGGGTGCTCAGGAGGAGGAGGTGGCACATCATTCCAACCCATAGCAGGGTATGGGGGCAAGATGAAAGGAGGGAGCTCTGGAAAAGGCACCGCAGGTAGAGGACGCGGGTTTCCATTCATAGGCATCCAATCCTCATCATGCGGCATCTGTTCTGCAAAGTTGGCGCCAAGAATGTAGATAAGGGCAGTCCATGACACACGGGCCCCACCCCAAGCAGCATAGTCATTGAAAACCACATCTCGTGGAACAAGAGCATCTTCAGGAAAGGAGGCAAAAACAAGAGTTCTGACTAAATAGGGATCCTGGGTATTCCAATGATGAAACTTGCCAAAGGTATTTACTGCAGCCCTGATATTATCCGTATTGCGTAGATCTAAAGGGATACCCAGCATCATAATCAGTCCCTGACGAAAACCCTAAGCTCCACGGAAACCCTCTCCCTCATCATGCTTCATAAAGCGAACAAATCGGTCGTTTCCAAGGTGCTGCGGAGGTAACTGGAGAAGAGAAAAACGCACTGTCGGGTCTCTAACTCTGAACAAACCTACAGCATTGATCCAAGGTTGAACGGACCGAACCTGATATCCATGAGCCTCCAACCAGTCAGCTACTTCCTCACGAGCAGCTCCAATCTCATTGGCCTCCGGCAGAGGCATCACTTCAGCAAGCATGTAATCCTCGTGGCGACGCACAATGGGGACGTGCGGCGTCACATATGTGCGCGGCCAGCGCGCATCTCCAGCATCAATGATATGGTGGCCAGCAGGAACAAACTGCATTGGATCGAGCGGAAAGTTGGCCATGGCAGGCGGTGGCGATGGCGATTCTGGTGGCAGAGGTGGTGTCGCCGGACGAGGGTTCGGAGGAGTTGAGGGGCCAAGGTGGATGGAATTGGGCGAGGAGGCCGGTGCAATGAAAACCGAAGAGTCCAAGTTAGGTAGATATCGGTTAGTATCGGTTGAGCCTAAGTTTTTGCTTCTTCACATGATAAGTGCTATCCTTGAAATGTCGTTTCATTTTGTTTTGCTTGCTGTTTGAATAATATCACAAGATCTGAAGTTATTAAATGGAAGAGTCTTCACATAGCTAAATAATTATTTAACTACTCATTGATCTTCACTTATATCTTTTTGGAGTAGTTTGTCATTTACTCGTGTGCTTCACTTATATCCTACGAGTAAATGGTTGAATGATTTGAATGTCATAAATCTTAAATTATATATGTTTCATATGCCTTTCCCATGGGGAGTAATACCTTCACATATAACAAGTAGAGGTGGTAAATTTTTTGAAGGTTAGCAAACATGGTATTGGTCACTTGAACAATTCATGAAAGAATATTGAAGGAAGAGAGATTTCACATATAAATATACTATCTTGGACATCTTCTATGATTGTGAGCCCCATTAATTGTTTTCAAACTTGAGCAAATAGTTGAAGTTGGACAAGGAAGACAACATAATGAGTTGTGCTTGGGTATATTTGTAGAGAAGTTATATTGTTATGGATCCTTCAACATGTGGTGCTTGCTATTTAGAATCTTTTGCTAGCCTAAATTTCTATACTAAGAAGGAATACTGCTTGTGCATCCAAAATCCTTGAACCAAGTTTCTTCCATGAGTGTCCACCATATCTACCTATATGCGGTATTTACCTGCCGTTCCAAGTAAATTTGCATGTGCCAAACTCTAAACCTTCAAATAATAATATGTTTTGTATGCCCGAATCGCTCATGTAGCGACTAGGGGCTGTCAGTATCTTCCATGCTAGGTGGGTTATTCTCACGATGAGTGGACTCCGCTCATCATTCACGAGAAAATGGCTGGTAACTGGGATGCCCAGTCCCATGATCAAAAGATCAAAACCAAAATCGCAAATAATTTAAACAAAACTCCCCCAGGATTGTTGATAAGTTGGACGGCACCGTTGTTTCGGACAAGCCGTGGAGTGTGATTGTTGGTGGAGGGGGAGTAAAATCTTTACCTTTCTGTGAACCGCCTATAATGTATGTAGTATGGAAGATATTGGGAACTCTTGGTCGTTATGTTGACAATGAAACCATACCTCTCAAAATTATTTTCATCTCTGTTTTAAAAGCTTCGAGCTCTGGCACCTATGCAAATCCCTGCTTCCCTCTACGAAGGGCCTATCTTTTACTTTTATGCAAGAGTCAGTAGTATTCCTTCCCATTCCAACCTACTCTTTAGTTTGCAAGCATCATGTGATGGAAGATCTAAGCATATATGGACATTCAAATATATTTGATCATGAATTATTATTGTTGAAAATTATCTATATGATAAATAAGTTGGGAGGCGAAACATTAAGCCCATATCTTTCTCTGTGTTCGATGGATGCTATTTGTTCTAAAAATATGCTTTGAGTGGTAGCAATCATGGAAGACTATATGATAGTTGAGTATGTGGGATTTGCTAAATCAAAGCTCTTACATAGACCCTTCCTGAAAATAAGATGAATTGCAATTGTTTGATGACTGAGAACATAGTTTGTTAGTTTTCAAGAAGTTTATGGTCTATGCTTTAACATGTGAATAGCTTGTTAATTGATCATGACAAGTTTTATGAGATGAGCTACTGTTATGACATATAATGATGCTAGAAAAGGTGATTGAAATTATCGTTGATCAAACTTGTGCACCTTCTAGCATTCACACTTCATAAATTATTTCTTTTATCATTTACCTACTCGAGGACGAGCAGGAATTAAGCTTGGGGATGCTGATACGTCTCCAACGTATCTATAATTTATGAAGTATTCATGCTATTATATTATCTGTTCTGGAAGTTTATGGGCTTTGCTAAACACTTCTATATTATTTTTGGGACTAACCTATTAACCGGAGGCCCAGCCCAAATTGTTGTTTCTTGCCTATTTCAGTGTTTCGAAGAAAAGGAATATCAAACGGAGTCCAAACGGAATGAAACCTTCGGGAGAGTTATTTTTGGAGCGGAAGTAATCCAGGAGACTTGGAGTAGACGTCGGGGAAGCTTCGAGGAAGCCACGAGGCAGGGAGGCGCGCCCTACCCCCCTGGGAGCGCCCCCACCCTCGTGGGCCCCTCGTGGCTCCCCTGACCGACTTCTTTCGCCTATATATGTCCATATACCCTAAAAACATCGGGGAGCAGAATAGATCGGGAGTTCCAGCGCCGCAAACCTCCAGAGCCACCGCAAACCAATCTAGACCCGTTCCGGCACCCTGCCAGAGGGGGGAATCCCTCTCCGGTGGCCATCTTCATCATCCCGGCGATCTCCATGACGAGGAGGGAGTAGTTCACCCTCAGGGCTGAGGGGTATGTACCAGTAGCTATGTGCTTGATCTCTCTCTCTCTCTCTCTCTCGTTCTTGATTTGGCACGATCTTGATGTACCGCGAGCTTTGCTATTATAGTTGGATCTTATGATGTTTCTCCCCCTCTACTCTCTTGTAATGGATTGAGTTTTCCCTTTGAAGTTATCTTATCGGATTGAGTCTTTAAGGATTTGAGAACACTTGATGTATGTCTTGCCGTGCTTATCTGTGGTGATAATGGGATATTCACGTGATCTACTTGATGTATGTTTTGGTGATCAACTTGCGGGTTCAATGAACTTATGCATAGGGGTTGGCACACGTTTTCGTCTAGACTCTCCGGTAGAAACTTTGGGGCACTCTTTGAAGTACTTTGTGTTGGTTGAATAGATGAATCTGAGATTGTGTGATGCATACCGTATAATCATGCCCACGGATACTTGAGGTGACATTGGCGTATCTAGGTGACATTAGGGTTTTGGTTGATTTGTTTCTTAAGGTGTTATTCTAGTACGAACTCTATGATAGATCGAACGGATAGAATAGCTTCGAGTTATTTTACTACGGACTCTTGAATAGATCAATCAGAAAGAATAACTTTGAGGTGGTTCCGTACCCTACAATAATCTCTTCGTTTGTTCTCCGCTATTAGTGACTTTGGAGTGACTCTTTTTTGCATGTTGAGGGATAGTTATATGATCCAATTATGCTATTATTGTTGAGAGAACTTGCACTAGTGAAAGTATGAACCTTAGGCCTTGTTTCCTAGCATTGCAATACCGTTTACGCTCACTTTTATCACTAGTTACCTTGCTGTTTTCATATTTTCAGATTACAAAAACCTATATCTACCATCCATATTGCACTTGTATCACCATCTCTTCGCCGAACTAGTGCACCTATACAATTTACCATTGTATTGGGTGTGTTGGGGATACAAGAGACTCTTTGTTATTTGGTTGCAGGGTTGCTTGAGAGAGACCATATTCATCCTACACCTCCCACGGATTGATAAACCTTAGGTCATCCACTTGAGGGAAATTTGCTACTGTCCTACAACCATCTGCACTTGGAGGCCCAACAACGTCTACAAGGATAAGGTTGCGTAGTAGACATCAATGTTCCAAGAGCTGAGAATGGTTTTCCAAGCTCATGCCCGGGTCGAGAGATATGAAGTCTTCGACAAGTTCTTCAGTTGTAAGATGGAGGAAAATAGTTCTGTCAGCGAGCACATACTCAAAATGTCTGGTTTGCACAACCGCTTGTCTCAGCTGGGAGTTAATCTTCCAGATGACTCGGTCATTGACAGAATCCTCCAGTCGCTTCCACCTAGCTACAAGAGCTTTGTGATGAACTTCAATATGCAAGGGATGGAGAAGACCATTCCTGAGTTATATTCGATGCTGAAATCAGCGGAGGTGGAGACCAAAAAGGAACATCAAGTGTTGATGGTGAATAAGACCACTAGTTTCAAGAAAGGCAGGTGTAAGAAGAACTTCAAGAAGGACGGCAAGGGAGTTGCTGCGCCCGGTAAGTCAGATGCTGGGAAGAAGCCAAAGAATGGACCCAAGCCTAAGACTGAGTGCTTTTATTGCAAGGGAAATGGTCACTGGAAGCGGAACTGCACCAAGTACTTAGCGGATAAGAAGGCCGACAGCGTCAAAGGTATATATGATATACATGTTATTGATGTGTACCTTACCAGCGCTCGTAGTAGCTCCTGGGTATTTGATACCGGTGCGGTTGCTCACATATGTAACTCAAAACAGGAGCTGCAGAATAAGCGGAGACTAGCGAAGGACGAGGTGACGATGCGCGTCGGGAATGGTTCCAAGGTCGATGTGATCACCGTCGGCACGCTACCTCTACATCTACCTTCGGGATTAGTTTTAAACCTCAATAATTGTTATTTAGTACCAGCTTTGAGCATGAACATTGTATCTGGATCTCGTTTGATACGAGATGGCTACTCATTTAAATCCGAGAATAATGGTTGTTCTATTTGTATGAGAGATATGTTTTATGGTCATGCCCCGCTGGTCAATGGTTTATTTTTATTGAATCTCGAACGTGATGTTACACATATTCATAGTGTGAATGCCAAAAGATGTGAGGTTGATAATGATAGTCCCACATACTTGTGGCACTACCGCCTTGGTCATATTGGTGTCAAACGCAAGCAGAAACTCCATACAGATGGACTTTTGGAGTCTCTTGATTATGAATCATTTGACACGTGCGAACCATGCCTCCTGGGCAAGATGACCAAGACTCCGTTCTCCGGAACAATGGAGCGAGCAACCAGCTTGTTGGAAATAATACATACTGATGTATGCGGTCCAATGAGCGTTGAGGCTTGCGGTGGCTATCGTTATGTTCTCACCCTCACTGATGACTTAAGTAGATATGGGTATGTCTACTTAATGAAACACAAGTCTGAGACCTTTGAAAAGTTCAAGGAATTTTAGAGCGAGGTAGAGAATCAACGTGACAGAAAAATAAAGTTCTTACGATCTGATCGTGGAGGAGAATATTTGAGTCACGAGTTTGGCACGCACTTAAGGAAATGTGGAATTGTTTCACAACTCACGCCGCCTGGAACACCTCAGCGTAATGGTGTGTCTGAACGTCGTAATCGCACTCTATTGGATATGGTGCGATCTATGATGTCTCTTACCAATCTACCGCTATCATTTTGGGGTTATGCTTTAGAGACTGCTGCATTCACTTTAAATAGGGCACCGTCTAAATCGGTTGAGACGACACCGTATGTATTATGGTTTGGGAAGAAACCTAAGCTGTCATTTCTGAAAGTTTGGGGATGCGATGCTTATGTCAAGAAACTTCAACCTGAAAAGCTCGAACCCAAATCAGAAAAGTGTGTCTTCATAGGATACCCTAAGGAAACTATTGGGTATACCTTCTACCTCAGATCCAAAGGCAAGATCTTTGTTGCCAAGAATGGATCCTTTTTGAAGAAAGAGTTTCTCTCGAAAGAAGTAAGTGAGAGGAAAGTAGAACTTGATGAGGTACCCCCTCTTGAACCGGAGAGTAGCGCAGCACATGAAAATGTTCCTGTGGTGCCTGCACCGACTAGAGAGGAAGTTAATGATGATGATCATGAATCTTCAGATCAAGCTGCTACTGAACTTCGTAGGTCCACGAGGACACGTTCCACACCAGAGTGGTACGGCAACCCTGTCCTGGAAATCATGTTGTTAGTCAACGGCGAACCTTCGAACTATCAAGAAGTGATGGCGGGCCCCGATTCCAACAAATGGCTTGAAGCCATGAAATCCGAGATAGGATCCATGTATGAGAACAAAGTATGGACTTTGGTGGACTTGCCCGATGATCGGCAAGCCATAGAGAATAAGTGGATCTTTAAGAAGAAGACTGACGTGGATGGTAATGTGACCGTTTATAAGGCTCGGCTTGTCGCTAAGGGTTATCGACAAGTTCAAGGAGTTGACTATGATGAGACCTTCTCACCCGTAGCTAAGCTGAAGTCCGTCCGAATCATGTTAGCAATTGCCGCATTCTATGATTATGAGATCTTGCAAATGGACGTCAAAATGGCATTCCTTCACGGTTTTCTTAAGGAAGAATTGTATATGATGCAGCCGGAAGGTTTTGTCGATCCTAAGAATGCTGACAAGGTATGCAAGCTCCAGTGTTTCATCTATGGGCTAGTGCAAGCATCTCGGAGTTGGAACATTCGCTTTGATGAAATGATCAAAGTGTTTGGGTTTATACAGACTTATGGAGAAGCCTGTATTTACAAAAAAGTGAGTGGGAGCTCTGTAGCATTTCTCATATTATATGTGGATGACATATTGTTGATGGGAAATGATATAGAACTTTTGGAAAGCATAAAGGCCTACTTGAATAAGTGTTTTTTGATGAAGGACCTTGGAGAAGTTGCTTACATATTAGGCATCAAGATCTATAGAGATAGATTGAGACACCTCATTGGTCTTTCACAAAGCACATACCTTGACAAGATATTGAAGAAGTTCAATATGGATCAGTCCAAGAAGGGGTTCTTGCCTGTATTGCAAGGTGAGAGATTGAGCGCAGCTCAGTGTCCGACCTTGGCAGAAGAAAGAGAAAAGACGAGTGTCATCCCCTATGCCTCAGCCATAGGATCTATTATGTATGCCATGCTGTGTACCAGACCGGAAGTGAACCTTGCCATAAGTTTGGTAGGGAGGTACCAAAGTGATCCCGGAATGGAACACTGGACAGTGGTCAAGAATATCCTGAAGTACCTGAGAAGGACTAAGGATATGTTTCTCGTTTATGGAGGTGCCGAAGAGCTCGTCGTAAAGGGTTACGTCGATGCTAGCTTTGACATAGATCTGGATGACTCCAAGTCACAAACCTGATACGTGTATATTTTGAATGGTGGGGCAGTCGGCTGGTGCAGTTGCAAGCAAAGCGTCGTGGCGGGATCTACATGTGAAGCGGAGTACATAGCTGCGTCGGAAGCAGCGCAGGAAGGAGTCTGGATGAAGGAGTTTATCACCGACATAGGAGTGATTCCCAATGCGTCGGGTGAGGTAGTCCTGGATTAGGGGGTCCTCGGACAGCCGGACTATAAACTTTGGCCGGAATGTTGGACTATGAAGATACAAGATTGAAGACTTCGTCCCGTGTTCGGATGGGACTCTCCTTTGCGTGGAAGGCAAGCTTGGCAATTCGGATGTGTAGATCTCCTCCCTTGTAACCGACTCTGTGTAACCCTAGCCCCCTCCAGTGTCTATATAAACCGGAGGGTTTAGTCCGTAGGACAAGAACAATCATAATCATAGGCTAGCTTCTAGGGTTTAGCCTCTACGATCTCGTGGTAGATCAACTCTTGTAATACTCATATCATCAAGATCAATCAAGCAGGAAGTAGGGTATTACCTCCATCGAGAGGGCCCGAACCTGGGTAAACATTGTGTCCCCCACCTCCTGTTACCATCCGCCTTAGACGCACAGTTCGGGACCCCCTACCTGAGATCCGCCGATTTTGACACCGACATTGGTGCTTTCATTGAGAGTTCCACTGTGCTATCACAACAAGGCTTGATGGCTCGTCTTGTTGTCAAGGACAACATTACCTCGGGGGAGCCCTGGCTGTAGGCCAAACTCTCCGATTAGGCGGCTTCGTCATGACCGCCCGTTCGGCCGTTGCGCCGATGATGACTTCTCGGGTCATCAAAAACAGCCTCCACATCGGCTCGGGATTCGCCGAGTAGATGGATCCAATGGAGCTCTCTTCCTTGAATGAGCTCTTGGATCGCATCGCCGCCCTGGGAGTCTCGCTAAGGACTATGATCGGATCGGGCTTAAACCCGACCAAAGGGAGATTAACTCTCCGCCGGTCACCCATCAGATAGCGGTGGTGGAGGAGCAACGCAGCGATTCTTCCTCTATCTTGAGGATGAACTATGTCTGGATTCCCGAGCTCTCCAAGTCGGATACCCATTTACGGGAGGACATGGCCCAAGCTTCGAACCTAGAATCGGACAGCAGGCCAGAAAAATTGGGCAACATCCCGGAGCCCGAACTGCCAAGTGATGACCCACAAGTATAGGGGATCTATCGTAGTCCTTTCGATAAGTAAGAGTGTCGAACCCAAAGAGGAGCAGAAGGAAATGATAAGCGGTTTTCAGCAAGGTATTCTGTGCAAGCACTGAAACAATAGGTAACAGATAGTTTTGTGATAGGATAATTTGTAACGCACTAGTAGGAAATGGGGCTTTTACCCCGGTTCATAAGGGCCTTTAGTCCCGGTTCTGGAACCGGGACTAAAGGGTCGTTACTAATGCCCTAGCCCTTTAGTCCCGGTTCTTACACGAACCGGGACTAAAGGCCGTCCACGTGGCCGGTGGGGGGAGCCCAGGCAGGAGGGCCTTTGGTCCCGTTTGGTGCCACCAACCGGGACCAATAGGCATCCACGCGTCAGCACCTGGCAGGAGCTGAGGTTTTTGTTTTTTTGAAAGGGGGTGCTTTAGGGGTTTTGGGGGGTTAATTTAAGTGTTTCATATATTGTGTTAGCTAGCTAATTAATAGAGAGAAGTGTCCTCTCTTATCTCCGTGCTTGGTCCGCTACGTACTATATACATATGGAGAGGAGTAGACACGCTAGCTAGTAATCAAATGAAGGAAACAGAAGATCGTCATGAACATATGCATACAGAGAGAAGTGCTATCGACCACCTCTCCTTCTCCGAGAGATTGGTCGAACAACAAGTTCTCGTATATCTATCCGACACTACCGGCTACATATATACAATAATTATCTCTTACAATACAATCTCCTAATTAAATTGTATGAACACAGGGTCCACATAGTATTCTCCGTTTTCAGCGATCACGTGGTCAAGGAAGAATGCCGCCAATTCCTCTTGAATTCCTCGCATACGATCTTCTGCTAGGAGTTGATCCCGCTTCCGAAAAATCTAATTTGAAGAAGGGGGTCAATACATATATATATGAATAAATGAAACTCAACACAAATGATGGTAATAAAATAAATTTGTGAATATTATTGCTTACGCACTTCATATTGTTCTTCAGTGTAGCCCCGCTCACAGGTCGTGTAGCGGATGGACTCGCAAACGTAGTATCCACAGTAATTATTCCCGGGTTCCTGCCACAACCACTTTACAAGAAATAGAGGTCAATCTAACTGATAAGCAAGCATGCTAAATGGTATTGATCAAACTAGCGCTTGAATCACTAGGAGATGCGCGGAACATGCTACTATAGTACTTACTTTCGGGTGTTTAAATTGCAGCTTCTTCGGCAGTCCCGGAGCTTTTGAGGTGAATTTTCTCCAAACCCTGCCAGACAAAGAAAACAATTACTTGATATCAGGAAATGAACAAAGTTGCTGATATGGTGGATAATGATCGATTTAACTTACTTCTGGAGCATTTGAGTCATGTTCGCATAGTCCTGGGGATCTTTTCGTTTCGAGTCTAAGACGGTTACTACTCCCGGCTCAAGCTTAATCTCTAGGAGAATATAGTGGAAGCTGCGCATGCATGCATAAGTCATCAATTACATTACCATAACCTGGACTAATAAGGGAAACCGAATATGCACAAGACAGTAACACTCACTTGAAGTTGTAAGGAAAGAGTATTATATCTTTGTTTTGATTTAATACCAACGATTGTAGCAAGTTGGCCTCGGCTTCTTTGGGATTTTTTTCAACCGTATATGCATCTATGAGATTTGTGTTAATGAACCCAATATCACCGATTTGTCTTTTCTTCAATTCGGTGATCTTCAATCTGCATAATATAGTGAGGATAAGTATAAATACATGCAATGAAAGAGCTGACCTATATAGAGAGACTTAATGACAGAAGTAGTACTACTTACAGATAGTAGCAAGTGATCGTTGTTTTATCGAGGGACTTTAGATTGTAAAACTAGAAGAAATCCTCAAATGGAACATTCAGCAGTTCAATTCCAACGAGGTCATGCTCCGGCTTAACTCTCAACGTCAAAGTACTCATCCCATCAGACTCTCTGCAGGTTTTCATGTACCAATCATGTAGTCTTCGCATCATCGTGCTTAGAGATCTGACATCTTTGACGAGAGGCTTCCCGTAATGGTATTTGTGGTTGTCCACCTCCATGATTTCATAATGTACATCGTCGGGCAGGTAATCTCCAAGATTGCTATAACCGGGCACCATACCCGGATCATTAGCGACGATGTCTTTTGACACCTTGAGCGGGGGGCACGATTGGTTCGCTTGTTCGCCGAGCTGGGCAATTTTTTTCCCAGCTCGTCGTTCTTTCATCCTTTTATCGCTGACAGTACTTCCCGACCGCTCTGCTTCGGCATATGCCTTTCCAAGAACGCGCTCATAGTTGCCTCTTGGCGGAGACTTTGGTGGTTTTGTCAGGGCATCCAGAGTGCGCTTTGCTTTCACCGGATCTACCTTCTCCTCCTCGACTTTGGTGGTTTTGTCAGGGCAGCCAAAGAAGTTCTTCACTTCGGCTCGCACGATCTTCGCGTTCTCCTCCTCGGTCCTCTCATATGGTAACTTCTCTGGAGTCTTCAGAGAAGGACCGAATCTGTATTGCCTCCCGCCTCTGGCAGCTGTACTGCTAGACGCCGGCAGAGCAGACGGAGCGGCTGTCTTCTTTCCTTGCTTACGAGGCGGAGGAGAAGGACTACGACGCGCCGGAGCAGCCGCAGCGGCGGCGGGTCTCTTCCGCCCTTGCTGACGAGGCGAAGAAGGAGGAGGCTGGCTGCCCTGGCGCGCCGGCGCTGGCGGAGAAGGAGGCGGAGTGCCGCCACGCGCCGGAGAAGGAGGCGGAGTGCCGCCACGCGCCGGAGAAGGAGGCTGAGTGCCCCGATCACTCGCCGGAGGAGGAGGCGGAGGAGGAGGCAGAGGAGGAGGCGGAGTGCCCTTACTCGCCGGAGCCGTCCAGTTCGGAAGCTTGATGAGCTCCTTCCGCCATAGGCATGGAGTCTTCAGAGCTAAACCCAGCCGAGTCTCCCCTTCACCGGTAGGGTGGTCAAGCTGGAGGTCCTCAAATCCCTCCGTTATTTCATCCACCATCACCCTAGCATATCCTTCTGGAATCGGCCGGCAGTGGTAGGTTGCGCCGGGTTCAGTAGGTAAAACAGAGCCAACAGCCGCCTTGACTTTGAAGTTCTGCCATTCCGCCATAAGGTGGCAATGTTGAGACTCCGTGATAGCATCCACGGGGTAGCTAGGAGTAGCCGCATGCTCCAGCTGAGGCAGCTCGGTGGAAGCCACGCTGCTTCTACGCTGAGATGGCGGTGTAGCTTCGGGGGCAGTTTCGGCATCTCTATTGCCGTCTCATTCCTCTAGCACTTGAACCCTTTCGTGCAGACGCTGAATTTGGATCTGCTCCACTTTTTTCCTCCTCTCCTGGGTTTTGTAACCGCCCGCGTCCGGAAAACCAGCCTTCCACGGAACGGAGCCTGGCGTGCCTCGTGTCCGTCTAGGGTGCTCAGGATTCCCGAGGGCCATTGTGAGCTCGTCGTTCTCTCTGTCTGGAACGAACGTCCCTTGCTGCGCTGCATCGATATAGTGCTGAATCTTCTTGACGGGTATTGCAAGTTGCTCGTTCGTCCAACGACACCTCCCTGATACAGGGTCCAAGGTTCCGCCAGCCCCGAAGAACCAAGTCCGGCAACGGTCTGGCCAATTCATTGTCTGTGGTTCGATCCCTTTATCAAGCAGATCATTCTCAGACTTGGCCCACTTAGGCCGGGCTTTGAGGTAGCCACCTGACCCCGTGCGATGGTGAATCTTCTTCTTCGCAGCATTCATCTTGTTTGTCGCTGACATCTTGTTACTCTTTTCCGATGTCTTGTGGGCCACAAATGCGGGCCTGTGATCTCTGATCTTCTCATACCGGCCGATGAATTCAGGTGTCTCTTCTTTGTCGACAAACGTTTTCAGCTCATTCTTCCACCTCCTGAATAGGTCTGCCATCTTCTTAAGAGCATGAGACTTGATTAATTGCTCTATAACTGGCTTCTCCGGATCCTCCTCTAGCGGTAGGGTGAAATTTGCCTTCAACTCAGTCCAAAGATCATCTTTCTGCATATCATTGACATAAGACACCTCAGGGTCTTCCTTCTTAGGCTTATACCATTGGTGGATGCTGATCGGGATCTTGTCCCTAACTAGAACCCCGCACTGAGCAGCAAAAGCATCCTTTGTCCAGAGGGGTTCAATCGGTTGGCCGTCGCGCGCGATTGCTGTGATCTCAAACCTTTCATCCGAGCGCAACTTTCTCTTCGGGCCTCGTCTCTTTACCGCAGTTGTGCTCGATCCGGAGGGCTAGAAAAAAGAAGAAAGACGAGTGTTAATTAATATGTGTACATACCAAAACAATGAATGCATCAATTAGCTAGTCAGCACAGGCTTAACTAATATATTTACCTGGCCGGACTTTGTTCGGTCACCGGAGCCGTCACCACGGGCTCCTTCTTGCACCAGCATTGGGTCACCGGAGCCATCATAATCATGTCTTTCCTCCTCCACTCTTCGATCACCGCAGCCAGCTTCTTCACCCTGTTCTTCCAGACCATCATTGTCGTTAAGATACGACAAGATATCACCTCCGGCTAAGATTATGTCCCCCAACACCTCTTCTGCTTGCTCATCTCGTCCGTGCTCCATTGTTTCTGCAAATATTACAACATGGCAATTATTACACAAACATGACAGCAGGTGGATATATTAATTAGTGCAAACGTAGACCTAGCTTATTCCGGGTATTAGTTATCACGGTCGAGAGGGGGTATACATATCGACCGTCCATCATGTCGAAGTTATCTGGGAGGGAGTTATATATATCGACAACGACGACATACATACACGGGAAAATAATGTTATCGAGGAGGGGGTATATATCGACCCCCCCCACGTGTTGAAGTTATCGGGAGGGGGTTTTATATCGACAACGACGACATACATACACGGGAAAATAATGTTATCGAAGAGGGGGTATATCGACCCCCCCCTCGTGTTGAAGTTATATCCCCCCTCGTGTTGAAGTTATCGGGAGGGGGTAATATCGACAACGACAACATACATACACGGGAAAATAATGTTATCGGGGAGGGGGTATATCGACCCCCCCCCTCGTGTTGAAGTTATCGGGAGGGGTATATATCGACGACGACAGACCCGATAAAACATAAGAAAACGAAGAAGAAATAAAAAGAGGAGAGAAGAAGAAAGGAATAGATGAGAGGATTGAAGAAAAAAAAGAAGAAGAAAACAGAAGAAAAAAAAAGAGGAGAAGAAGAAAGGAATAGAGGAGAAGAAGAAAAAATAGAATATTTTCTAGTTTTTCTTCTTCTCCTCTATTCCTTTCTTCTTCTCCTCTTCTTTTTCTTCTTTTTTCCTCTTCTTATTTATATCTCCTCTTCTTCCTCTCCTCTTCTTCTTTCTTTCCTCTTCTTATTTTCTTCTTTCCTATCCTTCTTTTTCTTCTTCTTCCCTTCCTAGCTAGATATATAAAACTTTTCTAAAATTGTAACTTTTGCATATATAAAACTTTTCCATGTGGATCATCATTTCTCATATATATCGAATATATATCAATTGTCATATATAAAAACTTTCTATATATGAACTTATATAGGAAAGCCTTTAGTCCCGGTTCGTGGCACCAACCGGGACTAAAGGTGGGCATTAGTCCCGGTTGGTGCCACCAACCGGGACCAAAGGCCTCTTTTCAGCAGCCCAAAGGGCGGGAAGCGGCGGCCAACCGGGACTAAAGGGGGGGCATTGGTCCCGGTTGGTGCCACCAACCGGGACCAAAGGCCTTGCGCTGCCCGCGGCCAAAAGTTTAGTCCCACTGCGGCCTCGCTAGTTGAGAGGGGCTCGGAGTGGTTTATAAGCTCCACTGCGGCTGCCCTCTCGAGCTCCTCTCAAATGCAGGCTTACGGGCCTAATGTCACACTGTGCTGTCTGTTGGCCTATTGGGCCTTCTGCGGGCCTGAATCCTGGCCCAGGTTGGGTTTCTAGTCGTATTCAGGCCGTGGTGGCCCAATAGGTGGCAGTTTTTTAAATTTTTTGCATTATTTATTTTCTTTTGTTTTTTGCTTTATTTTTTAATTCTTTTTGCTTTTAGGTCAGCAAAATTATAAACTGTCTCTTAGTGCCATTAGTTTTAGAAAACATATAAACTTTCTATTAGTGCCATTAGTTCTTTATGAAAATTCTTTTTGCTGTATTTAGTTTTTTTATTTTCTTTTTTGCTATATTTATTAGCAGGCTTACGGGCCTAACCTCTCTGCACTCAGGGCTTATAAAGCATTTCAAATAAACTCTGAAAAGGTTGGAAGTTGGCATGGTATCATCATTTCATCCACATAGCATGTGCAAGAAAGTTGAGAGGGTTACGGCAAAAACTAGATGCACTTCTTGTACAAAACGGACAATGGTATCATACTCGTCTATTACAAAGTTGGCATGCTATCATCATAATAGTTGCGGGAGAAAGTCTTCACTTTTTCTTCGCTTGTGTCATTTGCTTATTGCGCCGTAACCATGGATAATCTTCATCGTTTATCAGGATGCTTGGGTCAGCCTTGACTTTGAAGGGAGGAATTTCATGAAACTTTTCATAACCTTCAGACATGTCTGTCTTGCCCTCCACTCCCACAATGTCCCTTTTTCCTGAAAGAACTATGTGCCGCTTTGGCTCATCGTACCGCGATTTAGGGAGACCTATCTTATTAAGGCCAGGAATGAAGTCAACACAAAACCCAATGACATCCTCTGTTTGATGGCCCATGGAGATGCTTCCTTCTGGCCTAGCGCGGTTACGGACATATTTCTTTAGGACTCCCATGAACCTCTCAAAGGGGAACATATTGTGTAGAAATACGGGCCCCAGAATGACAATCTCGTCGACTAGATGAACTAGGATGTGCGTCATGATATTGAAGAAGGATGGTGGGAACACCAGCTCGAAACTGACAAGACATTGCGCCACATCACTCCTTAGCCTTGGTATGATTTCTAGATCGATCACCTTCTGAGAGATTGCATTGAGGAATGCACATAGCTTCACAATGGCTAATCGGACGTTTTTCGGTAGAAGCCCCCTCAATGCAACCGGAAGCAGTTGCGTCATAATCACGTGGCAGTCATGAGACTTTAGGTTCTGGAAATTTTTCTCTGGCATATTTATTATTCCCTTTATATTCGACGAGAAGCCAGTAGGGACCTTCATACTGAGCAGGCATTCAAAGAAGATTTCTTTCTCTTCTTTCGTAAGAGCGTAGCTGGCAGGACCTTCATACTGCTTCGGAGGCATGCCGTCTTTTTCGTGCAAACGTTGCAGGTCCTCCCGTGCCTCAGGTGTATCTTTTGTCTTCCCATACACGCCCAAGAAGCCTAGCAGGTTCACGCAAAGGTTCTTCGTCACGTGCATCACGTCGATTGAAGAGCGGACCTCTAGCTCTTTCCAGTAGGGTAGGTCCCAAAATATAGATTTCTTCTTCCACATGGGTGCGTGTCCCTCAACGTCATTCGGAACAGCTAGTCCGCTGGGACCCTTTCCAAAGATTACGTGTAAATCATTGACCATAGCAAGTACGTGATCACCGGTACGCATGGCGGGCTTCTTCCGGTGATCTGCCTCGCCTTTGAAATGCTTGCCTTTCTTTCGACATTGATGGTTGGTCGGAAGAAATCGACGATGGCCCAGGTACACATTCTTCCTGCTTTTGTCCAGGTATATACTTTCAGTGTCATCTAAACAGTGCGTGCATGCGTGGTATCCCTTGTTTGTCTGTCCTGAAAGGTTACTGAGAGCGGGCCAATCGTTGATGGTTACAAACAGCAACGCGTGCAGGTTAAATTCCTCATGTTTGTGCTCATCCCACGTACGTACACCGTTTCCATTCCACAGCTGTAAAAGTTCTTCAACTAATGGCCTTAGGTACACATCAATGTCGTTGCCGGGTTGCTTAGGGCCTTGGATGAGAACTGGCATCATAATGAACTTCCGCTTCATGCACATCCAAGGAGGAAGGTTATACATACATAGAGTCACGGGCCAGGTGCTGTGATTGCTGCTCTGCTCCCCGAAAGGATTAATGCCATCCGCGCTTAAACCAAACCATACGTTCCTTGGGTCAGCTGCAAACTCAGCCCAGTACTTTCTCTCGATTTTTCTCCACTGCGACCCGTCAGCGGGTGCTCTCAACTTCCCGTCTTTCTTACGGTCCTCACTGTGCCATCGCATCAACTTGGCATGCTCTTCGTTTCTGAACAGACGTTTCAACCGTGGTATTATAGGAGCATACCACATCACCTTCGCAGGAACCCTCTTCCTGGGGGGCTCGCCGTCAACATCACCAGGGTCATCTCGTCTGATCTTATACCGCAATGCACCGCATACCGGGCATGCGTTCAGATCCTTGTACGCACCGCGGTAGAGGATGCAGTCATTAGGGCATGCATGTATCTTCTGCACCTCCAATCCTAGAGGGCATACGACCTTCTTTGCTGCGTATGTACTGTCGGGCAATTCGTTATCCTTTGGAAGCTTCTTCTTCAATATTTTCAATAGCTTCTCAAATCCTTTGTCAGGCACATCATTCTCTGCCTTCCACTGCAGCAATTCCAGTACGGTACCGAGCTTTGTGTTGCCATCTTCGCAATTGGGGTACAGCCCTTTTTTGTGATCCTCTAACATGCGATCGAACTTCAGCTTCTCCTTTTGACTTTCGCATTGCGTCCTTGCATCGACAATGACCCGGCGGAGATCATCATCATCGGGCACTGGTTCCTCTTCATCTTCAGCAGCTTCCCCCCTTGGAGCATCATTGGGCACAACGTCTGGTTCCTCTTGATCTTCAGCAGCTTCCCCCGTTGCAGCATCATTGGGCACATCGTCTGGTTCCTCTTGATCTTCAGCAGCTTCCCCCGTTGCAGCATCACCGTATTCAGGGGGCACATAGTTGTCATCGTCCTCTTCTTCTTCGCCGTCTTCCATCATAACCCCCATTTCTCCGTGCCTTCTCCAAACATTATAGTGTGGCATGAAACCCTTGTAAAGCAGGTGGGCATGAAGGATTTTCCGGTCAGAGTAAGACTTCGTATTCCCACATGTAGGGCATGGACAACACATAAAACCATTCTACTTGTTTGCCTCAGCCACTTCGAGAAAATCATGCACGCCCTTAATGTACTCGGAGGTGTGTCTGTCACCGTACATCCATTGCCGGTTCATCTGCGTGCATTATATATAATTAAGTGTGTCAAAAACCATTACAGAACATCATGAATAGATAATTAAGTGACCAAATTAATAGAAGTTCATCATCACATTAGAACCAAAGTACATACATAGTTCTCATCTAACAACATATATATAGCTCTCCAGAGCATCTAATTAATTAAACCATACATTGAAACTATGTAAAACATTTCAATGCGAAAACAAATGCGATCATAATCGCAACCAAGGTAACAATTGATCCAACGGCATAATGATACCAAGCCTCGGTATGAATGGCATATTTTCTAATCTTTCTAATCTTCAAGCGCATTGCATCCATCTTGATCTTGTGATCATCAACGACATCCGCAACATGCAACTCCAATATCATCTTCTCCTCCTCAATTTTTTTTATTTTTTCCTACAAGTAATTGTTTTCTTCTTCAACTAAATTTAACCTCTCGACAATAGGGTCGGTTAGAATTTCCGGTTCAACCACCTCCTAGATAAATAAAATCTATGTCACGCTGGTCGGTATATTTGTCATAAACAATAAATGAATCAAATAGTTATAAAAAGATAATATATACCACATCCGAATCATAGACAGGACGAGGGCCGACGGGGGCGGATACCAAAACCATCGCACTATGTAATAAGAAGGAATAAAATAGTAAGAAAATTAGACAAGTATCTATCTAAAGTAAGAATTTTTTTCTTTCAAAAAGAAGATAAGAACAAGAGGCTCACCACGGTGTTGCCGGCGACGAGATCGGCGCGGGCGGTCGACGGCGGTGAAGACGGGAATGGGACGTGACGGGCCGCTAAACCTAGACAAATCTCGAGGAAAATGGAGCTTTGAGGTCGAGCTTCGAGAGGACAAAGCTTAACTAGTGTGGCTCGGGCATTTCATCGGACACCTCATGTGCATAGGAGGTGAGCTAGAGCACCACAAAGCCCTCCCCTCGCCGGCCAGAGAAAAACAGAGCACTCCAGTGCTCTGCTCGCGGACGAGGGGTATATATAGGCACATCATTGGTCCCGGTTCGTGGCATGAACCGGTACTAAATCCGGGCCTTCTGTCTCGGTTCATGCCAAGAACCGGGACAAATGGTTGTGGGCCAGGAGCGAGGACCATTAGTCCCGGTTCGTGGATCGAACCGGGACAAATGGTTCCATACGAACCGGGACCAATGCCAACGAGGCCCCGGCCGGCCCCCTGGGCTCACGAACCGGGACCATTGCTTACATTAGTCCCGGTTCGTGACTGAACCGGGGCTAATGTGAAAACTGCCCTGTGACCAAAGCCCAGTTTTCTACTAGTGACGAGCAACAAGTAACAAAAGTAGATAAAGTGCAGCAAGGTGGCCCAATCCTTTTTGTAGCAAAGTACAAGCTTGGACAAACTCTTATATAGAGAAAAGCGCTCCCGAGGACACATGGGAATTATCGTCAAGCTAGTTTTCATCATGTTCATATGATTCGCGTTCGGTACTTTGATAATTTCATATGTGGGTGGACCGGTGCTTGGGTGCTGCCCTTACTTGGACAAGCATCCCACTTATGATTAACCTCTATTGCAAGCATCCGCAACTACAACAAAAGTATTAAGGTAAACCTAACCATAGCATGAAACATATGGATCCAAATCAGCCCCTTATGAAGCAACGCATAAACTAGGGTTTAAGCTTCTGTCACTCTAGCAACCCATCATCTACTTATTACTTCCCAATGCCTTCCTCTAGGCCCAAATAATGGTGAAGTGTTATGTAGTCGACGTTCACATAACACCACTAGAGGATAGACAACATACATCTCATCAAAATATCGAACGAATACCAAATTCACATGACTACTAATAGCAAGACTTCTCCCATGTCCTCAGGAACAAACGTAACTACTCACAAAGCATATTCATGTTCATAAGCAGAGGGGTATTAATATGCATATAGGATCTGACATATGATCTTCCACCAAATAAACCAACTAGCATCAACTACAAGGAGTAATTAACAGTACTAGCAACCTACAGGTACCAATCCCAGACTTGAAGACAAGAATTGGATACAAGAGATGAACTAGGGTTTGAGAGGAGATGGTGCTGATGAAGATGTTGATGGAGATTGCCCTCTACCGATGAGAGGACCGTTGGTGATGACGATGGAGATGATTTCCCCCTCCCGGAGGGAAGTGTCCCCGGCAGAACAGCTCTGCCGGAGCCCTAGATTGGTTGCGCCAAGGTTCCGCCTCGTGGCGGCGGAGTCTCGTCCCGAAAGGTTGCTTATGATTTTTCCTCAGACGAAAGACTTCATATAGCAGAAGCTGGCCACCGGAGGGCCAACAGGGGGCCCACGAGGCAGGGGGCGCGCCCTGGGTGGTAGGGCGCGCCCCCCACCCTCGTGGCCAGGTGGGGCCCCCTGACGTGCTTCTTCCGCTCAATATTTTTTATTATTTCCAAAAATAACTTTTGTGGAGTTTCAGGACTTTTGGAGTTGTGCAGAATAGGTCTCTAATATTTGCTCCTTTTCCAGCCCAGAATTCCAGCTGCCGGCATTCTCCCTCCTTATATAAACCTTGTAAAATAAGAGAGAATAGGCATAAGTATTGTGACATAATGTGTAATAACAGCCCATAATGCAATAAATATCGATATAAAAGCATGATGCAAAATGGACGTATCAACTCCCCCAAGCTTAGACCTCGCTTGTCCTCAAGCGAAAGCCGATAACGATAAATATGTCCACATGTTTAGAGGTAGAGGTGTCGATAAAATAAAATACGGACATGAGGGCATCATGATTATTCCCGTAACAGCAACATATATGGACGTTGTCATATGATTTCTTATGCTCAAGTAATAATCTATTCACAATGCAAAGTATGAATCAGAAACTTTATTGAGAACCAACAAACTATAATCTTGGTCATTGAAGCAATTGCAATTTATCATAACATCAGAAAGAGTCTATGTCAGAGCTATCTAGCAAGTCCACATACTCAACTATCATTTAGTCTTTCATAATTGCTAACACTCACGCAATACTTGTGGTTATGGATTTTTAATCGGACACAGAGAAAGATAGGGGCTTATAGTTTCGCCTCCCAACCTTTTACCTCAGGGGTAATGTCAACAATAATAACTCATGCTAACCCACATCCAATTAGATATATGTATCAGGATCTTTCCAACATCCTGTGCTTGCCAAAGGATAAAATATAAAAAGGAAAGGTGAAGATCACCATGACTCTTGCATAAGGTAGAAGAAAATAGTAAAAGATAGGCCCTTCGCAGAGGGAAGCAGAGGTTGCCATGCGCTTTCAGGGTTGGATGCACAAAATCTTAATGCAAAAGAACGTCACTTTATATTGCCACTTGTGATATGAACCTTTATTATGCATTCCGTCGCTTTTATTTCTTCCACATCACAAGATCGTATAAAGCTTATTTCCTCCACACCAATCAATCATACATATTTAGAAAGCAATTTTTATTGCTTGCACCGATGACAACTTACTTGAAGGATCTTACTCAAACCATAGGTAGGTATGGTGGACTCTCATGGCAACACTGGTTTAAGGGTTTTGGAAGCACAAGTAGTATCTCTACTTGGTGCAAAGAATTTGGCTAGCATGAGGAGGAAAGGCAAGCTCAACATGTTGGATGATCCATGACAATATACTTTATCTCAGATATAAGAAAACATAACTCATTACGTTGTCTTCCTTGTCCAACATCAACTCTTTAGCATGTCATATTTTAATGAGTGCTCCCAATCATAAAAGATGTCCAAGATAGTATATTTATATGTGAAACCTCTCTTTCTTTATTACTTCCTATTAATTGCAACGATGACCAAAGCCACGTTTGTCAACTCTCAACAACTTTTAATCATCATACTCTTTCTATGTGAAGTCATTACTCTCAATAAGATCAATATGATATTTTTATTCCTTTTTATTCTTTTCTCTTTTCTTTTATTCACTCAAGATCATAGCAAGATAATCAAGCCCTTGACTCAACACTAATCTTTATTATATAGCTCACGGACTCGATTACATAGAAGGGATCATAAAGCAAAACTCAAAACTAGATCATACCAAAACTTTATTCTACTAGATCAAGATACTACTAAAAGGGTCGAACTAAGAAAAACGGTAAAGATAGGAGTGTGATGGTGATACGATACCGGGGCATCTCCCCCAAGCTTGGCAGTTGCCAAGGGGAGTGCCCATACCCATGTGATTATATCTCCTTTGCTGGTGAAGGGATTGTTGATGATGTAGGCTTGTCGTCCATCTTCCAAGGCATAGGCTCACCGTCATAGAAGGATGATCGAGTCTCCGGGATCCTTAAATCTGCAGCCAAACTCATCCTTTTGAATCTATATTCATACTCACAGTTTTGGTTTTGCAGGTCATAGATTTGGGCTTGGAGGTGCTCGATTTTCTCGTGGAGCTTGAAGATGGCCTCCCCAATGTCCTTGGCATCCAGCTTGTGGTTGTTAGTGAACTCAGTGATCATTATGTGATTGGAGTCAAGTCCACGCTCCACCATCTCCTGGCACTTGAAAACTTGTTGCTCCATTGCTTCAAGCCTTGTCTCCACGCTTCCGGTCCTCTGTGGTCCCTCAACATCGCGGATGTGCAGCAACCCATCACACATCTCAATGGTTTGAGGGTGTTGCAGCACCTCCACGAGGTAGGGGTTGATGACCTTCTCGAAGAACTTGTCCTTGGGGGCACTTGGAGACGTCATGATGATCTAGATCCGTCAGAGAAACAGCTCGAAACAAGAACAGAGGATAATTGCGTGATACGGTGGTCAAAACCATCGGGAGAATATATAATGAATTTTTACCGACCAAAATACGTAACGTGCAAGAAAACGGAGTCCAGAGAGCACACGAGGTGCCCACGAGGTAGGGGGCGTGCCTAGTAGGGTAGGGCGCGCCCTCCACCCTCGTGGAGCCCTCGTGTCCTTCCCGGACTGCTTCTTATTTTTCTATTTTTCTAAATATTCCAAAACAAAGAAATATTGCCTTTAGAACTGTTTTGGAGTCGGTTTACTTACCGTACCACATACCTATTCCTTTTCGGAGTCTGAAACGTTCCGGAAAGTGCCCCTTATGTATTCCTCCGGGGTTACGGTTTCAATAACATTGGTTTCAACATTTATAGGATTACCTGAGATATAATGTTTGATTCTTTGACCGTTCACCACCTTCGGATTTGTGCCTTCAAAGTTGTTGATTTTTATGGCACCGAAACGATAGACCTCCTCGATAACGTAAGGGCCTTCCCATTTAGAGAGAAGTTTTCCTGCAAAAAATCTTAAACGAGAGTTGTATAGCAATACATAATCGCCTATATTAAACTCACGCTTTTGTTTTCTTTTGTCATGCCATCTTTTAACTTTTTCTTTAAATAGCTTGGCATTTTCATAAGCTTGGGTTCTCCATTCATCAAGTGAGCTAATGTCAAATAACCTCTTTTCACCGGCAAGTTTGAAATCATAATTGAGTTCTTTAATAGCCCAATATGCCTTATGTTCTAGTTTGAGAGGTAAGTGACATGCTTTTCCATAAACCATTTTATACGGAGACATACCCATACGATTTTTATATGCAGTTCTGTAGGCCCATAATGCATCATCAAGTTTCTTGGACCAATTCTTTCTAGATCTATTGACAGTCTTTTGCAAAATTAATTTGAGCTCTCTATTACTCAATTCTACTTGGCCACTAGACTGTGGGTGATAAGGAGATGCAATTCTATGATTAACGTCATACTTAGCAAGCATTTTACGAAAAGCACCATGAATAAAATGTGAACCACCATCAGTCATTAAATATCTAGGGACTCCAAACCTCGGAAAAATAACTTCTTTAAGCATTTTAATAGAAGTTTTATGATCAGCACTACTAGTTGGAATAGCTTCTACCCACTTAGTAACGTAATCAACAGCAACTAAAATATGTGTATATCCATTAGAGGCAGGAAAAGGTCCCATATAATCAAAGCCCCAAACATCAAATGGTTCAATAACAAGTGAATAGTTCATAGGCATTTCTTGACGTCTACTAATATTAGCAATTCTTTGACACTCATCACAAGACAGGACAAACTTACGGGCATCCTTCAAGAGAGTAGGCCAATAAAAACCGGATTGCAATACCTTATGTGCAGTTCTGTCTCTAGCGTGGTGTCCTACATATGCCTCGGAGTGACACTTGCGTAGGATCTGTTCCTGTTCATGCTCAGGTACACAACCTCTAATAACACCATCTACTCCCTCTTTATAAAGATGTGGGTCATCCCAAAAGTAATGTCTCAAATCATAGAAGAACCTTTTCTTTTGCTGGTATGTAAAACTAGGTGGTATAAATTTAGCAACAATATAATTAGCATAATCAGCATACCATGGAGCAGTACGAGAAGCATTTATGACATTTAATTGCTCATCAGGAAAGCTATCATCAATAGGTAGTGGGTCATCAAGAACATTTTCTAACCTAGACAAGTTGTCTGCAACGGGGTTCTCAGCTCCCTTTCTATCAACAATATGCAAATCAAATTCTTAGCAAGAGAACCCATCTAATAAGTCTAGGTTTAGCATCTTTCTTTTCCATAAGATATTTAATAGCAGCATGATTCATGTGAATAGTTACTTTGGAATCAACAATATAAGGTCTGAACTTATCACATGCAAATACAACTGCTAAGAATTCTTTTTCAGTAGTAGCATAGTTTCCTGGAGCATTGTCTAGAGTTTTACTAGCATATTGAATAACATTTACTTTCTTATGAACTCTTTTCCCTAGAACAGCACCTACAGCATAATCACTAGCATCACACATAATTTCAAAGGGTAAATTCCAATCAGGTGGCTGAACAATAGGTGCAGAGATCAATGCTTTCTTAAGTATTTCAAATGCTTCTACATAGTCATCATCAAAGACAAATGGTATATCTTTTTGTAATAAATTAGTTAGAGGCCGAGAATTTTTTGAGAAGTCCTTAATGAACCTCCTATAAAAACCGTCGTGACCAAGGAAACTTCTTATACCTTTGATGTCCTTGGGACATGGCATCTTTTCAATAGCATCAACCTTGGCTTTATCAACTTCAATACCTCTTTCAGAAACTTTATGCCCCAAGACAATACCTTCATTAACCATAAAGTGGCACTTTTCCCAATTCAAGACAAGATTAGTTTCTTCTCATCTCTGCAAAACTCGGTCAAGATTGCTTAAGCAATCATCAAAAGAGGATCCATGGACGGAGAAGTCGTCCATGAAAACCTCACAAATCTTTTCACAAAAGTCAGAGAATATAGCCATCATGCATCTTTGAAAGGTAGCAGGTGCATTACATAAACCAAAAGGCATACGTCTATAAGCAAAAGTACCAAAAGGGCAAGTAAAAGTAGTCTTTGATCGATCATCGGCTGACACGGGTATTTGAGAGAAACCAGAATAACCAGCTAGCAAGCAGAAATGTGTATGTTTAGATAATCTTTCTAGCATTTGATCGATAAAAGGTAGGGGGTAATGATCCTTTTTAGTAGCCTTATTTAATTTGCGGAAATCAATTACCATCCTATATCCTGTAATAATTATTTGCGGAATCAATTCATCTTTATCATTAGGAACGACGGTAATACCTCCCTTCTTAGGGACACAATGGACAGGACTTACCCACTGACTATCAGCAACGGGATAAATTATACCTGCCTCAAGGAGCTTTAGTATTTCCTTTCTTACCACTTCTTTCATCTTAGGATTCAGTCGTCGTTGATGATCACGAACTGGTTTGGCATCTTCCTCCAAATTTATTTTATGTTGACATAGAGTGGGACTAATGCCCTTAAGATCATCAAGAGTATATCCAATAGCAGCACGGTGCTTCTTCAGAGTTTTCAATAATCTCTCTTCTTCATGCTCTGAAAGGTTAGCACTAATAATAACAGGGTATATCTTTTTCTCATCAAGATAAGCATATTTAAGAGTATTAGGTAACGGTTTAAGCTCAAACACGGGATCACCCTTGGGTGGAGGAGGATCCCCTAGGATTTCAACAAGCAAATTGTGTTTCAGGATGGGTTCCTGTTTGAAGAATACTTCATCTATTTCCCTTCTTTCATTCATAAACATATCATTTCATGGTCTAGCAAATATTGTTCTAAAGGATCACTAGGAGGTACGGCAATAGAAGCAAGACCAATAATTTCATCCTTACTAGGCAATTCTTCTTCACGGGGTTGTCTACTAAATTTAGAGAAATTAAACTCATGAGACATATCACCCAAGCCTATAGTAACAACATCCTTTTCGCAGTCTATCTAGCATTAACTGTGTTCAAGAAGGGTCTACCAAATATTATGGGACAAAAGCTATCTTGTGGAGAGCCAAGAACAAGAAAATCAACAGGATATTTAGTTTTCCCACATAAGACTTCAACATCTCTAACAATTCCCATTGGTGAAATAGTATCTCTATTGGCAAGTTTAATTGTGACATCAATATCTTCTATCTCAGCAGGTGCAATATCATGCATAATTTCTTTGTATAAGTCATAAGGTATTGCACTAACACTAGCACCCATATCACACAAGCCATGATAATAATGATCTCCTATTTTAACAGAAATAACGGGCATGCCTACCACAGGTCTATGTTTATCTTTAGCACAAGGTTTGGCAATTCTAGCAGTTTCACCGCAGAAATAAATAACATGCCCATCAATATTATCAGCCAAGAGATCTTTAACAATAGCAATATTAGGTTCAACTTTAACTTGCTCAGGAGGTGTATAAGTTCTAATATTGCTTTTACGAACCACAGTTGAAGCTTTAGCATGATCCTTTATTCTAACAGGGAAAGGTGGTTTCTCAACATAAGAAGTAGGAACAATAGGATCATTATAAGTGATAGTCTTTTCTTCAACTTTAATAGGTGCAGCTACTTTTACTTCTATGGGAGGATGATATTTAAACCACTTCTCCTTATGGGGATCAACATAAGCAGCAAAAGATTCACAGAAAGAGGCTACTATCTCAGAGTCAAGTCCATATTTAGTGCTAAACTTACGGAAAACATCGGTATCCATAAAAGATTTAACACAATCAAACTTAGGTTTCATACCTGCCTCCTTACCTTCGTCGAGGTCCCAATCTTCAGAGTTGCGTTTAATTCTATCCAATAAATCCCATTTGAATTCAATAGTCTTCATCATAAAAGAGCCAGCACAAGAAGTATCGAGCATGGTGCGATTGTTTTCAGAAAGTCGAGCATAAAAACTTTGAATAATTATTTCTCTTGGAAGCTCATGATTGGGGCATGAATATAACATTGATTTAAGCCTCCCCCAAGCTTGAGCGATGCTTTCTCCTTCGTGAGGCCAAAAATTATATATATAATTGCGATCACGATGAACAAGATGCATAGGATAAAATTTCTGGTGAAATTCCAATTTCAATCGTTTGTAGTTCCATGATCCCGTATCATCACATAGCCTATACCATGTCGATGCATCTCCCTTCAAAGATAAAGGGAAGACCTTCTTCTTAATAACATCACCGGGTATACCTGCAAGCTTAAATAATCCACAAACTTCATCCACATAGATTAGGTGCTCATCAGGATGCTTTGTTCCATCTCCTGCAAAAGCATTAGCTAGCAGTTTTTCTAACATACCCGAAGGAATCTCAAAGTGGACATCTTCATTTTCAGTAGGTTCAGTAGGTTGAGGAGCAACTCTTTGCTCTACTGGCCGGGGTGAAGATACCCCGAACAAGCCCCTCAGAGGATTACTTTCCATAGTAACAAGTGACAGTAAATTTCAGCACACTATATAAATTTTTCCTTACCAAATTCCACCTACCAAAAGCGCTTCACTCCCCGGCAACGGCGCCAGAAAAGAGTCTTGATGACCCACAAGTATAGGGGATCTATCATAGTCCTTTCGATAAGTAAGAGTGTCGAACCGAACGAGGAGCAGAAGGAAATGATAAGCGGTTTTCAGCAAGCTATTCTCTGCAAGCACTGAAACAATAGGTAACAGATAGTTTTGTGATAGGATAATTTGTAACGAGCAACAAGTAAAAAAAGTAAATAAAGTGCAGCAAGGTGGCCCAATCCTTTTTGTAGCAAAGGACAAGCTTGGACAAACTCTTATATAGAGAAAAGCGCTCCCGAGGACACATGGGAATTATCGTCAAGCTAGTTTTCATCACGTTCATATGATTCGCGTTCGGTACTTTGATAATTTGATATGTGGGTGGACCGGTGCTTGGGTGCTGCCCTTACTTGGACAAGCATCCCACTTATGATTAACCTCTATTGCAAGCATCCGCAACTACAACAAAAGTATTAAGGTAGACCTAACCATAGCATGAAACATATGGATCCAAATCAGCCCCTTACGAAGCAACGCATAAACTAGGGTTTAAGCTTCTGTCACTCTAGCAACCCATCATCTACTTATTACTTCCCAATGCCTTCCTCTAGGCCCAAATAATGGTGAAGTGTTATGTAGTCGACGTTCACATAACACCACTAGAGGATAGACAACATACATCTCATCAAAATATCGAACAAATACCAAATTCACATGACTACTAATAGCAAGACTTCTCCCATGTCCTCAGGAACAAACGTAACTACTCACAAAGCATATTCATGTTCATAATCAGAGGGGTATTAATATGCATATAGGATCTGAACATATGATCTTCCACCAAATAAACCAACTAGCATCAACTACAAGGAGTAATCAACACTACTAGCAACCTACAGGTACCAATCCTAGACTTGAAGACAAGAATTGGATACAAGAGATGAACTAGGGTTTGAGAGGAGATGGTGCTGATGAAGATGTTGATGGAGATTGCCCTCTCCCGATGAGAGGACCGTTGGTGATGACGATGGCGATGATTTCCCCCTCCCGGAGGGAAGTGTCCCCGGCAGAACAGCTCTGCCAGAGCCCTAGATTGGTTCCGCCAAGGTTCCGCCTCGTGGCGGCGGAGTCTCGTCCCGAAAGGTTGCTTATGATTTTTCCTCAGACGAAAGACTTCATATAGCAGAAGATGGCCACCGGAGGCCCAACAGGGGGCCCACAAGGCAGGGGGCGCGCCCCCCACCCTCGTGGCCAGGTGGGGCCCCCTGACGTGCTTCTTCCGCTCAATATTTTTTATTATTTCCAAAAATAACTTTCGTGGAGTTTCAGGACTTTTGGAGTTGTGCAGAATAGGTCTCTAATATTTGCTCCTTTTCCAGCCCAGAATTCCAGCTGCCGGCATTCTCCCTCCTTATGTAAACCTTGTAAAATAAGAGAGAATAGGCATAAGTATTGTGACATAATGTGTAATAACGGCCCATAATGCAATAAATATCAATATAAAAGCATGATGCAAAATGGACGTATCACCAAGCTCGGAAACTCCTCTGCCCCTGGGTCGTAGATCGGGTCAGGGTTTGGACCTAAATCTACGCACCCACCCAGACATAAGTGATCTTTCCCACATTAGACAAGAGCCCCAAGAGACAGTACATCACTATTGGGCCAGATTCCTCCTTGTAATGAGCAAGGTCAAGGACTGTCGCGAGGAAGACGCAATTTCATTCTTTTGCAAAAATTGCACGGACAAGGGAATCCTCAACGCCATAAGTCGCCGTGACATAGCACACTTCACTGACTTGGCGGCCATAGTACGGAAGTACTGTGCAATGGAAAGCGCCTGGAAAACCCAAACAAAATTCTGGGATCCTCCGGCTCTCACTAAACCACCCGTCCGAACTAAAAGGGTGTACTCTCGTAAGTCACCCGATCTAATTACAAAGAAACCAAAGCCCACTACAGGGCACATAACAGTATTGGAGGGATGGCTCAATGGGCCATGCAAAATTCACAGTACACCAGATACCATGCCAACACACAGCCTTAGAGCATGTTGGATACTCCGGCAGGTGGCCAAGAGCGGCGAGGATCTCCTCATCAACAATACCACAGAGCATCATCCCATGGAAAATAACAATACAGTATTGACAGTCTTCAAGACTTTCGCCTCAAATAATAGGCGCAAGCGAGCACTCCGCAGCCTCGCCGAAGTCTACCACGTTGCAGCAATAAATCCATGGAACGATACGGCCATAACCTTCAATGCCAGTGACGAACCTCAATTCCGAACAGTCCGAGCACCAGCCGCTTTGGTCCTTAGTCCAATTGTGGACGGCTTCCGGCTTACTAAAGTGCTCATGGACGGTGGCAGCGGATTAAACCTCATCTATGAGGAGACTCTTAGCAAAATGGAAATAGACAAGAGCCGCATTGAGCAAAGCAGCACGACCTTCAGAGGAATCATCCCTAGTCGAGAGGCACGATGTGCGGAAAAAATCACACTAGATGTGGTATTCGGCACGCCCGAGAATTACAGGTCCGAAGAAATCACATTCCAAGTGGCCCCGTTCAGTAGCGGATACCACGCCCTTTTAGGGCGGGAGGCCTTCACGATCTTCCAAGCTATACCCCATTACGGGTACATGAAGCTCAAGATGCTCGGGCCCAATGGAATCATCACTCTAGCTAGTGATCCGGACATAGCACTCCGCACCGAAAATAAAACCGCCGCACTGGCCCTCGAGGTGTTATCTGAAGCCCTCGCGGCCGAAGAACTAACTGCGCTGCGCTCCATAGTGGACAGGGACGACGTGATACTCGACAAAAGACCCAAGTCCACCTCTTTTAAACCAGCGGACGAAATAGTCAAATTCCAGGTCCACCATACGGACCCTACAAAAACAGCATCCATCGGGGCACAGCTGAACCCCACAACAGACGCCGCACTGCGGGAGTTCTTGCGCGAGAATTGGGACATCTTCGTCTGGCATCCTTCAGACATGCCAGGAATCCCACGCAGGCTGGCCGAGCATAGCCTAAACATTCTAAAGGGATACAAGCCGGTCAAGCAGACTCTTCGGCGTTTCTCAGAGCCTAAGCGACAAGCCATGGGAGAGGAGCTAGCCAAGTTACTCGAGGCCGGATTCATTAGAGAAATAAAACATCCGGACTGGCTAGCAAACCTGGTAATGGTACCAAAGAAGGACAAATCCTGGCGCTTATGTGTCGATTTCAAGGACCTTAACAAGGCTTGCCCCAAGGATCCCTTCCCCCTCCCCCGCATCGATCAAATTATCGACGCTACCGCAGGACACGACTCATTGTGTTTCCTCGACGCATACTTCGGATACCATCAAATCAAGATGGCGGAGTCCGATCAAGCCGCAACGGCATTCATCACTCCATACGGCCCCTTCTGTTTTAACACCATGCCTTTCAGGCTCAAAAACGCCGGTGCAACCTATCAACGCATGATTCAGACATGCCTGGAAACACAAATCGGCAAAACAGTGGAGGCATACGTAGACGATGTGGTCATTAAAACCAGACACGTCGAATCCTTAATAGACGACTTGAGGCTCACGTTCGACAATCTCCGAACATATGACATCAAGCTCAATCCGGAAAAATGTGTTTTCGGCGTGCCCGCCGGAAAGCTCTTGGGCTTCATCGTTTCCAATAGAGGAATTGAAGCAAATTCGGCTAAAATCCGAGCTCTGTCACAGTTGGCTATCCCAACAGACCTCAAGCAAATCCAGAAACTAACTGGATGCGTGGCTGCCTTAAGCCGCTTTATCTCCTGATTGGGAGAAAAGGCACTACCTCTTTATCGCCTTCTTCGACGCACCGAACACTTCGAATGGACGGATGCGGCCACGGCCGGATTGGAAGAAATAAAAGCTGTCTTGGCCAGCAACCCAATCTTGGCCGCGCCAAATATCGGCGAACCAATGCTGTTATATATAGCGGCAACACACCAAGTTGTAAGCATAGTGCTTGTCCTCGAACGAGAGACGGACGGACATAAGTTCCCGCTTCAAAAGCCAGTATACTACGTATCCACTGTCCTCACTCCATGCAAATCACGGTACCCACATTATCAAAAGATAGCATACGCGGTCTTCATGGCATCCGGGAAACTACGACACTACTTTCAAGAGTGTTCAATTACGGTGGCTTCTGAAGTACCACTCAATGACATAATAAATAACCACGATGCCACGGGCCGGATTGCTAAATGGGCTATTGAGCTCCTCCCGTTCAACATAACATACAAACCACGGCGAGCCATTAAGTCACAAGTACTGGCTGATTTCGTCGCCGAATGGACAGAAGCCGAACTCCCTAAAGAGTACGGCGCGTACTTCAATTGGATCATGCACTTTGACGGCTCTAAGATGCTGGCTGGTCTGGGGGCAGGCGTCGTCCTGACCTCCCCCACCGGAGATACAGTCCAATACGTACTCCAAATATTATACACAGACTCCAACAATGCAGCAGAATATGAGGCCCTGTTGCATGGTCTCCGGATGGCAATCTCCATGGGCATTCAACGCCTAGAGGTGCGTGGGGATTCGAACCTCGCAATATCTCAAATAAACGGAGACTTTGACGCCAAGGACCCAAAAATGGCGGCTTACCGCAACGCCGTCCTCAAAATGTCAACTCGGTTCGAGGGGCTCGAATTCCACCATGTGGTCCGAGAAAACAATCAAGCGGCGGATATCCTCACCTGCATCGGCGCTAAGCGTGACCCGGTCCCACCTAATATCTTCTTGGAAAGGCTGTTTAAGCCATCCGTAGTGTGGGAAGGGGAGACCGGCAACAACAGTCCGGATCCGGCCACAACTCCCGATCCCGAACACTCTGATGTAATCGGAGGCTCTGCCACCGAAATAACACCTTCGGCCCACGTGATTATGGCTGTCATCGCCCCGTGGATAGAACCCTTCTTGGCCTACCTAACTAGGCAAGAACTTCCTGAGGACCCAAACGAGGAACGTCGCATTGTGCGGCAGTCTAGAGCCTACAAGGTCCACAAGGGAGAGCTTTATAAGAAAAGCGTTACCGGAGTACTTCAAAGGTGCATCTCCGAAGAGGAAGGACGACAACTTTTGGCAGAAATTCATGCTGGACTCGGCGGCCACCACGCCGCAGCTCGGGCCCTTGTAAGAAAGGCCTTCCGTACAGGTTTTTACCGGCCGACGGCCTGAGCAGACGCACAGGACCTCGTCCAACGTTGCGTCGGTTGCCAACTTTTTGCAAACCAAAGACATCTGCCACCTACCGCTCTCCGAACAATCCCCATTACCTGGCCCTTTGCGGTCTGGGGGCTTGATATGGTCGGACCCCTTAAAGGCGGAAGCCATAAGAAAAAGTACCTATTGGTCATGGTGGATAAATTCACCAAATGGATAGAAGCCAAACCAGTTAAAACGGCCGAGTCCGGACCAGTGATAGACTTCATATCCGGGGTCGTACACCGTTATGGTGTCCCCCACAGCATCATCACCGATAACGGCACGAACTTCTCAGCTGACGAGGTAAAAACTTGGTGCGGCAACATGGGCATTAAGCTCGATTATGCCTCCGTCTATCACCCCCAAACAAACGGTCAAGTTGAACGAGCAAATGGTCTTATTACGAGTGGCATTAAACCCAGACTAGTGCGATCCTTGAAGGAATCAGATACGCACTAGGTTGAGGAGCTCGACTTCGTACTATGGGGGCTGCGGACCACGCCAAATCGCACTACCGGATACACACCGTTTTTTATTGTGTACGGCGCAGAGGCGGTACTGCCATGCGACATCATTCAAGACTCACCTTGAGTGCGCATGTACAAAGAGAAAGAAGCCGAGCTTGATCGGCAGGACAGTTTAGATGCCCTGGAGGAGGAGCGTGACGTTGCAAAAGCCCGCTCCGCATTCTATCAGCAACAGGCTCGACGGTATCAAAGCAGAGAAGTACGGGCCAAAACTTATAACGTTGGCGAACTCGTTCTACGCCTACCAGAGAAGAAAAAGGACAAACTCAAACCCAAATGGGAAGGTCCCTTCATCATCGATAAAGTTCTCACCGGTGGAGCGTACCGTCTGCGCGATGCATCAGACAATCGACTCGATCCAAACCCATGGAACGCGGCCAGACTCCGAAGATTCTACGCCAGCGCCGGACTCTGTGTTCGTCTCCTTACCTCCGCCCCCTTTTTTATATATATATCCGCTATCTGTCTTTCTTTCTTTCTTCCCCTTTTCTTCATGGCCTTAAAATCTTAAAGTGTGTCTTGACTACACAATCTTGACGCGCCATGCGTGCTCATTATACCTGGGGGCTTCTTATACAGAAGCTTAATATAACTATGTTCCGGGCTCTATGCCCCCCGCACATGTGTTACTTTTCCACATGTACCTTTTCTTCGCCATTATATGCATCGATATGACTTAAGTTTTGGCCAAGCTGGGTTGCCGGGCTCTTGTGTTTATGCCCTACGTTCCCGTTAATTCGGCTAAGGCATAAGGGGAGCACCTCTGTGATTGTTACTGCCGGGTCAGCCGGATGTGTACCTCAGACTGGGTGAAGACGAAAGCTAGCATTCTTAAGGGAATATTTGGTCGGTGAACAAAAGATTACTTTTACTTATTTCAATACAAGCCCCAGATGTTTATATCCTGCGTCTCTTTTCGCAGTTCGGGCATGCACATTAATGCATGCGTACCCAGGGACAGGAACCCTTAACAGAACTATTCTCCCTGGAAGATGTTTCTTACTATCCATGTAATGTAACATAGCTAGTTGGGTACTTGTCTGTTCAAGCACTTATGACCCCTACGCCTGGTTTCCACGCGTACCCCGGTTTTTACATAACTGAGCGGGTATTTGGATACACTCCGGACTGTCGGGTCCGGAGGTCGAAGCGAAAAGGTCCGCCATGACAAATGATTTACAATTTGGCTAGGGACAATATATGTCACTTGAAGTACACAGTCATTTAGACTGACTAAATTCTTCTTCTATACCATCCAATAGGCTGTCTAGCCTACAATCCTGTTGGGAATACTTTGCGGCTAATTTCACCTGGTCATACACCAAACTGACAGGGATCTCTTTCCCGTCAGACCCCACAGGTCCGACTTCGGCCATATGGTTCGGGTCAGCCTTGGTATATCGAGTCTTCACCATGGCCCAGGCTTCCCTTACACCTTGTCGGCAGGCAGATATCTTCCACAATCGAAAGCGCCGCCGCGCTCCCTTGAGCATCTCTACGAGCTCCCCCATGCTTCCTGGCAGGGAGGCGGACGGCCACAAGGCCTGGGCAATGCCCTGCATCACCTGCCGAACTTGTTCGTGCAGTTGTGAGAGCTCTGGCAGAAGATCACCCGCACACCCGGGCATCTCCTCTGCAGGACGACCCGTCAGCATACCTACAGATATAACTCTTTTAGCCGGTTTCTTCGCCGAACTCTATAAAAGTTCGTTCAAGCACTTACTAAAAATGCCGCGTCGAAGCCTCTTATTCTCCTTTACGGAGTCAGCAAGCTAGGCCCGAACATCTTTCAGTTCAACGCCCAACCGGGTATTGGCATCTTAGAGATCATTTTTCTCCCGCCTAACCTGTTAAGCACGCGCTCGCCAGCCTTTAGCTGTCGTTGAGCATGTTGCTCATCCCCTCGCACGACCTACGGATTCACTTCGAGATCACCTGCAGAATCTATTGTTAGATTCGCAGGCATGCCGCATACTAACCGGTACATGTCATTCTTTTTGATAAAAACAAGTGTTACCAGATGGGGCCTTCTCGGACTCCTTCATTGCGGCAACTGCGGCCCGTAGCTGGGCTTTGCACTCCTCCAGCTCTTGAGACAACTGGGTATTCTTCTCCGTAAGAACCTATGCACATAATGATCCTTAAATCAGTTGTGTCAACTGTTTCAAGTCTCAGGGGCTACTGATATACATAATTATCAGATTTTCTTACCCGTATATCCTTTACGTACTGGTCCGTGGCTCTGGCAAGACCATTTTGAGCAGCTCGGATGTAAGTGTCCCCTGAGTTGAAGGCATCGAACGCCTCTTCAGAGGAGTACGGCCCGGCGACGCCTGTGATTCATGGCGCTCTCCACTTCGGAATTCGTAGCGGACAGCCTATCCGCATCCTCCGTAGGAGGAAAATCCGGTGTTGTCCCCACATTAGCATCTGCCCCTAAGTCCGGCTCTGGAGTCCGGCTGGTGGAGGCATGGCCGGCAGGCTCTCCGGACACGGTCCGGCGAGCGTTTTTTCTGCCAGAAACCATGGACGTTATTATATTCGAAAGACGACAACCACGGAGCAGGGTTTTTTCATACCTCTGTGACGGCGTCTCAGTCCTGACCGCCTTCCTTTTAAGCCTACCCGGCTTCGGTGCCCCTTGTTGATGAGACACCGCGGGTTCGGCATGGCGCCCCGAGGGCCTTCCCTGTAAAACGCAATATGTGTGCGGTGGGTAAAGTGCAAAGAAGGGATCCTTCTTGGAAGTTGGGACTCCGGTTTTACTTACATGCGATGCAGGGAGCAGGCCAGGATAATCAGCTATGATGGCCACCAAGGCACCGTCGCAGCTTAACTGATAGAACGTCCTATCGACGAGCTCCACAAATATGTCCGGATCTTCTTCGAGTCCGGGGTCGAGGGCCCGGTCAGGGTCCTCTGGCTGTGGAGACGGGCTGTGGACCTCCCTCACAGCTTTTCACAGTTCCTGCTATGAAATAGCAAGGTAAATATTTATGATGAAGAATGCGGGAAGGTCTGGAGTAAAAGGTAGCAGCTCACCCAGTTCGAGGGGTTGTACATGGAGAATCCATCCCGTGGCTTAATGCGGATGAACTCCTCTTCCTCTCCTTTGTACAAATCGGAAAGTATTTTCGCTAGAGCAGCGGCGGAGTCCGGACCTTTACGACCGCAGCGGGTGGCATCGTCTTCTCCATTGAAGTGCCACATGGGTTGTCCCCGATTTGAAGTGGCTGCACCCCCTGCATTATACATATTGACATGACCTCAATTATGGTCAATCCTGATTTGGCCAGCGCTTTTATCCGTCCCATCAGGTAAAGGACCTCTCTGTTATCTTCCTCCTGGGGGCTCTGAGGGCGCCAGCTGCGGCGTTTCTTCAAAGGGGCGTTATTGAACTCAGGAAGGCCCAACCGAATAGGGTCCGGAAGGGGGACGTCCTCCATATAAAACCACTCCGAAGGCTAGTCTTCAGACGTCTTCTTCGGAGTACCGGACAGGTATCCGGTCCCGGCGATGCGCCATACCTCGGCTCCGCCCACTTGATATATTGACCCCTCCTGTGTACGGGGTACGAGACAGAATAGCCTCTGCCATAGCTCGAAATGAGCTTCGCAGCCCAGAAACAGCTCGCAAAGGGCAACATAGCCAGCGATGTGTAATATGGAGGCGGGAGTAAAATTATGCAGCTGGAGACCGTAGAACTCCAGGAGCCCGCGGAGGAACGGATGGATTTGAAATCCAAGTCCCCTTAATAAGTAAGGGGTAAGGCATACCCGCTCCCCCATGGATGGGTTGGGAAAGCTCTCCGCTTGCTCCCCGCCATTGTAAGTGGCTAGTCCGGCTCGGACGGGGACCATATACGCTGGAGGGAGAAACCCCTGGGTCTGTAACTCTACTAATTGGCTGTGGGGGACAGAACACTTCTTCCAATTGCCTGGCTTAGTGCTACGGGAGCGAGAGGAGGAGTTGCGATGGCCGGCCATGATGGGATGGGTTTTTCCGGGCGCGCTCCGATGGATACTAGCTGTGAGAGGATGGTGTGGTCTGGATCTGGGGATCCCCGGCTCTTTAAATAGATGATTTGGTCACAGGATTAGGGTGGCAAGTGTAAAAATGCCCTGATTTCTCGCATTCGCTCGACACGTGGAAGATTGCCATTATTAGGCGCAGAAGCCGAGGAGTGCAACATTCATGGGAAGCCGGACACTACTCGACAGGTACTCTGGATTTGGAGAAGAACCCGCCTTCCAATGCCGAAGACAATCTGCGCGCCGGACTCATCGTCATTGAAGCCTGGTTCAGGGGCTACTGAGGGAGTCCTAGATTAGGGGGTCCTCGGACAACCGGACTATATACTTTGGCCGGACTGTTGGACTATGAAGATACAAGATTGAAGACTTAGTCCCGTGTCCGGATGGGACTCTCCTTTACGTGGAAGGCAAGCTTGGCAATTCGGATGTGTAGATCTCCTCCCTTGTAACCGACTCTGTGTAACCCTAGCCCCCTCCGGTGTCTATATAAACCGGAGGGTTTAGTCCGTAGGACAAGAACAATCATAATCATAGGCTGGCTTCTAGGGTTTAGCCTCTACGATCTCGTGGTAGATCAACTCTTGTAATACTCATATCATCAAGATCAATCAAGCAGAAAGTAGGGTATTACCTCCATCGAGAGGGCCCGAACCTGGGTAAACATTGTGTCCCCCGCCTCCTGTTACCATCCGCCTTAGAAGCACAATTCGGGACCCCCTACCCGAGATCCGCCGGTTTTGACACCGACATCGGGCCCAATGACTCTCTTCTATGACAACACTAGAGCTATTGCCATTGCCAAAGAGCCCAGGTTTCACAAGAAGACCAAGCACATCAAGTGCCGCTTCAACTCCATTCGTGAATATATTCAAGATAGAGACATAGATATTTGTAAAGTACATACGCATATGAATGTCGCAGATCCGTTGACCAAACATCTTCCATGAGCAAAACATGATCAGCACCAGAACTCTATGGGTGTTCGATTCATCACAATGTAACTAGATTATTGACTCTAGAGCAAGTGGGAGACTGATGGAAATATGCCCTAGAGGCAATAATAAAATGGTTATTATTATATTTCCTTGTTCATGATAATTGTCTATTGTTCATGCTATAATTGTATTAACCGGAAACCATAATACATGTGTGAATACATAGACCACAACATGTCCCTAGTGAGCCTCTAGTTGACTAGCTCGTTGATCAATAGATGGTTGTGGTTTCCTGACCATGGACATTGGATGTCATTGATAGCGGGATCACATCATTAGGAGAATGATGTGATGGACAAGACCCATTCCTAAGCATAGCATAAGATCGTGTAGTTCGTTTGCTAGAGCTTTTCTAATGTCAAGTATCATTTCCTTAGACCATGAGATTGTGCAACTCCTGGATGCCGTAGGAATGCTTTGGGTGTATCAAACGTCACAACGTAACTAGGCGACCATAAAGGTGCACTACAGGTATCTCCGAAAGTGTCTGTTGGGTTGGCACGAATCGAGACTGGGACTTGTCGCTCCGTATGACGGAGAGGTATCTCTGGGCCCACTCAGTAATGCATCATCATAATGATCTCAATGTGACTAAGGAGTTAGCCACGGGATCATGTGTTATGGAACGAGTAAAGAGACTTGCCGGTAACGAGATTGAACGAGGTATGTGGGATACCGACGATCGAATCTCGGGCAAGTAACATACTGATGGACAAAGGGAATTGTATACGGGATTGATTGAATCCCCGACATCGTGGTTCATCCGATGAGATCATCGTGGAACATGTGGGAGCCAATATGGGTATCCAGATCCCGCTATTGGTTATTGGCCGGAGAGGTGTCTCAGTCATGTCTGCATGGTTCCCGAACCCGTAGGGTCTACACACTTAAGGTTCGGTGACGCTAGAGTTGTAATGGGAATTGTATGTGGTTACCGAGAAGTTGTTCGGAGTCCCGGATGAGATCCCGGACGTCACGAGGAGTTCCGGAATGGTCCGAAGATGAAGATTTATATATGGGAAGTCCAGTTTCAGTCGCCGGAAAAGTTTCGGGGTTATTCGTAGTGTACCGGGACCACCGAAAGGGTTCCGGGGGTCCACCGGGTGGGGCCACCTACCCCGGGAGACCAAGTGGGCTGAATATGGGTGGGAACCAGCCCCCCTATTGGGCTGGTGCGCCCCCCAAGGGGCCCAAGGCACCTAGGGTTAAAACCCTAGGGGTGGGGGCGCCTCCCCCCACCAACTTGGGGGGCAAGCACCCCCTTGGCCGCCTCCCCCCTCTAGATGCATCTAGGGGGGCCGGGCCCCTCTCCCCTTCACCCTATAAATAGCAGGGGGATGGGAGGGCAGCCACACCTTATCCCCTGGCGTAGCCCTCCCCCCTCCTACACCACCTCCTCCTCCGTTGAGCTTGGCGAAGCTCTGCCAAAGAACCACGAGCTCCACCACCACGCCGTCGTGATGTCGGAGTTCTCCCTCAACTTCTCCTTTGCCCTTGCTGGATCAAGAAGGAGGAGATGTCCCCGGGCTGTATGTGTGTTGAACGCGGAGGCGCCGTCCGTTCGGCGCTGGATCGGATCTTCCGCGATTTGAATCACCGCGAGTACGACTCCATCAACCGCGTTCCTTGCAACGCTTCCGCTTAGCGATCTTCAAGGGTATGAAGATGCACTCCCTCTCTCTCGTTGCTAGCATCTCCTAGATTGATCTTGGTGACACGTAGGAAAATTTTGAATTATTACTATGTTACCCAACAAAAGCCCACCCTTTTCGCACCCTCTCTGCCCCGATCGCCGCCATCCCACCCTCTAATTCCTGCCCGTTTCGCAGTCCACCATCGCGATGGAGCCGGAGACAGTCGCCGTCACACGGGAGGAGTCGGGTGTGCTGGACATTCACAATACACGACACAACATATCACTGATACGTCTCCAACGTATCTATAATTTTTTATTGTTCCATGCTATATTATATTCTGTTTTGGACATTATTTGGCTTTATGATACACTTTTATATTATTTTTGGGACTAACCTATTAACCGGAGGCCCAGCCCAGAATTGCTGTTTTTTGCCTATTTCAGAGTTTCGCAGAAAAAGAATATCAAACGGAGTCCAAACGGAATGAAACCTTCAGGAACGTGATTTTCGGAACGAACGTGATCCAGAGGACTTGGACCCTACGTCAAGACATCAACCAGGAGGGCACGAGGTAGGGGGGCACGCCTACCCCCCCCCCCCCCCCCCAGGCGCGCCCTCCACCCTCGTGGGCCCCACGTTGCTCCACCGACGTACTCCTTCCTCCTATATATACCTACGTACCACCAAACTACCAGATACGGAGCCAAAAATCTAATTCCACCGCCACAACCTTCTGTACCCGTGAGATCCCATCTTGGGGCCTTTTCTGGAGCTCCGCCGGAGGGGGCATCGATCACGGAGGGTTTCTACATCAACACCATAGCCTCTCCGATGATGTGTGAGTAGTTTACCTCAGACCTTCGGGTCCATAGTTATTAGCTAGATGGCTTCTTCTCTCTTTTTGGATCTCAATACAATGTTCTCCCCCTCTCTCGTGGAGATCTATTCGATGTAACCTTCTTTTGCGGTGTGTTTGTTGAGACCGATGAATTGTGGGTTTATGATCAAGTTTACCTATGAACAATATTTGAATCTTCTCTGAATTCTTTTATGTATGATTGGTTATCTTTGCAAGTCTCTTCGAATTATCAGTTTGGTTTGGCCTACTAGATTGATCTTTCTTGCAATGGGAGAAGTGCTTAGCTTTGGGTTCAATCTTGCGGTGTCCTTTCCCAGTGACAGTAGGGGCAGCAAGGCACGTATTGTATTGTTGTCATCGAGGATAACAAGATGGGGTTTATATCATATTGCATGAGTTTATCCCTCTACATCATGTCATCTTGCTTAAAGCGTTACTCTGTTCTTATGAACTTAATACTCTAGATGCATGCTGGATAGCGGTCGATGTGTGGAGTATAGTAGTAGATGCAGGCAGGAGTCGGTCTACTTGTCTCGGACGTGATGCCTATATACATGATCATACCTAGATATTCTCATAACTATGCTCAATTCTATCAATTGCTCAACAGTAATTTGTTCACCCACCGTAATACTTATGCTCTTGAGAGAAGCCACTAGTGAAACCTATGGCCCCCGGGTCTATTTTCCATCATATTAATCTTCCAACACTTAGTTATTTTTATTGTTTTCTATTTTACTTTGCATCTTTATCATAAAAATACCAAAAATATTATCTTATCATATCTATCAGATCTCACTCTCGTAAGTGACCGTGTAGGGATTGACAACCCCTTATCGCGTTGGTTGCGAGGATTTATTTGTTTGTGTAGGTGCGAGGGACTCGTGCGTGGCCTCCTATTGGATTGATACCTTGGTTCTCAAAAACTGAGGGAAATACTTACGCTGCTTTACTACATCACCCTTTCCTCTTTAAGGGAAAACCAACGCAGTGCTCAAGAGGTAGCAAGAAGGATTTCTGGCGCCGTTGCCGGGGAGTCTACACAAAAGTCAACACACCAAGTACCCATCACAAATCCTTATCTCCCGCATTACATTATTTTCCATTTGCCTCTCGTTTTCCTCTCCCCCACTTCACCCTTGCCGTTTTATTCGCCCTCTCTTTTCCGTTCGCCTCTTTTTTGTTCGCTTCTTGTTTGCTCGCGTGTTGGATTGCTTGCTTGTCACGATGGCTCAAGATAATACTAAATTGTGTGATTTCACCAATACCAACAACAATGATTTTCTTAGCACTCCGATTGCTCCTCTTACTGATACTGAATCTTGTGAAATCAATGTTGCTTTGTTGAATCTTGTCATGAAAGATCAATTCGCCGGCCTTCCTAGTGAAGATGCCGCTACCCATCTAAATAGCTTCGTTGATTTGTGTGATATGCAAAAGAAGAAAGATGTGGACAATGATATTGTTAAATTGAAGCTATTTCCTTTTTCGCTTAGAGATTGTGCTAAAGCTTGGTTTTCGTCTTTACCTAAAAATAGTATTGATTCTTGGAATAAGTGCAAAGATGCTTTTATCTCTAAGTATTTCCCTCCCGCTAAGATTACCTCTCTTAGAAACGATATTATGAATTTTAAGCAACTTGATCATGAACATGTTGCACAAGCTTGGGAGAGGATGAAATTAATGATACGTAATTGCCTACGCATGGTTTGAATTTGTGGATGATTATACAAAAATTTTATGCCGCATTGAATTTTGCTTCTAGAAATTTTTTAGATTCGGCCGCGGGAGGCACTTTTATGGAAATCACTTTAGGAGAAGCTGCTAAACTCCTAGATAATATTATGGTTAATTATTCTCAATGGCACACTGAAAGATCTACTAATAAAAAGGTGCATGCGATAGAAGAAATTAATGTCTTGAGTGGAAAGATGGATGAACTTATGAAATTATTTGCTAATAAAAGTGTTTCTTCTGATCCTAATGATATGCCTTTGTCTACTTTGACTGAGAATAATAATGAATCTATGGATGTGAATTTCGTTGGTAGGAATAATTTTGGTAACAATGCGTATAGAGGAAACTTTAATCCTAGGCCGTACCCTAGTAATTCCTCTAATAATTATGGTAATTCCTACAACAATTCTTATGGAAATTTTAATAAGATGCCCTCTGAATTTGAGACTAGTGTTAAGGAATTTATGAATTCGCAAAAGAATTTCAATGCTTTGCTTGAAGAAAAATTGCTTAAAGTTGATGAATTGGCTAGGAATGTTGATAGAATTTCCCTTGATGTTGATTCTTTAAAACTTAGATCTATTCCACCTAAGCATGATATCAATGAGTCTCTCAAAGCCATGAGAATTTTCATTGATGAGTGCAAAGAAAGAACCGCTAGGATGCGTGCTAAAAAAGATTGCTTTGTGAAAGCGTGTTCTTCTAGTTTCTATGAAAATAAAGATGAAGATCTAAAAGTTATTGATGTGTCCCCTATTAAATCTTTGTTTTACAATATGAATCTTGATAATGATGGGACTGAATATGATCCACCTTTACCTAGGAGGCGTTCCAAAAATTTGGTGGTTATAGATCTTGATGCTAAAATTGATAAAAGTGGGAATGAAGAGGTCAAAACTCTAGATATTAATGAACCCACTATTTTGGATTTCAAGGAATTTAATTATGATAATTGTTCTTTAATAGATTGTATTTCCTTGTTGCAATCCGTGCTAAATTCTCCTCATGCTTATAGTCAAAATAAAGCCTTTACCAAACATATTGTTGATGCTTTGATGCAATCTTATGAAGAAAAACTTGAGTTGGAAGTTTCTATCCCTAGAAAACTTTATGATGAATGGGAACCTACTATTAAAATTAAAATTAAAGATCATGAATGCTATGCTTTGTGTGATTTGGGTGCTAGTGTTTCCACGATTCCAAAAACTTTATGCGATTTACTAGGTTTTCGTGAATTTGATGATTGCTCTCTAAACTTGCACCTTGCGGATTCCACTATTAAGAAACCCATGGGAAGAATTAATGATGTTCTTATTGTTGCAAATAGGAATTATGTGCCCGTAGATTTTATTGTTCTTGATATAGATTGCAATCCTTCGTGTCCTATTATTCTTGGTAGACCTTTCCTTAGAACGATTGGTGCAATTATTGATATGAAGGAAGGGAATATTAGATTCCAATTTCCGTTAAGGAAAGGCATGGAACACTTCCCTAGAAAGAAAATAAAATTACCTTATGAATCTATTATGAGAGCCACTTATGGATTGCCTACCAAAGATGGCAATACCTAGATCTATCCTTGCTATTATGCCTAGCTAGGGGCGTTAAACGATAGCACTTGTTGGGAGGCAACCCAATTTTATTTTTAGTTTTTTGCTTTTTGCTTCTGTTTAGGAATAAATCTTTGATCTAGCCTCTGGTTAGATGTCTTTTTATGTTTTAATTAGTGTTTGTGCCAAGTTTAACCTATAGGATCTTCTTGGATGATAGTTATTTGATCTTGCTGAAAATTCCAGAAACTTTCTATTCACGAAAATAATTGTTAAAAATCACCAGAACGTGATAAAATATTGATTCCAATTGATGCTGATCAATAAACAAATTTTCTAGGTCTTCCTATTTTGGTAGATTTTTTGGAGTTCCAGAAGTTTGCGTTAGTTACAGATTACTACAGACTGTTCTGTTTTTGACAGATTCTGTTTTTCGTGTGTTGTTTGCTTATTTTGATGAATCTATGGCTAGTAAAAGAGTTTATAAACCATAGAGAAGTTGAAATACATTAGGTTTAACACCAATATAAATAAAGAATGAGTTCATTACAGTACCATGAAGTGGTCTTTTGTTTTCTTTCGCTAACGGAGCTCACGAGATTTTCTGCTGAGTTTTGTGTTGTGAAGTTTTCAAGTTTTGGGTGAAAGATTTGATGGATTATGGAACAAGGAGTGGCAAGAGCCTAAGCTTGGGGATGCCCATGGCACCCCCAAGATAATCTAAGGACACCTAAAAGCCAAAGCCGGGGCATCCCCTCTTTCGTCTACTTCCATCGGTAACTTTACTTGGAGCTATATTTTTATTCAACACATGATATGTGTTTTGCTTGGAACGTCTTGTATGATTTGAGTCTTTGCTTTTTAGTTTACTACAATCATCTTTGCTGTACACACCTTTTGAGAGAGACACACATGATTCGAAAATTACTAGAATACTCTATGTGCTTCACTTATATCTTTTGAGTTATATAGTTTTTGCTCTAGTACTTCACTTATATCTTTTAGAGCACAGTGGTGGTTTTGTTTTATAGAAACTATTATTCTCTCATGCTTCACTTATATTATTTTGAGAGTCTTAAACATCATGGTAATTTTCTTAAATAATCCTAATATGCTAGGTATTCAAGACTAGTAAAAACTTTCTTATGAGTGTGTTGAATACTAAGAGAAGTTTGATGCTTGATGATTGTTTTGAGACATGGAGGTAGTGATATCAAAGTTGTGCTAGTTGAGTAGTTGTGAATTTGAGAAATACTTGTGTTGAATTTTGCAAGTCCCGTAGCATGCACATATGGTAAACGTTATGTAACAAATTTGAAACATGAGGTGTTCTTTGATTGTCCTCCTTATGAGTGGCGGTCGGGGACGAGCGATGGTCTTTTCCTACCAATCTATCCCCCTAGGAGCATGCGCGTAGTGCTTGGTTTTTGATGACTTGTAGATTTTTGCAATAAGTATGTGAGTTCATTATGACTAATGTTGAGTCCATGGATTATACGCGCTCTCACCTTTCCATCATTGCTAGCCTCTTCGGTACCATGCATTGCCCTTTCTCACATTGAGAGTTGGTGCAAACTTCGCCGGTGCATCCAAACCCCGTGATATGATACGCTCTTTCACACATAAACCTCCTTATATCTTCCTCAAAACAGCCACCATACCTACCTATTATGGCATTTCCATAGCCATTCCGAGATATATTGCCATGCAACTTTCCACCGTTTCGTTTATCATGACACGTTCATCATTGTCATATTGCTTTGCATGATCATGTAGTTGACATAGTATTTGTGGCAAAGCCACCATTCATAATTCTTTCATACATGTCACTCTTGGTTCATTGCATATCCCGGTACACCGCCGGAGGCATTCATATAGAGTCATACTTTGTTCTAGTATCGAGTTGTAACCATTGAGTTGTAAATAAATAGAAGTGCGATGATCATCATTTTCTAGAGCATTGTCTCAAGTGAGGAAAAAAAGAAGAGAAAGGCCATAAAAAAAAGAAGAAGGCCCAACAAAATGAGAGAAAAAGAGAGAAGGGACAATGTTACTATCCTTTTTACCACACTTGTGCTTCAAAGTAGCACCATAATCTTCATGATAGAGAGTCTCTTGTTTTGTCACTTTCATATACTAGTGAGAATTTTTCATTATAGAACTTGGCTTGTATATTCCAACAATGGGCTTCCTCAAGTGTCCTAGGTCTTCGTGAGCAAGCAAGTTGGATGCACACCCACTTAGTTTCTTTTGTTGAGCTTTCATATATTTATAGCTCTAGTGCATCCGTTGCATGGCAATCCCTACTCCTTGCATTAACATCAATCGATGGGCATCTCCATAGCTCATTGATTAGCCTCGTTGATGTGAGACTTTCTCCCTTTTTGTCTTCTCCACATAACCCCCATCATTATATTCTATTCCACCCATAGTGCTATATCCATGGCTCACGCTCATGTATTGCGTGAAAGTTGAAAAGGTTTGAGATTACTAAAGTATGAAACAATTGCTTAGCTTGTCATCGGGGTTGTGCATGATGAGAGCATTCTTGTGTGACGAAAATGGAGCATGACTAAACTATATGATTTTATAGGGATGAACTTTCTTTGGCCATGTTATTTTGAGAGGACATAATTGCTTAGTTAGTATGCTTGAAGTATTATTATTTTTATGTCAATATTGAACTTTTATCTTGAATCTTTCGGATCTGAATAGTCATACCACAATTAAGAAGAATTACATTGAAATTATGCCAAGTAGCATTCCACATCAAAAAATTCTGTTTTTATCATTTACCTACTCGAGGACGAGCAGGAATTAAGCTTGGGGATGCTTGATACGTCTCCAACGTATCTATAATTTTTTATTGTTCCATGTTATATTATATTCTGTTTTGGACATTATTGGGCTTTATTATACACTTTTATATTATTTTTGAGACTAACCTATTAACCGGAGGCCCAGTCCAGAATTGCTGTCTTTTGCCTTTTCAGAGTTTCGCAGAAAAAGAATATCAAACGGAGTCCAAACGGAATGAAACCTTCGGGAACGTGATTTTCGGAACGAACGTGATCCTGAGGACTTGGACCCTACGTCAAGACATCAACCAGGAGGGCACGAGGTAGGGGGGCGCGCCTACCCCCCCCCCCCCAGGCGCGCCCTCCACCCTCGTGGGCCCCACGTTGCTCCACCGACGTACTCCTTCCTCCTATAAATACCTACGTACCTTCAAACTACCAGATACGGAGCCAAAAACCTAATTCCACCGCCGCAACCTTCTGTACCCGTGAGATCCCATCTTGAGTGCCTTTTCCGGAGCTCCGCCGGAGGGGGCATCGATCACGGAGGGCTTCTACATCAACACCATAGCCTCTCCGATGATGTGTGAGTAGTTTACCTCAGACCTTCGGGTCCATAGTTATTAGCTAGATGGCTTCTTCTCTCTTTTTGGATCTCAATACAATGTTCTCCCTCTCTCTCGTGGAGATCTATTCGATGTAACCTTCTTTTGCGGTGTGTTTGTTGAGACCGATGAATTGTGGGTTTATGATCAAGTTTATCTATGAACAATATTTGAATCTTCTCTGAATTCTTTTATGTATGATTGGTTATCTTTGCAAGATTTTCGAATTATCAGTTTGGTTTGGCCTACTAGATTGATCTTTCTTGCAATGGGAGAAGTGCTTAGCTTTGGGTTCAATCTTGCGGTGTCCTTTCCCAGTGACAGTAGGGGCAGCAAGGCACGTATTGTATTGTTGCCATCGAGGATAACAAGATGGGGTTTATATCATATTGCATGAGTTTATCCCTCTACATCATGTCATCTTGCTTAAAGCGTTACTCTGTTCTTATGAACTTAATACTAGTAGTTGCAGGCAGGAGTAATAGTAGTAGATGCAGGCAGGAGTCGGTCTACTTGTCTCGAACGTGATGCCTATATACATGATCATACCTAGATATTCTCATAACTATGCTCAATTCTATCAATTGCTCAACGGTAATTTGTTCACCCACTGTAATACTTATGCTCTTGAGAGAAGCCACTAGTGAAACCTATGGCCCCCGGGTCTATTTTCCATCATATTAATCTTCCAACACTTAGTTATTTTTATTGTTTTCTATTTTACTTTGCATCTTTATCATAAAAATACCAAAAATATTATCTTATCATATCTATCAGATCTCATTCTCGTAAGTGATCGTGTAGGGATTGACAACCCCTTATCGTGTTGGTTGCGAGAATTTATTTGTTTGTGTAGGTGCGAGGGACTCGTGCGTGACCTCCTACTGGATTGATACCTTGGTTCTTAAAAATGAGGGAAATACTTACGCTGCTTTACTGCATCACCCTTTTTTTTAAGGGAAACCAATACAGTGCTCAAGAGGTAGCAATCACCCATTGCTGCAAAGCAAAGAACAATATGGATGAAACTTTGGCGGAGGGTCACCAGCCACCTCCTAAGGCAAAAGCGCGTTCCCGACTAGTTTCGACGCGTGTGTAATTGTTGTCTGGGCCGACGCAGCTGCAGATGACATGCTACTTCATCACCCAGCAGCTCGGTCCACGACATGCTACTTCATCACCCAGCAGCTCGGTCCACAACACTCCGTCACCTCCGGCCATCATGTATCATTCAACGTTGACCTCAATGCAAACTACACCTTCATGAAGTTGAGGTCATCGGCGCTTGTACGTCCACAAATGATTGTTGTGTCACCATCTCCCGTCGGTGCCTGGTCTCTTTTTGATGGAATGTATCAACCAGGCGCTACACTGGAAGACGACGAGGTAATGATGGACATCATCCGCGATGTAGGCGAGCATTAATATGGACAAGTGGAGGAATACTAGCCGGAGGAACGACCGTAGTCAGACACTCAATAGACGTATACCCAGCAGCCAAACATTGATCTGGAGGAGTACTGGCAAGCCAGTGCCGACCCAAAGAAGAAAATGAGTGCAGAAAATTACATCATGAAGGAGGTTGAATTGTTTTGTGATGCATCGTTGTCCACTAGCATTGATCCGTTTCATGGCACAAAGCAAAATGGCTCAACCTTTCAGCGAAGTGTTCAAGATTGGTTCAATGAGAAGAACCACTTCGATCCTTATCCTAAGAAAGTGATTCACGATTGCAATTCAAAGTCACTCACCCACCGATGGTACACCATCCAAGAGGCCGTCAACGAGTATTGCGACTATTACAAACAACTCCAAAACCGGCGACCAAGTGGCACACAACTCTTCGAGATCACAAGGATTTTTTTTGCTCTATGTGTTGGTCATTTGGTTGTATATGTAACTTGTGTTGGATTTTTCCGGATACGCTCCGTGTGTTGGATTGTCCAGATATGTTGGTCATTTGGTTGGATATGCAACTTGTTGACTTTTATTTTTGCTAGCTCGTACATGTGTGCACATTGTACTTCATGATGGAGAGCAAGCACTTCCTCTTCATGCATTGCTGGTTGAGGTTGAATGCGCAACCGAAGTGCCTCTCTGATGTTGCCAATTCAGCCACCATGTATGGAAACAAATCAATATTTTTTATCTCCATGCCATAAACATGTTTTTTTTCTAAATATATGGTCATTTCTTGTAGGCATGAATATGTTTTTTGTTTTGGAAACATCTAAACATCTTTGGTCATTTCTTGTCAGGCATGAATATGTTTTTTGTTTTGGAAACATCTGAACATCTTTGTTCCAAGACAAGAACCTTTCTTTCCCAATGCATGGATGCTTGTTTTGGTACACATGAATATTTACCTTTTTAGGGTGTGCCATTTTTTTCTATGTTAAACTAATTTGTATACTAATAACTAGAACATTACCCGTGCGTTGCAACGGGATACAAATATTTCAGTACGTCAGCTTGTGATTTACATGCCCATAATATGCGATTGTGTAAATAAATGTTCATCAATGATTTACCTTATATTTTGATCAGTGATTTACCTGCCCATAGTGTGCGATTGTGTAAATAAATGTTCATCAAATTCTCCCGCGATTTACCTTATATTTTGATGAAAAGTTTGGTAGGTAAATAAAGTGAAATTGGTTAAGATGATAAGTAAATTATGATGATTGATAATTATACGGGGAAGGTTGGACGAAGGGGCGGTGGGAATAAAGGTGAAACGGGAACCTTGGATTCTTTTTAAGTAGTACTCCCTCCGTTCGGAAATATTTGTCATCAAAATGGATAAAAGGATATGACAAGTATTTCCGGACGGAGGGAAATACATCAAAATGGATAAAAGGAGATGACAAGTATTTCCGGACGGAGGGAGTGGAGATTTAGCAGACATTAAATATAAATTCTTAGATCTATATTTATTTTTTTAGTGTATCAGATTTATACTATTATATATGAAAAAGAAGAAGAAATAGTGAGGCCGTGCATTTGTGCGGCCCATGAGGAGTAGAGCCCGTCAGGTGAGGGTACTACTACTCCACTCCCGCGGTGGCGATTGCGGCCCACGCGCACACGGAGGGGGAGAGAGACACGGAGGTAGGCGGCGCGCGTGCACCCTGCCCCATCCGTCCCCTCGTCCCCTCCGCCGTCGCCGGCGCGATGGCAGGCGACGCGCCGCCGATGAAGAGGCCCAAGCTGGAGAAGGACGACGGCTGGTCCCGCCACCCCTCCGCCGCCAACGGCTCCGCGCCCAGGCCCCCCGCCGCCTCCCCCAGCGACGCGCCGCCGCCGGGCGGGGAGGAGGACGACGAGGAGCTCCCAGAGGAGGCCGTGCTCGCGCTCATCGCCCACCACGAGCGCGAGGTCGAGCGGTACAAGCTCAAGGTACATCTCCCCTTCCCGCTCCCTCGTCCAGTCCTCCCCCTTTGGTTCTTGGTGATGAAAGATCGATCCGTGCGTCCGCAGCTGGACGCCGCCGAGAGGAAGCTGGCCGACACGCGGTCGAGGCTCGCCCGGCACCGAGGCCGCGCCCCCGATCGGAACAACCAGCCCCCGCCGCCGCCACCGCCCGTCCAGAAGGCCGCCGCGCCGGATCGCAGGACGCCGCCTCCGAGCCAGAGGGAGGCCCCCAAGCCGTCGGCGCCGAGCCAGAAGCCCCCCGCGCCGCAGGCGAGGCCGCAGCTCGTCATCCCGGGGGCAGGCCACAGCCGCCCGGCCCCGCGGCCCGCTTTGCCCGTACCGAAGAAGTCCCCATCGTCATCGTCGCCGTCTTTGGTGCAGGCACCACAGAGGAAGGCGGAGAAGAAACCCAAGCGAGAGATCGGTACTTCCCGCGGCTCGTCCGTTCTAGGGCAGCAGTTTACCTGATAGAATTCGATCTCCGTCGATATGCATGATGATGCAAGCCTGGTTCTGTTTTCCTGGTTTGCAGTGCAGAGAGAACATCAGAACTTGGTTCAGAGCGTCAAGAAGTCGTCTGCGCCGACGACGCTTAAGTTCTACGGCGGCACCCTGGTCTCCAGCCAGCACAAGAGGAAGCTTAGGTGTCTTGAGCTGTGCCCTGCTGATGACCAGCTTGTCATTACAAGGTACTAGTATGCTTGACTGGCTATAATAAATACAATACAGATTGCCTAACATTAATTCGCTGGCGGAGAAAACTAAATTTGTCGACTTCTGCCTCATTTGCTGAACAAACTTGGTAAAAAGGATGCCTCTGACTCGAAAACTGATGAATGAGAGTGGTGCAGGCTAGTAACCGCAAAACACCAATAAGTCCTGATCTTTTAATGTCTTGGTGTCTAATGTTAGGCAAGATATAGTCATAAACTGGAGAGAAGTGTTACACCGCTGTTGACATGGCTACACTTACTTGCTTAGGGAAATGGTTGATTTTTGGTCAATAATTTATCTCCACGTATATGTTGCAGAGTAAACTATGTAACCACATATAAGAACTGTAACACATCTGTTAAATTTCCTTAACTTCTGCTGGACGTAGAAACTTTGATCTCATTTTTCCTTGTGATGCAGTGCATTGGATGGAATGGTGACTCTGTGGCAAGTACAGTCAAGTGGGTAAGCCTCATATTACCTCGTCTCTCTTCATGATATATCTCACTTTTATTTCTGTGAATTGTTACTTGACTCCCAAAACATATTGGAGATAGGGTTACTTGTTTCGACTTGTAGTGGAAAATAAAATTAGAATAAGTTTGTGACACCATTATAGTCATACTGAAGTCAAGAAAAGTACTATGTCTGCTTGGAGGTAGAAGATGCATTTGCTAAAATTAAAATCCATAATTTCTATATGTCTTCATGCAGACTAGGCAGTAGTTAGTGAAAGTTTTGCCATATAATATTTCATTTGCTGCCAACAAGAGCCATAGGCAATGGTTTGTACTCCCCACATGGTCATATTGATGCTAAGCTATCATAAATACATGCTAGTGACTGTATTGTGTATGCGGATTCTGTATTTTATTATGAAGTTTGCATGCTAAGTTTTCATGAAGCTCACATGCTTTTATTGCAAAATTTAGCAATTTAGCATCTGTTTGCGTGTTTTGTTCATCGGTACAAAAGCCAGGTACGCTGGCTGATGCTCTCTTGCATTGTTTGTGCCCTGCCTCACCTCATACACTTCCACTACACCGAGATATTAAACCCAACATCTTAGGTTTGTATCCTAAGGTACATCCAGTGGGCTAGTGGCTGGCTGGCTGCCAAGAATGTGTCAAACATTTTTACCAAGTGACATAAGAAATAACTACATGGCATTGTGGCCAAATTTCCCCGTCACTCTGTTAACGAGCCAATGAAATTGCGTCCTATATATTCGATTTAAGTCCAACGTGGCATGGATGTTCACGTGGCACACAACCGTAGCTAATGTCATAGGTTGTCCCACTTGCCAGCCCACAACGATAAGTGGAAAACTTTGTCAACTGCTGCAAACTGTAATTATCAGAAAGGGTGGTCCTGAACTAACGAGACCCCTGGTACCATGTCATTTGTTCCAGCAACAGAGCGCGTACATAGAAAACTGACACATTTATAAGGCTATGAACTGGATACATGGCTAACTACAAGGGCTCCCTAGACATGAAGCATGACAACATTATAGTCATAATGAAATCAATAAAGTAACTATGTTTGCCTGGAGATAGAAGATGCATTTGCTAATTTAAAAGCAATAATTTCTATATGCCTTCATGCAGACTAGGCAGTAGTTAGTGAAAGATTTGCCATATAATACTACATTTGCTGCCAACTTGAGCCGTGGGCAATGGTTTGTACTCCCCACATGGTCATATTGATGCTAAACCAGAATAAATACATGCCAGTGATTGTATTGTGTGTGCGGATTCTGTATTTTATTTACGAAGCTCACATGCTAAGTTTTTATGAAATTCACGTGCTTTTATTGCAAAATTTAGCCATTTAGCATCTGTTTGCGTGTTTTGTTCCTCGGTACAAAAGCCATGTAGATTGGCTGGTGTTCTCCTGCATTGTCCGTGCCCTGCCTCACTTCATACACTTTCACAACACCGGGATATTAAATCCAGTATCTTAGGTTTGTATCCTAAGATACAGCCAGTGGGCTGTGTTAACATTTTTACCAAGTGACATAAGAAACACATTACAGCTAAATTTCCCCTTCACTCCTTCAACGTGCCAATGAAGCGGTCTCCTATATATTAGATTTAACTCCAACGTGGTATGTATATTCATTCACATGACAGATTCATATACTACTGATTGGTATCATGAAATAATAATATTTGAGTCCATGTACCTCATATAGTATTCATTTTATGTGTCAATGGGGAAAAGATAACTATCAATTGATAACGTTTTGTTGTAGCAATATGAAATTAGCAAGCTTCTGATTTTTATTGTATTGCATTGCCTACTTATGCATTGCCTTCTGCAGTAGCAGTATTTTCGCAGAAGATGACACACTATGATGTTCATAACTTGAAACATTGCATGGGAAGCTGGTGCATGCAACCTCTTATAGTCTGGAGAATTAATTCATATGGTTCTGGAGCTGCATGTTTTTTTGTTTTATTTAAGCATGCTTTGAATTAGAATATTTGTACTTGCAGGCCATCCATCTCTTTGCTTAGCACTACAAATTGCTTTTCTTCAAAGCAAAGGTGGCCTGAGGATGTAGCTTGGCATCCAGATGGTGACACAATTTTTGCCGTATATACTGCTGATGGTGGTGACACCCAGGTTTCAATGATGAATCTTAACACATCAGGACAAGTAAGAACTCTGTTTAAACCTTGAAGTAGCACAACGCATTCCATCTATTATCATCCATTACAAGGTTTTGTGGTTATAAAATAACACTGTTACAGTGAACTGGATTGGTTTCATGGGCAGTTCAGATCCATCAAATTTCATTTTAGCTAGAAACACTCACATGTGAAGGAGTGTTTTAATACCAGAATTTATCTCTGTGCATTTTGAATCAGAATATTTTGTTATTTTAAATTAAATCAGGTTAGATAGGAATTGATAGGTGCCCTTTTAAGTTATTCCTGTTTTCATATCCACCAAATACCCTGAATTTCTACTTCTCCTTTGTGCAATAATAATTGCTGCTGACACAGCAGTACATAACCATTGCTCTCAAATTAGGTACAGCAATACATCGAATTTATAACCATTGCAATAATAAATAGTTCCGTAGTGTGATTATGCGGCTATGTTTATTTTACTCTGCCATTTATATGTGGATGCATCAGTGACCCAATGTGATCTGTAGTTATGTTATGTACTGTAAAAGCTTTCAAGAACCCATGTGGTCATTTGTACCACGCAATTATGCTTTTATGTTGTTTCTTTTGGATAACAGATGAGTTACTTTCAACATTACTAAAATGTTCTTTCATGATCTTTCCCATGAAACAGAAGAAAGTTACTTTCCTGCAAGCGAAGCCTCATACCAAGGGAATCATAAACAACATAAATTTCATGCCCTGGTCTGATACATGCTTTATGACTGGTGGAAGTGACCATGCCGTCATGCTCTGGCAAGAGAGAGACGATTCATGGAACCACAAGAAAGTGCACAGGGATCTGCATTCTTCTGCTGTCATGGGTGTTGCCGGATTGCAACAGAGAAAAACAATAATATCAGTCGGAATGGACAAGAGGATAATATCATACGATGTCTCAGCTGAAAGGGCAGAGTACAAGAACCTGATTGATAGCAAATGCTTGAGCGTGTTACTAAATCCAAGTGATTTCAACCTATACATGGTACAAACAGGGTAAGTGGGCCTCTAATGTTGCTTCTGATTATTGGGTTCCATTTCGCACCTAAACCTCACTGCATAAGATCCTTTGTATGTTTCCCATTTGCAGTCCTGGGGTTCCCTGTGTGCCTTTTGGATGTTGGTGCTGCAAACTAAATCTCTCTTGTTTCTAACAGGTCGCCAGGCAGGCAGCTTCGCTTGTTTGACATCAGGCTCAGGCAGACGGAGGTTCACGCGATTGGTTGGAAGCAAACGAGCAGCGAGTCCCAGTCAGCCCTGATAAACCAGTCGTGGTCTCCGGACGGCTGGTACTTATCATCTGGGTCAGCAGACCCTGTGATCCATATCTTTGACATAAGGTACCAAGGCCAGAAGCCCTGCCAGTCGGTGCAGGCTCATCAGAAGCGGGTCTTCAAGGCCGTTTGGCACCAGACCTTCCCAGTTTTGACCTCCATCTCGTCGGACCTCAACGTCGCGATCCACAAATACTGATGGAAACAGCCAACACGTGGATTCTTGGCACAGTGGATCAACACGGCGCATCAGGTTCTAGGAAGTTTGTTTGTTCACACACATGGGGTGCATCAACGGAGAGTTCCAGAGGAGGCCTCAGCGACATCTGCACCTTTTGAGTCACGGGCAGAGCGATGCGTCTTCAGGCCTCCCTAGTCGGATGTTTTGCCCTTTGCTGCCCGTGGAGAAGTACACGAGAAATCTCACGTACGTCGAAAACTGTTCCGGATGGTTTTTCCTCTGCTTAGCATTTTTTTGTTGTTGGCACTGTAAGTCTTGGCTCAGTTGGTACGGTACATTTGAAAGTACAAAAGCATCTGGAGACCTAATGTCCAAGTGACAGTCTGAGTTGAAAGGAACCTCCACCTGCTCTCAGTCAAAAAAGCTTGTGTTGTGTGGTCTGAATCTCAAACTCTCAGTGCTCACTTAGTTGTCCAGTGGAACTTGACAGGTGGCGTATATTGCATAATTCAGCTGGTTACTCCAGCTCCCAAGATGTGCCAACCTGTCCACTGATAAAAGGACACGTCACACGCTATTCTGTCTGATGTGTCACGTCGGCCGTCTCTTCTGCTTTCCATTTTGATTTTGTGAGGCCTCGCAGTGTTGAGATTGCTAAATAACAATCTCTTAAGCAAATTTCTAAATAATTTAATTTCCAAACAAACTATTCGGATCCGTTAACTTGTGATTCTGCAGAAATTGCGGGAATGTCTCGAAGACTAGAATGTTCCTCTGAAGATGAATAATATCATTGTCGGCGCGGTGTGAAAACCGTGTAGAAATGTACTATCTTGTAGCGATAGCAATGGTTTGTTGGAGAGGCAATTGCATCCGCACATTTGTTATCGGCATCCATCCCCTGGCTGTCGATCCTTCTCTGTAGCTGGTTGGTTGGATTCGCATGCTCCGGGCGGGACCTTTGCACCGGCATTGCATGGCACCTCCCCTCCTCCTGCTGTGGTGTGGGTCTTGCCCCCACCACCATGAACAAAGCTGTTGCTAAAGGTACCATGCACGGATACGGATGCACCACACAGCAAGCAAGCAACCAAAATTCTAGAGGCTTCTCCAGCATGGCATCAAAATTCAACACTTAATTTAAACTGAAACTAGTACTAAAGATGACGGTACTCTGTGTTAAATGGGATGTTTTTCTTCTGAATGCAGCTCAATCTTATTGGTGTAGCTTAACTTAAATCAACCTCCTCGATCGGCTTATAAGACTAAGCCCATGTGTATTCTCAAGGGGTGACTAGGGCTTAGTCGACCTGTAAGTTTCATATTCATCATACCAAAAACTCCTTATCCATTTTATGTAGTCTTTTTTTAATGAAAATACCCAGATCTACTATCAAAGTTCAACGAAAGTACAAAGTACAAAGTGCCTCAACCAGCTCTCGCCGCCGCGCACATATGGCGAGACAACCTAACCCAGCCGCCGGAGTGGCAGGCAGAGGGGAGGAGAATCCAAGAGGTGGCCCGATGGAGCTATGAGGGGAGCACAACTTTGCCCTAGCCGCCTTAGCTCAAGGGAAAGGAAAATTCCATTTTTGTGCTGTCTTGTCTGCCATAATTTTTAAATACCTCCTTTATAAATTTTTATAAGACGTTTTTAGGTTTTTTTTGTGTCGCTTGAGAAACAAGAAAACCATTCGTTTTCTCCTAGGCAATATGAAAGCCCGGTTTGGTTTATGCGGCAAATATGAAAGCGGAGTTTTCTTTATGATCTCATAGAATGCATGGAAACAACTTATTTTCCTGTGGTAAATGAACATTCTTAGCTTGAGGTCTCACACCTGGCACCTTCCAGAAAGATCTACTGTTGTTGTAAATCAAAGTGATGTGTCAAAATTTTAGTCGGCCAAGCGTTGCTATATAAACCGCCGGGAGGAAAAATACACCGGGAAAAGGAGACCGTCTGGTTGGCTTTGGTTGGTTGGTCGCACTCCCTCCTCTCCATCCATCGCCACCACCTTATCATCTTCCCCATCATCGTCATCCTCACCACCACCGTCTGCGTGAGCACAGCACCAACGCCGGCGTCGTCGCTCGACATGGCCACTACTCAAGGTTAGGAGCCGCATATTCTCCTGCTTCCTTCTTGGGTTTCTTGTGGCGGGAAGAATTGGGGAGATGATGGAGAAATCTTGCTTGCTTGTGGATTGTTTGGGCAGAGGCGGAGAAGACGAGCGTCGTCGAGGCCGTGGAGCAGCCTTCCCCCACGTCGGCGGCCCCGGCAGAGGAGAAGACGAGCGTCGTCAAGGCGGAGGAGGAGCCTTCCCCGGCGGCGGCGGCGCCGGCAGAGGAGAAAACAAGCGTTAAGGCCGAGGAGGAGCCTTCTCCGGCGGCTGCGGCGGCGGAGGGGCAGCGGCGGCCGCCTGCGGCTACGGCGGCGCGCAGGGCGGGTGCTCCGGCCAGCCCCTTCGACTTCTCCACCATGATGAACTTGCTCAACGTAATCAAGCTACACTGAATTCTGAAGCATTTGCAGTTTCTGCAAAATTAGCAATACTCTGTTTTGCTCTGTTCGTTTCAAATAGTATGAGATTTCTTTGGAAGATTTATGTATGCAAATTTGAATCGGTTGTTAATTTGCTTCGATTTCACGGAAGAAACTTGAATCCTGAATTTTGTGGCGTGCCGTGCACTGTAGGACCCGAGCATCAAGGAGATGGCGGAGCAGATCGCCAAGGACCCGTCATTCAGCGAGATGGCGGAGCAGCTGCAGAAGACGGTGGCGCCGGCGCCGGCGTCGTCGGCGACGGCCCGGTCGCCGCAGGAGGTGGCGGCGGCGCTGGACCCGCAGAAGTACGTGTCGACGATGCAGCAGCTGATGCAGAACCCGCAGTTCGTGGCCATGGCGGAGCGGCTGGGCAGCGCGCTGATGCAGGACCCGGCCATGTCCTCCGTCCTCGGTGGCCTCACCAACCCCGCCCAGAAGGAGCAGCTCGAGGCCCGCGTCGCCCGCATGAAGGACGACCCCTCCCTCAAGCCCATCCTCGACGAGATCGAGTCCGGCGGCCCCGCCGCCATGATGAAGTACGCTCCTGAACATCTTCATTTCATTCCTCCGGCGACGACATTAACGGCGACCGGTCGATCTTTCTGAATTCAGGTACTGGAACGACCCGGAGGCGCTGCAGAAGTTCGGCCGCGCGATGGGCGTGGGCCCGTCGGGCGCCGCCGCCGGAGCCGGAACCGAAGCAGAGGAGGAGGAAGAAGTTGTTGCCGGCGAGGAAGGGGAGTACGAGGAGGAATCTATCATCCACCAGACGGCGAGCGTGGGCGACGTGGAGGGGCTGAAGAAGGCGCTGGCCGATGGCGTGGACAAGGACGAGGAGGACTCGGAGGGGCGGCGGGGGCTGCACTTCGCGTGCGGCTACGGCGAGCTCGGGTGCGCGCAGGCGCTGCTGGAGGCCGGCGCCGCCGCGGACGCCGTGGACAAGAACAAGAACACCGCGCTCCACTACGCCGCCGGCTACGGCCGCAAGGAGTGCGTCGCGCTGCTCGTCGACCACGGCGCCTCCGTGTGAGTAGCCGTCGCATCTCATCTCCCACGCCGCCGCCATGCATGATCGCATCACCTGCTTGCTCGCTGACGTAGTAATCTAAGTACGTACTGACGATGGAGCTCGATCATGGTGGAAATGCAGGACGCTGCAGAACCTGGACGGGAAGACGGCCATCGACGTGGCGAGGCTCAACAGCCAGGAGGAGGTGCTCAAGCTGCTGGAGAAGCACGCATACGTCTAGACGCCGTCGCCGTCGCCATCGCCATCGCCATCGCCATGCCATCAGTCGATCTTGCCTTCAGTTTGCTTAATTTTATTATTATTTCAGATTATGCTTATTATAATATTTTCCATGGAAGAAAAAAAGGCTCTCTCTTCGGCTGTAATTCATATTTCATCGATCTGTATCTATTGAGTGTGGGTAGAATTTATCTGGTTTCTGGATTGTTTATTATCGATTTTGCATTTTGCTGGTCGTTTCAAAGTTTTGCTTCGTGAATAAAGAAATAAAATTTATGTTCCATAATTTATCTTGGGCTGCCACCTCGCGTCAAACTAAAGTTGCCATGAAAAACGTTCGTGTTGCCATGCTTAAAATCCGAATGTTCGGTATTTACCATCTTCGTGGTTTATTTCGTAAGCGTATTTCTGTGCTTGCATCTTACCTTTTGTTTCTCTGACATTTTTTAACTGATTTAGCAATCATGATGCCTGTGAAACCACTATATGTTGTGTCATCTAATACCATCCAGATGGTTTATGTGGCGAAGTCTATACGATTGCGGCGAGCCTTATATCTTTGGACAGCGGTTACTTTATTAATAATAATGTAAAGCGAGATGAAAGTCTATTTCGTAAAAAATCATTACAATTATAGACAAGATTTTTTAAAGTTTAGTAACAAAATCTAAACTATGGTAATATTCGAGTATATGTCCTTATATAGGACATAAACCGGCTATGAGATCATTACGATTATAGACAAGATTTTTTAAAGTTTAGTAACAAAATCTAAACTATGGTAATATTCGAGTATATGTCCTTATATAGGACATAAACCGGCTATGAGATGCAGCTTACACTTATAGCTATCTACTTTGAGAATCTTTGGACCAAGAAGCCTCAATTCAAGCTTGTGGTGCAAAAAGCTTGGAATGAAGCTTCCACCCACTCCGGTCCTTCTGGGCTTCTTTTTCACAAGCTCAAGAGACTAGCCAGCGGCATCGCGCTTGGAGCGAAACCATCTTCTCCAACACCATCGTTTAGGTGCACATGGCTCTCGAGGCCATCCTTCGCCTTGATGTGGCCCAAAAAAATAGAGTGTTTTTTGCTGATAAGTGGGATCTCAAGAAAAAACTCAAAAGAAGAGTGCTTGGTTTAACCACTTTCAAGAGTGCTTGCAAGGGGCAATGCTCCAGAATTACCAATCTGAACGAGGGATATGTAAATATTTTGACATCTGAATCAACCATAGAAGAAGAAGAACAGAAAAATATCCACCGCCTCAAGCATGGCCCTGGGTGGGTTACTATACATGAGCACAAGGAGGTTGTCGTCCAAAAGCATTTGTCAACCATCATGAAAAAAGAGGTGCCTAGGCAAAAGGATTTTAATTGGGATTGTATTCCCAAGCTAATTTGTGATCTTTGACCTGAGATTGCTTTCTCCGAGGAGGAAGCAAAGTCTGATGTTTTTGACCTTTCGGGAGAGAAGGCGTCGAACCTTGATGGGTTCATTAATGCTTTCTTTAAGGCGTGCTAGGATATTGTCAAGCTGCTTCTCAAACTTGCATGTGGACAATTTTCATTGGTTCAGATCCATCAATACTGCTCTCATCCCAAAGAAAGATGGGCTGAAGATATCTCAAACTACGGACCAATAAGCCTCATTTATGCCATTGCTAAAATCATGCCAAGATGTTGGCCTCTCGCCTCGCCCCCCACATGAATAACCTCGTCTCCTCAGCTCAGAGTGCATTCATCAAGAAAAGAAGTATACATTTTTGACTTTTTATATGTTAGGAACCTCGCCAAATGGCTGCATTGCAACAAAACACCAACCTTGGTCTTCAAGCTTGAACCTCGCTCAGATGCTACAAGTGACGACGTGCGATGCTGCAATCGGCGACGCGAGGTGATAGAACCAGGGTCCACCGATGCTGCAACCAGGCCACGCCGACACCTGATGCTACAAACCGGTGAGACGACAAGATGCATAAGCCAAGCGACATGCCACAAGCTGGCCGGTGGCTTCTGCGAGTGTGACGAGCCAAGGAACGTGCTGCACCAACACGGCCGGGCGAGGGCACACAAGCACAACGCGGGGAGGGCTTTGCGACGAGAGGCACATGAGAGGAGGAAGAACTAGTGGAAGAGGGAGTGATGCTGATCCAACGGCTGCGCGCGAGACCATCTAACGGCCCACGAGGGAACCGATCCGACGAACCTGCCGGTCGACCGGCGCTGAGCGTTGGCCATTCTTCTAAACGTGCATAAAATTCCGGTGTCATCTGCAAAACAAACCGTCGCCATTAGAGCTTCGCCTTACAGCATGATCCTCGGTCGCGTCTTCCAGCCGCTTCGCCGGCGGCGCCGGCCGCTGCTCCCCCAGACCACATTCCTCCGCCGCCACGGCGCCCTGGCAAACCACCCCAGCCCGTACACAGCCCTTCCCGCCCACCGCGGCCGCCGCTCTGCCCGCGCGGTGTTCGACGAAACGCCGCACGAGGACGCCGTCGCCTACGCCAACCTGATCGACCTCCACCTGAGCTGCGGCGACCTCCCGCGCGCGGAGGCGCTCTTCCGCGCGGCGCCCACGGCCGCCCGCGGCCTCCGTCTGGACACCGTGATGCTTGATGGGTACTTCAAGGCCGGCCGCGTCGACCACGCCCGCAGGCTGTTCGACGGAATGGCGGTCAAGAGCGTCGGCGCGTGGACCCGCATGGTCTCAGGGTACTGCCGTGCCGGGCGCGTCGAAGAGGCGCGCGGGCTGTTTGAGGTGATGCCGGCCCGCGACGTCGTCTCGTGGACGGCGATGTTGCAGGGGTACGCGCGCAGCGGGATGATGAGGGAGGCGCACGGGCTGTTCGACGCGATGCCGGCCCGCGACTTTGTCTCATGGACGGCGATGTTACAGGGGTACGTGCGCAGCGGGATGCTGAGGGAGGCGAGGGAGCTGTTCGACCAGATGCCGGAGAGGAACGTGGTCACCTGGACGGTCATGGTGAAGGCCTACGCCGACCACGGCCACTTCCAGGAGGCCGTGGAGCTGTTCGACAGGATGCCTCAGAGGAACCTGTATTCCTGGAACATAATGATCTCTGGTTTCTTCCGCGCTGCGAACGTGGACGAGGCGGTTCGGCTGTTCGAGAGGATGCCAGATAGGAATGCTGTTTCTTGGACCACGATGGTCACAGGCTTAGCGCAGAACGGCCGTGTTTTGATGGCACGAGAGTTCTTTGACAGAATGCCAGAAAACAGGGACGCCGCGGCATGGAATGCGATGATTACTGCTTATGCCAACAATGGCCAGATGAACAAGGCTCGGAGATTGTTCGATTCTATGCCCGCAAAGGACCTGGTGAGCTGGAGTGCTATAATCCATGGCTATGCCAAAAACAAGCACAAGGGCGAAGTCATGGGTTTATTTCGTCTCATGCTCCGGTCAGCAGTATCCCCTGACAGATTTACATTGATCAGTGTCTTGGTTACATCCGAGAGCACAGTTGAAGTTGGGCAAATCCATGGCTTGGCTGCCACACGAGGTCTCCTGTCAGACACCTCCTTAGGAAATGCTCTGCTCATCATGTATTCAAGGAGCGGTGACCTGCACTCCGCCTGGCAAGTTTTCAAAATGTTACAAGAGAAGGATCCCATCACATGGACATTGATGATGCGGGCCTTTGCCAACCATGGCCGTGCCTCCTACGCGCTGCAGGCCTTTGCTCAGATGTTGCAACATGGATACAAGCCCAGCTCGACCACCTTTATCGCCGGTCTCGTCGACAAAGGCCGTGCCTCCAGGGCGCATTGCCGCCTAAGCGTCCAAGGTGGGACGCTTTAAAAACAATGGTGGGCGAAGCTCTTCCAAAGTGTGATGGTCCCTCTGGTTCAGGTTCGGGAGGCTACTACATGGTTCTGGTCAACTTGTTTGCGTCAGGTGGGATGTGGGAGGAGATGGCAGGTGCGTATAAGGCCATGAAGGGGAGCCAGGTGTGGAGGACACCCGGGGTTAGCCAGATAATGGCGGATGCAAAGGACCCGCACACTCTTCTCAAGGATAAGATGCATCCGCAGTGGGAAGCGATATACGAGATGCTGGACGACACGCTTGTCCCCCAGATGATGAAGTGGGATTGTAACAGTGTGAGCTGGTTGATGCAGTTGCAAACTTGCATCAGCTGACTGATCTCTTTGAACTTTTAGGGTAATCGATCTCTTTGATGTCAAGCTTATTACGTCCCACACACAATGCTTTGACACACAGTACAGATATATGAGATGCTGGACGACGCGCTTGTCCCTCTGGTGAAGGTGAATTTAACAAAATACCATATTCTACTTTCCTTATACTCCCTCAGATCCTAAATACAAGTCCTTTTAGAGATTTCTATATGGACTACATACGGATGTATATAGACATATTTTAGAGTGTGGATTCACTCATTTTGCTCCATATGTAGTTCATATTGGAATCTCTAAAATGACTTATATTTAGGAACGGGGGGAGTAGAAAAGAGGAACGCCAACCTGTGTTCATGAGTTTCTTTAGCTACTGAACTCCTGAACCTCAAGAAATCTGGAACTGTCTTCCAGAATTTGTTGATGGCTATCTCTAGTGGTACTGGATCTTTGCTGTCTTGCATATTGAATGATGGGATGCTTGGTGCTGGGAACACTTTTGGTGGAGGTGCTGGAGACCTCACTGTGGTTTGTTGGCAATCAATGAACTCAGACAAAGCATGAGAAGATCTCTCTCATTGTCCACACAGACCCTAACTATTTACCTTTTCACGTCGGAGAAGTTTAGCGCTGCTTATCAAGGAGATAGAGCCACTGACATATAGGTCCAAGAGTGAAACCACCAGTGAAGGAGACTCGCATGGGCAGCGAGAATAGGTTTAAAAATGCGTAACTAACTGGCCCTGTCCAAGCAATGGAGTTAAAACAAGGCACTCAAACCTCTATCAGTTACTGCTGTATGTAATATCACTTGTACACCAACAACAAAGGCTACTACCACAAGTGTGGCAACATTGCAAGCCATCCCAGGGCCTGTGACTAAAGGTAATAAATCACCATCTTTTTACTCCATTGATTGAATTTTATTTTTAATCTTCCTAAGGAATCCATGTGTTTATATTTGCAGGCAACTAGCTTTGGCAAATCAAGAAGGGCGACGTATCCGGTGAAAACTAACATTCAGCGCAAATCTGAAAGCTAACACCGTGGCCCATTAGATCGATATACTGGATGGCAGAGATCAATAGTGGAATTACCAACAAGCCACTTACGCACTGTTTTACACATACCCCCTTATCTTGGCATCGGCGCCCGCAGCAGCTGCCCCGACGTGGCGGCGACTTGGTGGCCACGGGACGGAGGTTCAGCGGCCGTGGTGCTGCTCTCATGCGACGGTGGTTGGCGGTCGGGGTGCTGCCAATCGCCATGGCGACTTAGCGGCCGCAGCTATGGTCTGAATTTTGAAGCTCCATCTGAATGCTGTAATTTTTTCTGCTGTTGAAGCTTCAGGCAGGCAATCGAAGCTTTGATTCTGTAGTCTCATTTCATTTCTCATGCAGGCAGCCTGTAATCTTTGGATCTATGATCCTGAGAAACATTTGAAATGTTATTATCAAGCAAATCACTGCGTGGATTTTGTATTCTCTTTATCTTGACTCGATGGTGTGATTCAGTTGCATAAATCCGACGAGCTGAGCTATTTTCCTCTACTAAAAGTGAAGTTTACGGGGCGTGTTTGCTTGCATACATTTGCTGAGCTGATTTATTTTACATCCTTGATTGGACAAAATAGCACTACATACATCTGTAACTTCTATAAGACGTTTTAGGTAGGGATGGCACCCGCAGGGTTTGGGTACGGGTGGAGTTACCCCATACCCTTACCCATCCCCTTGAGCTTACCCATTACCGGTACCCATACCCGTCAATGGGTATAATTTTTTTCCATACCCATCACCCGGCAGGGTAAATGGGTATCCACGGGTAAAAATACCCATGTGTGCACACATCAACCTAAGTAAGAATACTTATGCTTCGGTAGACCCCCCTAAATACATCAAGGGCTGAGATTGTCCCATACCTCTTCATAATAGAGGGCAAGATGGTCTTTGTAAAAGTACGCCGTGAGTCCTCGTATACGGATTACACAGACATGAACGGGCCAGCCCACTAAGCCATGCCCCTCCTAACAATAAAAGCGAGGTAAATATAGAATAAAAAGGTGAACTCATGAAACTCAAGACCTCACAGTTAAGCGCACGTGTTGCTAACCAATTCACCCACCACTCCTTGTGGAAATTTGTGGCGCCAAATAAATAAGAAAACACGACAGCATTCATACATATGAAATATTTTCTAAAAAAAGGTTCAAACTTTTATTGAACAAAGCAGGAGCAATTTTGAAATGCCGTATTTTTATTTTTATTTTTGTTTCTCCTGCTTTTTAAAATTTTAATTTATTTTCTATTTTTCAAAATTCACAAACTATTTTTAAATCTTGAACATTTTCTTAAATCTGTGAACTTTTCAAATTCGTGAATATTTTCTTAAATTCGTGAACTTTTTTCCAAACTATTTTGTCAAATTTGTGATTTTTTTTCAATTTAGTAATTTCCCGAACTCTTTTGTCAAATTTGTGAACTTTTTTCAATTTAGTAATTTACCAAACTCTTTTGTCAAATTTGTGAACTTTTTTCAATTTAGTAATTTACCGAACTCTTTGCTCGTGTCCGGATCGCTCCCAAGCCCACTTCTGACCACCCTGGCCCACACAAACCCCTCGTCTCGCGCCCGTGTTCTTAGCCCGCGCCAGCTACCCGCATTCATGCCGATGTAGAGCGTGTCGCTCCACATTGAACACGACTCAGGACGGACGCGACCTCTCGTTGCCTCCGCCATTGAAGCGGCGCGTCGGTCGATGGCGCCGCCCGAGAGCGTCTCTGGTGTACCACGGTGGTTCTATTGCCTGTTCGTCTGTATGCCGTCATTAAGCAGGCTCGCCATCTGAGAGATGACGGGACGGGCAGACAACCGCCATGACCGCGAGCGGGAACAATCTGCTGGAATTTAGTCTATTCTGGGCAGCCCAATAACTATTTCAGAAATTCCTAATAAATCCTAGAGGCCCACTTAGCCCATTTGTGCAAGGCAAGGGATACTACTAAAGTTTAGTCCCACATTGCTAGTTTAGTGGGAGTTGGACCTCCTTATAAGGATGAGGCTTTGAACTTTTTCAAGATCTATAAAGCTGAAGTGGAAAACCAACTTGATCGAAAAATCAAGAGGTTTAGGTCCGACCGTGGTGGAGAGTATTTTTCCAATGAATTTGATGCTTTTTGTGCGGAACATGGTATAATCCATGAGAGGACGCCTCCCTACTCACCTCAGTCAAATGGGGTGGCCGAAAGAAAGAATTGTACTCTAACTGATTTGGTTAACTCCATGTTAGACACATCGGGTCTCTCCAAGGCATGGTGGGGGGAGGCGATATTGACGGCATGTCATGTCCTAAACCGAGTCCCCACAAAGAACAAAGAGATAACTCCATTCGAGGAATGGGAGAAGAAAAGGTTAAAACTCTCTTATCTGCGAACATGGGTTGTTTGGCGAAAGTCAATGTTCCAATTCCAAAGAAGCGGAAGCTTGGACCAAAGACTGTGGATTGTGTTTTCCTGGGATATGCTTTTCATAGCATTGGCTATAGATTCTTGGTTGTAAAATCTGAGGTACCTGACATGCATGTCGGTACGATCATGGAGTCGAATGATGCGACTTTCTTTGAAGATATCTTTCCCATAAAGGATATGTCTACCTCGTCTAATCAGGAGATGCCTAGTTCATCGAATTAGGAACTAGTTACAATTACCGAACCTGCCATTTCGATGGAACACTTTGAAAATTCTGTGGAGGAGAACAATGAAGTTCCTACTAGGAGCAAGAGACAGAGGATTGCAAAGTCCTTTGGTGATGATTTTCTTGTGTATCTCATAGATGATACTCCCAGTTCTATTTCAGAGGCCTATGCATCTGAAGATGCTGACTACTGGAAGGAAGCGGTTCGTAGCGAGATAGATTCCATCTTGGCGAATGAAACTTGGGAGATAACTGATCATCCTTATGGGTGCAAACCTATAGGATGCAAATGGGTATTCAAGAAGAAGCTTAGGCCTGATGGCACTATTGAAAAGTACAAGGCTCGGCTCGTGGCTAAGGGTTATACCCAAAAGGAAGGTGAAGACTTCTTTGATACTTACTCACCTGTGGCTCGACTGACCATTATTCGAGTTCTACTTTCACTAGCTGCCTCACATGGTCTTCTTGTTCATCAAATGGATGTTAAGACTGCTTTCCTAAATGGAGAGTTGGACGAGGAAATTTATATGGAACAACCAGATGGGTTTGTACTAGATGGTCAGAAAGGAAAAGTGTGCAAGTTGCTGAAGTCTTTGTATGGACTCAAGCAAGCACCCAAACAGTGGCATGAGAAGTTTGAAAGAACTTTAACCGCAGCAGGCTTCGTTGTAAACGAAGCTGATAAATGTGTGTACTATCGCCATGGTGGGGGCGAAGGAGTTATTCTTTGCTTGTATGTTGATGACATACTGCTTTTCGGAACAAATCTGAATGTTATTAAGGAGGTCAAGGATTTCCTATCTCGTTGTTTTGAGATGAAGGATTTAGGAGTGGCTGATGTCATTTTGAACATCAAGTTGTTGAGAGACGATGATGGTGGGATTACATTCCTTCAATCTCACTATGTGGAAAATATCTTGAGTCGCTTTGGCTATAGTGACTGCAAGCCCTCTCCAACACCATATGATGCGAGTGTGTTACTCCGAAAGAATTGAAGAATTGCTAGAGATCAATTGAAATATTCTCAGATTATTGGCTCGCTTATGTACTTAGCCAGTGCTACAAGACCTGACATCTCTTTTGCTGTTAGCAAACTGAGTCGGTTTGTCTCAAAACCAGGAGATGTGCATTGGAAAGCTCTAGAGAGAGTTTTGCGTTATTTGAAAGGCACTGCGAATTATGAAATTCACTACACTGGGCACCCAAAGGTGCTTGAAGGGTATAGTGACTCAAACTGGATCTCAGATGCTGATGAGATAAAGGCCACGAGCGGTTATGTATTCACTCATGGAGGTGGCGCTGTTTCTTGGAAGTCTTGCAAGCAGACCATCTTAACGAGGTCAACAATGGAAGCAGAACTCACGGCACTAGATACAGCTACGGTCGAAGCAGATTGGCTTTGCCGGCTCTTGAATGACTTGCCGGTTGTTGAGAAACCTGTACCGGGTATCCTTATGAACTGCGACAATCAAACTGTGATCACGAAAGTGAGCAGCTCAAAGGATAACATGAAGTCATCAAGACACGTTCAGAGAAGGTTAAAGTCTGTCAGGAAAATGAGAAACTCCGGAGTTATTGCATTGGATTATATCCAAACGTCTAAAAATCTGGCAGATCCTTTTACTAAGGGTCTATCACGTAATGTGATAGATAATGCATCGAGGGAGATGGGTATGAGACCCACAATATGAGTTGTTCACAGTGGTAACCTATTCTTTGTGATCGGAGATCCCGTGAATTAGATGTGGAAGACAAGCTGTTGATCAACTGAGAGGAGAGTATCCTTACTATTAACAATACCACTCCATGAAGATGCAATACTCTCCTAAAACTGTATGGCAGGTTGATGTATATCTTAATGTGTTCTAAGTGGCTCATTTAAGTAGAGATGTTGTCCTGCAGAACATCTTTTGAAGAACACACCTATATGAGTCTGCTTGTTAAACGTCGCAATCTATGAGAGTAGGGTTCTCTCTAGTAAACTCATGAAAGGTCTCGGAGTATGACGCATAAGCTCCACCCGCGGGGAAGACCCACGGTAGCCACGTATCGGTCAAGGCTTTATGTGAAGCTAGATTCGCAGAAAACTTGCAGTTCAAGGCCCAGTCCACTGTTCAAGTTGCTTACTAGTGTAGCATAGAGTTCTAGGTGGAAGTTCAACTTAATAGTCTCCACTGCAGTACCGGTATATAAAACAGTGTTTTGGAACCAAAGGCAAATTTCTGTGTGCCTCTGGGATCTGGTGGGGGATTGCTGGAATTTAGTCTATTTTGGGTAGCCCAATAACTATTTCAGAAATTCCTAATAAATCCTAGAGGCCCACTTAGCCCATTTGTGCAAGGCAAGGGATACTACTAAAGTTTAGTCCCACATTGCTAGTTTAGTGGGAGTTGGACCTCCTTATAAGGGAGGTTCTTTCCCCACTTGTATGAGCATGAGAACAAGAGGGACATCCACGCGCGCTCCTCCTCCGCCGCCCGCCTCGCCGCGGGTTGCGGGAATGAGCCAATGTCTAAATTTTTGCCACGCACTACGGGTATACGAAAGGCCACTCGGGAGCTGGAAAGTTTTTGCTGTAGTGGATATTGAATACGAACGCTGCACCCTTTGGCTGCTGCCCGTTCGTTTCATCTCCCGCGTTCCCTTCAGCTTCAGGCGCAACCTCTCGCCTCCTTCTCTTGCGCCTATAAAAGGGAGGTCGCTCCTCTCAGAGAGACGCATCAGAACTCATTCTTCCTCTCGCCACCGGTTCCTGAACACTGCGTTGCTGCTACGATCTTCCTCATCCCGGCTTGCGGCGTGCACCGCAGGTCGGGACAGTAGGCCTCCGAAACCGCACCTCTTTGAGTCCTGTACGGGAGAAGGGTGATAAGGTTTTTGGGGAGCGCTCTGCGCGACTACTGACTTCTTCGTCACGGACACCCCGGACTCCGACGACTACTTCCCCGACGACGACTACTTCCCCGACGTCGACAACCTCCTCCACGACATGGCTACCGAGGACACCGACCCCAAGTCCAGTGCTACTGTTGCAGCTGCTGTCCCGTACGTGTTCTTGTTTTTCCGGTTAGAGGTTCTGCCACAGTTCCTTGTTCTAGTCCTTGCCCTACACATGATAAGTTCTACTTCATATATGCTACTTGGTCTACTGTCTACTCTAGAGATGTTCGGTTCTAGTTTATATTTGCAGATGTTATCTACCTTCTCTTTGTCAGATCGCATGACTTGCTTTATCTCTGCTACTTTAGTCATGCTTTATCTAGTATTTCCGTTAATAAAATCATATGGTAAATTGCTCATATTTCCAACACAATCTATGGACAGTCTGTCACTGGAGATGAAGCATGTGGTGGCCGCCCTTGCCGTTGCGTGGCAGAGCCGCCATGCCAGGCGAAATGAGGCTGGCTTGCCGGCCAGTTCGCCCAAGGTCTCCGACAAGAGGACAACTCCACGATGGAGACGGGCTCCGACGACATCGTCCCGGCTCCCGCGCCTCATTGCACGTCGGCTTCACCATGGAGCAGGCGCAAGCGCAGTACAACGCCGCCATGGCGGAGGTGCAGCCTGGGCCAGCGCCTTTGTCAGTGTTCCAACAGGCATGGTGTTGGAAATATGCCCTAGAGGCAATAATAAATGGTTATTATTATATTTCTTTGTTCATGGTAATTGTCTATTGTTCATGCTATAATTGTGTTATCCGGAAATCGTAATACATGTGTGAATACATAGACCACAACGTGTCCCTAGTAAGCCTCTAGTTGACTAGCTCGTTGATCAATAGATAGTCATGGTTTCCTGACTATGGACATTGGATGTCGTTGATAACGGGATCACATCATTAGGAGAATGATGTGATGGACAAGACCCAATCCTAAGCATAGCATAAAAGATCGTGTAGTTTCGTTTGCTAGAGCTTTTCCAATGTAAAGTATCTTTTCCTTAGACCATGAGATCGTGCAACTCCCGGATACCATAGGAGTGCTTTGGGTGTGCCAAACGTCACAACGTAACTGGGTGACTATAAAGGTGCACTACGGGTATCTCCGAAAGTGTCTGTTGGGTTGGCACGGATCGAGACTGGGATTTGTCACTCCGTGTGACGGAGAGGTATCTCTGGGCCCACTCGGTAATGCATCATCATAATGAGCTCAATGTGACTAAGGCGTTAGTCACGGGATCATGCATTGGGGTACGAGTAAAGAGACTTGCCGGTAACGAGATTGAACAAGGTATTGGGATACCGACGATCGAATCTCGGGCAAGTAACATACCGATTGACAAAGGGAATTGTATGCGGGATTGATTGAATCCTCGACATCGTGGTTCATCCGATGAGATCATCATGGAACATGTGGGAGCCAACATGGGTATCCAGATCCCGCTGTTGGTTATTGACCGGAGAGGCGTCCCGGTCATGTCCGCATGTCTCCCGAACCCGTAGGGTCTACACACTTAAGGTTCGGTGACGCTAGGGTTGTAGAGATATGAGTATGCGGAAACCCGAAAGCTGTTCGGAGTCCCGGATGAGATCCCGGACGTCACGAGGAGTTCCGGAATGGTCCGGAGGTGAAGAATTATATATAGGAAGTCAAGTTTCGGCCACCGGGAAAGTTTCGGGGGTTATCAGTATTGTACCGGGACCACCGGAAGGGTCCCGGGGGTCCACCGTGTGGGGCCACCTATCCCGAAGGGCCCCATGGGCTGAAGTGGGATGGCAACCAGCCCTTAGTGGGCTGGGTCGCCCCCCATGGGCCTCCCCCCTGCGCCTAGGGTTGGAAACCCTAGGGTGGGGGGGCGCCCCACTTGCCTTGGGGGGCAAGTCTTCCCCCCTGGCCGCCGCCCCCCATCCAGATGGGATCCTGGCCGGCGCCCCCCTCCCAGGGGGCCTATATAAAGGGGGGAGGGAGGGCAGCATTATTACAGCCTTGGGCGCCTCCCTCCTCCCCTGCTACACCTCTCCCTCTCGCAGAAGCTCGGCGAAGCCCTGCCGAGACCCGCTACATCCACCACCACGCCGTCGTGCTGCTGGATCTCCATCAACCTCTCCTTCCCCTTGCTGGATCAAGAAGGAGGAGACGTCGCTGCACCGTACGTGTGTTGAACGCGGAGGTGCCGTCCGTTCGGCACTCGGTCATCGGTGATTTGAATCACGGCGAGTACGACTCCGTCATCCACGTTCATTGGAACGCTTCCGCTCGCGATCTACAAGGGTATGTAGATGCACTCCTTTCCCCTCGTTGCTAGTATATTCCATAGATGGATCTTGGTGAGCGTAGGAAAATTTTAAAATTATGCTACGATAACCAACAGTGGCATCATGAGCCAGGCCTATGCGTAGTTACTATGCACGAGTAGAACACAAAGTAGTTTTGGGCGTTGATGTTGCCAATTCTTCTTGCCGCTACTAGTCGTATCTCGTTTCGGCGGTATTGTAGGATGAAGCGGCCCGGACCGACCTTACACGTACGCTTACGTGAGACAGGTTCCACCGACTGACATGCACTAGTTGCATAAGGTGGCTAGCGGGTGTCTGTCTCTCCTACTTTAGTCGGAACGGATTCGATGAAAAGGGTCCTTATGAAGGGTAAATAGAAATTGGCAAATCGCATTGTGGTTTTACGTAGGTAAGAAACGTTCTTGCTAGAAACCTATACAAGCCACGTAAAAACTTGCAACAACAATTAGAGGACGTCTAACTTGTTTTTTGCAGCAAGTGCTATGTGATGTGATATGGCCAGAAGATGTGATGTATGATATATGTGATGTATGAGATTGATCATATTCTTGTAATAGGAATCACGACTTGCATGTCGATGAGTATGACAACCGGCAGGAGCCATAGGAGTTGTCTTTATTATTTTGTATGACCTGCGTGTCATTGAATAACGCCATGTAAATTACTTTACTTTGTTGCTAAACGCGTTAGCCATAGAAGTAGAAGTAATCGTTGGCGTGACGACTTCATGAAGACACAGTGATGGAGATCATGATGATGGAGATCATGGTGTCATGCCGGTGACGAAGATGATCATGGTGCCCCGAAGATGGAGCTCAAAGGAGCAAAATGATATTGGCCATATCATGTCACTATTTGATTGCATGTGATGTTTATCATGTTTTGCATCTTATTTGCTTAGAACGACGGTAGTAAGTAAGATGATCCCTTATAATAATTTCAAGAAAGTGTTCACCCTAACTGTGCACCGTTGCGAAGGTTCGTTGTTTCGAAGCACCACGTGATGATCGGGTGTGATAGATTATAACGTTCGCATACAACGGGTGTTGACGAGCCTAGCATGTACAGACATGGCCTCGAAACACACGCAATACACTTAGGTTGACTTGACGAGCCTAGCATGTACAGACATGGCATCGGAACACGGAGGACCGAAAGGTCGAGCATGAGTCGTATAGAAGATACGATCAACATGGAGATGTTCACCGATCTTGACTAGTCCGTCTCACGTGATGATCGGACACGGCCTAGTTAACTCGGATCATGTTGCACTTAGATGACTAGAGGGATGTCTATCTGAGTGGGAGTTCATTGAGTAATTTGATTAGATGAACTTAATTATCATGAACTTAGTCTAAAATCTTTACACTATGTCTTGTAGATCAAATGGCCCACGTTGTCCTCAATTTCAACGCGTTCCTAGAGAAAACCAAGCTGAAAGATGATGGCAGCAACTATACGGACTGGGTCCGAAACCTGAGGATCATCCTCATAGCAGCCAAGAAAGATTATGTCTTAGAAGCACCGCTAGGTGAAGCACCAATCCCAGAGAACCAAGACGTTATGGACGCTTGGCAATCACGTGCTGATGATTACTCCCCCGTTCAGTGCGGCATGCTTTACAGCTTAGAACCGGGTCTCCAAAAGCGTTTTGAGAAACATGGAGCATATGAGATGTTCGAGGAGCTGAAAATGGTTTTCCAAGCTCATGCCCGGGTCGAGAGATATGAAGTCTCCGACAAGTTCTTCAGCTGTAAAATGGAGGAGAATAGTTCTGTTAGTGAGCACACACTCAGAATGTCTGGGTTGCACAACCGCTTGTCTCAGCTGGGAGTTAATCTCCCGGATGACGCGGTCATTGACAGAATCCTTCAGTCGCTTCCACCAAGCTACAAGAGCTTTGTGATGAACTTCAATATGCAGGGGATGGAAAAGACCATTCCCGAGGTATATTCAATGTTGAAATCAGCGGAGGTGGAGATCAGAAAAGAACATCAAGTGTTGATGGTGAATAAAACCACTAAGTTCAAGAAGGGCAAGGGTAAGAAGAACTTCAAGAAGGACGGCAAGGGAGTTGCCGCGCCCGGTAAGCCAGTTGCCGGGAAGAAGCCAAGGAATGGACCCAAGCCTGAGACTGAGTGCTTTTATTGCAAGGGAAGTGGTCACTGGAAGCGGAACTGCCCCAAATACTTAGCGGACAAGAAGGCCGGCAACACCAAAGGTATATGTGATATACATGTAATCGATGTGTACCTTACCAGTACTCGTAGTAGCTCCTGGGTATTTGATACCGGTGTGGTTGCTCATATTTATAACTCAAAACAGGAACTACGGAATAAACGGAGACTGGCGAAGGACGAGGTGACGATGCGCGTCGGGAATGGTTCCAAGGACGATGTGATCGCCATCGGCACGCTACCTCTGCATCTACCTACGGGATTAGTTTTAAACCTCAATAATTGTTATTTAGTGCCAGCTTTGAGCATGAACATTGTATCTGGATCTCGTTTAATTCGAGATGGCTACTCATTTAAATCCGAGAATAATGGTTGTTCTATTTATATGAGAGATATGTTTTATGGTCATGCCCCGCTGGTTAATGGTTTATTCTTGATGAATCTCGAACGTGATGTTACACATATTCATAGTGTGAATACCAAAAGATGTAAAGTTGATAACGATAGTCCCACATACTTGTGGCACTGCCGCCTTGGTCACATTGGTGTCAAGCGCATGAAGAAGCTCCATGCAGATGGACTTTTGGAGTCTCTTGATTACGAATCATTTGACACGTGCGAACCATGCCTCATGGGTTAGATGACCAAGACTCCGTTCTCCGGAACAATGGAGCGAGCAACCAACTTATTGGAAATCATACATACCGATGTGTGCGGTCCAATGAGTGTTGAGGCTCGCGGAGGATATCGTTATGTTCTCACTCTCACTGATGACTTAAGTAGATATGGGTATGTCTACCTAATGAAACACAAGTCTGAAACCTTTGAAAAGTTCAAGGAATTTCAGAGTGAGGTTGAGAATCAACGTGACAGGAAAATAAAATTCTTACGATCAGATCGTGGTGGAGAATATTTAAGTCACGAGTTTGGTACACACTTAAGGAAATGTGGAATAGTTTCACAACTCACGCCGCCTGGAACACCTCAGAGAAACGGTGTGTCCGAACGTCGTAATCGCACTCTATTGGATATGGTGCGATCTATGATGTCTCTTACCGATTTACCGCTCTCATTTTGAGGCTATGCTTTAGAGACTGCCGCATTCACTTTAAATAGGGCTCCGTCGAAATCCGTTGAGACGACACCGTATGAATTATGGTTTGGGAAGAAACTTAAGCTGTCGTTTCTAAAAGTTTGGGGATGCGATGCTTATGTAAAGAAACTTCAACCTGAAAAGCTCGAACCCAAGTCGGAGAAATGCGTCTTCATAGGATACCCTAAGGAAACCATTGGGTATACCTTCTACCTCAGATCCGAAGGCAAGATCTTCGTTGCCAAGAACGGGTCCTTTCTGGAGAAGGAGTTTCTCTCGAAAGAATTGAGTGGGAAGTGGAACTTGATGAGGTGATAGTCACCCCTTCCGAACCGGAAAGTAGCGCAGCGCGGGAAAATGTTCCTGTGGTGCCTACACCGACTGGGGAGGAAGTTAATGATGATGATCATGAAGCTTCGGATCAAGTTACTACTGAACTTCGTAGGTCCACAAGGACACGTTCCGCACCAGAGTGGTACGGCAACCTGTCCTGGAAATCATGTTGTTAGACAACGGTGAACCTTCGAACTATGAAGAAGCGATGGCGGGCCCGGATTCCGACAAATGGCTAGAAGCCATGAAATCCGAGATAGGATCCATGTATGAAAACGAAGTATGGACTTTGACTGACTTGCCCGATGATCGGCGAGCCATAGAAAACAAATGGATCTTTAAGAAGAAGACAAACGCGGATGGTAATGTGACCATCTATAAGGCTCGACTTGTCGCTAAGGGTTATCGACAAGTTCAAGGGGTTGACTATGATGAGACTTTCTCACCCGTAGCGAAGCTGAAGTCCGTCCGAATCATGTTAGCAATTGCCGCATACTATGATTATGAGATATGGCAGATGGACGTCAAAACGGCATTCCTTAATGGCTTCCTTAAGGAAGAGTTGTATATGATGCAGCCGGAAGGTTTTGTCGATCCTAAGAATGCTAACAAAGTATGCAAGCTCCAGCGCTCAATCTATGGGCTGGTGCAAGCATCTCGGAGTTGGAACATTTGCTTTGATGAGATGATCAAAGCGTTTGGGTTTACACAGACTTATGGAGAAGCCTGTGTTTACAAGAAAGTGAGTGGGAGCTCTGTAGCATTTCACTTATTATATGTGGATGACATATTATTGATGGGAAATGATATAGAATTCTTGGAAAGTATAAAGGCCTATTTGAATAAGTGTTTTTCAATGAAGGACCTTGGAGAAGCTGCTTATATATTAGGCATCAAGATCTATAGAGATAGATCAAGACGCCTCATTGGTCTTTCACAGAGTACATACCTTGACAAGATATTGAAGAAGTTCAATATGGATCAGTCCAAGAAGGGGTTCTTGCCTGTATTGCAAGGTGTGCAATTGAGCATGGCTCAATGCCCGACCACGGCAGAAGATATAGAAAAGATGAGTGTCATCCCTATGCCTCGGCCATAGGGTCTATTATGTATGCCATGCTGTGTACCAGACCTGATGTAAACCTTGCCGTAAGTTTGGTAGGAAGGTACCAAAGTAATCCCGGCATGGAACACTGGACAGCGGTCAAGAATATCCTGAAGTACCTGAAGAGGACTAAGGATATGTTTCTCGTTTATGGAGGTGACGAAAAGCTCGTCGTAAAGGGTTACGTCGACGCTAGCTTCCACACAGATCTGGATGACTCGAAGTCACAAACCGGATACGTGTATATTTTGAATGGAGGAGCGGTAAGCTGGTGCAGTTGCAAGCAAAGCGTCGTGGCGGGATCTACATGTGAAGCGGAGTACATGGCAGCCTCGGAGGCAGCACAGGAAGCAGTCTGGATGAAGGAGTTCATTACCGACCTAGGGGTGATTCCCAATGCGTCGGGCCCGATGACTCTCTTCTGTGACAACACTGGAGCTATTGCCCTTGCGAAGGAGCCCAGGTTTCACAGGAAGACCAGGCATATCAAGCGTCGCTTCAACTCCATTCGTGAAAGTGTTCAAAATGGAGACATAGATATTTGTAAAGTACATACGGACCTGAATGTAGCAGATCCGTTGACTAAACCTCTCCCTAGGGCAAAACATGATCAACACCAGGACGCAATGGGTGTTCGATTCATCACAATGTAACTAGATTATTGACTCTAGTGCAAGTGGGAGACTGTTGGAAATATGCCCTAGAGGCAATAATAAATGGTTATTATTATATTTCTTTGTTCATGGTAATTGTCTAGTGTTCATGCTATAATTGTGTTATCCGGAAATCGTAATACATGTGTGAATACATAGACCACAACGTGTCCCAAGTAAGCCTCTAGTTGACTAGCTCGTTGATCAATAGATAGTCATGGTTTCCTGACTATGGACATTGGATGTCGTTGATAACGGGATCACATCATTAGGAGAATGATGTGATGGACAAGACCCAATCCTAAGCATAGCATAAAAGATCGTGTAGTTTCGTTTGCTAGAGCTTTTCCAATGTCAAGTATCTTTTCCTTAGACCATGAGATCGTGCAACTCCCGGATACCGTAGGAGTGCTTTGGGTGTGCCAAACGTCACAACGTAACTGGGTGACTATAAAGGTGCACTACGGATATCTCCGAAAGTGTCTGTTGGGTTGGCACGGATCGAGATTGGGATTTGTCACTCCGTGTGACGGAGAGGTATCTCTGGGCCCACTCGGTAATGCATCATCATAATGAGCTCAATGTGACTAAGGCGTTAGTCACGGGATCATGCATTGCGGTACGAGTAAAGAGACTTGCCGGTAACGAGATTGAACAAGGTATTGGGATACCGACAATCGAATCTCGGGCAAGTAACATACCGATTGACAAAGGGAATTGTATGCGGGATTGATTGAATCCTCGACATCGTGGTTCATCCGATGAGATCATCGTGGAACATGTGGGAGCCAACATGGGTATCCAGATCCCGCTGTTGGTTATTGACCGGAGAGGCGTCTCGGTCATGTCTGCATGTCTCCCGAACCCGTAGGGTCTACACACTTAAGGTTCGGTGACGCTAGGGTTGTAGAGATATGAGTATGCGGAAACCCGAAAGTTGTTCGGAGTCCCGGATGAGATCCCGGACGTCACGAGGAGTTCCGGAATGGTCCGGAGGTGAAGAATTATATATAGGAAGTCAAGTTTCGGCCACCGGGAAAGTTTCAGGGGTTATCGGTATTGTACCGGGACCACCGGAAGGGTCCCGGGGGTCCACCGGGTGGGGCCACCTATCCCGGAGGGCCCCATGGGCTGAAGTGGGATGGCAACCAGCCCTTAGTGGGCTGGGGCGCCCCCCATGGGGCTCCCCCCTGCGCCTAGGGTTGGAAACCCTAGGGTGGGGGGGCGCCCCACTTGCCTTGGGGGGCAAGTCTTCCCCCCTGGCCGCCGCCCCCCATCCAGATGGGATCCTGGCCGGCGCCCCCCTCCCAGGGGGCCTATATAAAGGGGGGAGGGAGGGCAGCATTATTACAGCCTTGGGCGCCTCCCTCCTCCCCTGCTACACCTCTCCCTCTCGCAGAAGCTCGACGAAGCCCTGCCGAGACCCGCTACATCCACCACCACGCCATCGTGCTGCTGGATCTCCATCAACCTCTCCTTCCCCTTGCTGGATCAAGAAGGAGGAGACGTCGCTGCACCGTACGTGTGTTGAACGCGGAGGTGCCGTCCGTTCGGCACTCGGTCATCGGTGATTTGAATCACGGCGAGTACGACTCCGTCATCCACGTTCATTGGAACGCTTCCGCTCGCGATCTACAAGGGTATGTAGATGCACTCCTTTCCCCTCGTTGCTAGTATACTCCATAGATGGATCTTGGTGAGCGTAGGAAAATTTTAAAATTATGCTACGAGTACCAACACGTGGGAGGGACATCGATACAACCTGTTCCTCCTAGAGCAGCACCGGCTGGCGCAGGGCTAGTTCTACGGCGAGTGCGGGGGCGAGAAGGCCGTGTCGGCCATAGCCGTGATGAACCCTAATTTCGTCGCAGAGCAGTGTGCCATCTATGATGTCGTCCGCGCTCAAGCCACTGCTCGCCAGAAAATAAGGATGGCAGGATACGGGCATAATTTTGTGCCCACGGGTAGTACCCTACCCTACCCGTTAAGTCATGGGTAGGGCACGGGTATAGCATTTCACCCATGGATATACCCATACCCTACCCGTTTATACTAAACATGTGAACCTTACCCATGATAAACAAGTGTACCTATTTTAAAGTTGTGTTGTGAGATTGTGAACCTATGTTAAAGTTGTCACCAATTATCATTTTGAATTGAGATAATTGTCATGTAGCCATCTATCTACTATTGAGTTGAGATCAATGTTTTTTTCCTCAAATGTGTTATAGATGAATATAAAATTGTGAATAACTTGTATACTGTTTGATCTACCCATTGGGTACCCAATGCAAATGGGTACCCATCGGGTATGGGTACGGGTAAAGTTTCGTACCCATGGGTACGGGTATGGGTAAATTTTTGTACCTATTGACTATACAGGTATGGGTATGGTATTGCTCTACCCGCCCCATACCCTACTCATTGTCATCCTTACCAGGAAACGACCGCCGCTGAGGCGCAGCTCTGGGCGATCGCAAAGGAGAACAAGGTCAGTTGCGTCTCCTACGTGTCGCCAATGAACCATCCGGCGGCCCGGCGGGACAACAACAGCCCGGTTAACTGAACAGTCCAAGTCAGCGTATATAATTGCCCAACAGGAGGCGCGGGTATCGCGCGCAGCCAACTTCTCCCGGGTATAGTCCCACCTCGTCTGTGAGAGGAGATGACGCAAAGATTTCCAACTATATAAAAGGTGTTGCTGCTGCATTTGAATCACAACTACTGAAAACTATACCATAATGAATTTTCAGTTATCTATTTTAAATTACAATTTTTGGTTTTTGTTTGTCTAACTGAATTAAAAAATTAACCAGATGGTAAAAACCAAAATTTTGGTTTATACCGAACATCCACTCCTAGTTGCCGGTTTTAAATTTTTTAAAAAAATCATAGTTTAAAGAAAAGTCCACAAGTTTAAATAAGTTTATCGATATGATAGAAGTACACGAATGGAACAAAAAGTCCATGAAATTGAAAAAAAGTTTATCGATTTGAGAAAAGTACATAAATGTGCCAAAAAGTTCAGGAAATTGAAAAAAAAATAAGCACTTCTGTAGGATTTTTTTTCAAATCGATGAACGTTTTCAGTTTTCTATTTTTTTCCAAATTCGTAAACTTTTTTTCAAATCGATGAACTTTTTCAGTTTCACGGACTTTTTTGTCCTTGGAGCTAGGGGTGGGCATAACAACCGACAAACCAAATACCGAACATAAAGAACTATTTTTTTTTGTTTTTTGTGTTGGTGTTGGAAAATTTCTGCCACATGTTCGTGTTATAATATTTATTACTGTACATAAAAATTATTTGCATTTTCAAAAAATTGTTCACTATTTCATAAATTGTTCTTGTTTTCAAATTTGTTCCTTTTTCATAAATGTTTGAGATTCCCAAAAAAATGTTCGCATTTCACAAATGTTTGACATTACAATATTTTGTTCAGAAACTTGAAATGCTCGCGTTAAAAAAATATTTATTTATTTTCAGAAAGAAAATCATGTTTGGAATTTAAACAAGTTTAATCTGTTTGCGGCTGATGGTTCATATACACTGGGCTGCCTTTTTAGACACCAAACCTCTGCAATTATAGTGGCTAGCGATGCATTTTACTAGCAAGAGGTCCTTTTTTAGAGAAAAAAAAACTTGCAAGAGGTCCTTTGTTCAATTCCCCGCACAGACTTGGGTTTTGGGAATTTCTGCTAACTGCCTTTTAAGTTTTGCTGCCCTCTTCTCTTTCTTTAAGGGTTGCATTGCAAGCCTAACGCAAGAACTGCGGTGGTTAGCAAACTGCGCTTACTTCCACCAGGTATTGTGTTCGAATCCCAGCCCCAGCGCACAATTTTTTATATGTTTTTTCACCTTATTATGTGGTTCTATGTACATACAGCTCTGCCACGTACGGAGGTGTGTATACCTTATGACTATACTGCTTTTATACGGTTTGGGGGGGGGGGGGGGGGTGGTCTATCGAAGCATGGCTCAAGTAAGAAATAATCATAAAGGACATCACACAATGCTCATATATACGTACATCATAACATGTCTACGTATTGTCTATATACAAAAAAGATCTTACTCATCACAACAGCTATATACAACATGTATAGGCAGAAATCAATGCTTGTATGGATGGTGAGCACTGAAATCACGACGCTCATATATACATTGTAACATCACTACGTATCAAGTATATACAAAAACAAATCATATTCATCACATCTCCTATATACATACATCATACCATCACATCATCTATACATCTACGTACCATCTATGAATGCATCTCACCATCTATATAGAAAACAAAACGACGGTGCTGCGCCGACTTAGTCCGCGTCAGCGTGAGCTGCATCTCCTCCCCGTCACTGTCCACGCGAAAGCTGTGGTCCTTATCCCCAAGGTCCATGGCGTCCAAGCGGTGGCGACGGCGAGGCAGTGAGCAGCTGGAGGGTTGGCGGCGGCGGCGACTAGCGATCCTTGAGGAGGCAAGGAGATGAGGAGATGGGTAGGATATCAATCTCCGTCCTAAATATGGAACACGATCGATCACGTAATTATTATTTACCTAAGGAGAAAGAGAGAGATATGAGATTCCTTCTATCATTCCATCTAGAGATGTTTTTTTGAGCGAAAATCATTCCATCTACGTGCGTGTGTGTGAGCAAGTCATGTATCTCGATCGTCGGCTACATAGAATGATTTTCCTCTCAAGTCACAGCCACTCAATGTGAATCATCTTATATCCTTGAAAGCTCTCTTGTACAGAATCCAGGCAAAGCTTTGTTCTGCTGAACATGCAATTCTGAAAATTGTTACACCGAGACATTGCTCTTGGTGAGTTCACACGGCCAGAATTCTGAAATCCTCACACGAGCCGCGTTTTATGCAGTATTTTTTTTAATTTATTTGTTGAATTTTGTCTCCTAATATTTGGTTTCATTCAGGGAAACTTGTGAAGGAGCAGCTGCATAAAGGCTTGGAATGTGTTGTATCACACCACCACAAAAGCAAACAAATATAAGACGTTTTAGGTAGCAAGTGTTCAATGCGGAAATCCATTTTGGGTCTAGGGAGCACATGCTCCTGCATGCCAAAAATGGATTTTACAAATGTCAATTTTTTTTAAAAAATGGATGTTTTTAATTCATTGTCCCGTCCGAATGGCACATGAAAATTGTTACACCGATACATTGCTCTTGGTGATTTCACACGGCCAGTGTTCTGAAATCCTTGCGGATTATATGCAGTATTTTTTAATTTATTTGTTGAATTTTCTCTCCTGATATATTTGGTTTCATTCAGGAAAACTTGTGAAAGACAGCTGCATAAAAGGCTTGGAACGTGTTGTATCACACCACCACAGAGCACATGCTCCTGCATGCCAAAAATGGATTTTACAAATATCATTTTAAAAAAATGGATGCTTTTAATTTATTGTCCTGTTCGAATGGTACATGCAAATTTTCAGAGGGAAAACTTAAGCATTTTGACCCGTGAAAAGGAAACAAGCCGAAGACCGATGAAGCACTGTTATCCCATATGACATGAAAATTGTCGAGCACACTTAGCTACGCTAATATGAACATCTACAAAAAAAGTCAGAATCTTTTAAATTTATTTACTACTGTATTTATTTTGATTTTGCTCTGTTGCACAAACATGTTGAATTCTGAGTACAGGTCAGAAGTGCAGAGATACTGCAGAAAATCGAGCCGTTGCCACTCTCACTTCCTTTATTCCCGTCAGACGGCGGAGCCGAGCATGTCCCGCGCCTTTCTTCGCCGGCGCCGGCGCCGGCGGCTGCTCCTCCGCCCCTCGCTCCACACCGTCTTTCTCCGCCTCCATGGCGCCCTGGCGAACCGCACCGCCCCCGCCCGCCGCGACCTCCACAGCGCCGATGACCAGGCACGCGCGGTGCTCGACGAGAGGCCGCACCGGGACGCCGTCGCCTACGCAGCCACGGCCCACCTCCCGCCAGCGGAGGCGCTCTTCCGCCCGGCGCCCGCGTCCGCCCGCGGCCCCCATCTGGACGCCATGATGCTCGACGGGTACGTAAAGGCCGGCCACGTCGACCGCGCCCGCAGGCTGTTCGACGGAATGGCGGTCAAGAGCGTGGCGGCGTGGACCTGCCTGGTCTCCGGGTACTGCCGCGCCGGGCGCGTCGACGAGGCGCGCGCTCTGTTCGACGCGATGCCGGCCCGCAGCGTCGTCTCGTGGACGGCCATGGCGCAGGGGTACGCGCGCAGCGGGATGCTGAGGGGGGCGAGGGAGCTGTTCGACCAGATGCCGGAGAGGAACGTGGTCACCTGGACGGTCATGGTGAAGGCCTACGCCGACCACGGCCACTTCCAGGAGGCCGTGGAGCTGTTCGACAGGATGCCCCAGAGGAACCCGTATTCTTGGAGCGCCATGATCTCCGGTTTCCTCCGTGCTGGGAAAGTGGATGAGGCGGTTCGGCTGTTCGAGAGGATGCCGGATAGGAATGTGGTTTCTTGGACCACGATGGTCACTGGCTTGGCGCAGAACGGTCGCGTTTCGATGGCAAGAGAGTTCTTCAACAGAATGCCGAGAAACAAGGACATTGCGGCGTGGAATGCGATGGTCACTGCTTATGCCAGTGATGGCCAGATGAACGAGGCTCAGAGATTGTTTGATTCGATGCCCGCAAAGAACCTGGTGAGCTGGAATGCCCTGATCCATGGCTATGCCAAGGACGAGCGTAAGGATGAAATCATTGGTTTATTTCTTCTCATGCTCCGGTCAGCAGTATCTCCTGACATCACCACATTGATCAGTGTCTTGGTTACAGCCAATAGCACAATTGAAGTTGGGCAAATCCATGGCTTCGCTACCACACGAGGTCTCCTGTCAGACACCTCCTTAGGAAACGCTCTGCTCACCATGTACTCAAGGAGTGGCGACCTGCGCTCTGCCTGGCAAGCTTTCAAGATGTTACAAGAGAAGGATGCCATCACATGGACATCGATGATGCAAGCCTTCGCCAACCATGGCTGTGCCTCCTACGCGCTGCAGGCCTTTGCTCAGATGCTGCGACATGGATATAAGCCCAGCTCAACCACCTTCACCGCAGTGCTGTCAGCCTGCAGCCATGCCGGTCTTGTCGACAAAGGCCGGGCAATCTTCGCATCAGTTCACCGCTACGGGCTCGAGCCAACAATCGAGCACCACACCTGCCTTGTTGACATCCTCGGCCGTGCAGGGCATGTGAGGGAAGCAATGAAGATCGTTGCCGCCATGCCATTGGATACACATGACGATGCTGTCCTGAGGACGCTGCTGGGGGCCTGCATGATGCATAATGAGGTGGATGCAGCAAGGGAAGTGGGGGAGGCTCTTGCCAAGTCTGACGGCCCCTCTGGTTCAGATTCAGATGGCTACTACAAGGTTCTGGCCAATGTGTTTGGGTCAGGTGGGAGGTGGGAGGAGATGGCAGGTGTGTGGAAGGCTATGAAGGGGAGCAAGGTGAGGAGGACGCCCGGGGTTAGCCAGATAGTGGTGGATGCGAGGACCCACATGTTCTTTTCCAGGGATCAGGGGCATCCACAGTGTGCAGAGATATATGAGATGCTGGACGACGCGCTTGTCCCCCAGATGATGAAGAAGGATCGACCGACTGAAACAGTGTGAGCTGATCAATGCAGTTGCAAACTTGCACCCGCTGATCGATCTCTTTGATTTTTTTTCCAGGGTAATCGATCTCTTTGATGAACAGGCCCATTTCATCCCACACACAATGCTTTGACACATAGTACAGATATATGAGAAGCTGGACGACACGCTTGTCCCTCCGCTGATGGTTAATTTGATAAAATACCACATTGTACTTTCCTGACAGAAAAGAGGAATGCCAACCTAGAGCCCTGTGTGCACGGAACTCCTGAATTCCTGAACCACAAGAAATCTGGAACTGTTTTTCAGAATTTATTGATTGATGTATGTGTTGGTGCTGATATATACACCCATCAGATTCCGCTTCTTGTCTGGGATTTTGGTGGGAGGCATGTTTGGTGCTGTCGCTTTTGCTGCGGGTGCTGGAGATCTCACTGGGGTCTGTTGGCAATCAATGAATTCAGAGATAAAGCATGAGAAGGTCTCAAAAGATGGCATTCAGGCCTGTTTTTCCAGATACTGCTCTATACTTCTATGTAAATTTACTAATACTGTATTTGTGATCTGATATTCACAGGGAGAAAAGGGAAGAGCAAAAGGCCAAGAGGATGTTGCTCTTGGGGTTGAATGTTGCTGTGCTGTTGTTACATAACCTGAAGGGATCTTTGAAAGATGGTCCATTGGCAATAGATGAACCGGCATGTGTAGAAGGTGCTGCTGCTTTTCAGTGTACACCAACAACATTGAAAGCCAGCCCAGGGCCTGTGACTAGAAGGTATTTTTTTTAACCTTTTTGCTCCACTAAATCTTACTTTTAATCTTCCTAAGAAATGCAAGTGTTTATATATGCAGGCAACTAGCCGCAGCATCTCAGAGCCAGGCAGCTACTGTATTTCTCTTACAAGGAAATGTAAAGAAAGTGGCCAAAAGGATGGCCCCAAAGAAGATGTTGCTGTTGGGCTGAACTGTTGCTGTGGTGTTGTTACATAATCTGCAAAGCACAGAACCAGGTGAGTTTATTATGTAACTAGTCACTCACTTTATGCTTTAGTTAAATGTGGATCTGGATTGTTGAACTACATGATGATTATTATGTGCCGTTTGCTGTCATAGACAACTAGTAGTAGTCATCATGTGTGTTCTGGTGATGCTTTTGCTGCAATTTCCTGTGTGCTATTTGGTGCCCCAAAATGAGGCAAGGTCATGTCAATTTCTTGCTGCCAAAATAGCAATGGAATCACTAGTAGCAATTAAGGTGTGATAATAACACCAGGGTGGTAAATAACATGTACTGTAGGCGGAATTATTCAGCACGAGCCGATGAACATCTGGGATGACCCCCTTCCCTTTGGTTGCTGCTAGTTCTCCTCCGACTCGTCGTCGGTGACCTCCTCTTCGTCCTCGGCGTAGCCCCTGGCCACGTACTGGTCGACGAGGGCCCGCTGGTAGGCCGCGACCTTGTCGGCTCCATCCATGGCCGCGGCGTAGAACTCACGGGACCACCTGGGACGCCTGGCCAGCTCGTCATCGGGGATGGGTATGGGCCTGTAGGGGCTCGCGATCATATGCTCCATGAGCGCCTGCGTTAGCCGCGTCTTGACCACCTTCTTCTTCCCGGCCGTCGACTTCGTGCCCGGTGAAAGGCCTATGGCCGCCAGCGCCTCCGTCATCTCCTTCTTCCTCCTCAGGACCTCCCCCCCCCTCCGGCGCCTCCCTCTCGAGCACAGCGGTCTCCGGCGCGCTCGCCGCCGACCTCCTGCTGTTGGGGCGGCGACGGGCCCCCATCGCCCGCGGTCGCTCGAGCCCTAACCGGAGGTGAGGAAGGCCCGGCGATCAGGTGCGCATTGGCATCGACCGACGGAACGGAAGCAACGTGACGGTTCGCTGTCTTGTTTTTTGAATAAAAAACACTTCTTTCGCTCGATTCGGTTCCCCCGCAAGCCGCCGCAATCTTATCATCTTCCCCGTCGCCTCCAAAACTTTGACTTCCGCTTCCGCTTGGACTCATCTGACCAATTTGACTGCTCTGCTCCCGATCCCATGGCGGCGGCGGCGGGCGAGCCGGAGGTGATCCGGGACAAGGCGGCGATGCGGGCGTGGTCGCGGCGCCAGCGGGCGGAGGGAAAGACGGTGGTGCTCGTGCCCACCATGGGCTTCCTCCACGAGGGCCACCTCTCGCTCGTGTCCGCCGCGGCGGCCGTGCCCGGCCCCGTCGCCGTCGTCGTCTCCATCTACGTCAACCCCAGCCAGTTCGCCCCCACCGAGGACCTCGCCACCTACCCCTCCGACCTCGCCGGGGACCTCCGCAAGCTCGCCTCCACCGGCGCCGTCCACGCCGTCTTCAACCCCCCAGACCTCTACCACCGCGGCGCCGCTGTCTCTGGCCGCCGCGCCGAGGCTCCCGCCGGCGCCGCTGCCTCTTCCTGCCTGGAGGCGGGCGGGGACGGGCACGAGACTTGGATCCGGGTGGAGCGGCTGGAGAAGGGCCTCTGTGGGGCCAGCCGGCCAGTGTTCTTCCGTGGGGTGGCCACCGTCGTCGCCAAGCTGTTCAACGTCGTTGAGCCCGACGTCGCCATGTTCGGGAAGAAGGATTACCAGCAGTGGCGCCTCATCTGCCGAATGGTAAGTAGCAACAGATGTGCAAAATGAGTGACAATGTGCAGTCTGAATATGCTTCTTCAGTGCAGCTGTCAGCTTGATTTACATATATCAAGCACATAGTTTTTGGCCCATTTGATGTCCTTGATCATCTTTGATAACCTGACACATTCTTTTGGGTAGTGCATAATGCATAATGTACACAATGTTGAATTGGGGAGCAGTTTTTGCTCCATTTCAGTACTCATTTTAGTCTGTTTCTGTTTCGATGCTTCATGCCTTCAGTTCCGTTTTCCAAATGCTAATTCCATCAGCTCAGAGTATTTCAATTGCTTCAGTTACTGAGATTGTGAGATATGCTCATGCTGTTTTCAGGTTCGTGACCTTGATTTTGCCGTAGAGATAATAGGATCAGAAATAGTGCGAGAAGCAGATGGTCTTGCCATGAGCTCTCGCAACGTCCACCTCTCGCCTGAGGAAAGGGAGAAGGTTTGTCTTCTGCACAAACTGACACTGCTTTTGCACACTTGTATTCTGACTTTCGAAGGGTGCATTTACAAAAGACAGCAAAATTTTAAATTTCTCGCAATGCCTTACATTTATGATTGTCTTTGTATTATTATTGTTTTGGGTAATCCACAAAGACAAGACTAAGCAGTTGATACATGTCATGGAACAAACAATTATGATGCTCCTATATATGATGATATATAATCTGTCTTTGATAATCGTTTTTTTTTGTAGGCATTATCCATTAGTAGATCACTGTTAAATGCTAGAACTGCTGCGTTGAATAATAGCAACAGTGCTAGCGAACATATAAAGGATCAGATAGTGCAGACGCTGACTGAAGCTGGCGGTCGGGTTGATTATGTTGAGGTAATGTTGAAACCTTTTTTTTATTCAAGTGTCCTTAGTGTTTTCTGTAAATCAATTTATCTAGTGATTGACTTCTCAAATAGACACTATCATAGTGTCAAAAAACGTCTTACATTTTGAGACAGAGGGAGTAGCTCACTGTGATTCACTTCCTTTCCTGTTGTGATGCTGATGCTGGTTGTGTCCTAGAGAACCTTTGAAATCTCCATGATGTTAGCTATTGTTTGCATTTGCTGCACCGGAGATCCTAATATCAGCATAATAATTTACACATTTCTTCTGGAACAATGTACCACTGTTTAGATAAACCGTTCGAGTTTTGGTTATTTCAAAAACAAATAATGCTATACTGAGCATCTCAAGTAGTATAACTTTTTATGGTCCCTTTTTGTTGTAACAATGGTCCTGGTTGTTTCCTGGAGAACCTTTGAAACCAACATGGTATACTTGTATAATTTGTAGCACCAGACAGTCCAATTCAGCATAATTAGCTGTTTTATTTCTTAGAACAGCATACCGCTGATTTTGGTAAAAAGAATAAAACTAAGTGGGGCATCTCAGCTTCTCAGCAACATGTTTTTACTGATCATAATAAATTTCTGATTTGTATTGAATGAATCTGTGATGCCAACGCAGATTGTGGAGCAGGAAAGTTTGGTACCTGTGGAGACGATCGACCGCCCTGTTGTCATTTGTGTCGCCGCATGGTTTGGAAAGGTTAGATTGATCGATAATATCGAAATTCATATACAATCCTGAGGATTTTGCTGTCGCCTTGTATACGTATCTCATGAAGTATCACCAATCTGTATTTCTGTCAAAAATAAGAATGATGTTGTACAATGTAAGTTTGTAACAACCACGTACAGAGAACTTGCAAAATCTTCGATAAATGTCTTCATTTATTGTTTCAATGATAGATATGTTGCTATGCCAAAAACATGTTAAATGTTTGGACCACCAGAAGGGATTCTAGCTTTATAAATGAATGGAATCCATTGTCAGGATACCCAAATCCTTTAGAACAGTATTCAAGTGTTGAAGAGGCAGTGATACTCAAGTGCACCGGCATTTATTGTTTGGATGATAAATGTGTTGTTTAAATTGAAGTCACTAATTCCTGCCTTGCTGCTATTCCAAACATCTGTTAAATGTTTGGGCCAACAGAAGGGATTCTAGTCTAGCTTATAAATGAAAGGAACCCATTGGAAGGATACCCAAATCCTTTAGATTAGATCAGTTTCATGTCAATCAATGGCATTCATCTTCAAGAATACCTGGTATATATAAGGGTGCGATCTGCTATATATCCATACAAGAACAAGAAGCATAGAGCCGCTATTATATGCTTGAATTCCTGAGCCACCATGTTCAAGTTACTTGCAGTTCTCCCAGTGCTCTTCTTGAGTTTTGCAATGTCATTGGCGCAGCCAGCCAATGTGACTGGCCTAAGCTTCCAGCTTGTCGCCCTTAGTCGGGTACCTGACTGGGATGCCGGCAATGGCTCTTCCTACACCGCCGAGGACCTGCGCCCATTGGCCTTGATGCCGTCCGACTATGTGCATGGCGTGTTCGTGTCAATCGGCATTGGACAAGGCGGCAGGCGGAAGGTCCTTGCGCTCGACACCTCCGCCAGCACGTCATGGGTGATGTGTGAGCCGTGTCACCCACCACTGCATCAAGTTGGCAGACTCTTCTCGCCAGCCGCGTCACCCACGTTCCGTGGTGTCCACAGCAATGACCCTGTCTGCGTCCCACCTTACCACCGCCTCCACTCGGCCAACGGGTGCTCCTTCGCCTTCCCTTCCGCCACCGGGTATCTCGCACGCGACACCTTCCACCTGCGTCATAGCGGGCGAAGTGCTGTGAAGTCTATTTCCGATGTGGCGTTTGGTTGTGCGCACACCACCATTGGGTTCTACAACGAGGACATCCTCGGCGGGGTGCTCTCCCTCAGCACCACGCCACTCTCATTCTTGACTCAGTTTGGTTCGCGTGCCGGCGGGAGGTTCTCCTATTGCCTCCCTGATCCCACCACCTCGCGCAACCCCAGCGGCTTCATCCAGTTTGGCATAGAAGTCCCAAGCCTGCCGCGGGACGCCCACACGACCACCCTCACCGCGAGTGCCTCGGGCTACCACCTCAGCCTCATCGGCATCAGCCTAGGGAACAAGCGCCTTGACATCGAAAGACATGTCTTCACCAGGCACGGCTGCAGCATCAACCCCGCCGAGACCATCACCAAGATCGTGGAGCCAGCGTACCTTGTCGTGGCGAGAGAGCTGGTGGCGCAGATGAATGAGCTAGGATCAAAGCAGGTGAAGGGGCCGCGTGGCGGCCCGCTAGTCTTCAACAAGATTTCCAGGACGGCGCGGACACGGCTCCCCAGCATGGTGTTCCACTTCGCGGATGGCGGTGACATGTGGTTCACGGCGGGGAAGCTGTTTCTTGTGATTGGCACGACAGCACGGTTCTTGGTCGAGGGCCATGGTTCCCACCGGACGGTGATCGGCGCCGCGCAGCAGGTGAACGCACGGTTCATCTTCAACGTCGCTGCGGGGAGGCTGACCTTCGCGGAGGAGCTGTGCAGTAGGGATGCAGCGTAGGTCTGTTCATGTTGTATTCTGGAAAATAATTGCCAATTCACATTCATAGAGTCAATGAAAACAGCATCTATCGAAAAAAAAAATCAGAACTTCCAAAATTGGATGAGAAGGGATGGATCTTCCAAAATGCTCCCCACACCCTGTCTGCAGTAATTTTCAAGGTAGTTGAGGTGACAGGGCCAGCTTCTTGCATCCTGCCATACAAACAAAAATGTTGCACTTGACTTGAGACCTGGCTAAGTTGCGTTCAATGACGAATGCTGCCTGTTGCCTTTCAGCGTATAGATCTTAACTTGCATATTATTTGCTCTTGCACTCCTCACACTACGAAGGCATTAACCTCCATGGAAATCTTTTTTCATCTCTTCCACTGGAGATCTGTATGTAGTACAGTAGCTTTTACTGGAACGATTGTCTTCTGAAACCTGAAATGAAATCCATGATAATGTTTGCTGTCATTGAACCTCGATTGGGATACAGTAACCACTTCTTGCATTAGTTTTCCTATTATCAAATATGTACTATTGATTTCGTCTGGTGTGTGGCCGCCTGATACCGGCGTGCTGTCCTATTTAGGCATGCTTATGTTTTCTTACTTTTGGTTCGTCTTAGCTGATCTGGTCTTTCCTTATTTGTCTGTTGAGATGGTGTTTACTTTTGGTTCGTCTTAGTTGATCTGGTCTTTCCTTATTTGTCTGTTGAGATGGTGTGTGAGAAATCGCATGAAGTGTCTTCTTGTTTGGTGATCTTACTGGTCTTTGTAGTTCTTTTGGCATCGGTTTTTACCTGCTTTACTTTGCTGTTTATCGTGCTCAGATTATTTTTCATGTTAGATCTGAGGGTGCCGAGGGTTTAGTGTTGTAGAGATTCCTGATATGTCTAGAGGCTATCCATATTGATAATCTGTATATGTAATTTGCAAGTGATGTATAATGTATGCTGCATATAAATTTTTCACAAGTAACTGCAATTTCAGGGCAATGCCAAGATTTGTTGTCTCAGAAGAGCATATATTTCTATGATGCATGCACGCTTGTATATGATGTGCTATATGCCGAATTTTCTCCTGTTGCTTGCATACAAACGAAATATGATCCTGTTGCTTGCATACAAATGAAATATGATCCTGTTGCCTGCATATATATGATCTCTTTTGACAACATGATCTGCAACTTTGACCACCACGCATTGCAGATTTTGAAACAGTACAACTTTGACTGCTGTCTGAAATGGCTACAGCGTCTTAAAAAAGTGAACAGAGGGAGTAGATGACAACCAGTATGTGAGATATGCAAAGTATAGAAAATAAAGCCCCAAGTTGTCAGTTTTTTATGTAGTGTTATTTTACATGCAAATGAATTGATTATTGCTGGTTTCACTGGCACATATCTGAGCTGACCTACCGTTATCGCAACCAGCACAGCCGATTGATTGATTGATGATGCCTTTTGTTGTTGAATTGCTCATGTTCCTGGTCTGCTTATGTGTGTTAGAATCCTCCACAGTGGGAGTAACATAGGTAGTAACATCACACATATCTAGATAAAATAGATGATGTGGCAAGCAATAAATGAAGAAAGAGAGACATGTAGTAACATAGCTAGTTACTACTAGTATGAGTAACATCACACATATCAAGACAAGATGAGTCTATAGCCTAATAAATGAAGTGTTGCATGTTACCACACATATGTTACTCCCCACTATAGAGGTAGTAACATTTGCATGTTACTACTCTATGTTACTACCCATTGTGGCTAGTCTCACCGTCTCACACTAGGATAGCCCTTCCTGTCATAATTGATAGGGCTTGTGTGCTACGCAATACATGGCAATTAGGTGCTTCACCTCTTAGTTATAGTGGATGCTCTGTTTCCGGTGAGGCTGAGATGTGCACATGAAACTGCACATAGACCACCCTATACACTCTACTGCTAGACAATCACTCTTTATACGGCCATTTCGCCTGTTGTTGATATTCTCCTTCCAAATGCTGTTTTTTCTTTTGCGAGGCCTTTGAAATGCTCTTTACATGCCTTTGAAATGCTCTGTTGTCTACTAGCAGAGGTGAATACTTTATAAGACCGACATGATAGCTATCATATTGCCATTCAGTATGAAATTACAACCTGTAGGCACCGGCGTGGAATACGTGTAATTACAGTTTTACATGGCCGGGGGATTGTTATTGCAGTTCAGTAATGTGGTTAGAAAGATCATGCATCAATATTAAGCAAGTGTGAAGGAGAACGTGTGAAGGAGATGTTTATGCAAATCATAAGTTCACGGATCATAAATCTATTAAGCAACATGTTATCTCCAGAGCATGTGAAGGAGATCGCAGTTTTACAACTGAAATGCATGATGTGTGACTATCAAGCTATTATGCATGTGTTGTATGCTGCCTGTAGAATTTGTGCTCTCACCTGAGTATCTTGGTTGCACTTGCATCTAATATAACGATCTGCGTCAACAGTGGCACTTGTTAGCACATACTCCCTCCATCCCAAAATAAGTGTCTTTGATTTAGTTATTTTGGGCAGGAGGGAGTAGATCTGAACCTGCATATTGTTTGCTCCTGCACTCCTCAACTTGCAAAATTACTTTCCTCCACACAGATCTTTTTTCGTCTCTTCCATTAGATGGACTGTATGTAGCAATTCTTACTGGAGTTATTATTGTCTGCTGGAACCTGGAGTGAAATCCATGAGAACATTCTGCTGTCAGTACTGAACCTCAATTGGGATACTGTAACATCTCCTTGCATTACTTCTCTTGTCTATATGTACTATGATCTTGTCTGGTGCACGGCCGTCTGCTACCGGCGTCCCCCACCGGGCCTATCTGCTATGATGTCCTATTTATTTAGGCATTCTCGAGTTTGGCGGAAGACATACTTTTTTGGTCATCTTGCTGCTGTTCATATTTGCTTGGTATTGGCTTTTCCCCCTTGCTTTGCTCTGCTGTCTATCGTGTTCAGATTGTTTTCCTGTTCTTTTTATCCTCTTGTGTTAGGTCTTAGGGTGCCGAGGGTTTAATGTCGGAGAGGTTCCAGATGTGTCTACAGGCTATCCGTATCAATAATCTGTATATGCAATTTGCAAGTGATGTAAGACGTATGCTGCATACAAGTTTTCTCCTGTAACTATGCAGTTTCATGTCAAGGCCAACATCTCTTTCTCAAGAGAGCACATATTTCCCAGATGCACGCAGACTTGTATATGATCTGGAATATGCTGAATTTGCTCCTGTTGCTTGCATACATATGAAATGTGATCCTGTTTGCATATATATGATCTCTTTTGACGACGTGATCTGCTAGATGTGAACTTTGGAACACCACACCAGTCCACCATTCAGTGCAGATATTGAAACAGCACACCGTTAACCTGATACCACTGCTGGTTAGATGACAAGTAGATACGTAGAAAGTAAAGCTCCAAGTTGTCAGTTTTTTATGTAGTGTTATTCCACAGGGAAATAACTTGGTCATTGCTGGTTTCACTGCACATATCTGAGTTGACAATCACAACCAGCACAGGCGGTTGACTTATCGATGTTGCTTTTTGTTGCTGAATTGCTCATGTTCCTTGTTGTTAATGTATCTAGAATCCTTCACTTCACTATCTCACGGTTTCATAGTCCTTCCTGTCATAATTGATATGATTTGTGTGCTAAGCAATGCATGGCAATTATTTGCTTCACTTCTTGGTTAGTGGATAACTCCGCCTATGTCTTCTAGGCATAGCCGGTCCCAAGCCCGGATAAAGGAGGAGGGTTGTGATAGGCTTGGCGAGCCAACATAAAAACTAGCCAGTCCCATAGGTATGAAACCCATTTGAGCGAGAGTAGTACTAGGATGGGTGACCTCCTGGGAAGTCCTCGTGAAAGGGTTTCATATCTAAGGGTTGTGATAGGCTTGGCGAGCCATCGTAAAAACTAGCCAGTCTTTTGGGTATGAAACTCATTTGGGCGAGAGTAGTACTAGGATGGGTGACCTCCTGAGAAGTCCTCGTGAAAGGGTTTCATATCTAGCCTACCCCAACTTGTTTGGGATAAAATGCTTCGTAAAGTAAAGTAAAGTGCTTGGTTAGTGGATGCTCTGTTTCCAGTCAGGCTGAGATGTGCACATAAAACTACACATAGACCACTATATTCTACGGACAACTCTCTTTATAGGGCCACTTCGCCTATTGTTGATATTGTCCTTCCAAATGCATTTTGTTGCGAGGGCCTTTGAGGTGCTGTATACATGCATCATTTACCCCCCCCCCCCCCCCCCCCCCCCCCCCCCCCATATTGTCATTCAGTATGAAATCACAACCTGTAGGTACTGGCTTGGAATATGTGTAATTTCAATTTACCGGATAGGGGAAACGCTATTGCAATTCAGTAATGTGGTTAGAAAGATCATGCATCAATATTTAGCAAGTGTGAAGGAGATGTTTCATGCAGGTCATAAGATCAAATGTCATAAATCTATTAAGCAACATATGTTTATCTCCAGAACATGTGAAGTACATTACAAGCTATCCCTAGCTGGGCGGCTGGGATACCCACAACCACTCAGGGCATGGGAAATGTTATTGCAGTTAAATAACGTGGTTAGAAAGATCATGCGTCAATATTTTTAAAGAATCAAGAAAGTGTTAATGCAGTTAACTAAGGTGATTACGAACCGCACGAGACACTTGGTAATTAAAAACATTGTGATCGTCACCATAAGGATGATTATATCTTCCATGCCTGAATAGCTCTGCCCTAAATAGCTAAAGGTAAAACTACAACCATGCCCAGCCAGCCATGAGATGAAGTCAATTGACAACCGTAGCACAAGGACAAATATTTCAGGAGAATTACAACTTACATTTTGCAAACCAAAATTGAGTTGTTAAAAATTATGTGGTCTAATAACCTGAACTTGTCAACCTACCATGAATTTGAATTTCTCATGAAATGCACATGAATAATCCCAATAATATACTCCCTCCGTCTGGAATGTTCTAGATACATCCATTTCTGTCAATTTCTGCGACAAGTATGAGACCGGGGGAGTAGGTACTAGAACTACTTATTTCCAGCTTGTGCTAACATATTAAATAGTTCCCCACAAGAAACATCTACTCCCTCTGATCCAAAATAAGTGTCGTTGTTTTGAAATAACCTTAGTTCAATATTGCAACACTTATTTTTGGATTGAAGGGAGTATTAAATAGCATGTTTGGTGTTTATCTCTAGAGCATGTGTTTCTTTTTTGTGAACTATCTCTAGAGCATGTGAAGGAAATGTTTGTGTAAGATCATGGGTTATCTCCTAGGCCCAATTTGTCGACCTAGCTGCATGTGGCCTGTTTTCCTCTGTTCACAGGAGCTATGTCGTGCCTACTGCAAGACGGAAGCTTATCTCGCCTCTGGCGCGAGCGCAGGCTGGCCCATAACATGTGTTCCCATAGCTTCTGGGAGCTGTTTTGGGAATCAGTTCGGACCAGTTTTATAAGCTTCCACATGGCTTTTTTTTTCTTTTTGTTTTTCTGTATCAGTTTTGTCAGGTTCTTTTTACATTTTTTTCTTTGTTTTTTTGCTCGTCTTTTTTCTTTCTGATTTTTATTTTCCAAATAGATGCAGACTTGTTTCAAGACATTGAACAATTTTCGTATACATATTATTTTTTAAAACTACACGTTGAATATTTTTTCAAAATGCACATTGAACACTATTCAAATACATGGTGAACATTTTTTACACACATTCCACATTTTTCATAAATGCTTTCAACATTATTTTAAAACGTCCAAACATTTGTTAAGAGTTACTCCCTCTGTCCCATAATATAAGAACGTTTTTAACACTAGTGTGGTGTTAAAAACGTTCTTATATTATGGGACGGAGGGAGTAGATCATATTTTTAAATGTCACGAATATTTTATAAATGGTAAGAGATATTGTTTTTAAAGTACGTGAATTTTTTAATATTGCATAAACATTTTTGGAATTGTGTAAAGATTTTTTTGTTATGAACAATTTTTAAGGTTTCATGATTCTTAAACAAATGTACAGTTTTGAAAATGTTACACACATTTTTTTTAAATGTACAAACATTTTCAATGACCGTGAGAAAAAGAATGTTAACACACCCATACTATTTTTATAATACATGGTAAACTTTTTTAGAGCATTTCCCATATACATATCTATATTTTAGAGCATTTTATGAATTTAAATATAAGTAAGAATATAAGAACGCAAAAAGCCTCACGCTTAAATAAAAAAGTCAAATCAATCACTAAGAAAAACAGAATAAAAGTCGCTCTGTACACTTTAAGACTGCAACAACCATATACAGATAACTGATATCCTTGATGAATGTCCTTTTTTGTTGTTCGCAATGATAGATGTATTTTTTGGATTGAAGTCACTAGTTCCTTCTTGGATATCACTCCATTAATGCGAAGATCACATTAAATTTATAGACCAACAAAAGGCCCATAAATGAAACGAATCCATATTCAGGAATGCGAAGATAACACTAAATTTATAGACCAACAAAAGGCGTTCTAGCCCATAGATGAAACAAATCCATATTCAGGAATGCGAAGATCACATTAAATTTACAGACCAACAAAAGGCATTCTAGCCCATAAATGAAACGAATCCATGTTGAGGATACTAACAAAATCCTTTAGAACAATTTGTCCCATTTAATGGAGTGGCATCCAAGCAGAAAATCTATACAAGAACATCCAATATAAAAGGGTGTCAATCCATCCAGGAATAAGAAGCACAAAAATAAGCAACCATGTTCAAATTACTTTCAACACTTGTTCTCCCAGTTTTCTTCCTGAGCTTTGCCATCGCATGGGCGAATCTGAGCAACACGACGGGCCTAAGCTTCCAGCTAGTCGCCCTTAGTGGGGCGGTCCCTGACGGGCATGCCAGCAATGGCTCGGCCTACACCACCGAGGACCTGCGTCTGCCGATTTCAACATCGGCCCGGTATGCTTACGGCGTGTTCGTGTCGCTCGGCACCCGGGAAGGCACCAGGCTGAAGGTCCTCGGCCTCGACACCGAAATCAGCACATCGTGGGTGATGTGCGAGCCGTGCCACCCGTCGCCGCCGCAGGTCGGCAACCTCTTCTCACCAAGCGCGTCGCCCACATTCCACGGCGTCCACAACAACGATCCGGTTTGCACCACACCCTACCGGAAGACGGCTCACGGCTGCTCCTTCCACTTCTCTTCCATCACCGGGTACCTCTCGCGCGACACCTTCCACCTCCGCACCGGCCGAGCGGGCGCGGTCAGGGAGTCTATTCCTCGTGTTGTGTTCGGTTGCGCACACTCGTCGACCGGGTTCCACAATGACAACACCCTTGGCGGGGTGCTGTCCTTGAGCCACCTGCCGCTCTCGCTCCTGACACAACTTGGTGGGCACGCCGGCGGGAGGTTCTCCTACTGCCTCCCCATGCCCACCGTGCACAATCCCCATGGCTCCCTCTTGCTCGGCGCGGACGTCCCAAGCCCTCCACCGCATGCCCACACGACCAACCTCGTCATACATCCCGGCGTCTCAGGCTACCACCTCAACCTCATCGGCATCACCCTAGGGTACAAGCGTCTCAAGATCGACAAGCGTGTCTTCGTCAGCCATAGCTGCAGCATCAACCCAGCGGAGACCATCACACATTTCGCAGAGCCGATATACCTTGTAGTGGAGAAAGCATTGGTGGCGCGCATGAAGGAGCTAGGGTCGGACCCGGTGAAGGGGCCACCGGGCGGCCCGCTCTGGTTTGACCGGATGTACATATCGGTAGAGCAGCTCCCCAACATGGCGTTTCACTTTGAGGGCGGCGCCGAGCTGTGGTTCACATCGGATCGGCTGTTTGAGGTGCACGGCATGAATGCACGGTTCATGGTCGCGGGCCGTGGGTACCGCCGGACGGTGATTGGCGCGGCGCAGCAGGTGAATACGCGGTTCACGTTCGACGTCCCCCGCGGGAAACTGTCCTTCGTGTCGGAGGTGTGCAACTGAGATGCATGTGGCAGCGCAGCCTAGCTTTGTTCTTGTTGTATTTCAGAAAATAATTGCCAATTTGCATTCCTATATCATATTGCCGAATGAGTAGTGTTATTTCCAACTTGAAGTACGTTCGTATGGACGTTTTGTTAAATTTAAAAGATATGCAAGAATATGCAGCTATGTAGCGGAAATCCAACTCGGTGTCCAGGCTCATCTGCTCCCACTCAGAAAAAATATCAAAATAAATACTAGAAAAATTCAAAAAAATCCAATTTTTTTGTGGGTGGTAGATAATTTGATGCGTGAGGTCCGCTCTAAATTTCAACTCATTCGGACATCTGAGCAACTCTCGGCAAAAAAGACAAATCAGGCCAGAACAGTGCGTGAACAGTAAACATTTTTACCGACCCCGATTTTGTCTTTTTTGCCGAGAGCTGCTCCGATGTTCAAATGCGTTGAAATTTGGAGCGGACCTCACGCATCAAATTATCTACCACCCACAAAAATTATAATATTTTGAATTTTTCTAGTATTTGTTTTGATTTTTTTCTGAGAGGAGGTGCAGATGAGCCCGGGAGCAGAAACTCCGCGTCCGCTATGTAGGCACTATTGTGGAATGTCTCCCTGAGGTCACGGTTCGCTACCTGTGCAGTACTGCCATATAATGCTCTCGATGCCTTGATCATTAATTATTAGTTGATCCACGCAAAAACAAAAGAAGCTATTATTGATTTTTTTTTGCGGGAGCTATTATTGATCATGATCGACAAGTTTAACTATATACTAAATTTTGTGTGAGGGTTGGCCTAGTCGAGTCGCTGGGTTGTGCAAATCTTTACCTGCTTGCCCCGAGCACTATACTTGTCGTGCAGGAAAAGTAGTGGCTGCACCCTGCACCTAACTTGGGTGCACCCACACAACAAACAGTAAATTTGAAAAAAATAAAAAATTGCAACAGCGGTGATTATGAGCAAATGTTTTAGGAGCTGGCAAAGTTTGGTCACCAAAAACGTCAAAGTTTGCTCTGCACCGAAGTTACTGTTCACATGTTTTCAGCACAATTTTTTTTTACAAAGCTCCCCTGATCTCATTTCCCCACCAAATTTTGCAAGCACCTAAAACATTTGGTCATAATCACATACAGAAAGTTTCAGATTTTTTGTAAATGTTTTGCTAAGTTTTGATCATGGGTGCACCGGGGGTGCAATGTCCCTAGGTGCACAAAAACCAAACTCTGTCGTCCTTAAATACACCGTTGATCTCGCTGTTCACAGCACACAAGTAATCAGTCCAGCTTCAATCAATGGCAGCTCTAAAACAGCAATAGCTACAAATACAATTCTCAATAAAAAAAAGGCAAGGTTTAATATGTGCTTATGTAGGTATTGTCAAAGGATTATGTGTCGCGTGTGAAAAAGACAAAATCCGGCGCTAAAAAATGCTTTTCACAAGACATCCTTTTGTCTTTTTTACACAAGCCATAAAAGATGCAGGTCTTCTCTGAAACTTGACTAGCACACATATAATGTCGAGATGTATACGCCAATTTTTTTATAGGAATTTTTTCACACTTTAAAATATATTTTTTCGCGTGCAGGAGTGCGCGCTCCCGGGAGCATCAACGGATTTCCGGTGGGTGCAGCTACTACATTACAATATCACTCCTTATACAGGACTAGCCCTGGTTGAGTAATTTATGTACCACGAACGATGTACTTTAATAATTTATGATGATCTCTCCAAGGAGGCACAACCTTCTCGGCAAATGTCCCTTTTATTAAGAAGACCTCCCGGTCGTGAGGCTTATCCAGAGAATGTTTTTTTATTTGCATTCACATCTTTTAAAAGGAGCCGCTAAATTAAATTCTCTCTTAGACGAAGGAAGTATGACCGCTTTACTAATAGTTGAGACTCAATCTGCAAACATATCTGTCTATATTCCTACTAATGTAATCTCCACTATAGATGAACAAATATTCTTATCTGCGGATCTATTCATCGCTGGAATTCGACCCCGTGGGTATTTTTGTTTCAACTAAAGGATTCGCGGCTCAGATTAAAGCCATGACACAAGCAGCTGACAAATCTTAATTGGAACTAGCTCAATTCGTAGAGTTACAAGGCTTTGCACAATTCGCCTCTGCTCTTGATAAAACAAGATAGAATCAATTGGCAGGGGCTCGATGATTAAGGGAATTGCTTAAATAGTCTCGGGCAAATCCTCTCTCGGTGGAAGAGAAAATAGCTACTATTTATACCGGAACAAGAGGATATCTCGATTCGTTAGAAATTGTACAGATAAATAAATTTATGGATGAGTTTCGTAAACACCTAAAAGATATTAAAACTCAATTTCAGAAAATTATATCTTCTAGCAAGACATTCACATAGCAAACAAAAACCCTTTTGAAGGGGCGTTAAGCTGAGGAACAAGGCCCACGTGCTTGCATGATCCAATATCTTATCACATTTGGGTGTGTAGGTATATGCTGCCCGTACGTTGGGTGGTTCAATTCGGTCACGGAAAAATATTGGGTGGTCGAATTGCTTATTAGAATATTATATGACCCTTTCAAGGTTTTAAGCGAAGGATGCTCTCATCTTAAGCTTATAATAATATATTTTACAACTCTAACTGAATAGTAGCCCCCCATCCATATTCGTACCAAAACCAGCATGACTCATATATTCAGTACAAATGAGGCCCAAATTTGCACATTCATACGTACTTTGTCCCGTGAAATGTGCCAAGGTGTCCACAATGATGCCACTTATTAGTTGGCATAATTTACTTAGTTTTTATTTATTTTTGCTCCACTCTCCTATGGATGTATTTTCCAAGTAATCAAGAGCTTATAAAGCGGTCCAGACCTGATTCGGGGGAATTGATAGTTAAGAACTAATAGTTCGACCACCATCGATGCAAATGACTTGGCCGGTGATAAAAGAAGCTGCCGGCATGCATAGGAATGACACTGCTGTGGCGATCTCCACCGGCTTGCCGCTCCGTCCCAGCGGGGTCTTCAAGTGCTCTTTCTTCATAAACTCGGTATCAATCTATGAATCGACAATAACCAATTGTTATCCACATTTAATTTTAAAAGGATGTAAAAATTGCTAGCAGTTTGAAAAAAAGGCTTCTAATTTCTTGGTTGGAGAGACTACAGAACAAGCTATGCTATACAGTTTTTTTGTCTGTGAATTAGCGATTTGCAATATAAATCTGACAAGCTCTTAATCTTGTATCATAGTGAAAACAGCGCTAGCACTTGTTTCGGTCTATTAAGAGATGGCTATTTTTTGGTGCAAATAATACATCGTTTGGAATATTTTAATTTTTCCCTCCCAATATAAAGCGACTTATTATCTCATAAAATATCTATGAAATATGGTTTAAATTTCATTTATTGTTGTTTAAACAAGGAAAATGCATGCTAGGGGCTACTTACATCTTTAATCATATCGGTTGTGATAAAACCTGGGGCGATGGCATTCACACGAATCTTGTCGGGGCCCCACTCAGTGGCCAAACTCCTCGTAAGCTGGTGTATTGCACCTAAATAATAAAGGAGAAATACAACCATCCAAAAAGAAGATTCGACTTAATTTTAGGTACCAAGTAATATTTTAAAATTCATAAAACGATGGACGCACTTTGTTCGGATGATTGTATAAAAACAAATGTCATTATTGTATATTTGGCAATTCAGTACACATGTAGATACCTTTGGTGGTAGCATAGATTGTGTAGCCTGCAAAGCCGATTGAGCCTCCAATAGAGGACATGTTGATGATGGTGCCTCCTCCGGCAATAGAAGCGTGTAGGAGAAGAGGGTGTGCGAGTTGGCTGAGATGGAAGGTTGACTCCAAGTTGGTGGTCATCAGATTCGAGTATTCCTCCGCTGTACATCCAACAGTCGGCTTGTAGAACAATTGTGCCGCATTGTTAACCTATATTAATTGGATGAAGGGAGATTTTACTAACTCAGCATAATGACGCGTCGAGGCATCAAATATAGAACTTACTCCCTCCGTCTCATAATATAAGATCGTTTTGCAAACTACATGGCATGTTTAACTTCCATATATAGAACGTAACTTACTAGTATGTCGAGCTTGGAGTCGAAGGTTTGTCGGACCGTTTCCATAAGCCTCTCCCTGTCGGCACCTATGGACACATCACAGACAGAGACGGTGACCTGGAGGTTCTTCTCCTCCCATCGCCGGCGGCACTCCTCCAGCTCCTCCGTGTTCCGGGAGCAGGTGTGCACCCTCGCCCCAAACCTAGCAAGCTCCTCCACGATGGCATGTCTATTCGAGGATAACGTAAGATGAGGGCCGGAGTAACATGTAAAGAAGACTACTAATTGTTGCGGTCAAAAAAAAGAAGACTACTAATTGCATTTGTAGAATGAATAGCAGAAGAAAGGCATGCGTGCATGTGTGAACATATGATATACCCTATCCCTTTGCTGCCGCCGGTGACGAGCGCGGTGGCGCCGGCCAGGCTCCACATCTCCTCCCTGCTCCCGCAGTCAGCAGCCATCTCGTCCGGCCCTTAGCTCTGTCGCTCGCTCAAATGAGAGAATCGTCTGTTGGTTGTTGCCACGGACAGCTAGGTAGATCCATTTTATAGCTAGGACAGGAACCCATTAAGCTGTCACGCAAAAGAATTCAACAAATTAAGCTGTCAACATCTCCGACGATGAATGTATTTCACCGCTTGTGGCCAAAGATACGGCCGGCCGCCGTTATTGTGACATGCCGCTACGCCAACATAATTTGCAGGTGATAACATTGTATATATGCCGAATGACGAACCAGCTTTGCAGGCGATACCATTAACTATATATACGGCCAGCGACGAACCAACAGTGAAAGATGGAGACCATTATCATAATGACTTGGTCGGTTTGGAATTTTCAAGGGCATCAAGCCTAACCTATTCTTAGGGCCAGCAACGACCGAGAATTATACACAGGCTTCTGTGGTGTGTGCTCTTAAATAATCTCATGCTCCACGTGCTCCATGTTGTCATGGGCAATGTTTCCGAGCTTTATTGAGGTCCCAAAGGAGCTCATGACATCATCGCTCTCGATCGTGATCAACAATTGGAATTCCCCCCTCATTGGGCCATGGAAGGGTGTGTGGTCGCCTATTCCAATGACTGTGCCTTTCATCTACATCGTCGACACTGCTTTTCTTGAAGGCAAAGCTTTAAGTGATCACTCTTGCAAAAGAAAAGCTCTATTCCAAAAAAAGAAGGGAGAAGCTCTATTCATCTATCCGGACGTTCGGGCGCACCAAGTGTTAGGTTGATGTCCCCTCCATCGTGCATGCAATTTTACTTTTTACCTTGGGTGACCATGACGGCGTATAATTTCCATGAACTTAGGGTGAAACAAAAAGGAAAAGGTGAACATGCACTAGTAGAAAAAGGGCCATTTGTCCCGGTTCATAAGGCCCATCTGTCCCGGTTGGGGAACCGGGACTAAAGGGTCGTTACTAATGCCCTAGGCCTTTAGTTCCGGTTTTTATACCAACCGGGACAGATGTGCCTCTACGTGGCCGCTCCGGCGAGTCCAGGCAGGAGGGCCTTTGGTCCCGGTTGGTAGCACCAATCGGGACCAATAAGCTTCCACGCGTCAGCATTTCAGGGGCTGTTTTTTTTTTGAAAGGAGATGGTTTTGGGGGTTAATTTAGGTTCTTATAGGTAGCTAATAGAGCGATGTGTCCTCTCTTATCTCCATGCTACTGCTACTGCTATGCCTAAACATGACTTAGATTGAAGTGAGACAACATGTGGTGCATGTCAAAAATAATACTAATCCTAACTTGATCAAGTTTGGATTGTACTACTTTCGACATGCACCACATGCATATTGCCTTTACTTCAATCCAATCCATGTTTATTTCACCCACAGATATATAATAACTCTTCATGCTTGCATCATGCATCATCATAATAACAAGTCCTACTAATCATCATCATACAACTTCTACTCGTTATTAATAACAAGTCAAACGATCATCATCCTGATAGTCATCGAACCAACCCTACTTAATTGTTCTTAGCACATGATCATCAGTATTATGCAGGACCTAAATACCCTATTTAAGGTAAAATAGCATAAAACAATATAGACCCTGACTCTCCATTATGGAGAATGGAGATCATCCTGTCTCCAATTCTTGCGCGGCGATTCCTTTTGCTTCCAAGAACCTCCTTACGACTGTCCATACATTTTTTTCATTCTCTGATTAGCATGTCTCCACTTCTTTTAGAAATCCGGTATGGACAGTTGAGATTCGTAGGATGACCTGGATATATGTTCAAAACACGAAGGCTGCCATTCTGATACATCAAATGAGGCACACAATCATCTGGGATTCTCTGTTGAAAAACATAGTAATAACTTCATAGTTAGCAATGATGTACTAGTTTTAGAAGTATGCAAAAGATGCACGGATGTCGTAATAGTAAAAAATCTTACCAGGGTATCTCCATGGTAGTTACCGTAGTTCAACACGTGCACTAGTGGCACGTATTGACCATAATGTTGAGGAGTTTGATTGTAGATATTGTAATTCTCAAGATCAGTACAAAATCCGACCAGATGATTTTTCTCCTTATAAGTTAACTCGGAGCCATCGGTGTAGTGGGTTTTGTCTACCATGTTCCGCATATTGTTTGAACAATCAAAGTAAGCTGTCATTGGAAATAAGCTGTCAACTATTTTGAAATAAACAATATAAATTAGTTAATAATTAACTATGTTTGAGAAACTCACATAGCGGTAGAACTGAAGGCGTATCAACAAGGACCCAAATGTCCATATTGTCTTGGTCGATGTCAGGATCACCAAGATCCATGGTGACAAGCATACCCTCATCAAAACCATACATCTTGCAAAATGCTTCCCAATTTTTGCAACCAAAATGGGTTACGCTCTCAGCATTATACAGATTTACTTCAAAATCCACATCATGATGGGTCCTTAGGTGAATTTTCTTCGTTTCAAAATTTTCATGGTCTTCAAAATCCATCCTCTCCAAGACATAGCGTCTTGCATGGCATGGGATAAGCTATACTCGAATTGTAAAAGATGAAAATTACACGTTGAAATAGTTGAAGTCATGCTTAATTACGAAAAAACACTTGTCGCGGTTGCGTACCGTTTCAACATCGAAGGTCTCCTCGAGCTTAATGCTGAAGCGCCGATCATCGTCCAAGTGAGGCCTGTCGCACAAACCTCGATCGTCGTGGCACCAGCCGCACTCCCCCGGGAGACTTTCATCGTCCGATGACGACATTTCCTACGTTCATAATTCAAAGATTAAACTTGTACAATTAAATATATGTACTACAAAAACTAAATTAGATCATTATTATTCATCACGGGTTGACTATCGGTCTGTCGAGTCTTTTCTTGAAAACTCTCAGCTCACGTGGTGTATACATTCGACCGTTGGTGATGGTCGCTCCTCCATTCGTCCCTGAGTGCATTACACCAAAATGTCTAGCACACGGGAACGAAGGAGAAGCAACCCCCACGACAACAGTCGGGATTCTTCGTCCTCACACACACACACATATATATATATATATATATATATATATATATATATATATATATATATATATATATATATATATATATATATATATATATATATATATATATATATGGTGGAACTCTCCCTCACTGATTCCTCTCTGACATTTGTGACCGTCGGTGATGGTAGCTCCTCCTTTCGTTCCAGAGTGCATTACACCAAATTGTCTAGCACACGGGAACGAAGGAGAAGCTACCCCACGACAACAGTCGGGATTCTTCGTCCTCTCATATATGGTGGAGACTCGACAGACTTAAAGTCAACCCGAAATATCGTTTAATTATCTTTCTAAAAAAGGATTTGGCTGGTCTCACCTCGAGGTTGAAGGGGGTCGGTGACGGGGACGACGGCGGGGATGATGGAGGGGGGCTCTTAGATTTCTGTGACAACAAAAACCCTATAAGCTATCAACTAATCATATGCATACGCCTTGCATAGTGCTCTCCAATTTTAGCATTCAAAGTAGGAGTAGTTTTCCAATTTGAGCATTGAATAAGCAAAACCAAATCGTAAAATAAAGTAGTATTCAAATTAGCATGCATTCAATTATAAGCAAAACTACATCACCTCTTCCATCCGTACATCGTCGAATATTATCACTAATACACCTCGAATACTATCATACATATATATAGCATCGCTAGTACAGTTAGAACCGTAGCGCCTGACGGGTATCGGCGCGGGCGGTGGACACCCAAAGGGAAGGAACCATCACAGGATCATAGCTCCAGTGAGATCCCTAAAGAACCTGCCAGGTATTGTCGAACCTGCCCTCCAACGCAACCATGTAGCGACGGACGTGCTCGTCCTCCTCGCTGACACAGTGACGTACCACCTCCGCGGTGTCCGGAAGCCTAGGCACCGTCACTGGCCCACGCAACCGCCACCAAACAAGGATCGGGTCAACGACGGGCTGGCTCCTCACCAACCTACGCCCCCCGGAAGGTAGCACCTGTTGGGGATCGTTGCAGAAATTAAAAATTTTCTACGCATCACCAAGATCAATCTATGGAGTTTACTAGCAACGAGAGGGGAGGAGTGCATCTACATACCCTTGTAGATCGCGAGCGGAAGCATTCAAGAGAACGGGGTTGATGGAGTCGTGCTCATCGTGATCTAAATCACCGATGATCCAAGCGCCGAATGGACGGCACCTCCGTGTTCAACACACGTACGGAGCGGTGACGTCTCCCACGCCTTGATCCAGCAAGGAGGAGGGAAAGGTTGAGGAAGAAGGCTCCAACAGCAGCACGGCGGCGTGGTGGTGGTGGAGTGACAGTTCTCCGGCAAGGCTTCGCCAAGCACACGCGGAGGAGGAGAGGTGTTGGGGAGGGAGGGGCTGCGCCTTGGATGTGGTGCTGCAGCCCTCCCCTCACCCCTCTATTTATAGGGAGAAGGGGGAAGGGGGCTGGCCCCTCTAGATGAGATCTAGAGAGGGGGGGGGGGCGGCCAAGGGGGGAGGGAGCTTGCCCCCCAAGCAAGGGGGGCGCCCCCCCCTTTAGGGTTCCCCCCAAACCCTAGGCGCATGGGCCCTAGGGGGGTTGGCGCCCAGCCCACTAAGGGCTGGTTCCCTTCCACCTACAGCCCATAAGGCCCTCCAGGGCAGGTGGACCCTCCCGGTGGACCCCCGGAACCCCTTCGGTGGTCCCGGTACAATACCGGTATACCCCCGAATATTTCCGGTGACCGTATGGTGACTTCCCATATATAAATCTTTACATCCGGACCATTCCGGAACTCCTCGTGACGTCCGGGGTCTCATTCGGGACTCCGAACAACATTCGGTAATCACATACAAACTTTCCTTATAACCCTAGCGTCATCGAACCTTTAGTGTGTAGACCCTACGGGTTCGGGAATCATGCAGACATGACCGAGACACCTCTCTAGCCAATAACCAACATCGGGATCTGGATACCCATGTTGGCTCCCACATGTTCCACGATGATCTCATCGGATGAACCACGATGTCGAGGATTCAAGCAATCCCGTATACAATTCCCTTTGTCAATCGGTACTTTACTTTCCCAAGATTCGATCATCGGTATCCCAATACCTCGTTCAATCTCGTTACCGGCAAGTCACTTTACTCGTTCCGTAATGCATGATCCTGTGACTAACTACTTAGTCACATTGAGCTCATTATGATGATGCAATACCGAGTGGGCCCAGAGATACCTCTCCGTCATACGGAGTGACAAATCCCAGTCTCGATCCGAGCCAACCCAACAGACACTTTCGGAGATACCTGTAGTGCACCTTTATAGCCACCCAGTTACGTTGTGACGTTTGGTACACCCAAAGCATTCCTACGGTATCCGGGAGTTGCACGATCTCATGGTCTAAGGAAATGATACTTGACATTAGAAAAGCTTTAGCAAACGAGCTACACGATCTAGTGCTATGCTTAGGATTGGGTCTTGTCCATCACATCATTCTCCTAATGATGTGATCCCGTTATCAGTGACATCCAATGTCCATAGTCAGGAAACCGTAACCATCTATTGATCAACGAGCTAGTCAACTAGAGGCTCACTAGGGACATGTTATGGTCTATGTATTCACACATGTATGACGATTTCCGGATAACACAATTAAAGCATGAACAATAGACAATTATCATGAACAAGGAAATATAATAATAACCATTTTATTATTGCCGCTAGGGCATATTTCCAACAGTCTCCCACTTGCACTAGAGTCAATAATCTAGTTACATTGTGATGAATCGTACACCCATAGAGTTCTGGTGTTGATCATGTTTTGCTCGTGGAAGTGGTTTAGTTAATGGATCTGCGACATTCAAATCCGTATGCACTTTAGAAATATCTATGTCTCCATTTTGAACATTTTCACGAACGGAGTTGAAGCGACGCTTGATGTGCCTGGTCTTCTTGTGAAACTTGGGCTCCTTGGCAAGGGCAATAGCTCCTGTGTTGTCACAGAAGAGAGTCATCGGCCCCGATGCATTGGGAATAACTCCTAGGTCGGCAATGAACTCCTTCATCCAGATTGCTTCATGTGCTGCCTCCGAGGCTGCCATGTACTCTGCTTCACATGTAGATCCCGCCACAACGCTTTGCTTGCAACTGCACTAGCTGACTGCCCCACCATTCAAAATGTACACGTATCCGGTTTGTGACTTAGAGTCATCCATATATGTGTCGAAGCTAGCATCGACGTAACCCATAACGACGAGCTCTTCGTCACCTCCATAAACGAGAAACATATCCTTAGTCCTTTTCAGGTACTTCAGGATGTTCTTGACTGCTGTCCAGTGTTCCATGCCGGGATTACTTTGGTACCTTCCTACCAAACTTACGGCAAGGTTTACATCAGGTCTGGTACACAGCATGGCATACATAATAGACCCTATGGCCGAGGCATAGGGGCCGACACTCATCTTTTCTCTATCTTCTGCTGTGGTCGGGCATTGAGCCGTGCTCAATCTCACACCTTGCAATACAGGCAAGAACCCCTTCTTGGACTAATCCATATTGAACTTCTTCAATATCTTGTCAAGGTATGTGCTTTGTGAAAGACCTATGAGGCATCCCGATCTATCTCTATAGATCTTGATGCCTAATATGTAAGCAGCTTCTCCAAGGTCCTTCATTGAAAAACACTTATTCAAGTAGGCCTTTATACTTTCCAAGAATTCTATATCATTTTCCATCAATAGTATGTCATCCACATATAATACGAGAAATGCTACAGAGCTCCCACTCACTTTCTTGTAAATACAGGCTTCTCCATAAGTCTGTGTAAACCCAAACGCTTTGATCATCTCATCAAAGCAAATGTTCCAACTCCGAGATGCCTGCACCAGCCCATAGATTGAGCGCTGGAGCTTGCATACTTTGTCAGCATTCTTAGGATCGACAAAACCTTCCGGCTGCATCATATACAATTCTTCCTTAAGGAAGCCGTTAAGGAATGCCGTTTTGATGTCCATTTGCCATATTTCATAATCGTAGAATGCGGCAATTGCTAACATGATTCAGACGGACTTCAGCTTCGCTACGGGTGAGAAGGTCTCATTGTAGTCAACTCCTTGAACTTGTCGATAACCCTTAGCGACAAGTCGAGCTTTATAGATGGTAACATTTCCATCCGCGTCCGTCTTCTTCTTAAAGATCCATTTATTTTCTATCGCTCACCGATCATCGGGCAAGTCTGTCAAAGTCCATACTTTGTTTTCATACATGGATCCTATCTCGGATTGCATGGCTTCAAGCCATTTGTTGGAATCTGGACCCGCCATTGCTTCTTCATAGTTCGAAGGTTCACCGTTGTCCAACAACATGATTTCCAGGACAGGGTTGCCGTACCACTCTGGTGCGGAACGTGTCCTTGTGGACCTACGAAGTTCAGTGGTAACTTGATCATGATCGTCATCATTAACTTCCTCTCTAGTCGGTGCAGGCACCACAGAAACATTATCTTGTGCTGCGCTACTTTCTGGTTCGAGAGGGGTCATCTCATCAAGTTCCACTTTCCTCCCACTTACTTCTTTCGAGAGAAACTCTTTCTCCAGAAAGGACCCGTTCTTGGCAACGAAGATCTTGCCTTCGGATCTGAGGTAGAAGGTATACCCAATGGTTTCCTTAGGGTATCCTATGAAGACGCATTTTTCTGACTTGGGTTCGAGCTTTTCAGGTTGAAGTTTCTTGACATAAGCATCGCATCCCCAAACTTTAAGAAACGACAGCTTAGGTTTCTTTCCAAACCATAATTCATACGGTGTCGTCTCAACGGATTTCGACGGAGCCCTATTTAAAGTGAATGCGGCAGTCTCTAAAGCATAACCCCAGAATGATAGCGGTAGATCGGTAAGAGACATCATAGATCGCACCATATCCAATAGTGCGATTACGACGTTCGGACACACCATTACGCTGAGGTGTTCCAGGCGGCGTGAGTTGTGAAACAATTCCACATTTCCTTAAGTGTGTGCCAAATTCGTGACTCAAATATTCCCCTCCACGATCTGATCGTAAGAACTTTATTTTCCTGTCACGTTGATTCTCAACCTCACTTTGAAATTCCTTGAACTTTTCAAAGGTCTCAGACTTGTGTTTCATTAAGTAGACATACCCATATCTACTCAAGTCATCAGTGAGGGTGAGAACATAACGATAGCCACCGCGAGCCTCAACGCTCATTGGACCGCACACATCAGTATGTATGATTTCCAATAAGTTGGTTGCTCGCTCCATTGTTCCGGAGAACGGAGTCTTGGTCATTTTGCCCATGAGGCATGGTTCGCACGTGTCAAATGATTCATAATCAAGAGACTCCAAAAGTCCATCTGCATGGAGTTTCTTCATGCGTTTGACACCAATGTGACCAAGGCGGCAGTGCCGCAAGTATGTGGGACTATCATTATTAACCTTACATTTCTTGGCATTCACACTATGAATATGTGTAACATCACGTTCGAGATTCATTAAGAATAAACCATTGACCAGCGGGGCATGACCATAAAACATATCTCTCATATAAATAGAACAACCATTATTCTCGGATTTAAATGAGTAGCCATCTCGCATTAAACGAGATCCAGATACAATGTTCATGCTCAAAGCTGGCACTAAATAACAATTATTGAGGTTTAAAACTAATCCCGTAGGTAAATGTAGAGGTAGCGTGCCGACGGCGATCACGTCGACCTTGGAACCATTCCCGACGCGCATCGTCACCTCGTCCTTTGCCAGTCTCCGCTTATTCCGGAGCTCCTACTTTGAGTTACAAATATGAGCAACCGCACCGGTATCAAATACCCAGGAGCTACTACGAGCGCTGGTTAGGTACACATCAATAACATGTATATCACATATACCTTTGGTATTGCCGGCCTTCTTATCCGCTAAGTACTTGGGGCAGTTCCGCTTCCAGTGACCGTTTCCCTTGCAATAAAAGCACTCAGTCTCAGGCTTGGGTCCATTCTTTGTCTTCTTCCCAGCAGCTTGCTTACCGGGCGCGGCAACTCCCTTGCCGTCTTTCTTGAAGTTCTTCTTACCCTTGTCTTTCTTGAACTTAGTGGTCTTATTCACCATCAACACTTGATGTTCCTTTTTGATCTCCACCTCCGCTGATTTCAGCATTGAATATACCTCAGGAATGGTCTTTTCCATCCCCTGCATATTGAAGTTCATCACAAAGCTCTTGTAGCTAGGTGGGAGCGACTGAAGGATTTTGTCAACGACCGCGTCGTCCGGGAGATTAACTCCCAGCTGAGAGAAGCGGTTGTGCAACCCAGACATTTTGAGTATGTGTTCGCTGACGGAACTATTCTCCTCCATCTTACAACTATAGAACTTGTCGGAGACTTCATATCTCTCGACCCGGGCATGAGCTTGGAAAACCATTTTCAGCTCTTGGAGCATCTCATATGCTTCGTGCTGCTCAAAACGCTTTTGGAGCCCCGGTTCTAAGCTGTAAAGCATGCCGCACTGAACCAGGGAGTAATCATCACTACGTGACTGCCAGGCGTTCAGAACGTCTTGAGTTGCTGGGAAAACAGGTGCATCACCTAGCGGTGCTTCAAGGACATATGCTTTCTTGGCAGCTATGAGGATAATCCTCAGGTTACGGACCCAGTCCGTGTAGTTGCTACCATCGTCTTTCAGCTTGGTTTTCTCTAGGAACGCGTTGAAGTTGAGGGCAACATTAGCGTGGGCCATTTGATCTACAAGACATATTGTAAAGATTTTAGACTAAGTTCATGATAATTAAGTTCATCTAATCAAATTATTAATGAACTCCCACTCATACAGACACCCCTCTAGTCATCTAAGTGATACATGATCCGAGTCAACTAGGCCGTGTCCGATCATCACGTGAGATGGACTAGTCATCATGGGTGAACATCTTCATGTTGATCGTATCTCCTATACGACTCATGCTCGACCTTTTGGTCTCTTGTGTTCCGAGGCCATGTCTGTACATGTTAGGCTCGTCAAGTCAACCTAAGTGTATTGCGTGTGTAAATCTGGCTTACACCCGTTGTATGCGAACGTTAGAACCTATCACACCCGATCATCACGTGGTGCTTCGGAACAACGAACCTTCGCAACGGTGCACAGTTAGGGGGAACACTTTCTTGAAATTTTAGCGAGGGATCATCTTATTTATGCTACCGTCGTTCTAAGCAAATAAGATATAAAACATGATAAACATCACATGCAATCAAACAGTGACATGATATGGCCAATATCATTTTGCTCCTTTTGATCTCCATCTTCGGGGCGCCATGTTCATCATCGTCACCGGCATGACACCATGATCTCCATCATCGTGTCTTCATGAAGTTGTCTCGCCAACTATTACTTCTACTACAACTCCTATGGCTCCTGCCGGTTGTCATACTCATCGACATGCAAGTCGTGATTCCTATTACAAGAACAAGATCAATCTCATACATCACATATATCATTCATCACATCCTTCTGGCCATATCACATCACATGACACTTGCTGCAAAAACAAGTTAGACGTCCTCTAATTGTTGTTGCAAACTTTTACGTGGCTGCTATAGGTTTCTAGCAAGAACGATTCTTACCAACGCCAAAACCACAACGTGATATGCCAATTTCTATTTACCCTTCATAAGGACCCTTTTCATCGAATCCGATCCGACTAAAGTGGGAGAGACAGACACCCGCTAGCCACCTTATGCAACTAGTGCATGTCAGCCGGTGGAACCTGTCTCACGTAAGCGTACGTGTAAGGTCGGTCCGGGCCGCTTCATCCCATGATGCCGCCGAATCAAGATAAGACTAGTAACGACAAGTAAATTGACAAAATCGATGCCCACAACAACTTGTGTTCTACTCGTGCATAGAAACTATGCATAAACCTGGCTCTGATACCGGTGTTGGGGATTGTTGCAGAAATTAAAAAATTTCTACGCATCACCAAGATCAATCTATGGAGTTTACTAGCAACGAGAGGGGAGGAGTGCAGCTACATACCCTTGTAGATCGCGAGCGGAAGCGTTCAAGAGAACGGGGTTGATGGAGTCGTACTCGTCGTGATCCAAATCACCGATGATCCAAGCGCCGAACGGACGGCACCTCCGCGTTCAACACACGTACCGAGCGGTGACGTCTCCCACGCCTTGATCCAGCAAGGAGGAGGGAGAGGTTGAGGAAGAAGGCTCCAACAATAGCACGACGGCGTGGTGGTGGTGGAGCGACAGTTCTCCGGCAGGGCTTCGCCAAGCACACGCGGAGGAGGAGAGGTGTTGGGGAGGGGAGGGGCTGCGCCTTGGATGTGGTGATGCAGCCCTCCCCTCACCCCTCTATTTATAGGGAGAAGGGGGAAGGGGGCCAGCCCCTCTAGATGAGATCTAGAGGGGGGGCGGCGGCCAGGGGGGAGGGAGCTTGCCCCCCAAACAAGGGGGGCGCCCCCCCTTTAGGGTTCCCCCCAAACCCTAGGCGCATGGGCCCTAGGGGGGTTGGCGCCCAGCTTAAGGGCTGGTTCCCTTCCACCTACAACCCATAAGGCCCTCCGGGGCAGGTGGACCCTCCCGGTGGACCCCTGGAACCCCTCCGGTGGTCCCGGTACAATACCGGTATACCCTCGAATATTTCCGGTGACCGTATGGTGACTTCCCATATATAAATCTTTACCTCCAGACCATTCCGGAACTCCTCCTGACGTCTGGGATCTCATCCGGGACTCCGAACAACATTCGGTAATCACATACAAACCTTCCTTATAATCCTAGCGTCATCGAACCATAAGTGTGTAGACCCTACGGGTTCGGGAATCATGCAGACATGACCAAGACACCTCTCTAGCCAATAACCAACAGCGGGATCTGGATACCCATGTTGGCTCCCACATGTTCCACGATGATCTCATCGGATGAACCACAATGTCGAGGATTCAAGCAATCCCGTATACAATTCCCTTGTCAATCGGTACTTTACTTGCCCGAGATTCGATCGTCGGTATCCCAATACCTCGTTCAATCTCGTTACCGGCAAGTCACTTTACTCGTTCCGTAATGCATGATCCCGTGACTAACTACTTAGTCACATTGAGCTCATTATGATGATGCAATACCGAGTGGGCCCAGAGATACCTCTCCGTCATACGGAGTGACAAATCCCAGTCTCGATCCGAGCCAACCCAACAGACACTTTCGGAGATACCTGTAGTGCACCTTTATAGCCACCCAGTTACGTTGTGACGTTTGGTACACCCAAAGCATTCCTACGGTATCCGGGAGTTGCACGATCTCATGGTCTAAGGAAATGATACTTGACATTAGAAAAGCTTTAGCAAACAAACTACACGATCTAGTGCTATGCTTAGGATTGGGTCTTGTCCATCACATCATTCTCCTAATGATGTGATCCCATTATCAATGACATCCAATGTCCATAGTCAGGAAACCGTAACCATCTATTGATCAACGAGCTAGTTAACTAGAGGCTCACTAGGGACATGTTATGGTCTATGTATTCACACATGTATTACGATTTCCGGATAACACAATTAAAGCATGAACAATAGACAATTATCATGAACAAGGAAATATAATAATAACCATTTATTATTGCCTCTAGGGCATATTTCCAACAGCACCTCCCAATACCAGCCCGGCGGAGCCCAGTCCCGGACATGGCCCCTTTGATCAAGCCGGCCTCCTCCGCCGAGTCGACGACGAGGATGCGGGATAGGCATCGTCGACGTCGATGTGGGAATAATTGCTTGAACTAAAAAAATAAACTAGTTCTATTAATTTTCTTGCTAAAAATAAACTACTTCTATAGTAAAATAAAGTAGTTTTATTAAATCAACTAGTTCAACTACTAATTAAGCACTTACTATAAATGAAATAAAGTAGTACTTACTAAAAATAAACTACTTCTATATATAGTAAAATAAAGTAGTTTTATTAAATCAACTAGTTCAACTACTAAGCACTTACTATAAATAAAATAAAGTAGTACTTACTAAAAATAAACTACTTCTATAGTAAAATAAAGTAGTTTTTATTAAATCAACTAGTTCAACTACTAAGCACTTACTATAAATAAAATAAAGTAGTACTTACTAAAAATAAACTAGTTTAACTAGTTCTATTATTTATCGACCCCCCCCCCCCTCATGTAAAAGTTATCGGGGAGGGGGTATATCGACAATGACATACCCGATAAAAAATAAGAAGAGGAAGAAGAAGAAGAAGAAAAAGAGGAGAAGAAGAAAGGAATAGAGGAGAAGATCAAAGAAAAAAAAGAAGAAAAAAAAGAGGAGAAGAAGAAAGGAATAAAGTCTTGTCCTATTCCTTTCTTCTTGTCCTCATTTTCTTCTTCTTTTTTCCTCTTCTTATTTATTTCTCCACTTCTTCCTCTCGTCTTCTTCTCCTTCTTCTTCTCCTTCTTCGTCTTCTTATTTTCCTTTTTCCTCTCCTCTCCGATCCACTAACCTAGAATCTACTATCCTAAAATGCACTAACAGTAGAACTAATAACCAAAAATGCACTAAATCAACTAACCTTAAATGTAACTTTTGCAAGACAATTTTTTTCTAAATATGCACATATATATATGAACATATATATACATAAATTGACAAAAAAATCTATGGAGAAAAAAATAATATATCAATGCATACACATCCATGGATCATACATACATCTGCATATATATACATATACATAGAACATCCATATATATATACATACATCAATGAACAAAAAAGTGTATGAAAAAAAACCGGAGAGCAGGCCGGGGCGGCGGCGGCGGCGCGCGGAAAAGCAGAGCAGGTCGGGGCGGTGGCGGCGGCGCGCGGCAAGCAGAGCAGGCAGGAGCGGCGGCGCGGGGGAAGGGAAGGGGCTCACTGGGCGGCGACGACGAGGCGCGGCAGAGGGCGGCGACGCCGAGGTCGGGGCAGAGGGCGTCGACGGCGAGGTCGGGGCAGAGGGCGGCCACGTCGGGGCAGGGGTGGCGCGGGGCGGCGACGGCGTCGGGGCGGCGCGGGACGACGTCGGAGGGGCGTGGGATGGCGCGCGGCGACGATGGTGACAGCGAGGCAGAGGGGCGGGATCGAAGAACTGAACGGAAATTTTCACAAGTGTTGATTATATAGACAGAGCATTGGTCCCGGTTCGTGCCTCAAACCGGGACCAATGCCCACCTTTAGTCCCGGTTAGTGCCACCAACCGGGACCAAAGGTCTCTTTTCAGCAGCCCAAAGGGCGGGAAGCAGACGCCTTTGGTCCCGGTTGGTGGCACCAACCGGGACTAAAGGGTGGGCATTGGTTCCGGTTGGTACCATGAACCGGTACCAATGCATACCTTTAGTCCCGGTTGGTGGCACCAACCGGGACTAAAGGCCTTGTGCTGCCCGCGTCGCGGCACGAAAGTTTAGTCCCACCTCGCTAGTTGAGGGAGCTCGAGAGTGGTTTATAAGCCCCACTCCCGCTGCCCTCTCGAGCTCCTCTCAAATGCCGGCTTTCGGGCCTAAACACACTGTATCTGTATTGGGCCTTCTACGGGCCTGAATCCTGGCCCATGGGTGGGTTTCTAGTCGTATTCAGGCCGTGGTGGCCCAGTAGGTGGTTTTTTATTATATTTTCCCAGTTTATTTCTTTTCTTTTTTGCTTTATTTATTTTATTTTGTTTCTACTTAAAACAAAATACTTATTTATTTTATTTTATTTTGTTTCTAATTACTTATTTATTTTATTTTATGATAATTCTTTTTGCTATTAAAGTTTCTAACAAAAAAAGTTCTTTATGAAAATTCTTTTTGCTTTAAATGATTTTGAACAGAAAAAACTTTGGTAATTTTAGTTGCATGAATTTTATATAATTTTAGTTTCAATAATACTAGAGGTTGCTTATAATGTTTTGAACAGAAAATACGTTGATAATTTTAGTTTCATAAATTTTATTTGTGTAATTAAAGTTTATTTTATTTTGTTTCTACTTATATATTTTATTAAAGTTTATTTTATTCTGTTTCTAATTACTTATTTATTTTATTTTATGATATTTGTTATTTTCGATGCATTTACTGATTATTTTGAGCTATAAGACCCTGAAATTGAAAAGCACTACAAATGAACTCTGAAAAGGTTGAAAGTTGCCATGGTATCATCATTTCACCCACATAGCATGTGCAAGAAAGTAGAGAGGGTTACAGCAAAAACTAGATGCACTTCGTGTTCAAAACGGACAATCTCTTTCGAAGTATCAGGGTTTCGGACGAAAGCTCGTCTGTTACAAAGGGATTTCATTTTTTTGAACTTATTTGAACTCCATAGTTTTTCTGTGTTCAAAATGCACCATTCAAAGCCACATCATCAATTTTCAACCCTTTCTGACTTCATTTGTTATTTTCCATGCATTTACTGATTATTTTGAGCTATAAGACCATGAAATTGAAAAGCACTACAAATGAACTCTGAAAAGGTTGAAAGTTGGCATGGTATCATCATTTCACCCACATAGCATGTGCAAGAAAGTAGAGAGGGTTACGGCAAAAACTGGATGCACTTCGTGTACAAAACGGACAATCTGTTTCAAAGTATCAGGATTTCATACGGAAACTCGTCTGTTACAACAGGCATTTCAAATGAACTACGAAAAGGTTGAAAGTTGGCATGGTATCATCATAATAGTTGTGGAGAGAAAGTCTTCACTTTTTTTTCGCTTGTGTGAATTGCTTATTGCGCCATAACCATGGATAATCTTCATCGTTTATCAGGATGCTTGGGTCAGCCTTGACTTTGAAGGGAGGAATTTCATGAAACTTTTCATAATCTTAAGACATGTCTGTCTTGCCCTCCACTCCCACGATGTCCCTTTTTCCTGAAAGAACTATGTGGCGCTTTGGCTCATAGTATGATGTATTCGCTTCCTTATCTTTTCTTTTTCTCGGTTTGGTAGACATGTCCTTCACATAGATAACCTGTGCCACATCATTGGCTAGGACGAACGGTTCGTCAGTGTACCCAAGATTGTTCAGATCCACTGTTGTCATTCCGTACTGTGGGTCTACCTGTACCCCGCCTCCTGACAGATTGACCCATTTGCACTTAAATAAAGGGACCTTAAAATCATGTCCGTAGTCAAGTTCCCATATGTCCATTATGTAACCATAATATGTGTCCTTTCCCCTCTCGGTTACTGCATCAAAGCGGACACCGCTGTTTTGGTTGGTGCCCTTTTGATCTTGGGCGATTGTGTAAAATGTATTCTCATTTATCTCGTATCCTTTGTAAGTCAATACAGTCGAAGATGGTCCCCTGGACAACGAGTACAACTCATCACAAACAGTGTTGTCACCTCTGAGACGTGTTTCCAACCAACTGCTGAAAGTCCTGATGTGTTCACATGTAATCCAGTCGTCACACTGCTCCGGGTGTTTGGAGCGCAGACTGTTCTTGTGTTCATCGACATACGGGGTCACCAAGGTAGAGTTCTGTAGAACTGTGTAGTGTGCTAGAGACCAAGAATGCCCGTCCCTGCATATTATTGAGTCCGCTCCTAGCGTGCCTTTTCCAGTCAGTCTCCCATCATACCACGATTTAGGGAGACCTATCTTCTTAAGGCCAGGAATGAAGTCAACACAAAACCTAATGACATCCTCTGTTTGATGGCCCATGGAGATGCTTCCTTCTGGCCTAGCATGGTTACAGACATATTTCTTTAGGACTCCCATGAACCTCTCAAAGGGGAACATATTGTGTAGAAATACGGGGCCCAGAATGACAATCTCGTCGACTAGATGAACTAGGATGCGCGTCATGATATTGAAGAAGGATGGTGGGAACACCAGCTCGAAACTGACAAGACATTGCGCCACATCACTCCTTAGCCTTGGTATGATTTCTGGATCGATCACCTTTTGAGAGATTGCATTGAGGAATGCACATAGCTTTACAATGGCTAATCGGACGTTTTCCGGTAGAAGCCCCCTCAATGCAACCGGAAGCAGTTGCGTCATAATCACGTGGCAGTCATGAGACTTTAGGTTCTGGAACTTTTTCTCTGGAATATTTATTATTCCCTTTATATTCGACGAGAAGCCAGTCGGGACCTTCATACTGAGCAGGCATTCAAAAAAGATTTCCTTCTCTTCTTTGGTAAGAGCGTAGCTGGCAGGACCTTCATACTGCTTTGGAGGCATGCCGTCTTTTTCGTGCAAATGTTGCAGGTCCTCCCGTGCCTCAGGTGTATCTTTTGTCTTCCCATACACGCCCAAGAAGCCTAATAGGTTCACGCAAAGGTTCTTCGTCACGTGCCACGTCGATTGAAGAGCGTACCTCTAGCTCCTTCCAGTAGGGTAGGTCCCAAAATATAGATTTCTTCTTCCACATGGGTGCACGTCCCTCAGCGTCATTCGGAACAGCTAGTCCGCCGGGACCCTTTCCAAATATTACGTGTAAATTGGAGACCATAGCAAGTACGTGATCACCGGTACGCATGGCGGGCTTCTTCCGGTGATCTGCCTCGCCTTTGAAATGCTTGCCTTTCTTTCGACATTGATGGTTGGTCGGGAGAAATCGACGATGGCCCAGGTACACATTCTTCCTGTATCTGTCCTGGTATATACTTTTGGTGTCAGCTAAACAGTGCGTGCATGCGTGGTATCCCTTGTTTGTCTGTCCTGAACTGAGAGAGGGCCAATCATTGATGGTCACGAACAGCAACGCCTTTAGGTCAAATTCTTCCCCCATGTGCTCATCCCACGCACGTACACCTGTTCCATTCCACAGCTGTAAGAGTTCTTCAACTAATAGCCTTAGGTACACATCAATGTTGTTGCCGGGTTGCTTAGGGCCTTGGATGAGAATTGGCATCATAATGAACTTCCGCTTCATGCACATCCAAGGAGGAAGGTTATACGTACATAGAGTCATGGGCCAGGTGTTGTGATTGCTGCTCTGCTCCCCGAAAGGATTAATGCCATCCGCGCTTAAAGCAAACCATATGTTCCTTGGGTCACTTGCAAACTCAGCCCAGAACTTTCTCTCGATTTTTCTCCACTGCGACCCGTCAGCGGGTGCTCTCAACTTCCCGTCTTTCTTACGGTCCTCACTGTGAAGCCCGGATAATTAAGCTACAGTAATCCCCTGCTAATGCTGCCATGTCACCATCATTACTGTTACATTACTTATGATACTGTTCGGAGATGGGGGCTGAAGGGGCAGGTGGCTCCATCCCGGTAGAGGTGGGACTTGTTGGGGAACGTAGTAATTTCAAAAAAATTCCTACGAACACGCAAGATCATGGTGATGCATAGCAACGAGAGGGGAGAGAGTTGTCCACGTACCCTCGTAGACCGATAGCGGAAGCGTTAACACAACGCGGTTGATGTAGTCATACGTCTTCACGATCCGACCGATCAAGTACCGAACGTACGGCACCTCCGAGTTCAGCACACGTTCAGCTCGATGACGTCCCTCGAACTCCGATCCAGCCGACTGTTGAGGGAGAGTTTCGTCAGCACGACGGCGTGGTGACGACGATGATGTTCTACCGACGCAGGGCTTCGCCTAAGCACCGCTACGATATTATCGAGGTGTAATATGGTGGAGGGGGGCACCGCACACGGCTAAGAGATCAATAGATCAATTGTTGTGTCTATGGTGTGCCCCCTGCCCCCGTATATAAAGGAGCAAGGGGGAGGCCGGCCGGCCCTTGTTGGCGCGCCAAGAGGAGGAGTCCTCCTCCTAGTAGGAGTAGGACTCCCCTCTTTCCTACTCCTACTAGGAGGGGGAAAGGAAGGGGGAGAGGGAGAAGGAAAGGGGGGCGCTGCCCCCCCTCTCCTAGTCCAATTCGGACCAGAGGGGGAGGGGGCGCGCGGCCCCTCCTGGCTGCCCCTCTCTCTCTCCACTAAGGCCCATAAGGCCCATTACTTCTCCCGGGGGGGTTCCGGTAACCCTCCGGCACTCCGGTTTTCTCCGAAATCACCCGGAACACTTCCGGTGTCCGAATATAGTCGTCCAATATATCAATCTTTATGTCTCGACCATTTCGAGACTCCTCGTCATGTCCGTGATCACATCCGGGAATCCGAACAACCTTCGGTACATCAAAACATATAAACTCATAATATAACTGTCATTGTAACGTTAAGCGTGCCGACCCTACGGGTTCGAGAACTATGTAGACATGACCGAGACACGTCTCCGGTCAATAACCAATAGCGGAACCTGGATGCTCATATTGGCTCCCACATATTCTATGAAGATCTTTATCGGTCAGACCGCATAACAACATACGTTGTTCCCTTTTTCATCGGTATGTTACTTGCCCGAGATTCGATCGTCGGTATCTCAATACCTAGTTCAATCTCGTTACCGGCAAGGCTCTTTACTCGTTCCGTAATACATCATCTTGCAACAAACTCTTTAGTTGCAATGCTTGCAAGGCTTTAAGTGATGTGCATTACCGAGAGGGCCCAGAGATACCTCTCCGACAATCGGAGTGACAAATCCTAATCTCGAAATATGCCAACCCAACAAGTACCTTCGGAGACACCTGTAGAGCACCTTTATAATCACCCAGTTACGTTGTGACGTTTGGTAGCACACAAAGTGTTCCTCCGGTAAACGGAAGTTGCATAATCTCATAGTCATAGGAACATGTATAAGTCATGAAGAAAGCAATAGCAACATACTAAACGATCAAGTGCTAAGCTAACGGAATGGGTCAAGTCAATCACATCATTCTCCTAATAATGTGATCCCGTTAATCAAATGACAACTCATGTCTATGGCTAGGAAACATAACCATCTTTGATCAACGAGCTAGTCAAGTAGAGGCATACTAGTGACACTCTGTTTGTCTATGTATTCACACAAGTATTATGTTTTCGGTTAATACAATTCTAGCATGAATAATAAACATTTATCATGAAATAAGGAAATAAATAATAACTTTATTATTGCCTCTAGGGCATATTTCCTTCAGTCTCCCACTTGCACTAGAGTCAATAATCTAGATTACACAGTAATGATTCTTACACCCATGGAGCCTTGGTGCTGATCATGTTTTGCTCGTGGAAGAGGCTTAGTCAACGGGTCTGCAACATTCAGATCCGTATGTATCTTGCAAATTTCTATGTCTCCCACCTGGACTAAATCCCGGATGGAATTGAAGCGTCTTTTGATGTGCTTGGTTCTCTTGTGAAATCTGGATTCCTTTGCTAAGGCAATTGCACCAGTATTGTCACAAAAGATTTTCATTGGACCCAATGCACTAGGTATGACACCTAGATCGGATATGAACTCCTTCATCCAGACTCCTTCATTTGCTGCTTCCGAAGCAGCTATGTACTCCGCTTCACACGTTGATCCCGCCACGACGCTTTGTTTAGAACTGCACCAACTGACAGCTCCACCGTTCAATGTAAACACGTATCCGGTTTGCGATTTAGAATCGTCCGGATCAGTGTCAAAGCTTGCATCGACGTAACCATTTACGACGTAAACATATCCTTAGTCCTCTTCAGGTATTTCAGGATGTTCTTGACCGCTGTCCAGTGATCCACTCCTGGATTACTTTGGTACCTTCCTGCTAGACTTATAGCAAGGCATACATCAGGTCTGGTACACAGCATTGCATACATGATAGAGCCTATGGCTGAAGCATAGGGAACATCTTTCATCTTCTCTCTATCTTCTGCAGTGGTCGGGCATTGAGTCTTACTCAATTTCACACCTTGTAACACAGGCAAGAACCCTTTCTTTGCTTGATCCATTTTGAACTTTTTCAAAACTTTGTCAAGGTATGTGCTTTGTGAAAGTCCAATTAAGCGTCTTGATCTATCTCTATAAATCTTGATGCCCAATATATACGCAGCTTCACCGAGGTCTTTCATTGAAAAACTCTTATTCAAGTATCCCTTTATGCTATCCAGAAATTCTATATCATTTCCAATCAGCAATATGTCATCCACATATAATATCAGAAATGCTACAGAGCTCCCACTCACTTTCTTGTAAATACAGGCTTCTCCAAAAGTCTGTATAAAACCAAATGCTTTGATCACACTATCAAAGCGTTTATTCCAACTCCGAGAGGCTTGCACCAGTCCATAAATGGATCGCTGGAGCTTGCACACTTTGTTAGCTTCCTTTGGATCGACAAAACCTTCCGGTTGCATCATATACAACTCTTCTTCCAGAAATCCATTCAGAAATGCAGTTTTGACATCCATTTGCCAAATTTCATAATCATAAAATGCGGCAATTGCTAACATGATTCGGACAGACTTAAGCATCGCTACGGGTGAGAAGGTCTCATCGTAGTCAATCCCTTGAACTTGTCGAAAACCTTTCGCAACAAGTCGAGCTTTATAGACAGTAACATTGCCGTCAGCGTCAGTCTTCTTCTTGAAGATCCATTTATTTTCACCCAACCCAACAAGTACCTTCGGAGACACCTGTAGAGCACCTTTATAATCACCCAGTTACGTTGTGACGTTTGGTAGCACACAAAGTGTTCCTCCGGTAAACGGGAGTTGCATAATCTCATAGTCATGGGAACATGTATAAGTCATGAAGAAAGCAATAGCAACATACTAAACGATCAAGTGCTAAGCTAACGGAATGGGTCAAGTCAATCACATCATTCTCCTAATAATGTGATCCCGTTAATCAAATGACAACTCATGTCTATGGCTAGGAAACATAACCATCTTTGATCAACGAGCTAGTCAAGTAGAGGCATACTAGTGACACTCTGTTTGTCTATGTATTCACACAAGTATTATGTTTCCGGTTAATACAATTCTAGCATGAATAATAAACATTTATCATGAAATAAGGAAATAAATAATAACTTTATTATTGCCTCTAGGGCATATTTCCTTCAGGCCTGGGTCCCCGACGGCCCCCGACTGTTACTTTGTGGCGGAGCGACAGGGCAGGTTGAGACCACCTAGGTGAGAGGTGGGCCTGGCCCTAGTCGGCGTCCGCGGTTACTTCAAAATAACACACTTAACGAGTTCTTGGTATTTGATCCGAGTCTGACCATTTGGTCTATACGCACTAACCAACTACACAGGAACAGTTATGGGCACTCGACGTCGTGGTATCAGCCGAAGCCTTCATGACGTCAGCGACTGAGAGGCGCGCGCCGGATTGGACTGGAACGCCTGCTAGGCTAGGTCTGCTTCCGGCCGCCCTCGCAACGTGCAGGTGTGCAATGGGCGATGGGCCCAGACCCCTGCGCCATAGGATTTAGACTGGCGTGCTGACCTCTCTGTTGTGCCTAGGTAGGGCTGCGACATGTTGATCTTCTGAGGCCGGGCATGACCCAGGAAAGTGTGTCCGGCCAAATGGGATTGAGCGTGTTGGGTTATGTGGTGCACCCCTGCAGGGAAGTTTATCTATTCGAATAGCCGTGATCTTCGGTAACAGGACGACTTGGAGTTGTGCCTTGACCTTATGACAACTAGAACCGGATACTTAATAAAACACACCCTTCCAAGTGCCAGATATAACCCGGTGATCGCTCTCTAACAGGGCGACGAGGAGGGGATCGCCGGGTAGGGTTTATGCTATGCGATGCTACTTGGTGAACTTACCATCTACTCTCTTCTACATGCTACAAGATGGAGGTGGCCTGAAGCGTAGTCTTCGACAGGATTAGCTATCCCCCTTTTATTCTGGCATTCTGCAGTTCAGTCCACCGATATGGCCCTTTACACATATACCCATGCATATGTAGTGTAGCTCCTTGCTTGCGAGTACTTTGGGTGAGTACTCACGGTTGCTTTTCTCCCTCTTTTCCCCCTTTCCCTTCTACCTGGTTGTTGAGACCAGATGCCGGAGCCCAGGAGCCAGACGCCACCATCGACGACGACTCCTACTACACCGGAGGTGCCTACTACTACGTGCAGGCCGCTGACGACGACCAGGAGTAGTTTAGGAGGATCCCAGGCAGGAGGCATGCGCCTCTTTCGATCTGTATCCTAGTTTGTGCTAGCCTTCTTAAGGCAAACTTGTTTAACTTATGTCTGTACTCAGATATTGTTGCTTCCGCTGACTCGTCTATGATCGAGCACTTGTATTCGAGCCCACGAGGCCCCTGGCTTGTATTATAATGCTTGTATGACTTTTTTTATTTTTAGAGTTGTGTTGTGATATCTTCCCGTGAGTCCCTGATCTTGATCGTACACGTTTGCGTGTATGATTAGTATATGATTGAATCAGGGGCGTCACACTCACTGTGCCATCGCATCAACTTGTCATACTCTTTGTTTCTGAACAGTCGTTTCAACCGTGGTATTATAGGAGCATACCACATCACCTTCGCAGGGACCCTCTTCCTGCGGGGCTCGCCCTCAACATCACCAGGGTCATCTCGTCTGATATTATACCGCAATGCACCGCATACCGGGCATGCGTTCAAATCCTTGTATGCACCACGGTAGAGGATGCATTCATTAGGGCATGCATGTTTCCTCTCCACCTCCAATCCTAGAGGGCATACGACCTTCTTTGCTGCCTACGTACTGTCGGGCAATTCGTTATCCTTTGGAAGCTTCTTCTGCAATATTTTCAGTAGCTTCTCAAATCCTTTGTTAGGCACAGCATTCTCTGCCTTCCACTGTAGCAATTCCAGTATGGTACCGAGCTTTGTGTTGCCATCTTCGCAATTGGGGTACAACCCTTTTTTGTGATCCTCTAACATGCGATCGAACTTCAGCTTCTCCTTTTCACTTTCGCACTTTTAACTTGCATCAACAATGACCCGGCGGAGATCATCATCGGGCACATCGTCTGGTTCCTCTGGATCTTCAGCTTCCTCTTGATCTTCAGCTTCCCCCTTTGCAGCATCACCGTATTCAGGGGGCACATAGTTGTCATCGTCCTCTTCTTCTTCGCTGTCTTCCATCATAACCCCTATTTCTCCGTGCTTCGTCCAAACATTATAGTGTGGCATGAAACCCTTATAAAGCAGGTGGGTGTGAAGGATTTTCATGTCAGAGTAAGACCTCGTATTCCCACAATTAGGGCATGGACAACACATAAAACCATTCTGCTTGTTTGCCTTAGCCACTTCGAGAAAATTATGCACGCCCTTAATGTACTCAGAGGTGTGTCTGTCACCGTACATCCATTGCCGGTTCATCTGCGTGCATTATATATAATTATGTGTGTCAAAAGTAAGAAAATTAGACAAGTATCTATCTAAAGTAAGATTTTTTTTCTTTCAGAAAGAAGATAAGAACAAGAGGCTCACCACGGTGGTGCCGGCGACGAGATCAGCGCGGGCGATCGACGGCGGTGAAGACGAGGACGGAGCGTGACGGACCGCTAAACCTAGACAAATCTCGGAAAAAATGGAGCTCGGAGGTCGAGCTTCGAGAGGAGAAAGCTTAACTAGTGTGGCTCGGGCATTTCATCGAACACCTCACATGCATACACTACAAAAAAAAATACACTTCCGTGATGATACGTGTTTGTCACAGAAGGTCGCGTTTTTTGTCATGCATGTACATCCATGACAAATTTATGACAGAATCAAGATAGTCATACCTGCTGTCGTAGAAGTGTTCCATGACATTACCAAAATTATCATCACGGAAGTGTCCACTTCCATGACGATAAATCGCGCGTCACAGAAGTGCTTTCGTCAAGGGTGACCAACACGTGGCATCCACCGTAATGGAACGCCGTTAAGCTATCGGGTCGGGTTTTGGATCCGATAACCTGTTAACAGCCCCGACCAATGGGATTTTCCACGTGTAAAATCATCATTGGCTAGAGGAAACACGTGTCGGCTCATCGTTGGGACAGATGTCATCCACTCACTGGACAGAAGGCGCCTATGATACATCGACACGTGGCACGGCCCAACAGTGGCCCATTCCTGTGAAAAGGCCGGCCCGTTTGACTTGGTCAAAAGTTGGCGGGCCGGCCCATGGAAAGGCTGTTAACGACCTGTTCGCATATAGCCCATTTACAGCTCGCTAACCCAAGCCCCGTTACGCCCTATCTGAATTAGGCCCAGTAGCATCATCTGGGCCATCCAATATGATTCCAGCCCGTTTTCACTTCTGGCCCATGTATAACCCATGACGTCTTTCGGCCCATATGAGGCCCTTTGTAACTCTTGGCCCATTAGCGGCCCGTGCTGAAACTGGCCCGTAATGAACAATGTATTACTTTACACCCATTAACGGCCCGTGGTGAAACTGGCCCGTAATGAACAGTGTATCACTTTATACCCATTAACGGCCCGTTATTCCGTTCAGCCGTTTCCAGCCCAAGTTAACTTTCGGCCTTCTGAGGGCCCATTTATTCTTGGGCTCATTTGCAGCATTCGGTTACTTACGGCCCGTTACTACCATTTTCTGCTTGTGGGCCAAATTCAGCCCGTCGTTACAATTGGCCCGTTTGTGGACCGTTAGTCTGTTGGGCCATTTTCATAGCATCACCAAATACGGCCTATTAACGATGGCCCGTTATGGTCGGCCCATGAACGGACGATTCCAACTCTAGCCCGTTTACGGCCATAATGCGGTCTGTTTGGCCCATGTTTGGCCAATCGATCATACGGCCCGTATAAGGCCCATTGATGATACGACCCGCAGAAGGCCCATTGTTTCTACGGCCCGTAGAAGGCCCATTGTTTCTATGGCCCGTAGAAGGCCCACTGTTTCTACGACCAGTAGGAGGCCCACTGTCACTATAGTAAATATTAGCCCATGGTTATTGTGGCCTAGTTTTAAAAAATAGGTTATTGCAGCCACTAGCTAACCGCGGAAAAAGAACTGCAATGACTACAAGCAAACAAATAAACAAGACAACAAGGAAATAAATAAGCAAGCAACTAACGCTAGGCTATCACGGCTATTACACATATTACATCCACTGGGCATCGAAGTTCGCCACCAGTGCAAATATAGGGAACAAAGTAGCATATCATATACACTGGTTGTCAAAGTTGGCAACCAGTGCAAATAAATGCCGCAGCAAAACAAATCCAGAACTGAAACCACTTCAGAAGATCTCAAGAAATAATATCCTGGGTACCCATAATGCTGGCAAGATGCTTAGCAAGCTTATTAACTTTCTCTTGTTTGCCGCTTAAATCCTCCAACGCTTGCTGTTGCACCAGAAAATATGCATCTGAATTCTGCAGGGACTTCCTCAGTCCTTCAGCTTCCTGTCGCAGCACATCTGATCAATGTCCTTCAACTTGAAGTTGAGACTCAAGAAGATGAACTGATTCAGGCAGCGAGTTCGAAGAGCTTGTGCCAGTAGTAGTGGCCAGTAACTCGAACACTACATCAAGACAGGACTTTTGGGTTCCCTCACTGTCGTCAAGATAGTTTTTATCAGCTTTCTTGGAGACCAACAGGGATGTCTCACTATCTTGAACCTTATCTGCATTACTTCCTTTACCATTGGATAACGCGGTACTGTTCTCCAATATTTTGTCCGCATTCTAAAAGAGAAACAAGCAGACACATCACATGTTTACCATGTTGTATATGAAACTCATTTTGGTAAATGAGTTCAGTAGTAAAGTGGACAGGATAACAGCATGAAACAAACATATATCTATGTACCATGGTCACTTTATGGTCTATATCATTCTAGTTTTTGTTGCCAAATCAAGATAGAGACACAGTTCAAATAATATTTGTTCAAGACAAAGCAGAATAGACAGAATATAAGTGTGGGTAACTATAGAGCAATAATAACACTTGTAATGTGCATGACATGAGAACAGAACTGTTTATTCAATTGAAACTGAAATCAACATAGAGCAGGTTATAACAGCAAACCAGTTAAAGAAACATGTTTAAAACATACCTGTTGCGCCATTGGAGTTTCAATTCAATCCTTCAAATTTGAAAATAGTTGTTATGAGTAAATACAGTAATGCAAGAGCAAAGGAGTATGAACCATAGCTACAGAACCTGACCTGAGAACAAATCTTCTTCTCCTTTAAGCGTTGAGTTGGGATTCAGAGTGGTGGTCCTCATGCTTTGGGAACTGCAGTTCCCTTACTAACTGCTCGTGTTTGGGTGCTCTGTGGTGGAGACATCTGCCGGGGTTGGGGTTAGAAGGGGTGTAGCTGGTTCTCTGTCCAACTGGGTAGGGGTACAATCTGCGAGAGTCTGGGTTATGTGTGGTGGATCTGGTCCTTGGGAAAGTACAACCGTGGTTCTATCTGCATCAACTGGTAGCACTATCTTTTCTGAAGACCGTGTTGTTACTCCCTTAGATACTTCCATCACGCTCTCCAATTCAAATGGCTGATAAACAAGAAAAGTAATTGAAAGTATGGACATTGTATGATAGACAGGTGCAATGGATAGTGGGGAATAAAAGAGGCCATGAAATAATTCATATTTATGTTGTCTAACCAAACAGGATAGCATGACACAATTTCACATATATGATGGCTAACTAAACAGGATAGCATGACACAATTTCACATTATGATGGCTAACTACAAAAGATGGAAAGACATAGTTCAAAATATGAGACTATGTAAACAAGATGACATGACATAACTATATAATGTGTTTATTAAATAGGTTGGCATGCCATAATTCACATACATTCACGGATAGAATGCCATAATTCAAAATATGATGACTGTAAACACTAAACAGGATGAGATGATATAACTATATGATGTCTTTATTAAATGGGTTGCCATGCCATAATTCAGATAGATGGTGTATGTACTATGTAAACATGATGGCATGATATAATTCAAATATATGATTTATATAGTAAGCAAGTAAGCAGATGGCAATCCATATATGATGTAAAAACTAAGCAATGCAAGACAACATGCATGACATGGGTAATATAACCCTGCCAAGTTTGAGCATAGACCTCAGGGGGGAAATAGGACTGGTCATCAGTCTCTGAATCCTCCTCTTAGGAGCTCTCTGTAACCAGCAAGATGTCTGCTTCACCAGGTAGCATTGTCTACTCTGAATACCTTGTTTTCACTCCAGATACTTCCATCACCGCTTCAAATGGCTGATGCACAGGAAGAGTAGTTGAATATACAAACATTGTCGACAAATGGAACACGTAATACAAAAAAAATGATAGTATGATATAATTCACATACATGATGATTGGCTAAACAACATGGCATTGCATAATTCACATATATAATGCCTTTGCAACAAGATAGCATTGTATAATTCACATATATAATGTCTTGCAACAAGATGGCAATGCATAATTCACATATATGGTAATTAGACACTGAACAGGTGGCATTCACACAAAGCATGTCTAAACTAATCAAATGACATAGCAATGCGAGACACCATATGCACGATATGAGCAACATAACCCTGCCAAGTTAGAGCATACACCTCGGGGGGGGGGGGGGAATAGGACTTGTCATCTGTCTCTGAATCCTCCTCTGAGGAGCTATCCGTAACCAGCGAGATATGCGCTTCGTCAGATAGCATAGTCTGCTCTGAAGACCTTGTTTTCACTCCAGAATTTGCCATCACCGTGTCAAATGGCTGATGCACACGAAGTGCAGTTGAATGTACTAACATTGTTGACAAATGTAATATGTAACGGAAAAAAAGGATGGCCTGATATAGTTTACCTATAAGATGACTGGCTAAGCAGGATGGCATTGCAAAATTCACATATATGATGCCTGGCTAAACAAGATGGCGTTGCATAATTCACATAAACGATGAATGAACTAAACAGATGGCATTCACACAAAGGATGTCTAAACTAAGCAGATGACATATTTGATGTATAAAGTAAGCAATGCAAGACACCATATGCATGATATAACCAACATCAGCATGCCAAGTTAGAGCGAAGACCTCAGGGGGTAAATAGGAGTTGTCTTCTCCTTCTAAATCCCCCTCAGAACAGATATCTTCCTCTCGATTACAATCCGAAATGCGTGGAGGGGGGCTGCCTTTGCGCCTACCATGGAGCGACGTCTGCATGAAATTTTATTGCCACGCAAGGCTCGTCTCTTTTGCTCTACATGTTCAGTTCCATTGTTTACAATAACTGTCATGCATAGGAATAAAACATAGTGAGATTATGTAAGGAGTGCATGCAGAAATCTAGAGTGATGGTAGCAACCTGTGGATAGACCCAAAACCAATAATAGCAGGCAGATAATGGCTTCAGTTAAAAAATAAAGATAATGGCTTCTTTACTGTTTGTTTCCCACCCAACATGAAACTCAGTAGACACCGGAGATTAACCAGATAGTACTACTATTGATAGCGGCCCTGATATGTACCCCACAACCATTTAAAAACTCAAGTTTGACCATTAGTTTGGAGCTGACTCAGAGTCTAATCGGTGAACAGGACGATAAAGTAGCATGTAATATTAAGTGATGCATAACGTAAGCAGACACGAAAGGGTGCGACCTCTCTTGCAGACCCGTGTAGTCCTCGAGGTCATCTGCTCGGTTGATGATGGTAATGCAGTTTTCATGGCTGCCAGCGGCGGGGAAGAAGATCTGAGGCGGCGAAAGACAGTCTCACTAGTAGAAAAAGGGCCTATTGTCCCGGTTCGTGAGGGCCTTCTGTCCCGGATTGTGAACCAGGACTAAAAGGTCGTTACTAATGCCCTTGGCCTTTAGTTCCGGTTCTTACACGAACCGGGACAGAAGGTCCTCCACGTGGCCGCTGCGGCCAGCCCAGGACGGAGGGCCTTTGGTCCCGGTTGGTGACACCAACCAGGACCAATAGGCATCCACGCGTCAGCATTTCAGGGGCTGGGGTTTTTGTTTTTTTAAGGTGGGGGTTTTGGGGGGTTAATTTAGGTTGTTATTAGGTTGCTATTAGCTAGAGAGAAGTGTCCTCTCTTATATCTCCGTGCTTGGTTTACCAACGCTACGTACTGCTATGCCTAAACATGGCTTAGATTGAAGTGAAGGCAACATGTGGTGCATGTCGAAAGTAATACTAATCCTAACTTGATCAAGTTTGGATTGTACTACTTTTGACACGCACCACATGCATGTTGCCTTCACTTCAATCCAATCCATGTTCATTTCACCCGCTGATATATAATAACTCTTCATGCGCGCATCATGCATCATCATATATAATAACAAGTCCTACTAATCATCATCATACAACTTCTACTCGTTATTAATAACAAGTCATACGACATCATCCTCACAGTCATCGAACCAACCCTACTTAATTGTTCTTAGCACATGATCATCAGTATTAGGTAGGACCGAAATACCCTCTTTAAGGTAAAATAGCATAAAACAATATAGATCCTGACTCTCCATTATGGAGAATGGAGATCATCCTCTCTCCAATTCTTGCGCTTCGCTTCCTTTTGCTTCCAAGAACCTCCTTGCGACTGTCCATACATTTTTTCCATTCTTTGATTTGCATGTCTCCACTTCTTTTAGAAATCCGGTATGGACAGTTGAGATTCGTAGGATGACCTGGTTGTATATTCAAGACATCAAGCCTACCATTCTGATACATCAAATGAGGCACACAATCCTCTGGGATTATCTGTTGAAAAACATAGTAATAACTTCATAGTTAGCAATGATGTACTAGTTTTAGAACTATGCAAAATATGCACGGATGTCGTAATAGTAAGAAATCTTACCAGGGTATCTCCATGGTAGTTACCGTAGTTCAACACGTGCACTAGTGGCACGTATTGACCATAATGCGGAGGAGTTTTACAATAGATATTGTAATTCTCAAGATCAGTACAAAATCCGACCAGATGAGTTTTCTCCTTATAAGTTAACTCAGAGCCATCGGTGTAGTAGGTTCTGTCTACCATGTTCCGCACATTGTTTGAACAATCAAAATAAGTTGTCAATGAAAATAAGTTGTCAACTATTTTGAAATGAACAATATAAATTAGCTAATAACTATGTTTGAGAAACTCACATAGCGGTAGAATTGGAGGCGTATCAACAAGGACTCAAATGTCCATATTGTCTTGCTCGATGTCAGGATCACCAAGATCCATGGTGACAAGCATACCCTCATCAAAACCATACATCTTGCAAAATGCTTCCCAATTTTAGCAACCAAAATGGGTTACGCTCTCAGAATTATACAGCTTTACTTCAAAATCTATATCATGATGGGTCCTTAGGTGAATTTTCTTTGTTTCCATACTTTCATGGTCTTCAAAACCCATCCTCTCCAAGACGTAGCGTCTTGCATGGCATGGGATAAGCTAGCCGAATTGTAAAAGAAGAAAAGTACACGTTGAAATAGTTGAAGTCGTGCTTAATTACGAAAAAATAACACTTGTCGTCGTTGCGTACCGTTTCAATATCGAAGGTCTCCTCCAGCTTAATACCGAAGCGCCGATCTTCGTCCAGGTGAGGCCTGTCGCACTGACCTCGGTCGTTGTGGCACCAGTCGCATTCCCCCGGGAGACTTTCGTCCTCCGAGTACGACATTTCCTATGTTCATAATTCAAATATTGAACATCTACAATTAAATATATGTACTAAAAAACCTAAGTTAGATCATTATTATTCATCACGGGTTGACTATCGGTTTGTCGAGTCTTTTCTTGAAAACTCTCAGCTCACGTGGTGTATACATTCGACCGTTGGTGATGGTCGCTCCTCCATTTGTCCCCGTGTGCATTACACCAAAATGTCTAGCACACGGGAACAAAAGGAGAAGCGACCCCCACGACAACAGTCGGGATTCTTCGTCCTCTCATATATATATGGTGGAACTCTCCCTCACTGATTCCTCTCTGACATTTGCGACCGTCGGTGATGGTAGCTCCTCCTTTCGTTCTCGAGTGCATTACACCAAATTGTCTAGCACACGGGAACGAAGGAGAAGCTACCCCCACGACAACAGTCGGGATTCTTCGTCCTCTCATATATGGTGGAGACTCGACAGACTTACAGTCAAGCCGAAATATCGTTTAATTATCTTTCTAAAAGAGGATTTGGCTGGTCTCACCTCGATGTCGGAGGGGGCGGTGACGGGGACGACGGCGGGGATGATGGTGGGGCCGGGGGCTCCTAGATTTCTGTGAAAACAAAAACCCTATAAGCTATCAACTAATCATAGTGCTCTCCAATTTTAGCATTCAAAGTAGGATCGGAGTAGTTTTCCACTTTGAGCATTCAATAAGCAAAATCAAATCACAAAATAAAGTAGTATTCAAATTAGGATGCATTCAATTATAAGCAAAACTACATCATCTCCATGCGTCCGTACATCGTCGAATATTATCACTAATGCACCTCGAATACTATCATACATATAGCATCGCTAGTACAGCTAGAATAGTAGCGCCCGACGGGTATCGGCGCGGGCGGTGGACACCCAAAGGGATGGAACCATCACAGGATCATAGCTCCAGTGAGATCGCTGAAGAACCTGCCAGGTATTGTCGAACCTGCCCTCCAACGCAACCATGTAGCGACGGACGTGCTGGTCCTCCTCGCTGACACGGTGACGTACCACCTTCGCGGTGTCCGGAAGCCTCGGCACCGTCACTGGCCCACGCGAGCGCCACCAAACAAGGATCGGGTCAACGACGGGCTGGTTCCTCACCAACCTACGCCCACCGGAAGGTAGCACCTCCCAAAACCAGCCCGGCGGAGCCCAGTCCCGGACATGGCCCCTCTGATCAAGCCAGCCTCCTCCGCCGAGTCGACGACGAGGATGCGGGATAGGCATCGTCGACGTCGATGCGGGAATAATTGCTTTAACTAAAAAAACAAACTAGTTCTATTAATTTCCTTGTTAAAAATAAACTACTTCTATAGTAAAATAAACTAGTTTTGTTAAATCAACTAGTTCAACTACTAATTAAGCACTTACTATAAATAAAATAAAGTAGTTTTATTAATTAATCAACTAGTTCAACTACTAAGCACTTACTATAAATAAATAAAATAAAGTAGTTCTTACTAAAAATAAACTACTTCTATATATAGTAAAATTTAATAAAATAGTTCTATTAATTAATCAACTAGTTCAACTACTAAGCACTTACTATAAATATATAAAATAAAGTAGTTCTTACTAAAAATAAACTACTTTTATATATAGTAAAATTTAATAAAATAGTTTTATTAAATAAACTAGTTCAACTACTAAGCACTAACCTAAAATCGATATGTACTAATAATTAACCTCAATAAAAAATTAATACATATACGAAAAAAACGTATATAAACAAAAAAATTGTATGAACATTATATTCATACATACATAGCCACATACATTCATCATATAGCTACCACATACATATATATATATATACATTATATATATGAAAAAATGCAATGAACAAAAAAAAATACAAATTATATGAAAAAAATAAAGAGAGCCGTGGCGTGGCGGCGGCTCACGTCGGGCGACGGAGGGCGACGGCGTGGGCGGCGGAGGGCGACGGCGTGGGTGGCGGAGGGCGACAGCGACCGCGGCGGGCTGGGGGCGGAGGGCGACGGTGACGTACGGGCGACGGCTCGGGGGTGCACGGCGGAGGCCGACGGCGGCAGCGGGCGGAGGACGACGGCGACGGGCGATGGCGTGGGCTCGGGGGCACGGGCGACGGCGACGGCTGCGGGGCAACCTGGCGGCGTAGATCGAGCTCGCGGCGTCGTCGGGCGGAGGGAAACTGGCGATGGAAATCTGAAAATTTCCTAAGTGCTGGCTTATATAGCAAAGGCTTTGGTCCCAGTTTAACGCACAAACCGGAACCAATGCCCACCCTTTAGTCCCGGTTGGTGGCACCAACCGGGACCAAAGGCCTCTTTTCACCAGCCCAAAGAGCGGGAAGCAGAGGGCTTTGGTCCCGGTTGGTGCCACCAACCGGGACCAAAGGGGAGCATTGGTTCCGGTTGGAGGCACCAACCGGGACTAATGTGCTGCCGCGGTGCGGTGGGAAGTTTAGTCCCACCTCGCTAGCTGAGAGAGCTCAGCACCTGTTTATAAGCTGTGTTGCAGCTCAGGTGCTGAGCTCCTCTCTAATATGCAGGCATTACATGCCTACCCTTGTCACTGCCATGTTGGGCCTATTGGGCCTGCGGGCCTGCATCCGGGCCCATGTGCAGATGGGTTTCTAGTCGTATGCAGGCCGTGTGGCCCATTAGGCGGCATTTTTTTATTTTTCCTAGTATTTTTTTGTTTTTTGAATTATTTATTTTCTTTTGATTTTTGCTTTATTTTTTTATTCTTTTTGCTTTTAGCTCTGAATAATTATAAACTTTTTGTTACTCCATTAGTTTCCAAATTTGAATAGTTTAAATTTTAATTCTTTACGAAAATACTAGAGGTTTATAAAAGGTTTTTAGTTGATTCCTTTTGCTATTAGAGTTTATAAAAGCATATCAAATGAACTCTAAAAAGGTTGAAAGTTTGCATGGTATCATCATTTCATCCACATAGCATGTTCAACAAAGTTGAGAGGGTTACGACAAAAACTGGATGCACTTCGTGTACAAAACGGACAATCTCTTTCAAAGTATCAGGATTTCATACGGAAACTCATCTGTTACAAAGGGATTTCATTTTTAAAACTTATTTGAACTCCTGACTTTTTTTGTGTTCAAAATGCACCATTTAAAGCCACATCATCATTTTTCAATCCTTTCTGACTTCATTTGTTATTTTTCATGCATTTACTAATTATTTTGAGCTATAAGACCCTAAAATTGAAAAGCATTTCAAATGAACTCTAAAAAGGTTGAAAGTTGGCATGGTATCATCATTTCATCCACATAGTATGTGCAAGAAAGTTGAGAGGGTTACGGCAAATACTGGATGCACTTCGTGTACAAAACGGACAATCTCTTTCAAAGTATCAGGATTTCATCCGGAAACTCGTCTGTTACAAAGGGATTTCATTTTTTAATACTTATTTGAACTCCTGACTTTTTGTGTGTTCAAAATGCACCATTCAAAGCCACATCATCATTTTTCAATCCTTTCTGACTTCATTTGTTATTTTTCATGCATTTACTAATTATTTTGAGCTATAAGACCCTAAAATTGAAAAGCATTTCAAATGAACTCTGAAAAGGTTGAAAGTTGGCATGATATCATCATTTCATCCAGATAGCATGTGCAAGAAAGTTGAGAGGGTTACGGCAAAAACTGGATGCACTTCGTGTACAAAACGGACAATCTCTTTCAAAGTATCAGGATTTCATACGGAAACTCGTCTGTTACAAAGGGATTTCATTTTTTAAAACTTATTTGAACTACTGACTTTTTGTGTGTTCAAAATGCACCATTCAAAGCCACATCATCATTTTTCAATCCTTTCTGACTTCATTTGTTATTTTTCATGCATTTACTAATTATTTTGAGCTATAAGACCCTAAAATTGAAAAGCATTTCAAATGAACTCTGAAAAGGTTGAAAGTTGGCATGATATCATCATTTCATCCACATAGCATGTGCAAGAAAGTTGAGAGGGTTACGGCAAAAACTGGATGCACTTCGTGTACAAAACGGACAATCTCTTTCAAAGTATCAGGATTTCATACGGAAACTCGTCTGTTACAAAGGGATTTCATTTTTTAAAACTTATTTGAACTCCTGACTTTTTGTGTGTTCAAAATGCACCATTCAAAGCCACATCATCATTTTTCAATCCTTTCTGACCTCATTTGTTGTTTTTCATGCATTTACTAATTATTTTGAGCTATAAGACCCTAAAATTGAAAAGCATTTCAAATGAACTCTGAAAAGGTTGAAAGTTGGCATGATATCATCATTTCATCCACATAGCATGTGCAAGAAAGTTGAGAGGGTTACGGCAAAAACTGGATGCACTTCGTGTACAAAACGGACAATCTCTTTCAAAGTATCAGGATTTCATACGAAAACTCGTCTGTTACAAAGGGATTAAATTTTTTAAAACTTATTTGAACTCCTGACTTTTTGTATACTCAAAATGCACCATTCAAAGCCACATCATCATTTTTCAATCCTTTCTGACTTCATTTGTTATTTTTCATGCATTTACTAATTATTTTGAGCTATAAGACCCTAAAATTGAAAAGCATTTCAAATGAACTCAGAAAAGGTTGAAAGTTGGCATGGTATCATCATTTCATCCACATAGCATGTGCAAGAAAGTTGAGAGGGTTACGGCAAAAACTGGATGCACTTCGTTTACAAAACGGCAATCTCTTACAAAGTATCAGGATTTCATCCAGAAACTCGTCTGTTACAAAGGGATTCATTTTTTAAAACTTATTTGAACTCCTGACTTTTTGTGTGTTCAAAATGCACCATTCAAAGCCACATCATCATTTTTCAATCCTTTCTGACTTCATTTGTTATTTTTCATGCATTTACTAATTATTTTGAGCTAAAAGACCCTAAAATTGAAAAGCATTTCAAATGAACTCTAAAAAGGTTGAAAGTTGGCATGATATCATCATTTCATCCACATAGCATGTGCAAAAAAATTGAGAGGGTTACGGCAAAAACTGGATGCACTTCGTGTACAAAACGGACAATCTCTTTCAAAGTATCAGGATTTCATCCGGAAACACGTCTGTGACAAAGGGATTTCATTTTTTAAAACTTATTTGAACTCCTGAATTTTTGTGTGTTCAAAATGCACCATTCAAAGCCACATCATCATTTTTCAATCCTTTCTGACTTCATTTGTTATTTTTCATGCATGTACTAATTATTTTGAGCCATAAGACCCTAAAATTGAAAAGCATTTCAAATGAACTCTGAAAAGGTTGAAAGTTGGCATGGTATCATGATTTCATCCACTCCAAGGGATCGCCCTTCTCTATCCGAGATATGGCGGTTATGGAGTTGATGGCTCGTGTTTTTTTTTCTCTTTTGCTTTATTTGTTTTGTTTTGTTTCTACTTACAACAAAAAACTTATTTATTTTATTTCTAATTACTTATCTATTTTACTTTAATTATTTTATTTTTATTTATTTTATTAAGGTTTATTTATTTTATAAATATAAAAAAATGAACATAGATGCGCTTATAGAGAAAATTAAACCTAAATTCACAGTAAATTTCAATTTATTGTGAATTTAGGTGAAATTCCCTGTATAAGGGCATCTATTTTCACTTTAAGAGAAGCTCAACAAGGCATAGAGGGACGGGCTTCTAAACTGGTGTGAGCGCCCTTCGGTTGGCGAGGTGGGACTAAACACTGGCCGCCACTAGGACCAGCCCTTTAGTCCCGGTTTGTGGTATGAACCGGGACTAAAGGGTGGTGGGCCAGGAGCGTGGCCCATTGGTCCCGGTTTGTCCCACCAACCGGGACCAAAGGGTCCGGACGAACCGGGACCAATGCCCCCACGAGGCCCGACAGGCCCCTGGCCGCACGAACCGGGACCAATGCTCACATTAGTCCCGGTTCGTGACTGAGCCGGGGCTAATGTGAAAACTGCCCTGTGACCTAAGCCCTGTTTTCTACTAGTGTCTGTAGGCCGGATCCCTGCTGTGCTGGACCCTTCTGTCGTTGGAGCACCTGAGCTGGGGTGGACGACGGCGCAGCAGGAGCGGGACAAACCACGCAAGGTTTTCTTTGATAACTATCTATAAGAGAAGTAATTCTGTAAGGGCTCGTTTGAATTGGAGGATTCCAACAATGCAGGGATAAGAAATAGACAGGAATAGGATAGGAATGCACGTGCAAAACTGAGAATTTAAAAACACAAGATTTCTGCCAATCTAGGTGTTTGATTCACAACAATTGGAAGATCACAGGATGCAAAGAAGCATGGTGAGATTAAGTCAAACCACAAGAAAATGTACGGTTATAATGCTATTATGCTAATATCTCTTAGTCTTGTGCTTCATGAATAGGAATTTGAAAAGGAGGACAAGTGAAAATTAAAATTCCTACGTTTTTTCTTTCAAGGAGACACTAAAGGAACACATCCGTGTGCTCAGTGGACAATATATATAATCTGTAGAGTAAAAAAGAGATGCACAAGTGTACAACCTCTTTGGCGAAGCCATGTCGATCTCAGCGTGATTGGGTTGGCCGGTGAGGATGCTCCAGCTGACTTTGCTGTCAGAGGAGGGGAAGAAGATCTTAGGCGTCTGGAGATGGAGCCCGAGGTACTGCTCCGCTGTGATGGAGGGTTTCGTCGTTGGAGCAGCTCCAGTGAGTTGTACGACGCCGAGGCTGAAGCAGGACAAGAGAGACAACGAACAACGTTAACCTGAGTGGAATTCTAATAGCATCTCCAATACATGACGTAAAATACATAACCACAAAGTGCTAGATGTAAAATACATCAGCCGCTCATCTCTGAACTTAACTGTCAAAACTGAACTTAACTGTCGAAACTGAACTTAACTGTTGAAACTGAACTTAACTGTCGAAACTGAATTTTGCTGTCGAAACTGAATTTTGCTGTCGAAATTGAACGCACTAGCAAGGTGAGGCTACACATCGGTCGACTGACTTTTTCATCTCTGGTCAGTCGATTTTGCAGCCGTTGGATACGAAATCAAGGGCATGCGGTTCATCTTCAACCTCCACCCCCTGAGCCGCCAGCCACCACCGGCCAAACAGCAGCCCCCCGCCGCCCGCGGCCGGCGGTGCGCCGCCCCGCCCGCCCCGAAAACACTCCCCATCGCCGGTCCGCTGCCGCCCTGGCCATCCCTCTAGGCCCCCCCGTGCCGAGCTTTTTCTCCGGCGATCCCCACGCCACCGCCCCGCCAACGCCCCGCCACCGCCGGCGACCACCGCCCCCATCCTGAACCCTAAGATAGATAGTGGGGTACCTCTCCGGCGAGCCCCCTCCCCGCTGTGGCTGGTTCTTCCTTCACCCCGGCGAGCCCCCCCCACCCCCTGAAAATCGACTGACCCAAAAGTCGATTCAGTCGACTGAAGTGTAGCTAAATCGGAGAAGCATCGCAAGCAAGAGCAAGAGCGAGAGCAGCAGCGCAAGCAAGAGCAATAGCAAGAGCAGACCAGGCAGGGGACCGAGAGCAAGAGCAGAGCAGCAGCGCGAGCAAGAGCTAAAGCAGCAGCAGCTCCTACTGATGTGGACGTCGCCGCCGAGGGAGCGACGTCGTGGAGGAAGTGGCCGGCGACGCCGCCGTGGATGGAGCCGCGCCGTGTTGGCTCGGGACCGAGCGCCGGCAGCACCGTGAGATCGAATCAAGAAGAAAATGCGGCGATTAGTGTACAACCTTTTTGGTGGCGTCGATTAGGCCGCAGCTTCATCCGAGGAAACGGTGATGATGATGCTCTTCCGGTGGTGCAGGTGAAGACGGTGGTGTGGGAATGGAGGTGGCGCGAAAGACGAGGGGAATGTCGAGGCAGCTCCTTGGAGGTGGAGGACAGGGTGGCTGAACCGGCGGGACGATGAGATCGACGACGGATCCTCATCCGGTACGGTGGATGAGGGACATCGAGGTGTTGTTGTGGACGACGTCGTCGGGGAAGAGGCTCTGGCTGGGTGGCGGACGGAGCAGGGTGTGGGGTTTCGTCGCGGGTTTTCGCGGCCTCGGTGTACGAATGGGTGGGCGGATGGGATGGCAGTGGGGAACCATGGCTTAGAGACGCGCTTGTCCGAAATGTGGGGTAAGTTACCAAAGTACCCCCACCGATTTGAGGTGGTTCTTTCGGTTCAGGGGTACCACGGGCATTTCGCGTGTCGGGATTTCACAGGAGGTGGGAGTTTTCGCGCGCGTTGTAATTTCGGAATAGCAAGGCACAAGTTGAGATGGAGGGAGTTGTCGGAGCACAACGAGACAAAGATATATCTTAAATATTTCGGGCTAACAAGGCGCGGGTTGAAATTTCCGAACAATCCTAACATGTACTGTACCAAATCAATGCGCACTACAAATGTCATTCAAAACATTGAATTCATGTTATGTTCAATTAAAATATTTCGCTACGTGTATAATGCATGCAACCTACTACTCAAATGAACGTTTTAGTGCATTCCAAACGTATATACTACCGCTTCAATATGAACTAAATTTGAATTCTTTTCTCTATTTGAATAAGATCTACAGTAATGATTGTTGTGAAGTCAAAGCATTTGAATTCGTTTCTCTGTTTTAATAAGATCTACAATCATCATTATTGTCAAGTTAAACCATCGTTTGTATATTATCTTCACAGCACACCACATGATTAGTCTCGAGTTACATATGAACTATGTGTACTATATGAACTCGAACTAGATTTTTTGAATCCACTTTATTTTGATTTCAAATCACATTACATTTCTAGCTCTAGCTAGATCTTCATAATCTAAACCATGTCTCATATGTATAATGTGTTTATCACATTATGTATGGTGCCCTGCCCCCTACGCCTACAAGTATTTAGATGTGAGTTGCAAACACCACACATTACCACAAATTCAAATAAAATGTGAGAATGTTCGATATATAGTATTGTTTAGATTGTTCGATATTTAGTTGTAAGCTGCAAACACCACACATTATCACAAATTCAAATAAAATGTGAGATTGTTTGATGTATAGTATGGTTTAGATTGTTCGGCATTTAGCTATGAGTTGCAAACGCCATGCATTATCACATTATGGTATAACATGTGCACAGCACGTGTATCACCGCTATATTCATGCATGCAATGTTTAAAACACTATGATCTCCTATTCAAATATATGAATCCGCTTTCATATCAAATTATGATCTTTGTTAGCCTCTTACACCCACACAATCCTCTAACCTTTGTAGCTACCACTAACTTTCTCTCGTGCATGCACACGCCCTCCTCGCCCTCCCCCTCCCTCGGCATTCTATCCACCGGGAACATTCATTTTTTTTCTTTAGGTCGTTCTCCCAGAGTCTCCACAACTCCTTTCCGACACACACTGATCGATAAACCTCTCCAGCGATGCCTGCCTACAACATACACACACACCTTCAATCTCCTCCTTTATGTGTCCTTGCCTCGTGTCTCTCATACGGTCAGACACACGTGTAAACTCTCGCCCCTCTTTTCATCGATCTCACAATCGCACACTCCTCCCCCTATGTAGCTAGTAGTTGGGCCTCTCGCACCACCTCCTAGCTCCATTCTCTCTGTCTATCTGTCTCGCTGGGCCTTATTTGCCTCTAACAAATGGACGTACACCGACCGATCTCTCGCTATACATATAGCTAGCTAGGTCCTTATAACTCGTTTTTACCCACACGTCAATCGATCTACCTCATTAGTTGTGTCTCTCCCTTCCTCCGACAAACAACAATTGATCTACCGATCTAGTTAGGTTTGCTTACCAAACACATGGTTCCCCTTCATCATCCATGGATGCGTCCCGACAGATCTATCACGCACAGGCACACACAGAAACACATCCCCACTCTTATTGATAACATTGCAGTTCCACCCTCAGTTTGTCTAGTAGGCCTCTCCCACCATCTTCGAGAAGCAACTCCATCACACATCCAACACTCTACCCCTCTCCCTCCCTCTCTCTCCTCTCTCTCTCAATCCCATCATATTTCCCGTCCTTCAGTTATGTATGGATGTCGACCGATCTCCCTCAAGACATAGTTGGGTCTCTCCTTCTCAACACATATATGAGTCATTCTACCTCTATAGTTAGGCCTCTGCCTACCCCTCCCCCCACCGCCCTCCCCCACACACACCGATACATCGAGCGCTCTAGTCATGTCTCTCTGCCACACACAAACTTGACATGTGCCCTCTAACGTTCCGGTAGGCCAGTCGCCCTATATCTTTGACTTGCACACACACACAATTTCGATGGCTCTCTTCATCGATCTCGCACCCACCCACTTGATCCTCTCTTCGACTCTATCGATAGCTATGACCGCTCCCTCTCTTCTCGTGGATTTCCCGACCCTCTATGTATGATATGGATAGGCCTCCATTTCACACACATTGCATGCAAAATTTTGTTTGAGATGTCATCGACACATATTCCCACAAATAATTCACGAAATCAACCCCCACCCCAAAACAAAAAACACTCACGAACGCGGTTTGTATCTCTCACACACACCCACGTAGGTGGGGGACGTGCACGAAGAGAAGAGGTGCACGCACGGCGCACGTACTCCCGTCTCTTTCCCAACCACACCTGCGCGAGTACACGGTGGAGCTCATTTCTGTACGAAAAAGGCAGCCCACGTGGTAATTTGGCACGTGTACTGGTTGTCCACTTGGTGGAGGGAGGATCGCCTACCACGGGTGAACAAACAAATTGTGACTTGACGTGTTATGTTAAAAAGAGGCAAACCATGTGGGGGCTACCTTAGAGGCAAGGCTCTATACACTGGAGTACTTTTGATGTGTCCCGTCAACTCGCAGAACGAGGAGAAGCTTGCTTAGTACGCCGTCTCCCCCGCCCACGGGCGCGGTGGCTCGAAGGATGAGGTGAAGCTTGCTCCGCCTTACGCCCGCTCCCTCGCCCATGCGCGCGGTGTCTCGCAGGACGAGGTGAAAAATTTACTACTCCCTCCGTAAACTCCTCGTCCCTACTACCTTGGTTATAGAGATTATATCATATTGTTTGGAATATATATGTCCTTTAGTAGATTTCAATATGAACTACTAGTACATATTCCAAACACTGATGTATATAAACGTATTTTAGAGTGTAGATTCACTCATTTTGCTCCGTATGTAGCGAAGTCCCTCGCCCCTCGACCCTCGCCCACGTGGTGGACGTGCAGCAATTCATTCGGTCTCATATAGCCAGAACGATATATACTGCACTACCATTATTGCTCGACTTCCCGAAGAGGCGAAGAGCCAATCGCAAGGTTAATATTTTGGAGATGCCAAGCGCAAGGTTATAGGAGAACGAGTAGTAGGTGCCGCGTCATTTATAAATATAGTTTTTTTTCTTCAGTGGTTCGTACGCAATATGATAGGTTCATATGGAGAGAAAAGGAAACCGCTCCACTATATACATAGTCAGGACGGGCCAGCCTACACGGTTGCTTGCTGGGGTTGCTCTCTTCACACTCTCTCGCACAAAACGACTGTGGCCACATCTCTAACATCCCGGCGGATCACGTCCGCTTGGGGAAGGGGTGGATGCTTAGTGTAGATGCGGTGGCCGTCGCCGACGGCGAAAACCCACTGTCGGCATGTCCCGATCAGGGGTCCCCGCCGTTCTCTCTCACAAAGCCAGTGAGGTTGCCTTCGTCCCTTGCTCACTGCCGCGACATGGGCAGTTGACGCCTCCCGCCGCCCTCCTCAAGGTTGAGCTACGTCCCTCAGGTACAACTCCCTTTACAGCCGGCTTGCACCACTGCTCCAGCTGCCCACATCACTCCCTGTGGATATTTCTCTACTTCTTTGCCCCGCACATACCTCTACTGGCTTCTACGTACTATATTTGTGATGAGTTTATGTCTCATCAACTAGTCCTAGTAATCTTATTCTAATCACGCTTCTTCAATTTCTTTGCCACAGGGATGCTCATCTCGATTTTGGTGAAACTACACAAAATGATCCGATGGTCAAAAGGTTGCAAACTTCATTTATTAGGAAGCTCAAACGTTGCCAGCAAATTGAAGCCTGGTCAGGGTTCACGGTTCAAGGGCTAGGGACTGCATGGATCCTTTTTTTTAGCTGCCTCTGTTCCAAAATAAGTGTCAACTTTAGTAGTAGTACAACTTTGTACTAAAGTTTGCACAAAGTTGAGACACTTATTTTGGAACGGAGGGAGTACATATTTGCTATGATGTGTCAATCATTGAGATGCAATAGCATGCATGTTAGTCTCCTTTGTATTTGATGAAATGTTGCAACGGGCAACCTTGGACGCAAGATACAGGTAACAGAAGCTGGAAGCTTCATAGCAGTGTACAAATTTATCTCGCTGATAAATTACAGTACGTACTATACTAGTACTTCCTCCGTTCCTAAATATAAGTCTTTGTAGAGATTTCACCATGAACCACATGCGGATGTATATAGATGCATTTTAAGTGTAGATTCATTCATTTTGTTCCGTATGTAGTGGAATCTCTACAAAGACTTATCTACTAGTAATAGCTATCCCCCACTACTAGGAATTCTCTATCCTCTCCTTGAGCCACATCATCAAAATTGATGTAGCCGTTAGATGAAGTAAATCAGTCCATAATAGCCGTCTGATCTAGACGTTGAGAGGCTCCGCACTAAGCCACATGCAAGCATGCAGAAATACCGTGGCACATGCATGTGAGTGGGTTTTAAATCACATCAACATGTCTGCATGCAAGCATGCACCGGTAGCATGCATGTAAGTGAGCTTTTAAGTCCCATTAACATGTCAAAAAGAAAAATATAATCCCATTATGCAGTAGGAGTTGGATGATCTTTTTTCCTTACGTGGGATGATCTAAATGATGATGGGAGTTTATTTAGTTTGGCTACCACATTTGTCATGCGGTTATAGAGTTTTTCTAGTTCTATGAAATCAATAATTTTGCGCAGAGAGATATACCGCTGTTCCGCGGCAACGCACGGGGACTCATCTAGTAATATTTAGGAACGGGGGGAGTACTATGTAAAGAGTTAGGTGTCGCACGATGATAGTGTGAGGTGGGCCATGTAATCACTGAGCCTGTGTGTTTTCACTGCTCTTGCACGCCTCCGCTGTAAGAATGGAGAAAATTGTAATCTAGTAGTAGTACCTCCTTTCGCCGAAAGCGTGGGACATCCAGCAGTCCTACCACCTCAGTAATAAAGACCAATGAGCCATCAAATCACATAGACCCAGCAGTAAGTTGGACGGACGAAGCAACCATCACTCTTGCGCCAGTGAGAGGTCGCGTCCGCTCTGCCCGGGCATGAATGCGGCACCGATTCTTTGGAGCGGCGCTGACCGTTTCGGGCGGGAAGCATGCGCGGGCGATGGAGGGGCTTTGGGTGGGCCAGGCTGGTCAGGAGCGGGCGTGGCAGCTGTCCGCATGTCCCTACCGGACACGCTCGGAAATGAGAGGATGCACCGACTCTCGCGGCTAAAATCGTACACTACACAACATCTCTCTGTAGGAGTAGGTCGATCTGTTGCTCCTAACACACACATGCTGTTAAACACACACACACACACACACACACACACGCACGCACACGCACGCACCTTGGTCCCGTTGCACCTTCTAACGTGACTTATTACACCTAGACGGAGGGAGTAGTAAGTATACGAGATACGGTGGCACACTGACTTAAGTCGAATACAAGTGCCCAAAATTTGTGTGCTTGTTATAATAAGGATTCACTTAAAATAGTACGTGAGCGAACAGAGGGATCAATTGGACAGTGTTCCCGAGCAGTAGCGAGATGTGTGAGGTAAGATACACCGCTGGCGCTTTTAATTTTTCTTACTAATTTATTTGTTTCACCCTCTGACTGGTGGGACCCAACGTACTACGTGGAGAGAGGTAAGGTGACTAAGGCTGCATTATTTCTGCACCACTTTGGATAGTCTTACCACCAAAGCCACATGACATGATTGGAATCTATAAAAGGTTATTTCCCTCTCGTTGAACATAACGGTAGGGTTGTGTAGCTGGTTAGCCTGTTCGCTCATCAAACTTGAGGTCTCGGGTTCGATAACTACACTTGAGCATAATTTGTGCCAGGAGGATTCTTTGACTGGTCAAAATGTTTTCTAGGGTTTGCACGCTTCACACTCTCTCTCCAGTATATATATACACACTGGAGCCTCAGCGCTTGTAGTTGCTCTCTTCACACTCTCTCGCCCTCTCCCGTTGGAGCCTCAGCGCTTGTAGTTGCTCTCTTCACACTCTCTCGCCCTCTCTAGATCTAAACAAGACTTCGTTGGCCTCTCTCTCTCCCCTCACTGCTGCTCAAAGGGCCGGCAGGATCCGTCCGCCGGGAAGGGAAGGAGGCTTAACGTTGTCGCCGTTGGCGAGGGACTACCGGCGCAGCTGTTCACTTTCCACCCAGCGGCGGCGCGGGAGGGCCTCCGACCCCTTCTTCTTCGCCGTCGTCCCGTCGCCCACCGAACCACGCCCCAAGAACCTTAAGGTATAATTTACTTACTCCACATGCATTGCTCTAGCTGCATGTATACCATGAATCTAGGACGTGGTTCAAAGAGGAAAGGAGTGGGGGAAAGCAGTGGGAAAAGTTGTATATAGCATGAATCTAGGACGTGGTTCAAAGAGGAAATGAAGGGGGAAAGTTGTATAGCATGAATCTAGGACGTGGTTCTAAGAGGAAAGGAATGGGGGAAAGTAGTGGGGAAAGTTGTATCGCATAAATCTAGGACGTGGTTCAAAGAGGAAAGGAAGGGGCAAAAGTACTAGTTCAAAAAGGAAAGGAAGGGACAAGGCTATAGAGTTTGAGCAGGACTAGATTTGCTGCGCTCACATAGGGAAAGGTGTCTAAAGATAACAAAACTGGGACCAACACAAATATGCTCCTTGGTTGTTTGTTCTTTGTTGCAACAGACTGTGCATGACCACAGTACATCGGTAGATGCACATGGTGCTAGTGCGTCCACTGTCCCGTGCAACTCATTAGCTGTTGTTAATCTAAGGCCCTGTTTGGTTAAAAACTCCCTAGTCCCTACCTGCTTGGTTCCAGGGACTAAACATGGACTAGAGGTTATTAAATGACATGCTAAAAGACCATGTTACCCCTAGTAATGAACTAATAGAGACAAGGTGCGATGCGTGGCAGGGGCAACTATTGGAAAAAGTCCCAAAAAGACTCCCTCGGCGTCTTCTTTCTTTAGTCCCAAATGCCCACTTTTAGTCCCTATAAGTCCCTCCTGTTTGGTTTAGATGGGACTGACACGGAGTTTTTTTAGTCCCTACACCAAAATGTCCCTGTAAACAAACACCCTCTAATAATGCCGCTGGAAAATTGATGCAATGCCACAGTTAAAAGCAAATTACATGTTTAACGAATTTTATTGTTAATATAATCTCTATGTTAATATTAATCAATGCCACGGTTTGAGAAATGCTACTGTCTTGCTTTCTTTCCCATTTAGATAAGGTAGATGCTTCTTTTTGTTGGCTTCTGTGTCATCCACCGTTATTGACCACTAATTGTTTCCTTTGCACCTCTGTGTAAACAGGGTTATCTACTTCACCTCGTTGCCATTGTGACCTTTTGTTGCACTGCACAAAACACTTTTGTTTTAAGAGTGTTTTGTGCAGTTCAACCAAAATGTCACACCGACAACGTTGCTTGATTGCTTGATCTTAGTGGAACTGCACAAGAGGAGATCTTACTTCCTATCCGTTAAGGCGAATTTGGTTCAGATCTTCTTCTTGTGAGTTGTTTGAATTCCGCATCATGAGAGGTCAGTACTAGCCTTCTTTCACATGATTCTGCAGTGTGCTTTCATATGTTGTGCTACTTGTACGATAATGTTGCTTGATTTTAGTGAACTGCACAAATGGAGACAAGACTTCCAATCTGTATGTGCACCGTAATATCCCATTGAGGTAAGATAAGGATATTTCACAACTGCTGGCCTGTATTTTTCCACTTTCATCAGAAAATTAAGTTTAGTACTATACTTGTGCTCCCTAATTCACATGCCAAATCTTACATTGAAGGCGAAGCTTGTCTGTTATTGAACCAAGTGATGAAGGGGAAGAACAAGCGGAAGAAAAACAAAAATCAACTCCCGGTGCTTTAATGAAGCACTGGAACTGTGATGACACAAGTAATGATACAGTTTTGCATCTTAATTTATTGCTATGGCTGGAACGAGCAATTGTTTTGCCACTGATTTGATGCCACTCTTAATGTAATATGTAATTATCTCTACTTGTGCAAACAGGGATCTTCTTTGAAGATACCATATATTTTAGTGGAACTGCACAAGAAGATGTTGGAAACATTAAACTAATCGAGGAGTATATAGTAAGCATGGCCACCACCGTAGATAGCAACAGATAGTTCCAGAGAAGTGCTTCATCTGTATGCTCTACACAATAAGCCTCCTGACAAAGGTTGGTACTCGCCCACTGATTTCATCCATATGATTGAGCTTTGTCATCTCTATTGGTGTGGTGCTACTGTTTAGATACTGTCATGAAAAAGTGGTATTGTCCTTGAGAAGTGCTTCATCTGTGCTGTTTTAAATATTTCCTTTCCTTTTTTCGAGCAAACAGGGATGCTAGCATTTAGTAGTCCTCTTGTCTTTGCACAACAGGATCATCTTCCTCTGAAGAAGAATATAGAGTACGTGAAGTGACTAGTTCCGATTATGCCAGGATGAAGAAGCCATGTCTATCTTCTCATCAGAAGGAGCAGTTGAAGGATGGTTACATTACTCCCCACAAGACCAAACTAACTTCAGCTCAGAAGGACTGACAAATCTCCATTTTTTTGTTGTGATGCACGAGTACAATGTTGTTCTAGGATTCTTTCTGGTGAGTTCCATTTTTCTAAAAGTGTGCTCTACATGGACCATGTATGTGCCTGTTGAAACTGTCAATTCGTAGTACAGTTTGCTTTATACTAATCACTTTTTTGTATTTGTGCAAACAGGGGTGCTCAGCTTGATTTCAATGGGAACTACACAAAATGTTCATGAATACATCGAATCATTCATTTCCACCACAAGAAAGGAGGTGCCGATAAGTTCAAGGCGTTGCAACATATAAGGGCGAAATCATACAAGCTACGCGCGAATTTGGTTGATTTTGGTGGAACTGCACAAAAAGAACGGCTGGTTTATTTAGCACGAGGTACCATGTCAATGTCCGAACTGATGGCAAACCCTGCCCATTCCACAATCGTAGGCATTTGATATTTTGGAATGGGACAACCTTGTCAAATTTTGCTCATTGATTTTAGGAAGACATGTGTTTGATATTTTCGAATGGGACGCCCTTTGCTGTCAGCAGCGTCGATCAATTTTTTCTTTATTCTTTAGTTGTGAAGTAAATATTGCCTCTGACATGTGAGTCGCTGAGATGCATAATCATCGATTGTTTTGAATGTTCTCTATGAATTGCCAGGCCTGTGTGTTTGATTGCAATGTACAGAAACGCTAAAAAGCTGCTCAAACTCTTTGTACTCCTTCTGTTGCTTTTTACTTCGCACATTGTGAAAGTGCATACTTTTTTGTATAAGATTAGTCAAAGTAGAGATACTTTGACTGCAGACAGAACTTGTATGCACGAATAGAAAGGACCGGAGGGAGTACATGTGAAACTGCTGCAAACGAGGTGATCACCCTGGGAATAATGCTAGTACGTATTGTTTTGCATGTTCATCCAATGCCAGTGATACAGGAATTCGAACTAATTGAAATAAATTCACTCATACATGGTCGGATTTCATATAAACATGCCGGATTTCATTACATTTCATACATTCTTCAACTAAAAAGGGGTGCGCTGGAGGTACAATTAATTAACCGAAGCTACCCACCTGTGTCCCGCTGAGCCGAACAGAAGCTTCAGTGACTTAACTGCAGGTGCAGTTGCGTAACTGACATGTGGCCTGTTGGGCCCACGTGTCAGTCAGCCAACTGCACCAGCAGTTAAGTAGAAGCAGCGTTCTTCTCCAGCGCAGCTCTCCGACTCCACGTCGCCGCCAAGAAGCTAACCGGCCGTCAATGGTCAACCCGCCTAGCTTGGCTTCAACCGGAGGGTAGCAGCGGTGGCCTTACTTGGACCCGAGCGGCGGCGACCTACCGTGTTCTACTCTTCCTCGTTTTCTGTGTGGCGCGGCCTCGTTGGCAGTGGGGCGGGGCCTCGGCCGAGCCGGCGATGTCCTCTGTCTCGTTGCCGGCGGGCGGCGCCTCAGCGGAGCGGTGGAAATCCTCCCCCACGTTGCCGGCAGGGTAGGGCCTCGGCTGAGCCGGCGATGTCCTCTGCCTCGTTGTTGGCGGGGCGGGGCCTCGGCGGAGCCGGCAGTGTCCTCTGCCTCGTTGTTGGCGCCGCGGGGCCTCGGCGGAGCAGGGCCTCGTCAACGCTAGCGGAGCGGGGACTCGTCGGAGCCGACATTGTCTTCTGCCTCGTCCTTGGTCTCGCCAAACAGCGCCTCGCCCGCTTCATCGCCCTCACTAGCCTCTTTGTAGGCGGCCGCAGCCTCCGCCACCCGCATGCGGTACCGCCAGCGCTCGAGGCGGCCCTTGCAGGCGGAGCGGTACGAGTCGAGCAGCGCCTCCTGCTCCGCCCGCTCCGCGGCGATCTGCTCCTCCGCCTGCAGGTGCTCCTGGAGGAGATGGTGGTTGTAGGCGGCGTCGTCCTGCGCCTCCCGGAACTGCTCCTCACGCATCTGCCTCACCCTGTCCATATATTGGGCACGGGCCTCGCCGATGGTCATGGTGCAATGCACCGGCGAGGATGGCGCGGAGGAGGGGGTTGGCGTCGGATCGTCGACTACCATGTTCTCCATTGGGACGTCGTCGTCCTCCGGCTGCCTGCCGGCCAGCCGGTCGGCAGCAATGGCTGCCATCTCCTTGTGGTCCGTCGTCCGCCCGTCCCGAAGAGCGCTGGAGCGCGAGGAAGCCATGGTGGGCAGTAGTGGTGTGGACAGGAGAAAGGGAACGGATGCGGATGACTGCGGCTATGGCTGGCACAACAGTTTATATAGCAATGGTGGGCGGGCGGAGGGACGGACGTGCGGCGCCGGAGTAGCCGCCTCGGCAACCGCGTATCGTTAATGTGGGCGGCAGATGGACGGACGGACGACACTTGTGTCGTTTGAAGGCGGAGCAATCGCCTACACCGGGAAGCAGGGCGGGCGGCACTGACTGTTTTGGGCGGAAAGCGCGCGCGGGCGAGGAGATGACTTTACTTGGAGAGGATGACAATGGGGACCCACCAGGTCCATAGCCTCACGTACGCAAGTGCCTCCTTATTATATATATATATATATATATATATATATATATATATATATATATAAATTATTTTCCTTCCTCCTAGTTTCCTGACATCACGGTCCCACACCATTGTCAACCTATGTAGTAGTCAATAAACGAGAGAATTGCACAAGAAGCGGCCGACAGCTGGGACCAAGCAGCTCGAGCAGTATTTGTGTTTTTGAGGTGTGAGCACTGCAGAGTTTTTCGATGTTTAGCCCAGATATTAATTTTTCTCCTCTGAACAACAACGAAAACATCGCTGCAGGTATTAACTGGGCGGGCTGTGGCCCGTCTAGCCCACGCCAGATATCCAGCCCAGATATTAATTTTTTTCAAGTTGAAAATGGCTAGCCCAGCTATACTTTTTTTAGGAATACCCAGGCAAGGTCAAATTGTTATTCTCCGCCCCGCTGGGCTGCAAATCTTGCCTAGGAGGGATGCATTACGCTTAACAAAAAAAATGGGCTTTAAGAAATAATAAATGGGATGTAATTATAAAAACTGGGCAGTAACTATAAAAAAATGCACCAAACACGTGATTATTTTATAAAATATTATTTTTGGATATTGAAATTTTTAATTTCATTAATTGTTGCGAGCGCAATGTTTCGTTGGATTTTTACGTAATATAAATTTATATTGAAATTGTATTTAATCTGACTAGAAATTTCAGGATAAAAATATTTTGGATGCCATCAAAATGTGGGAAATTTTATTGAATTCTGTTTTCAACGGTTGGTTGAAATGTGCTGTACTTTTAACAAACTGTAAATAGGCTGTAGTAAATTCCATTAGAATTCAAAAATGGGCTACACATTTTTACAAATCTCAAATGGGCTATAAGTTCTCTGCCACACACTTCTGGCCTTACTAAGTTGACGCGTCCCCTAAAAAACAGAGTTGACGCGTATGCAAGGCTTTGTCAACTTATAGTCAACACACGGTTCTAGCAGCAGTGGCCGTTGGATGTCCATCCAACGGATGCCGTGCTTCTTCTTCAATCTCGGATATTCTAGCTTCACCCGCCCAAAAAATGATTCCTCCCCCTGACATCTGAACGTACTAAGTTGACGTACCAAGGGCTTTGTCAACTTAGTCAATATAAACGATTCTAGCTGCAGTGACCGTACGATGTCCATCCAACGGTCGTCGTGCTTCTTCAACCTCTGGTCTTCTTGCTCCAGCCGCCCAAAGCAGCGCCGGTCGTGCCGCCTGCTCCTGCCTCCCGTGGCCGGCTGTGCTGCCGCGGAGGCCTCACCGCCCCCTACTACTCCCACCGCTGGCCAGGCAATCCCTCCACTCACCCACACCCCCTGTTATTCTGCGGCGACGGCAGCGCAGCCGAACCAGTGAACCCTCGTACTCCTCTCCGCGTGTGCATCCACTGCCGCGTCTTCCCCGGCTCCACGTCGTCCCCTTCCTAGGCCTCGCCGTCGTCCACCGCCCTGGTGCTCTCGGCGCGGCGTGGTCAACGTGGTCAAGGAACGACTTCCATCGGACGTGGACTGTACGTGGAGAGGCTGACAGCTGGGTCCACGGCAGCTGCAAGGAAGTGCCTCCTTATTACGCGCAAAATAATTATTCCTCCACCTGACAGCGGGGACCCACCGGACGGGCCACCGTATTTCGCGAAAAAAATGATTCGCCCCCTGACTGCTGGGACCCACGAGCTACATCTTCGCACGCAAGGAAGTGCGTCCGAAAAAAAAAGATTCGCCCCTTGACTGCTCGGACCCACCAGCTACATCTTCGCACGTAAGGAAGTGCGTTCGGAAAAAATAGATTCGCCCCCCAACTGCTGGGACCCACCAGCTACACCTTCGCATGCAAGGAAGTGCATTCGGGCAAAAAAAAACAATTCGCCCCCCTGACTGCTGGGACCCAGCAGCTACACCTTCGCATGCAAGGAAGTGCGTCCGGGCAAAACAAAAAACAAAACGATTCGCCCCCCTGACTGCTGGGACCCACCAGCTACATCTTCACAGGCAAGGAAGTGCCTGATAGTCGGGACCCACCTGGTCGAAGCGTACGTAGCGTTGTCATTCTGGTCGCGAACGTGTACGTACATACTGGTCGATGTAGAGGCGCGCATGTGTCGTAGTAGAGGCGCGCATGTGTCGTAGTAGAGGCGCGCACGTAGCATATACACGTACGTACAACGGCCAGGGTGCAAGAAAGAAAATACGCCTACTCGCGCATACGTACGACCTGGGCTCGTGTACATGGTTGGGGTCTATTAGACTAAGTATATATTAGATATACGTGTTGTAACATAACTGTATTTGTACGGTTCCCTCTTATAAATATATGACAGCCGTACCCACCAAGGATATCGAGCATTGTTCCAAACCCTAGTTTGTTTAACACGTAGGGCACCTGGACGGGGGCACCACGAGGGCCTGAAGCCGGCGGCGGCGCACCGTACGGAAGCCGCGCAGAGGCACCGTGGTTTACCTCCAGAGATCCATCACGGGGTGGCTGCGCTGGATCATAGGAGTTCGGAGCCAGGGCTGCATCACGAGGAAGCGACGCATCACGGGCGAGCGGCGATCGGGGTGCTGGCGGGTGCGATCCCGATGTGGCCGGACGGGCCTAGGCGAGCGGAGCGGACGCCATGAACGGCGATTCCGTCGCCAGGGTTGACGGAGGCGGCACGGCGGCGAAGGCCGATGCGGCGGCGGCAGAGGAAGCGGAAGCACGGCGCGGATCGAACGCGTCGTCTGATACCATGTTAAACAAACTAGGGTTTGGAACAATGCTCCGCGGTGCCCTATGAGTTGCCGTATGGCGCGCCCTACGTTGCCCCTGTGCCGTACGTCGCGCCGCCGCTGCCCTACGGTGTACCTCCTACGGCGCCCTACGGTCATCACCAACACTACCATCCGCCTCCATCGGCCGATGCGCTGATTCCATACAGTGCTTCCCCGACGTACGACTCGCAGCTCTCCGCACCGGTGGCTGAACCAGGACCTTTCCACTTTGCTCACCTGGTGACGGTGAAGCTCTCTCCTGACAACTACCTCCTATGGCGCGCTCAGGTGTTGCCGCTGATGCGTAGTCACTACCTTGAGGGGTATGTCGATGGTACGCTGCCGTGTCCCCCGGCCATGGTTCCGGTGCCCTCGGCCACTGGTGGCTCCGTCATGGTGTCCAACCCTGCTCATCGTCGGTGGATCACTCAGGATCAAGCTATTCTGGGTGCCATTCAGTCCTCGCTCACACCCTCCGTGGCCGGCATGGTGGTCTTTGCCGCGACGTCGAGGGATGCATGGGCCACGCTCGACTCCAGCTTTTCCTCGCAGTCGCTGGCCCGTTCCTCTGCCATTCGTACCCAGCTGGGTGAGGTCAAGAAAAATGACCTCTCCGTCACGGCCTTCTTCAACAAGGTCAAAAGTTTGGCTGATACACTGTCGTCTATTGGGAAGCCTCTTCGTGATGAGGAGTTTACTTCGTTCATTCTCAATGGGCTTGATGAGGACTATGATTCTCTTGTTGAAAACATTAATGGACGTGACAAACCGATGCCGCCTCGCGATCTCTATGCACGCCTTCTCAACACCGAACAGAGACTCGCTGCTCACCGCTCCGTTGGCGTCTACACAGAGGGCCCTTCTGCGAACGCTGCTCTCCGCTGGGGCGCCCGCGGTGCCAAGCAGAAGGCGCCGCCGACCTCAGGCAACCAGCCCCGTCCGTCCGCTCCACCTCCGACGGTTGGCCGCAAGCGGCTCCACTGCGAGGCATGTGGTGGTGGGGTTGAGTGTCAACTCTACGGCATCGAGGGGCACTTGGCGTCTCGCTGCCATCGTCGCTTTAAACGAGATTTTCTTGGCATTGGGAACAATGGGAAGGGCAATGAGAAGCAAGCTGCTCTCGCTACACCGGATCCCGGGTTCACTCCTTCATACTCGGTGGATCCTGCCTGGTACATGGATACGGGCGCTACGGACCATTTGACGAGTCAGCTTGACAAGCTGGCCACTCGCCAGCCCTACACCGGTCACGATCAGGTCCGCACGGCTAATGGATCAGGTATGCCCATCTCACATGTTGGTCAGGCATCTCTTCTTTCACGTACCACTAAAACCTTGCATCTGCTTGATGTCCTTCGTGTTCCCTCAGTCACACGTAGTTTACTCTCGGTTCCTAAATTAACTCGTGACAACAATGTGTTTGTTGGGTTTCACCCTTTCCATTTTTTTGTTAAGGACCGGGACACGAGGGACGTTCTTCTTAGTGGTCGAGCTCGCGACGGCTTATACGCACTTGATGTGCCATGAGTCTCTCAAGTTTTCAGTGGTGTTCGGGTGTCGTCGTCACAGTGGCACTCTCGCCTTGGCCACCCCGCTACTCCCATTGTGCGCCATGTGCTTCATCGCCATGATCTTCCTGTTGAGTCGAGTAATAAGGAGTTTCTAGTGTGTGATGCTTGTCAACAAGGCAAGAGTCATCAGTTGCCTTTTTCTGTATCAAGTCGTGTTGTCACGGCTCCTCTTGAACTTGTGTTTTTAGACGTGTGGGGCTATGCCCAAACTTCTGTTAGTGGTCACAACTATTATGTCAGTTTCATCGATGCTTTCAGTCGCTTTACTTGGATTTATCTTATTAAGCGCAAATCTGATGTGTTTCATGTCTTTATGCAATTTCAAGCACATGTTGAACGATTGCTTAAGCACAAAATTATCCATGTTCAGTCAGACTGGGGGGGTGAGTATCGTAACCTTAACACCTTCTTTCAGAAGCTTGGCATCTCACACCATGTGTCTTGTCCTCATACAAATCAGCAGAACGGTGCAGCTGAGCACAAACACCGTCACATAGTTGAAACTGGCCTGACACTTCTTGCACATGCCTCTGTCCCGTTTCGGTTCTGGAGCGATGCTTTTGTTACTGCCTGTTTTTTGATAAACAGGATTCCCACACGACGCCTTCACATGAAGTCTCCACTCGAAGTGTTGCTTAATGAAACTCCAGATTACTCCCTCCTCAAAGTGTTCGGCTGTGCGTGTTGGCCGCATCTTCGTCCGTACAATAAGCATAAACTTGAGTATCGATCTAAACAATGTGTGTTTCTTGGGTACAGTCCTCTCCACAAAGGTTACAAGTGTCTTCACATCCCGTCAAATCGTGTTTACATTTCTCGTGATGTTGTGTTCGATGAGACTGTCTTCCCGTTTTCCATGCTCACATCACCCACCGATACTCCCGTCACTGAGTTGCACTCTTTTCCAGTCTTGCCTGATCAATTTGTGGATGCTGCATATTCTCCTCTGTTGTTGCCTAACCATGGTGCAGGGACTGGACGAGGCGCTCGAATTGAGCTTCTGGATGATGATATGGCCACAACTGCGCCAGTTGCTGCTACGCCGGATGAGGCGCTCGACGAGGCTGCCCCCGCCACTACCCCGCTTGACCCCGGCGTCGATCACGCATGCATGCCCCATGCACGAGGATCCGACGGGGTGACCAAGTCGCCGGGGCCAGCGGCCTCGCTGTCGCCTGGGCCGGCCGAACCTGCGGAGCTGTCGGCCGGGCCGGCTGGACCCGCGGCGCTCTCCCCTGAGCCGGAGGCCTCGCAGGTCACCGAGTCTTCGTCGCCTGGTTCGTCGATGCCGATCACGCCCGGTCTGTCTTCGCCGACCCTGACCGTGCCACCGGATGCGCCTGACTCGCCCGCCGGTGCGTCCTCCTCGCCGCTGATGGATAGTGGCTCCTCTGGTATGCCAGCTCCAGCGCCACCTCCGCCTGTCGTCCTGCGTCCCCATACTCGCAGCAAAAGTGGCATCTTCCAACCGAAGAAGCGCACTGACGGCACTGTCGCGTGGCTTGCGGCCTGTGTGGCACATGCTGAGGCTGACCCTACGACTGAACCACGACATTTTCGAGCGGCGCTTGGCATCCCGCATTGGCGTGCTGCGATGGAGCAGGAGATTCGTGCTCTTCAAAGAAACAACACTTGGCGTCTTGTTCCACCTCCATCTGGTGTTAATATCATTGACTCTAAATGGGTATTCAAGGTGAAGAAACATGCTGATGGCTCCATTGAGAGGTACAAGGCACGCCTGGTTGCCAAGGGGTTCAAACAACGGTATGGCATTGATTATGAAGACACATTCAGTCCTGTTCAACCACCCCTCCACCGTCTACTGTTCATCCAACCCTCCACACCACAGGGTCCTATTCAACCACCCCTCCACGGGCACCCCTCCACCGTCTACAGTTCATCCAGCCCTCCACCACACCACGGGGTCCTGTTCATCCAGAGGCAACGCCACCGCTCACTGTTCATCCACCCCCCCTGCAACGCTCACTGTTCATCCAATTGATCGGCTTCAGTTAGCAGCAATAGCGAAGGAATCGCTTGATCGGGTTCAGTTAACAGCCATCGATCGATCGCTCGGGTTCAGTAACGCGAAGCCTGCAGTGCAATCACTCGGGTTCAGTTAGAGCCCAACGCCTCGCTCGGGTTCAGTTAGAACCAACGCCTCGCACACACGCGCGTACGTGTACGAGAGAAATGCGCATCGCTCGGCCCCCGACCTCCCACCGTAACCGGGAACTCCCCGAAATTTGCCTCCCCCTCGCTTCTACCACGGTTTTTTCCGTCATGGACGGCCCAAAGAATGTCATGCAGCTGCATCTCCGGCCCGCCCAGGACGAAAAGCCCATTTTCTATCATGATTTTTTGTCATAGAAGTAGGAGCCCACCACATCTATGATGATACCGGGTTTTGTCACATTTATCGTCATAGAAGTGTCATATGTATGACAGAAAAAAAAATCGTTCGGCCCAAAATGTCACGGATGTGTCTTTTTTTGGTAGTGATAAGAGGTGAGCTAGAGCACCCAAATGCCCTTCCTCGCCGGCCAGCAAAAAACAGAGCATTGTGGAGTGGTCTGCTCGCCGGCAATGGGGTATATATAGGCAACTCATTTGTCCCGGTTCGTGGCTGGAACCGGGACTAAAGGCCATCCTTCTGTCCCGGTTCCTTCCACGAACTGGGACCAATGGTTGTGGGCCAGGAGCGAGGCTCATTGGTCCCGGTTCGTGCCAAGAGCCGGGACAAATGGGCCCAGACGAACCGGGACCAATGCCCACGAGGCCCCGGCCGGCCTCCTGGGCTCACGAACCGGGACAAATGCCTCCATTGGTCCCGGTTCGTGGCAGAACCGGGACTAATGGGCTGGCCAGGCCCAAACGAAAGCCCCTTTTTCTACTAGTGATGGACAGTTGGATCTCCGATTGATGGCTCGGATTAACCACATGGGAATTGGTGGAAGGCTCTTTTTCGTATAGAGCAGTTAGTCAGTGATGTCTTCGTGAAATGTACAAAGCCTTACATGGACTCTATGTGGTCGAATTGGCCCATCCATCGGAGATATGAGGGCTCATGTAGTTTATCTATGTTTACCACCCTAAGAGGTGGTTCTGTTGTAGCCCCCCCCCCCCAACCCCACCACACACACACAAGAACACACCATACAACCTCTGAAAGAAGTTTCAGTAACTAGTTGCCGCGCATCGGTGATGATCCCTACTACTAGCTAGGGGGGGGGGGGGTTGTTACGATACAATCTATCCTTCATGTCTTCTGGATAAGTTAATTCGGATTGATGGTACGTAGAGATCATCCTCATCGTCATTGACATCATGAGTTGAGCTGCCAGACTACCAAAAGGAATCCTCCTATTTGACGCCATGCCCTTTATATGGACTGCCAGAGCATGGCCATTAGCTCTTGATTCTTTATGTTTTCGAAAAGAAATGTTTAATAGGTTTGAAGGAAAATATTGTCAAAAGTCGGTATTAAAAAAGGTAAAATCTATTATGAGGAGAATACAAAATATTTCACATATGTTAAATATGTATGTTCAAACTTGTGATATAAAATGTTCAACATGTATTAAAAATAGTCCCATATTAAAATAATTTCTTTATTTTTTTAAATTTTCATGTATCTTTTCAGGATAACTTCCCTGTTTTTTGAAGTTCACATACATACAAATATGCTCATATGTGGGCAAATAAATGTTCAACGCATATTTGAAAATATTCCGATCTTCAAATAATTAAATATGTATTAAAAATATCACAGATCTTTAAGAAATATTTATGCACATGTGGATAAATATTCATGTAATAAGAACTATGTTTAATCCAAAAAAACTAAAAGAACATAAACATAAATTGGAAAAAGGGAAAAAATTGAAAAAACGGATAGAAGAAATAAAAATAAGGAAAGTAAGAAATGAGAAAAAGCTGAAAATCGGAGGAAACGAAAAAAGCCAAAAACACACACAAAAGAAACCTAAGAAAATTCCTGAAAACGGGGGTGAACCCTGACATGTCCGGCTGAGACACCCTCAAACCCCCTTTTATTCTAAAAAAGGGATCAGCACTTCTCGTATAAATGGAATGGAATTTCTCAAATTTCACACAGGAGATCATCCTCAACAAGGCCTTGTGGGATGCTGTTATGTTAGGTGTTTATGAATCTGATTGGAAGGGGACTTAGACCCGATGGATTGGGATATATAAGCTTATTCTTCCAACTGGATTGAGTCAGGTTGGGTCCATTTTTTGGAGCCGTGTGCACATCCTCTCTAAAGTACTAATTGATGGGTAGCCATTGCAAAGGTCATTTCCATCTCGTCTAGTGATGCACCAGATGTGCTCCATTTATCGTTATCAGAGAGTTTTAGTGAGATATTTTTGCCACACGCGGGAGGGATGGGTGGGTTCGTTTGTGCTTCTTCATAGATTTTTTGTTTCAACATCTTCAAAACTAGATCCGACGTTGATAGTCATTGAAATTACAAAACGTTTTTACCGTTACATTACTTCAACATCTTCAAAACTAGATCCGACGTTGATAGGTTTCGAAGAACAATTTTTCGGATGAAAATTCATAGTGAACTAACATGTGCTTTCAAATTGTACTAACTCATGAAACCACGGAAAACTAACTTGTGCTCCCATGGGGGTGAAACACAATTGTGCTCCCCATAGGAGCACAACTATGCTTCCCAAGTAATCTAGTGTGTGCTTCCCATGGTGGGTGAAGCACACCCGTGCTTTCGCGTGAAGTACACCCGTGCTAGTAGTGGATCGGCCCACTATAGGCTTTTCGTCCTTTTGTTTTATTTTATTCTAATGCGAGGCTTTATTTTTTTATTTTCTTTTACTGTTTCTTACTTATGTTCGAAAATGCTCTAGAATATAGATATGTAAATGGATTTTTTTTATAAAAAAATTGCCCACCGCGTATTATAATTTTTTTGCGTGGTCTTAATTTTTTTTGGTAGATATCAGAAAAATGTTTGCGCAATTTAAATAATATGTTCACGTGTTTAAAAAATGTGCATGCCGTGTAAATAATTTGCTCGCCCAATTTTAAAGTTTTTGTGGGCCATTCAATTTCTGACATTAAAAAATGATAAGACGTTTGGTAGAAAATTATTTTCATGCATTTTAAAAAATGTTAATCATGTATCGAAAAATTTTGTGAGTACTCAAAAAATATTCGACGTGTAGATAAAAAATGTTTAACATGTACTTGAAAAGTATTCATCATGATTTAAAAATTCAAGCTATATTTTAAAACTGTTTCAGATGTAGTAAAAGTATATTCAATGTGTATATGAAGAATGTTCACTTTGTATTTGATAAATACTTAAAATTTATTCAAAAAAATATCTTCAAACATGTATTTGAATGAAAAATATCATGTATTTAAAAAATGTTCAACGTGTATCTGTATTTCTTATAAGTAAATGTACAATGTGTGTTAAAAAAGTTGATGTGTATTTTAGAAAATAAAAAACAGATAAACAAGAAATAAAGAAAACAAAGAAAACTTAACAAAAAACCATTTGAAATAGTAACGTAAAACATAGGAAAAAGATAGAAAAACACATGGAACCTTCCTAAAACCGGCCATAACCGGTGAAATGTTCTTTTCACCGGTGCAAAAACGTTTGCATAACCACTTGTGTAGGTCTTAATTGGGCCGGCCCATCATACAGATCGTCTATTGCAAGAAAAAACTTGCGGAGCAACTAACCAATGGTTACCATTTCTCAAAAAAAAACCTAACTAATGGTTACCCCTTCAGAGCTCCCGCAAGGGTCACTTTCTTGGTATTCAAGCGCATCAAGTGGTGCACCCCGCCGCCGCCAGTTGTTGCGTGCTGAGCGCTCCCTATAGATTGTGGTTTTAAAATTTTCTTACGTGTTTTCGGTTTTTTGGCTCACTGGTTTTGCCTGATTTTTCGTAGGTTTTGATCTTTTTTTTGCGAAGCGCATAGATGCTTCTTGGAAAGGAAAAAAAGTGCTTTCACGTGAAGCACAGATTCGCTTCTTTTGAAAAATCTGTGCTTCCACAAGAAGCACAGATTTGCTACCGCGAGAAACACAATTATGCTTTTTGAAAGAAAAATTGTGCTTCTCGAGAAGGAAAAAAAGTGAAAAACCGCAACTATGCTTCCGGGCTCTATATTTTTTATCATTACACATATTCTGATTGGCGGTTTTTTAGGGTTTTGTTTTTATACCATTTTTTGTATTTTTTGTTTCCTTTTTTTCTGGTTTCAGGTTTTTCTGGTATTTTCATGAAAAAAGTCAAAACCTATTAACATGGGATCTAGGTTCTAAGATCTAGACGCGAGAAATTCAGCGGTGAAGATGGTTCGGTATTCGTATGCACGATTCAAGAGATAAAACGTTTTGAATAAACGAATCTATAAAAAAAATCATAAACACCCAGGTTGCGACAAGCGGCAGACATGCAGTGCGCCAGTTGTCAGTGCGTGAGAAGATGGGGTGACTTTTTACAAAGGGTACCTCATAACTTGTCATTTGGCAAACTTGGTCTCACAATAGTCTTTTTTTAGGGGCTTGCCAACACTTCTATTGCTCATTATAAACATTCCTAGGGATACAAGCTGGGTCATGGGGATTAAGAAGCCATAGATGGCGACCCTGATCATGCAAAGAGGCATGTTTGGCAAGACTATGAGCTTCAAATTTTGAAGCTCGACCTTCGAAAGTAACAACTTTTAAAATAGCTAGACCTAAGAATAAACTCCTTAATGATGGGCAAGTAAGAGCCCCCTGAACCACCTTTTATATTCTCCACTATTTGGTTGCAATCACGTGGAATAACCACCTTGGCCATCATAAAATCCTTCATCAATTAAAGCCCATAAAAAGAAAATTAAGGAGTGTCTCCATGAAGCCAAATAACGCCAAAAATTGACAATGATCATCTGGGCTCATCTTTCGGTCGTCACGCACATTAGTCCAAATATAGCTCTCGCGGCCTTGTACATGGCAAGGCCGGCCCATGAGATGAGAAAGCCAGTGCAGTGTAGGCAGGCCTAATGCTGCTAAGTAGGGTATCCATGTGGACCGATTGAATGGGTGTACCAAATTCCTTAGACACTAAAGTAGTCTATGTGCCTATTAGTTTCTCGTGGACGATAACCCTATTTCACACGTGTTGCGTCAAGTAAACGACCTAACGGACAGGGGCTCGACCGTTAGAACAAAGTGGGCTGGCCCATTTAATGTAACACAATATTTTGGTCTTAGGACCTTTCTGACAGATTCTATCTGGACTTTTATCGCTTTTCTTTTTTCTGTTTTTTCTGTAACGTATTTCCTAGTTTTAATTTGTATTTTATTTCCCTGTTTCTGTGCCTTCTTGTTTCGTTTAATTTTATTTTTTTCATAATCCACATATTTCAATAAATGTTCAAAATGTTTAAAAAATGTTCAAATTTTCAAAAAGTGTTCACTTTTCAAGAAATGTTTCAAATTTTAAATGCAAATTTGTGCATTTTGCAAGTTTTTAGTTTTCAGAAACATTCAGAATTCAAAAAATATTCACGTCTTATTTATTTAAAATCTTCAAAAAAAATTCAGAACAAATTTCAAAAACTCTCTAGAGTTTCAAAATTTTGTTCACTTTCGTAAATATGTTCATATTTTCCAAAATAGATAATTTTTCAACAATTGTTCGAATTTCTAATTTTTTTCAAAGTACAAAAGCTTTAAAGAATGTTTGAAATTAAGAAAATTCACTTTTTTGGTAAATTTTTTAAATGTTTTGATAAAATTGTTCTCATTTTCAGAAAATATTATCAACTGAAAAAATTGGATTAAAATGTATTTTTGCATAAACATATTCACACCTTTTTGTACGTTTGCTACAGTGTTGTTCATTACTGCAGTGTCGCTCCCTTGCGTCGGTTTGGTTCCTGTGAATGGCCGGGCCCATAGGACTGATAACATGTGTATCGTGCGTCCAATAGGAGGTCCTGTTTTTCTTCCCCTTTTCTTTGCCATTGACAACGAGGCCTCCAACATGACGAAGAAACCCACTCTGGCCTAAATGGGTCAGAAGTGTAGAAGCACATTTAGATAAATACCCAGAAACTATATTTTTACAATATAGTTTTAAGATGTAGTATTGAAATATTTTTTTCAAAGCATATACATTTTAAAATGTTCATTTTAAATTAGTTTTTTTTCAGTTTGTGTTTAAAAATTGTTCAGTATGTACTTAAAAGATGTTCACCATATATAAAAATATTTTATTCGTATATTAAAAAAAGTTTCACTTTGTGTTTAAAAATATTCATTGTACGTTTAAAAATATATACACTATATAGAGAAAAGGTTCACCGTATATTAAAAAATGTTCATTGTAAATTACAAAAATGTTTAACATATATTGGAAAAAGTTCCCCATGTTTTTGGATTTTTTTCATATATTGAAAAATGTATATTTATAAATGAATATGAATTAAAAAGGGAAAACAAACAGAAAAATAAGCAAAACCCGAAGAGAACCGGTAGAAAAAACAGAGAAAAGGAAAAAATCACATTGAACTTCTTGAATATTCACAAGACCCCGCAAAAAACAAAGGAACGGTGCACGACTGCAAAAAAAAAAAACACCTCCAAGAATCTTCACAAAGCCCCCACGTACGAAACAGCAGGAAACCAGCAGGCGTCGTAACAGCCATTTGACGCCTGCGGGCGTCAAATAGGATCTGGCATTGGCAAAGGCAGCCCTCTTGTCTTCATAATTCGTACTTTCGCGTATGACTCGTGTAAAAATGGAAAATAAAAAGTATGGGCTCATGAAATCATTGGTGAGTACCCATACTTAACGGCTGCTTTATTTGGTGTGATCGATGGATGTATGAACACATTCAGGAGGGCTCAGGTCAGTGCACGCGAAATATCAACATGGTGCAAATCAGGTACCTCACCACTTTCAAAACAAAAGAGAAAACTTAGCTCCTCAATAATTGAGCCAGAATGGCTGCCTGTTGTATGACACTCAAACTAGGGCTGAACCAAAAGCTCGTGGCTTGCGAGTTTAATGAGCGTTTGATAGCTCGGCTTGTAGCTCGGTTCTTAATGAATAGAGCCATCACTGATTTCAACTTGTTAAGCTTAACAATATAGCTAACGAGTTTCACGAGCAGCTCATTAAACTCGTTAGTACAACACACCACACATTTTTGCCTTACATGACAACATTTTATAGCACCTCAGACCATCTATTCAATCTAATCAACCCAAGCGAGCACATAGGAGGCAGCAAACTAGTGCACCTCCTCTTGTAGTCATCATCTTCCTTCTTAAAAAACACACCAACACACTCATCTCATAGGCCGTAACATAACATTGTCTGTTTACTAGCGCTCGCGAGTACTCAAGAGCTTAACGAGCTTAAAACGAACAGAGCCGAGTAGGATTTTCTGCTCGTTAAGCTTAATGAGCACTTGCTTAACGAGCCGAGCAGCTCGTTAATCCACCCTACTCCCAACACATGAAACAAGCAAGCACATCAAAGATGGTTTCACGACATCTCACTGTATATATGCGCTCTACTCTTCTTCAGACATCATTATGGGAAGAATATGATAATGAATAATTCAGCACAAAACCGATGCATAATAACACAGAGGCAACTCTCCTGCATGATTCAAAAAAATAAAATAAAGCAAGTAATGAATACATTCGTTTGCGAAGCAGCTGCCAATCCAAACCATCCCCCAATTACCTTTTTTTGCATTGATGGAGAAATCAAGGAAAAGGACCAACATCTAATCATACTCAATTGTTAGGAGAGCACATCACTTTTATCCATGACTGTTTCTGGATTGCGAAACTCACACGTGATTTTCATTTGGTACGGTTAGGATGATGACAACGGCTGACTGACTTAGCTTGCTGGGAGAATGTCGTACCAAAGGACCGAATACTGTTCCTTGTCCAGGAGGATAAGAAGATTACAAATTAATAGAATAGAAGCTCAAGCAGGCCACCCACAAAAGGAGTGATCTCAGTTGCCACTTGCTGCATACATCATGTTTTTCTTTTTTTCAGTAGACTGATTGCTTTCGGTAATAATCCTACTAAGACTTAAGTGTGTTTTGCATTCTGGATAGTTGATGCTGATCTCTGTTGAACACCTGTATTGTCTTCTGCCAGATTACCTTTGTACATGATGTTGCCCCAAGTAGCTTATTTTTTTCAAAAAGGAGGATTACCCACGGCCTCTGCATCAGCATGATGCACACAACCATCTTTATTAATTATTCATCAGAGTCTCACAAAATTAATACAAGGATTACCCCGAAGCCCCCTTCTAGGCGAACAAAGTCGCTACACCTACACCGATACAGATGTGCCGTGTCCGCATAACAGACACAATCTAATCTAGAGGTCTTAATACCATCCGGTCTAGGCGTCCTATAACATGCACCACTTGCGAACGCTGAAGGATCCGCCGCCGCCATCTTCCGCCATCCCGTTTTCAAGAGGAATCACTGCATAAATCTTGACAGTCCCATCTACCGTCGATGTCATCATGACACCAGACAACAGCACTAGCTTGCGCGCGTCGACCAAACCGCGTCCAACTCTGAGGCTCCACCAGTCCACGCCGCCGAGACCCACCGTCTTCAATGCGGTTGATGTAACACCGCTCCACCTGTTGGCCTCTCCAGTGAATCACTGCTCCAAGACGATGCCCCCAGGAGGGAGAATGCAAAGTCTCCGTCATCACCCGATCCGGGAGACCCAGACCTAGGGTTTCCCCCGTAACAGCTACCACCTGGAGGAACAGAAGCACACCATCTACAACTGCCGATGCACCCAAGCGGTGCCCACCGCCACATAGAGCTCACGATGATGCCTTGAAGAAGGACATGACGCCAAGAGCGCTGTCACCGCCTTAGGGTTTTCACCCGAGAGACCATGAGGTAGGAAAAGGTAGGGTGGATCCGAACAACGTCTGCAAGAAGAAAAACGGCACCCTCAGGTGTCGTCGTCGTCGCGGCCAACATGATCCGACCTGGGAATTATCCCAATCCGAATCCCCACCTCCCGCTCCATCCCAACCCGGTAACCGGCTATCAGCGCGACCATGTCTGGTAAGACGGAGTGCACGCAAAATGGGTTGGAGGAAGAAGCAGCTCGACGCCATTGGCCAACCCGCCGGTGAATCTTCGGCCACCCGGTTCGATCCCAAGCAGCCCTCCGGCCCGGCGCGCCATTGGACAGGGAGGCCATCCTAGGGGCCGCCGCTCCTAATCCAGGGCCCTCCGTCCTAGATCAGGAAGGGCTGCACCAGTCCTGACGCCAAGGCCACCGCTGGGACGCCCGCCCGCCACCACACCGTCGTTGTCCATCCGGGCGCCATGGTCCAGATTGGTGCCGCCACGATTTCACACCCTCGAGATGAGGCATCCCGCGCCACCTGTAGACCCGAGAGGGGAGGTAGTACCTCCGCCGCCGCCGTCAGACGCAGGGCTTTGCCCAGCGTCGACCACCGGCGGCGGCGGAGGGGGGGAGGGGAAGGTGGGGAGGACTGGCGGCTAGGGCTAGCGCCCCTCGGTCGCCCGCACGGGAGGCGACGGAGGGTGAGTAGGGGAGGGGAGAGGCGGCCGCGATCTGTTGACGGCAGCGGCTCGCGAGGGGAGGAGGAGTTCGCCTATTGCTATGTGATGTCGAAGCGCCCCAAGTAGCTTATTAAGTACCAAATTTAGTTTCTCGAAAGAAAGGGTACCAAAATCAGGAGTTTGACAAGTACTAGTGATTGTCTCACCTAATCCGAGTGCCCAACAAACTTATTTACGACTAGTAGTGAATAGTTAACAACAGGTGCTGGGTGCATGCGAATTAAGAACAACATATTAAGAATAGGAGAACTGACAGGGGGTATCTTATTAGCACTGCATAGCTCATAGCAATTCAAAACTATTATTACATTCCTTCGAATAACGATGCCAGAAAACATAAACCTTGTCATAAAAAAAGATGGACCAAGCCGGAGGCACTTGCTAAGTTTGAGCCAATATCTACATAATCTAGTCTAGTACATCATTGAGAAATCTACAACAGCTGTTAGCTAGTGTCTTGACCTCCACTAGTAGTCCAACACTGGAAAAATAATGTTCCACCCATCCTTGCTGTAACTTAGGGTCATGTTGTATTATCTGGATTTCCAAAACATACATGTCACTTGTCACGTCTCAATTTCCCATAGCACCCATATATGTCAAATCAACTGATGGAATGATACCGACCGAACACTTTGTTTAGGACCACTAAGCTATGTACTGAGAGTTCGTGTGTGCGTACTGATTCAAAGTCAGCTCCAGTGCACATCAGTCTGACGAATAAGAACATATTTCGTATTGTACTGATTCAAAGTCAGCTCCAGTGCACATCAATCTGACAAATAGGAATAAATTTCATATTCACGATGTCAACAATATGAATATTTTTTATACAAGTGGGGTGTTGCGTGCAAGGATACATACCAATGTCACTCAGATACCATATATGGTACTAGCCTGAAACCTCAAGACTAACTTTTGTTCACTTATACAATTATTCACCCAAGTAATGATGAAATTATTTAGCGGCCATGAAGCTGTTGATGGCTAAGAACTAATGGTTCGACCACCATCGATGCAAATGACTTGGCCGGTGATGTAAGAAGCTGCCGGCATACACAAAAATGACACTGCCGAGGCGATCTCCACCGGCTTGCCACTCCGTCCCAACGGGGTCTTTGAGTTCTCTTGCTTCATGTACTCTGGATCTACCTATCAATCCACAACAACCACTTGTTATCCACATTTAGTTAGAAAAAAATATACGAAAACTTGCTGGCAGTGTAGTATGCGAAAATAAAAGTTGATAATTTCTTGGATGAGGGCCAGTGTTTGGATGGCGTCCTCATCCGTTCGCGCCTGGCCTTACCATGCCTAGAAACTGCCTGAACAATGTTTGGCTGGAGTCCACACGAGCAGAAGCTAGCCTGGCCTGGTGACCACAAAACCTTGATTAGCCTGGCCCATGACCCGGCTACTTTATTAGCCTGGCTCAGGCACAAGGAACCGGTCGCCTGGAGGCAGCCTGGCTACAAGTCGTACTTTATTCAGCGGGTTTCTCTCGTGGGTTAGCTCAGAACTAAATGCTTTTTGCAGTAAACTTTTTTCAGGCCAGGTATGCAACCAAACAGCCCATGCCAGACCAGGCATACAATTTTCAGTTTCCAGGCTATGTCCAGGCACCACTTTTTATCAGGCACAGAAGCCAGGACGCGTACCAAACAGGCCCTCAATCTCATATCATAGCGAAAAATGCACTAGTGCCTGCTTCAATCAATTAAGATCTAGATATTTTACACATGATTTGAAATGTTGGAATCTTTTTCCCTCCCCATGTGAAGTGAACTTATTTATCTCATAAATACCTACCAAATCCGGTTTAAAATTCATGTGCTTTTATTTAAACAAGAAGGAAGTACGCTAGGCGATTGCTTACATCTTTAATCATATCCGTTGTGACAAATCCTGGGGCGACGCCATTCACACGAATCTTGTTAGGGGCCCACTCGGTGGCCAAATTCCTTGTAAGCTGGCTCAACGCGCCTACATAATAAAGGAGAAAGATAACCATGGAGAGAGAGACGGATCCCACATAATTTTAGCTAGGTATGAAATAAACTTTCGACATTAACAGAAACGGTGGACTGATTTTGATTTTTTGGACGATACAGTAGTAATAGAAAACATAGTTAAGACTCCATTTCAAGCGAAACTGTAACTTGTAGCATGTAAAAATTTAAATTCCATTATATATACTACTTTACTAGCTTAGATGCACAATAGTATATTACATATATGTTGCCAATTAAGTACTCCCGCCGTCGGGAAATATGTAGGTACCTTTTGTGATAGCATAAACGGTGGAGCCTGCGAAGGCAATTGAGCCTCCAATGGAGGACACGTTGATGATGCTGCCTCCTCCAGCAATAGAAGCGTGTATGAGAAGAGGGCGTGCAAGTTGACTTAGATGGAAGCTTGCCTCCAAATTGGTGGTCATCAGATTCGAGAAGTCCTCCGCCGTACATTCAGCAGCGGGCTTGAACAATAATTGCCCTGCATTGTTCACCTGCATTACATATACAGAGCTAGCAATTAATAAAATCCTTCACTTGGTTGTATGCTCACCCCATATAGAGGCTTAGGCCGTGGTGGTAAGAAAAGGTCCTACTCAATAAGAGCTCGCAGTATTGGGTGTTAGCACAACTTACTAGTATGTCGAGCTTGCCGTCGAAAGTTTGTCGGACCGTCTCCATAAGCTTCTCCCTCTGGGCGCGCACCGAGACATCACAGACAGAGACGGTGACCCGCAGGTTCTTCTCCTCCCATCGCCGGCGGCACTCCTCCAGCTCCGCCGCGTTCCGGGAGCAGGTGTGCACCCTCGCCCCAAACCCAGCAAGCTCCTCCACGATGGCATGTCTAGTCGAGGACAAATTGAGATGACGGATCGCGTACACATATAAATACAATACTAGGTTATTACTAGCTGCGGTCGTAGAACTAAGAGCAAGAGCTTGTGTGGATAAATATACCCTATCCCTTTGCTGCCGCCGGTGACGAGCGCCGTGGCGCCTGCCAGGCTCCACCTCTCCTCCCTGCTACCGCAGCCAGCCACTGCCATCTCTCTCTCCCTCTCTGCCGCTCGCTCCGATGAGAGAAATGTCTATTGGTTGTTGGCAAAACTTGGCATTCTGCTACATGTATGTGGGTTTCCTTTATAGCCGGCCCAAGACATGAAGGCACCCCACAAATCAAAACATAGCAAATTAAACGAGCCGTTTGATAAGGACAGATCTTGACCATTGACCGATTCAGTTTCAGGGTGTTAAACGTGGTGTTATCCTCTCACGTGTTCTGTACATAACGCAGCAGGTTATTGATAAGGTTTGATCTTGATTGGCTTTTTTTGATTGTTTTGCTTCTTGGTTAGCCAGTCTGATTCTCTAATCATATGATGACGCAGCTTCCGTACCGATGGGTACCGCACGCTTACCCTATGATCATCGTATGATTCCAGTGTTGGAATAAGTAGCAAATTTTCCAATGAATTAATCAAGATTATTATGATGCCAGTCGTACTAGCAGTATTAATCTCATGTTGCGAACTAATTATACGAATGTGTACTAGACACAGGGCATACGTACATATCTATGTGTTTCACAGGTACTGCGAATGCATGAACAGTAAAAAGACTAATAGTTCATGTTGAGTATTATGATTATTAGGAAAGATATGATAGCGTAGAATTTTATATTCTACCTTTTTTTTACTTCAAGTTGGTCATTGTACACCCTTAAATATATGTCCACGAAGCTCAAGCAATAAACATCAATTCCACCAATTTATCTCTATTCCCTTTTTACGTGGTATCAGAGCCAATAACTCTTGAGTTCAAGACCTAGCCGTCGCAATTAAATTGCAGCCCATTTTCGATCCAGGTTTAGGCCCGAGGGAGCTACACATGAGTGGGAGTGTTGACGTATAAATGTATTGCCTAGTCTTTTTCATTAGGTCGGTCTTTTAGTTGCATTGGCTAGCGCATGCACTTCTACAGTTCATACCATCCCATCGGGAAGGTTGGCTAATGTGGCAGCGGCAATTCTCTTTCTAGCATCCTCATTGTTACTCATGGCGAGGTTGGTCAATTAATCGAAGTAGTCGGAAGTTGTGGAGACACATGGTTAGAGATGACCACTGACGCACCGAGAGCTCCCTGGTCGAAACTACTAAATCATCGACCCTGAGAGAACGTCAGAATGTCAGCAACCCCGTGCACCAAGAGGTTGACATCAACTACCCACCAGCCAGAAAGGAGGCGGCTGATAAGTGGAGCCCACCACTTAGGCAATCGACGTGGCCTCGGAAGCCCAACCCAAAGACCACTAGCCAAGGTGGGTGTGACTCGGTCCGATAAGAGGAGCACACACTACTAGGAAAAAAAACACACAGATACTTATCAGTAGCGCATGTTAAAACAAAGTGCTACTGCTACGTAACAGTAGCGCGGGACGAAGCAGCATGCTACTGCTACCCAAATAGCAGTAGCGCTTCCCTCATAAACCGTGCTGCTACTATGACTGTTCTAACCGTTGCTGCCAGGCTTGGTATAGTAGTAGCACCCTTTTAGAATCCGCTCTACTGCTAACAAAATAGTAGCAGCACGTTTTAAGGCGACAGTGCTGCAACTAACAAAAGGAAAAGAAAAGGAAAATTAAAGAAAAAGAAAAAAAATGAAAGCAATAGCAGCAACAGGTTTTGATGAAAGCGCTATAGCTACTTTAGCTATAGTGCGTTTTCACTAACAAGCGTTATAGCTAACTTATTTATAGCAGCAGCGCGTTCTTCCAAAAAGAGCTATAGCTAAGTAGCTATAGCGCTTGTTGGGTACAAGCGCTACTACTAAGTTTGACTTGCCCCTACGCGGGTGTCCCTCCTTCCCCCAATTCCCCATTCTTCTCGCATCTTCCCAACCTCTCCCTCGCCGCCCCTGCTCCCTCGTCGCCCTGCCTCCGTCACCGTCACCGGAGCCGCGCGCCATCGCCGCCACCGGAGCCACACACCCTTGGAGCCACCCTCGGCCGCTCCTCGCCACCCCTGCCTCCCTCGACGCCCCTGCCTCACTCTCTGTACACCATCAGGGGCCAGAAGGTGGACTGAAATAACCCAACATATGGGCTGTTATATGACAATAATGAAAACAAACATGTTTGCGATTTTTTAGGTGTTAAAAGCAGAAAAAGCAAATCCGTATTTAATTTGTAGGTTCTGAAGGTGTTACAAAATGCACGGACAGAAATATAACCTGTAGGGAAGTAAAATAATGAAGTTTCACTTGATAATATAATCAAACCACCTATATTTCTCTATGCGAACTTCATTTTCCAAATCTATCAATAAATACATAAATAATAAGAAGAAAACATGTAGGATTACCCATTGATTATACGTACAGGCATCTTACAAAAAAAAATCTAGATCCTGTGGAACCTGATACTAAACACCTTATCTTTTGGGTCCATGAAAAGAGAATAACAAACAGTCTAAAACCAATCTATATTTGACGCTAAATTTATTTGGGACTATACATGCTAAATGCTATGTTGGCCCACATTCTCAATACTATATACCTGCTATACCTAAACTACTTCTCAACCCATCAGTTTGATGCCCTAATATCAACCCATGATATCCCTTTTTTTTTCTAAAGCTTATAAGATGGAAAAAACATAGTGTGTTTCAGGGAAAGCCTACCAATTGACCAAGAAGGTGCATATTCTTGCGGATTATTTATATCGAGCAAATCACTGTGAAACGACTGCATAGAGGACTAACCTATCTCAGAAAAGCAGGTAATGCAAAAATGACTAATTGCCTCAGCAACAATGCAGGATATTCCATCAACATCCTGTTTCCTTGACCTGCATCTGAAATTTCCAACTGTACAGCAGCCGTAGCTAAAAGAATATGCAATGAGCAGAGAGCTACTGAAGAATTGAATTGAAACAGAAGATTAGCTGCACATGGAAATATCAATTCCAGCAGGCCCCATGATGATCTCTGTGCGCGGTGCGACCAAGTTCTCGAATCAGCGATGCTCCTCTGCAGCCTGTGCCCTTTCGCAAGGGAAGTTTGGCACCTGATCTGCCGCAAATCCCAGGTCTGACGGCCAAGATTCCAGATCTTCAGAGTTTGATGGCATCTTGGTAGAAGTTTTTTTGCTTCTTGTCCTAGGAGGTATGCAGTAATGGAGTCGTATGCTACTTGGCATAGACCTTGATCCACTCCAGGTTGCTTCTCTCGTTGAGGAAAACCTCATGTTGCCCAATTAGCCACTTGCAAACACGCACAGTTTTAGCCCATGTGTGCAGCCATTGTTCTTCTTTAGCGACTCGTCTTTTTATTTTGGACACAGGAAAGAAAATGAGTATTGACAACAACCTCTGAAATCTTGAAGCACATATACATACTAAGGCCCTCCTGAAATCTGCATCTTATTTTTGTAACTAAGCATGCAGCCAATACATTTTAATAGTGCACACGATACACATACCCTTGCCGTCTCTCACACTTGATGCTCACATCGTGTAACTTCTCACAAAGATCTCTACCTCTAACAATTTCATCACTTCTAATCAGTGGGCTGCAGCATATGATCAGTGCAACGTAATGGAATTCAAGACTGTTGCATAAATTTCTCCAACAAATCCATCCTGCATCCCTGATAGAACAAAAGCTTTGCTTCAGTAGGAATATTTTGTCAAGAAAACAACATAACTGCAAGAAAGGAAGTTAACGCCCTGACACAAAAAAATCAGTACAACGTAATAACCTGAGGTAGGCTATTTCAATTGAATAGGATCCACCAAACACTGATTGGAAATTTGGAACGATAGTAATGGAATCCGGAGAGTTCAGATAAAGAGTTATTGGTTTCAGCGGCTGTATACAAAGCCAATTAGGTAACCTCAAAATTAGTGTCATGCCCTAGCAGATATTGGATAGAAAGGAGCCAAGCAGTATGTCTCCCGTCGGAAGAAGGATAGGAAAAAGGCTTTGCAAGAGCATCAGTGCAGTACCTCCGTGGGAATAGGAAGAACGCCCACTGCTCCATGCTTAATCGCACAGCATGAATCACCATTCATGGAATTGGAAAATGAATTACCCGCAGCTCGAGCAGAACTGCTCCGAAAGTCATTTTAAGAGCATATTAGGAAAAGAAAGAAATTGAATCTTGCCTTTGCTTGGTGGATTGTGCCACCGGAATCATCACTGATCAAATCATCAAAGTATATTTGGATAGAGGAGAACATCTACCACTTGTCGCTCGATCGCGCCGCAGAAAGAGATTTTGATTGACTATTTATTGATATTGCCAGATCGTTAGCAGATGCACATGAAAAAAAGATCGTGGGCATAGCGATGAGGGAGATTAGAGCCTGAGTACGTGCGAGAGCAAAAGGTCAAAAATTAGTAATCGACGCTGGGGCTCGCAATTTTCCTTATTACCTCTGCTGGGCGAGGAGGAAGATAGGAGAGATCGGCATCTAACGATAGGAGATTAGGCATGAGTTGAGGGGGAAGGAGTCTGGCGATGTGTTTTTGTTTTTTCTCTTTCAAAATCAATTGGGAGAGTCCATGAAACATGCGCGTGACTTAGCAGTCAAATGGATACGTGCGTGGCTCTCAAGAAAGGACGTTCCTTAGTTTTTTTTTGAGAAATCGCTGTTCGCCAGATAGGACGGATTGGATCGAGTCAAGTTGTTTTTATGCACAGATATGAGGTCGTGTCCTTTCCGGTCGTGTCAGGTTGCTTTTACTTTTTGGGCGCCTTCAGCGCCGCGCAACGGAACTGACGCCCGCAGCAACCGCTGGATGGGCCGGCCCACGATCGCGCAAGGCGCAAACGCGAAAAAAGACCGCCAAAAATACCTCGCAACTGGAATTCAATCTCGCAACCTCGCGCTTCCACACGGAGAGGCTACCCATTGGACCAGCTTACTGCTATCGAATATTCACACGTGCAGTATTTAAAGAAAAGAAATGTAGACACGCAATTTATTGCGCATTACACTGTAGCTTTTATATTTTCTAACTATTTGAAAACATGTTCACATATTATAGATGAAGCTCATGAGCATGCAGAATTTTTTTCACCAAATTGAAAATTTTCATGTATTAAAAAAAAGTTCACGAATTCAAAAGAAGTTCATCGATATTTTAATAAAGTTCAGAGAATTTGAAAAAAGTTCATTGATTTGAAAAAACTTCATCGAATTTTGAAAAAGTTCATCTAAATTGAAAGAAGTTCATCGATTTTGAAAAAAGTTCATTGAGTTGAAAAAACTTCATTGATTTTGAAAAAAAGTTCATTGATTTGAAAAAAGTTCATCGAATTTTAAAAAAGTTCATCTAAATTGAAAAACAATTCATCGATTTTGAGGAAAAGTTCAAAAAATTGTAAAAAGCTAATAAAATTTGAAAAATAAGTTCCTTGATTTTAAAAAAGGTTCATAAATTTGAAAAAAAAGTTCATGAGTTTTGAAAAATGCAGTTCACGGATTTAGAAAATAAGTTCATCTATTTCAAGAAAACAAAAGAGATGGAGATCTTGGTTTAGCAGCGGCTGCCTGTCCTTTTCTTTCGTGAAAGGTGGACTGACGGGGTGGGGGCTTGCTGTCTACTTGGCGAGCCTTCACTGCCCCCAATTACGATTTTAGAAAAGGAAAGAGAAAAAGGGAAAAAAGGAAAAAAGGAAATAGAGGAATGTAGAAATGGATGAAAACATTTATGTCATCACAACTGCTGCGGTGGTCGAGTTGGTTACTCGTCTCTATGTGATGACCCGCGACGCTGGTTCGAATCACAGACCGCGTGTCATTATTTGCAGTTTATCTTGTGTGTTTAGAAAACAGGAAAAAAAATGCAATATGGGCCGGCCCGACTAAGAAAAAAGGTAGCTGCTGCAGGCGCCGGTTAGCGAAAAAAGGTACAAGTCGATGATGGCTGCTATGCAAAATCAATGTGCAGTCAATTTGGTTATTCCTTTGTACTAGATAGTTGCATGCATGGCAATGGAGTATAAATATTCTAGTGCATTAGCCCGTGATTTATGTGCTCATATTAATATGATTGCCTAAACAAATGTTTATCAAATCATGTCCTTGATTTACCTACCTAAATTAATTTTAGTATTTTATTTGGTAAGAACTTATTGCCTTACCACATAAAACATAATTTTATTTTGTAACTCAATAAAATGTGGGATGGTTAAGACGGTTTGTAAGAAAAGGCGATGGAATTTTTTTGTTCCGCCACAAGAAACTTCCTTCGTGACTAGGATTTCCTCTAGCCTTACAGCCAAGGAGGCGCAATGGATCCCGGCCCTTGCCGGTGGGAGGGCTCCTACTCCCCGTCTCGGCAGTGCATCTAACATCATTGGAGGACATGTGGTGGTACTTCCCCGGCGGATCTTGTCAGATTCAGTCGGAGTTTGTCTTTGATGGATCTGCATGGATCCGGTCTTCTTCGTTCTTTTGTGTTCTTCTGTCTACAGGTTGGATCCTTCATATCTACGTTTTCGTTCATCTGTGACACTTGATGTTCTGATGCACTGGTTCTTTGGGGGCCTTAGAACGAAGAATTCCCACATGTATACTATAAGATGGTTTGTCAGGCTCCGGTGAAGGAGCAGTGATGACTGGGACGTGTATTCGGCGAGCTGTTGTTGTTGCAGTCGTTGGTAGGTGGTTTACGAACATGGATGGAATTTCCATTCTTTCTTGTGTTCTTTGTACTGCCATGATGTTTAATGAATAGATCGGAAGTACCCCCTCCACCCCCCATTGAAATAAAATAGAAAAGCCGATGAAAAAAGATATAGGAGGAAAACATCAAAATGGAGAGATGGGGTGTATGTAAGGATATACCAAACTATTTTTCTTGTAGTAAATGGAACATTATGTCGTTTTAAGTAGTGGAGATAGAGATTAGTCCATTTTGAGTTGACCTGGGCTGTTAGGTTAGCTTCTGTTAAAAAATAAACTATGGATGAGGTTGGCGGAAATAGACAATGGGTCTCAGGTCCCATTGCACCTGAATTGGAAAAAGAAATTAAAAAAATATCAAAAATAGTCAAACATTCCTGAAACTTTTTTGTATCAATCATGACTGAGCATAATACTTGCGTGAAATGTTTTGCTAGGGAATGACTACCATGGTATTCCATAAGAAAAAAAATCAATGCTATAAAAAAGTTACTATTCAGATTTTTTGGACTTGTGGTTCTTTTATCACAGAATACCACAAGGGTCATTCCTCCGCGAAACTTTTCACACAAGTATTATGCTTGGACTTGTTAGTTACAAAAAAGATTCAATTTTTTTTGACTTTTTTTATTTTTCTAAAATTGATTTCCCAATGCAGGTACATTGGCCCGCATGTTCCAAAAGTCCATGCAGTTGGGTACTAGAATGTACTTCCTGTTAGGCTAGCAAGTAAACAAAAAGTTGTGCTTTATATAATGGGCAGTTTCACATTTATGAAGAAGTGCAACATGAATTCACTACAAAGTGTAATTAGGCACTCTCAAGAAAAAAAAATACACATATCATCTAAAAAAATTGTAGCACTTTATAGAAGTGGTGTTGTTGCACATTTCTGAAAGTATGATTTGAGTTTACTGGAAAGTGGAACTAGTTCATAATTCGGAAGACAAAATTAGGTATAGAATTTTAAAATATATTTTGTGGTTAATGGAAGTATGTTGTTCAACACTTCAGAAAAACGAGTTGAAGATATTTAAAAACTGTATCTATGTATAAATTAGGCAAGAAAGATATACACATGTCATGTGAAGAAACTGGTATAGGGCATAATCCGGAATAAAATTCTAATACAATGTAAAAGAGTAACTTGAGTATAATAATAAGTGCAACATCAATATATCAAAAAGTGCAATGTGAGATAATGAAACCGATTAAAATACAATCATGCAATTCATGCATATTTATTTGTACAATTCTACTATTAGACCAAAAAATAATGGATATTTTAGAAAACAATTGAAGGAAACATTTCTTGGCCAAACCTTGATAAGGTTGTTGTTATATTTAAACTAAAGGAAAATAAGAGCAAAAGAACATACAAAGAAAATGGAAAGAATAAAACAAAAGAAGATGCATAGTAAGCCACATAACATGAGATGATATGGTCACAATTATAAAACTAGTGCTTATTAATACCCGACTTGTCCTAGTTGTAAAGATGTGAGTTATGGTCATTAATTCACTCTTTTTCTAGCCTCGTTTAAAATTCAAATCTGACAACCTTTTCATGTCAAATCTCAGCCAAAGGTTCATCTAGTCTATGAACCTTGTCCCATTTTAGCTCACATGTAGTAGTAGTCATATCCTTTATGTTGCCTCAAAAGGAAGTTATATCCTTTGTGCATATCATGTAATGGGTAAACTGAAGCACCAGAGTCAATATAACTTGAGTATACTATGTTTTCTATTTGTTTTTGTGGTTCTGTAGTGTAGCATGAGCATCTTACTACTCAATCTACATATTAAAGTTTGCAAACTCTAATTAAATAATGTCTCTTACACACGACAAGAAAGTGTAAGGATAAATAGTTCTATTTTAGACAAAGTGCACACTCGGTTTTTACATTTTGTGTCAGTTAGGTTACTAAGTTAGTTTATGGCTAAAAGGACAAAATATCTCGAAGGTGATTGAAAACTAGATATGTATTTTCTGAATATAGGAGGTGTTCGACACTATGAGAAGAATGGTGACCACTCCAAAACTTAGGATAAAAACCTATGAGCACCATGAGGAAAAAACAATGTGATCCTCCTTTATTGCTCTAAATAATCCCAAACTGTTTCTTGATAAAAATGTTTTAAAGCTTTTTGGTACCACAAATGCTTACCGATGGGCCAATGTTCCTATATACATACAAAAGGCCACGACCAACAAGGACTACCCATGGGAAGTACACCACCACTTCTGAGTTCATGAACGATAACTTAAAAATGACATGTCTCGGAAGAAATACATGCCCATCCAGGGAGAATCATGTGGAAATTCTAGTGCAATTTGGTTCAGGGTATCTTCTACCTTCACCACAAAGAAAATGAAAATTACTTAGCGGAAGATTTTTCTGAAGTCCGGTGCGCCACACTTTTAACGTACTCCCTTCGTTTCTTTTTACTCCACATATAAGATTTGTCTGAAGTCAAACTTCATATAGTTTGACAATTTTGTATTTAGAATTTTCAATATCTACAATACTTAAGTGATACAATACAAAAATTAATTTAAGGATGCATGGTATTTATTTTCAAATGTGAATGCTTATACTTTTTAGCATTAAGTTATTCAAACTTTATCAAGTTTGACTTCAGACTAGTTTTATATGCAGAGTAAAAAAACAGTGGGAGTACATGCAAATTTCTTCTTGCTATGACACCTTTGCACACCTAGCTGGAACCCTTTCATTAAGTGGGGAAAGACTAGCCTTTTATATTGTGAATTTGGTATTATATGACTCGAGGATAGAAAATACATGGGTTGCAAGTATAACTGTAGAATCGCAGTTTGAGTGTTTGAGCAGAAATCTAGAATCTCTCGTGTCTAAATTTTATAGTTATGAAGTATAATTTATATTATCTCAAGATAAATCACTATTTTCTCTATAAAATACTTGCCTAGTGGGATTCGAAAAATGAAAGGACATCGTCTTTATTGGCAGGAGAAAGCTTCTTCAAGGTTGTAGTATTCCACGGAGAATGATAGAAAATATGTTCTTGTTCGGGAGAATTTGGTCGATGGAGACAAAGAAAATGCTCAATCTGATAACATCATGTCCCATATGGAAAAAATGAAGGAAATATGCCCTAGAGGCAATAATAAAGTTGTTATTTATATTTCCTTATATCATGATAAATTTTTATTATTCATGCTAGAATTGTATTAACCGGAAACTTAGTACATGTGCGAATACATAAGACAAATAGAGTGTCCCTAGTATGCCTCTACTTGACTAGCTCGTTTATCAAAGATGGTTATGTTTCCTAGCCATAGACATGTGTTGTCATTTGATGAACGGGATCACATCTTTATAGAATGATGTGATGGACAAGACCCATCCATTAGCTTAGCACTATGATCGTTTAGTTTATTGCTATTACTTTCTTCATGACTTATACATGATCCTATGACTATGAGATTATGCAACTCCCGAATACCGTAGGAACACTTAGTGTGCTATCAAACGTCACAATGTAACTGGGTGATTATAAACATGCTCTATAGGTGTCTCCGATGGTGTTTGTTGGGTTGGCATATATCGAGATTAGGATTTGTCACTCCATGTTTCGGAGAGGTATATCTGGTCCCTCTCAGTAATGCACATCACTATAAGCCTTGCAAGCAATGTGACTAATGAGTTATTTGCGGGATGATGCATTACGAAACGAGTAAAGAGACTTGCCAGTAACGAGATTGAACTAGATATGGTGATACCGACGATCGAATCTCGGGCAAGTAACACACCGATGACAAAGGGAACAACGTATGTTGTTATGCGGTTTGACCGATAAAGATCTTCGTAGAATATGTAGGAGCCAATATGAGCATCCAGGTTCCGCTATTGGTTATTGACCGGAGATGTGCCTCGTTCATGTATACATAGTTCTCGAACCCGTAGGGTCCGCACGCTTAACGTTCGATGACGATTTGTTATATGAGTTATGTGATTTGATGTACTGAGGTTTGTTCGGAGTCCCGGATGAGATCACAGACGTGACGAGGAGTCTCGAAATGGTCGAGACATAAAGATTCATATATTTGAAGGTTATATTCGGACACCAAAATGGTTTGGCTCGTTTCGGATAAGTTTCGGAGTATCGGGGGTTACCGGACCCCCCCCCCCCCCCCGGGAAGTTATTGGGCCTCATGGGCCTAGTGGTGGAAGAGAGGAGGCAGGCCAAGGAGTGGCGCGCGCCCCCTAGCCCAAACCGAATTGGACTAGGGTTGGGGGCGGCCCCCCTTTCCTTCTCTCCTCCTCTTGCTTCCCCCTTCTCCTTGTTGGAATAGGAAAGGGGGGGGGGTGAATCCTACTTGGAGTAGGACCCCCCCTCGGGCACGCCACCTTGGCGGTCTCCTCCTCCCTCCCTCCTTTATATACGCGGGGAGGGGGGCACCCTAGAACACACAAGTTGATCTTTTAGCCGTGTGCGGTGCCCCCCTCCACAGAAACACACCTCGGTCATATCGTCGTAGTGCTTAGGTGAAGCCCTGCGCCGGTAACTTCATCATCACCGTCACCACGCCGTTGTGCCGACGAAACTCTCCCTTGGCCTCAACTGGATCAAGAGTTCGAAGGACGTCACCGAGCTGAACGTGTGCAGCTCGTGGAGGTGCCGTGCGTTCAGTACTTGGATCGGTTGGATCGTGAAGACGTTCGACTACATCAACCGAGACACCACGTGATGATTGGGTGTGATAAGCTCTACGTTCACATACAATGGGTGCATGCCAGTTTTGCACACGCAGAATACTCGGATTAAACTTGACGAGCCTAGCATATGCAGATATGGGCTCAGAACACTGAGACCGAAAGGTCGAGCGTGAATCATATAGCAGATATGATCAACATAGTGATGTTCACCATTGAAAACTACTCCATCTCACGTGATGATCGGACATGGTTTAGTTGATATGGATCACGTGATCACTTAGATGATTAGAGGGATGTCTATCTAAGTGGGAGTTCTTAAGTAATATGATTAATTGAACTTCAATTTATCATGAACTTAGTACCTGATAGTATTTTGCATGTCTATGTTGTTGTAGATAAATGGTCCGTGCTACTATTCCATTGAATTTTAATGCATTCCTAGAGAAAGCTAAGTTGAAAGATGATGGTAGCAACTACACAGACTGGGTCAGTAACTTGAGGATTATCCTCATTGCTGCACAGAAGAATTACGTCCTGGAAGCACCGCTGCAGGGCAACGCCGGATGTTGTGAACGCCTGGCAGAGCAAAGCTGATGACTACTCGATAGTTCAGTGTGCCATGCTTTACGGCTTAGAACTTGCACTTCAACGACGTTTTGAACGTCATGGAGCATATGAGATGTTCCAGGAGTTGAAGTTAATATTTCAAGCAAATTCCCGGATTGAGAGATATGAAGTCTCCAATAAGTTCTACAGCTGCAAAATGGATGAGAATAGTTCTGTCACTGAACATATACTCAAAATGTCTGGGTACCACAATCACTTGACTCAACTGGGAGTTAATCTTTGGGTTGATAGTGTCATAGACAGAGTTCTTCAATCACTGCCACCAAGCTACAAAAGCTTCGTGATGAACTATAATATGCAAGGGATGGATAAGACAATTCCTGAGCTCTTCGTGATGCTAAAGGCTGCGGAGGTAGAAATAAAAAAGGAGCATCAAGTGTTGATGGTTAACAAGACCACTAGTTTCAAGAAAAAGGGCAAAGGAAAGAAGGGGAACTTCAAGAAGAACGGCAAGCAAGTTGCTGCTCAAGTGAAGAAGCCCATGTCTGGACCTAAGCCTGAGACTGAGTGCTTCTACTGCAAAGGGACTGGTCACTGGAAGCAGAACTACCCCAAGTATTTGGCGGATAAGAAGGATGGCAAAGTGAAAGGTATATTTGATATACATGTTATTGATGTGTACCTTACTAATGCTTGTAGTAGCACCTGGATATTTGATACTGGTTCTGTTGCTCATATTTGCAACTCGAAACAATGGCTACGGATTAAGCGAAGATTGGCTAAGCATGAGGTGATGGTGCGCGTGGGAAATGGTTCCAAAGTCGATCTGATCGCTATTGGCACGCTACCTCTACATCTACCTTCGGGGTTAGTTTTAGACCTGAATAATTGTTATTTGGTGCCAGCATTAAGCATGAACATTATATCTGAATCTTGTTTGATGCGAGATGGTTATTCATTTAAATCAGAGAATAATGGTTGTTCTATTTATATGATTAATATCTTTCATGGTCATGCACCCTTGATGAGTGGTCTATTTTTATTGAATCTCGATAGTAGTGATACACATATTCATAGTATTGAAGCCAAAAGATATAAGTTTAATAATGATAGTGCAACTTATTTGTGGCACTACCATTTAGGTCATATTGGTGTAAAGCGCATGAAGAAACTCCATGCTGATGGGCTTTTGGAATCACTTGATGCTTGCGAACCATGCCTCATGGGCAAGATGACTAAGACTCCATTCTCCGGAACAATGGAGCAAGCAACAAACTTGTTGGAAATAATACATACTGATGTATGCGGTCCGATGAGTGTTGAGGATCGCGGCGGGTATCGTTATTTTCTGACCTTCGCAGATGATTTGAGCAGATATGGGTATATCTAGTTGATGAAACATAAGCCTGAAACATTTGAAAAGTTCAAAGAATTTTAGAGTGAAGTGGAAAATCATCGTAACAATAAAATAAAGTTTCTACGATCTGATCGTGGAGATTAATATTTGAGATACGAGTTTGGTCTTCATTTGAAACAATGTGGAATAGTTTCGCAACTCACGCCACCCGGAACACCACAGCGTAATGGTGTGTCCGAACGTCGTAACCGCACTTTATTAGATATGGTGCGATCTATGATGTCTCTTACTGATTTACCGCTATCTTTTTGGGGTTATGCTTTAGAGACGGCTGCATTCACGTTAAATAGGGCACCATCTAAATCCGTTGAGACGACACCATATGAACTGTGGTTTGGTGGTACGTCTCCAACGTATCTATAATTTTTGATTGTTCCATGCTATATTATATTCTGTTTTGGATGTTTAATGGGCTTTATTATACACTTCTATATTATTTTTTTGGACTAACCAATTAACCGGAGGCCCAGCCCAAATTGTTGTTTTTTTGCCTATTTCAGTGTTTCGCAGAAAAAGAATATCAAACTGAGTCCAAACGGAATGAAACCTTCGGGAACGTTGTTTTCGGAACAAACGTGATCCAGAGGACTTGGAGTCTACGTCAAGAAATCAACGAGGAGAGCACGAGGCAGGGGGCGCGCCTACCCCCTGGGCACGCCCTCCACCCTCGTGGGCCCACGTTGCTCCACCGACGTACTTCTTCCTCCTATATATACCTACGTACCCCCAAACCAACAGAGGCATCCAAGAAAACCTAATTCCACCACCGCAACCTTCTGTACCTGTGTGATCCCATCTTGGGGCCTTTTCCGGCGTCCTGCCGGAGGGGGCATTGATCACGGAGGGCTTCTACATCAACACCATGGCCTCTCCGATGATGTGTGAGTAGTTTACCTCAGTCCTTCAGGTCCATAGTTATTAGCTAGATGGCTTCATCTCTCTCTTTGGATCTCAATACAAAGTTCTCCACGATTCTTGTGGAGATCTATTCGATGTAATCTTCTTTCGCGGTGTGTTTGTCGGGACAGATGAATTGTGGGTTTATGATCAAGTTTATCTATGAACAATATTTGAATCTTCTCTGAATTCTTTTATGTATGATTGGTTATCTTTGCAAGTCTCTTCAAATTATCAGTTTGGTTTGGCCTACTAGATTGATCTTTCTTGCAATAGGAGAAGTGCTTAGCTTTGGGTTCAATCTTGCGGTGTCCTTTCCCAGTGACAGCTGGGGCAGCAAGGCATGTATTGTATTGTTGCCATCGAGGATAACAAGATGGGGTTTATATCATATTGCATGAGTTTATCCCTCTACATCATGTCATCTTGCTTAAAGCGTTACTCTGTTTTTTTGAACTTAATACTCTAGATGCATGCTGGATAGCGGTCGATGTGTGGAGTAATAGTAGTAGATGCAGGCAGGAGTCGGTCTACTTGTCACGGACGTGATGCCTATATACATGATCATACCTAGATATTCTCATAACTATTCTCAATTCTATCAATTGCTCAACAGTAATTTGTTCACCCACCGTAATACTTATGCTCTCGAGAGAAGCCACTAGTGAAACCTATGGCCCCCGGGTCTATTTTCCATCATATTAATCTCCTGTCAACTAGTTATTTCTGGTGCCGTTTATTTTGCTTTCTTTACTTTTAGTCTTTATCATAAAAATACCAAAAATATTATCTTATCATATCTATCAGTTCTCACTCTCGTAAGTGACCGTGAAGGGATTGACAACCCCTTTATCGCGTTGGTTGCGAGGTTCTTATTTGTTTGTGTAGGTGCGTGGGACTTGAGCGTGGTCTCCTACTGGATTGATACCTTGGTTCTCAAAAACTGAGGGAAATACTTACGCTACTTTACCGCATCACCCTTTCCTCTTCAAGGGAAAATCAACGCAATGCTCAAGAGGTAGCAAGAAGGATTTCTGGCGCCATTGCCGAGGAGTCTACGCAAAAGTCAACATACCAAGTACCCATCACAATCCCTTATCCCTCGCATTACAATATTTGCCATTTGCCTCTCATTTTCCTCTCCCCCACTTCACCCTTGTCGTTTTATTCGCCCTCTCTTTTCCGTCTGCCTCTTTTTCGCGTTCCTTGTCGTCATGGCTAGTCCTTTATCTACTCCTTTATCTCCCGAGAATGAAGTTCTTAATTTTAAACAAAGGGAGGGAGAAAATCTAAAAGATGCTTGGTACAGAATTTGCAATGCACAAAATAGATCTACTAGGAAGCAATCTACTTCCGTTCTTCTTCGCAATTTTTATGTAGGCATCACTCCTTGGAATAGGTACATTCTTGATACCATTACCGGAGGAAATTTCTTGGGTAGCCATACTTTTGATTCTTATAATGCTATGATAGATTTGTTTGGCCCACCACCTCTTTTGGTTAATGGAACCATGTTAACTTTGGAGCATGTGATGCAAAGACTTGAAATTATTGAAAATAAAGTTGCTACCATCGAGTTAATTGAAAATTTGTATAAAAATATCCACAACCAAATTACCCAATATGGATCTAAGGTAGGAGTCACTTTGAAATTTTTTAAAGAAAAGGAACCCATAGTTAATGAAAGAATAAATCAGGATTCCACTAGAATTGATAAATTTGAGGGTATCATTACCAACTTGGGGACCGCCTTTTCTTCCGTAAAGAACACTTCAAATCCTCCTAGTAAAATTTCCAAGCTTATGTATGTTCCTAAAAATAGGGGTGAATCCTCTAGTAAGGAAACTGCGGATCTCAAATCAATAAGTGTTCATCCCAATCTTTTTGCTATCATTAAGGAACCATTTGCTACAAATTATTTTTTCGGTTTCATGCCTAGAAGTTTGATAATTAATATAAAGAAAGAAACTCCTAAGGGTTATGGGTGTCTTATTAAAGAATTGCCTACCAAAGATGGCAATACCTAGATCTATCCTTGCTTTTATGCCTAGCTAGGGGCGTTAAACGATAGCGCTTGTTGGGAGGCAATCCAATTTTATTTTTAGTTTTTTATTTATCTTTGCTTCTGTTTAGGAATAAATATTTGATCTAGCCTCTGGTTAGATTTGTTTTTATGTTTTAATTAGTGTTTGTGCCAAGTTAAACCTATAGGATCTTCTTGGATGTTAATTATTTGATCTTGCTGAAAATTCCAAAAAATTTCTGTTCACGAAAACTATTGTTCAACATTACCAGAACGTGATATAATATTGATTCCAATTGAAGCAGATCAATAAACAAATTATTTAGGTCTTCCTATTTTGGATGAATTTTTAGAGTTCCAGAAGTTTGCGTTAGTTACAGATTACTACAGACTGTTCTGTTTTTAACAGATTCTGTTTTTCGTGTGTTGTTTGCTTATTTTCATGAATCTATGGCTAGTAAAATAGTTTATAAACCATAGAGAAGTTGGAATACAGTAGGTTTAACACCAATATAAATAAAGAATGAGTTCATTACAGTACCTTGAAGTGGTGTTTTCTTTTCTTTCGCTAACGGGGCTCACGAGATTTTCTGTTAAGTTTTGTGTTGTGAAGTTTTTCAAGTTTTTGGGTAAAGATTTGATGGAGTATGGAACAAGGAGTGGAAAGAGCCTAAGCTTGGGGATTCCCATGGAACCCCAAGATAATCTAAGGACACCAAAAATCCAATCTTGGGGATGCCCCGAAAGGCATCCCCTCTTTTGTCCTCATCCATCGGTAAATTTACTTGGAGCTATATTTTTATTCACCACATGATATGTGTTTTGCTTGGAGCGTCTTGTATGATTTGAGTCTTTATTTGTTAGTTTGCCACAATCATCCTTGCTGTACACACCTTTTGAGAGAGACACACTTGATTCAGAATTTGTTAGAATACACTATGTGCTTCACTTATATCTCTTGAGCTATATAGTTTTTGCTCTAGTGCTTCACTTATATCTTTTAGAGCACGGTGGTGGATTTATTTTATAGAAACTATTGTTCTCTCATGCTTCACTTAGATTATTTTGAGAGTCCTACAAAACAGCATTGTAATTTTCTTTAATTATGATAGGCATTCAAGATTAGTAAAAAAATTCTTATGAGTGTGTTGAATACTATGAGAAGTTTGATGCTTGATAATTGTTTTGAGATATGAAGATGGTAATATTAGAGTCATGCTAGTTTAGTAGTTTTGAATTTGAGAAATACTTGTGTTAAAGTTTGTGATTCCCGTAGCATGCATGTATGGTGAACGTTATGTGATGAAGTCGGAGCATGATTTATTTATTTATTGTCTTCCTTATGAGTGGCGGTCGGGGACGAGCGATGGTCTTTTCCTACCAATCTATCCCCCTAGGAGCATGCGCGTAATACTTTTTTTCGATAACTAATAGATTTTTGCGACAAGTATATGAGTTCTTTATGAATAATGTTGAGTCCATGGATCATACGCACTCTCATCCTTCCACCATTGCTAGCCTCTCTAATACCGCACACTTTTTGCCGGTATCATAAACCCACCATATACCTTCCTCAAAACAGCCACCATACCTACCTATCATGGCATTTCCATAGCCATTCCGAGATATATTGGCATGCAACTTACCACCATTCTGTTTATTATGACACGCTCCAAAATTGTCATATTGCTTTGCATGATCATGTAGTTGACATCGTATTTGTGGCAAAGCCACCGTTCATAATTCTTTCATACATGTCACTCTTGATTCATTGCATATCCCGGTACTCCGCCGGAGGCATTCACATAGAGTCATATTGTTGTTCTAAGTATTGAGTTGTAATTCTTGAGTTGTAAGTAAATAGAAGTGTGATGATCATCATTATTAGAGCATTGTCCCAAGTGAGGAAAGGATGATGGAGACTATGATTCCCCCATAAGTTGGGATGAGACTCCGGACTAAAAAAAAGAGAAAGGCCATAAAAAAGAGAAAAGGCCAAACAAGAAAAATGAGAGAAAATGAGAGAAGGGAGAATGCTACTATCCTTTTATCACACTTGTGCTTCAAAGTAGCACCATGATCTTCATGATAGAGAGTCTCTTTTGTTGTCACTTTCATATACTAGTGGGAAATTTTCATTATAGAACTTGGCTTGTATATTCCAGTGACGGGCCTCCTCAAATTGCCCTAGGTCTTCGTCAGCAAGCGAGTTGGATGCACACCCACTTAGTTTCTTTTGTTGAGCTTTCATATACTTATAGCTCTAGTGCATCCGTTGCATGGCAATCCCTACTCACTCACATTGATATCTATTGATGGGCATCTCCATAGCCCGTTGATACGCCTAGTTGATGTGAGACTATCTTATCCCTTTTTTGTCTTCTCCACAACCACCATTCTATTCCACATATAGTGCTATGTCCATGGCTCACGCTCATGTATTGCGTGAAGATTGAAAAGTTTGAGAACACCAAAAGTATGAAACAATTGCTTGGCTTGTCATCGGGGTTGTGCATGATTAAATATTTTGTGTGATGAAGATAGAGCATATCCAGATTATATGATTTTGTAGGGATAACTTTCTTTGGCCATGTTATTTTGAGAAGACATAATTGCTTAGTTAGTATGCTTGAAGTATTATTATTTTTATGTCAATATTAAACTTTTGTCTTGAATCTATCGGATCTGAACATTCATACCACAATTAAGAGAATTACATTGAAAATTATGCCAAGTAGCATTACACATCAAAAATTCTGTTTTTATCATTTACGTACTCGAGGACGAGCAGGAATTAAGCTTGGGGATGCTTGATACGTCTCCAACCTATCTATAATTTTTGATTGTTCCATGCTATATTATATTCTGTTTTGGATGTTTAATGGTCTTTATTATACACTTTTATATTATTTTTGGGACTAACCTATTAACCGGAGGCCCAACCCAAATTGCTCTTTTTTGCCTATTTCAGTGTTTCGCAGAAAAAGAATATCAAATGGAGTCCAAACGGAATGAAACCTTCGGGAACGTGATTTTCGGAACAAACGTGATCCAGACGACTTGGAGTCTACGTCAAGAAATCAACGAGGAGAGCACGAGGCAGGGGCGCGCCTACCCCCTAGGCGCGTCCTCCACCCTCGTGGGGCCCACGTTGCTCCACCGACGCACATCTTCCTCCTCTATATACCTACGTACCCCCAAACCAACAGAGGCATCCACGAAAACCTAATTCCACTGCCGCAACCTTCTGTACCCGTGAGATCCCATCTTGGGGCCTTTTCGGCATCCTGCCGGAGGGGGCATTGATCATGGAGGGCTTCTACATCAACACCATAGCCTCTTCGATGATGGGTGAGTAGATTACCTCAGACCTTCGGGTCCATAGTTATTAGCTAGATGGCTTCTTCTCTCTCTTTGGATCTCAATACAAAGTTCTCCACGATTCTCGTGGAGATCTATTCGATGTAATCTTATTTTGCGGTGTGTTTGTCGGGACAGATGAATTGTGGGTTTATGATCAAGTTTATCTATGAACAATATTTGAATCTTCTCTGAATTCTTTTATGTATGATTGGTTATCTTTGCAAGTGTCTTCGAATTATCAGTTTGGTTTGGCCTACTAGGTTGATCTTTCTTGCAATGGGAGAAGTGCTTAGCTTTGGGTTCCATCTTGCGGTGTCCTTTCCCAGTGACAGCAGGGGCAGCAAGGCACATTTTGTATTGTTGCCATCGAGGACAACAAGATGTGGTTTATATCATATTGCATGAGTTTATCCCTCTACATCTTGTCATCTTGCTTAAAGTGTTACTCTGTTCTTATGAACTTAATACTCTAGATGCATGCTGGATAGCGGTCGATGTGTGGAGTAATAGTAGTAGATGCAGGCAGGAGTTGGTCTACTTGTCACGGACGTGATGCCCATATACATGATCATACCTAGATATTCTCATAACTATGCTCAATTCTATCAATTGCTCGACAGTAATTTGTTCACCCATCGTAATACTTATGCTCTTGAGAGAAGCCACTAGTGAAACCTATGGCCCCCGGGTCTATTTTCCATCATATTAATCTCCCATCAACAAGCTATTTCTGGCGCCGTTTATTTTGCTTTCTTTAATTTTAGTCTTTATCATAAAAATTCCAAAAATATTATCTTATCATATCTATCAGATCTCACTCTCGTAAGGACCGTGAAGGGATTGACAACCCCTTTATTGCGGTGGTTGCGAGGTTCTTATTTGTTTGTGTAGGTGCGCGGGACTTGAGCGTGGTCTCCTACTGGATTGATACCTTGGTTCTCAAAAACTGAGGGAAATACTCACGCTACTTTACTGCATCACCCTTTCTCTTCAAGGGAAAACCAACGCAGTGCTCAAGAGGTAGCATTTGGCAAGAAACCCAAGTTGTCATTTCTTAAAGTTTGGGGCTGCGATGCTTATGTGAAAAAGCTTCAACCTGATAAGCTCGAACCCAAATCGGAGAAATGTGTCTTCATAGGATACCCAAAGGAGACTGTTGGGTACACCTTCTATCACAAGTCCGAAGGCAAAATATTTGTTGCTAAGAATGGATCCTTTTTAGAGAAGGAGTTTCTCTCGAAAGAAGTGAGTGGGAGGAAAGTAGAAATTGATGAGGTAACTGTACCTGCTCCCTTATTGGAAAGTAGTTCATCACAGAAATAAGTTCCAGTGATTCCTACACCAATTAGTGAGGAAGCTAATGATGATGATCATGAAGCTTCTGATCAAGTTACTACCAAACCTCGTAGGTCAACCAGAGTAAGATCCGCACTAGAGTGGTACGGTAATCCTGTCCTAGACGTTATGTTACTTGACCATGACAAACCTACGAACTATGAGGAAGCGATGATTAGCCCAGATTCCGCGAAATGGCTTGAGGCCATGAAATCTGAGATGGGATCCATATATGAGAACAAAGTGTGGACTTTGGTTGACTTGCCCGATGATCGGCAAGCCATAGAAAATAAATGGATCTTCAAGAAGAAGAGTGACGCTGACGGTAATGTTACTGTCTACAAAGCTCGACTTCTTGCAAAAGGTTTTCGACAAGTTCAAGGAGTTGACTACGATGAGACTTTCTCACCCGTAGCGATGCTTAAGTCTGTCCGAATCATGTTAGCAATTGCCGCATTTTATGATTATGAAATTTGGCAAATGGACGTACTGCATTCCTGAATGGATTTCTAGAAGAAGAGTTGTATATCATGCAACCAGAAGGTTTTGTCGATCCAAAGGGTGCTAACAAAGTGTGCAAGCTCCAGCGATCCATTTATGGACAGGTGCAAGCCTCTCGGAGTTGGAATAAACGTTTTGATAGTGTGATCAAAGCATATGGTTTTATACGAACTTTTGGAGAAGCTGTATTTACAAGAAAGTGAGTGGGGCTTTGTAGCATTTCTGATATTATATTTGGATGACATATTGTTGATTGGAAATGATATAGAATTTCTGGATAGCATAAAAGGATACTTGAATAAGAGTTTTTCTATGAAAGACCTCGGTGAAGCTTCTTACATATTGGGCATCAAGATCTATAGAGATAGATCAAGACGCTTAATTGGACTTTCACAAAGCACATACCTTGATAAGATTTTGAAGAAGTTCAAAATGGATGAGTCAAAGAAAGGGTTCATGCCTGTGTTACAAGGTGTGAAGTTGAGTGAGACTCAATGCCCGACCACTGCAGAAGATAGAGAGAAAATGAAAGTCATTCCCTATGCCTCAGTCATAGGTTCTATCATGTATGCAATGCTGTGTAGCAGACCTGATGTGTGCCTTGCTATAAGTATAGTACGTAGGTACCTGCTACCTCTTGAGCACTGCGTTGGTTTTCCCTTGAAGAGGAATGGGTGATGTAGTAAAGCAGCGTAAGTATTTCCCTCAGTTTTTGAGAACCAAGGTATCAATCCAGTAGGAGGCCACGCACGAGTCCCTCGCACCTACACAAACAAATAAAACCCTCGCAACCAACGCAATAAAGGGGTTGTCAATCCCTTCACGGTCACTTACGAAAGTGAGATCTGATAGATATGATAAGATAATATCTTTGGTATTTTTATGATAAAGACTAAAAGTAAAGAAAGCAAAATAAAGGGCGCCAGAAATAACTAGTTGACAGGAGATTAATATGATGGAAAATAGACCCGGGGGCCATAGGTTTCACTAGTTGCTTCTCTTGAGAGCATAAGTATTACGGTGGGTGAACAAATTACTGTTGAGCAATTGATAGAATTGAGCATAGTTATGAGAATATCTAGGTATGATCATGTATATAGGCATCACGTCCGAGACAAGTAGACCGACTCCTGCCTGCAACTACTACTATTACTCCACACATCGACCGCTATCCAGCATGCATCTAGAGTATTAAGTTCATAAGAACAGAGTAACGCTTTAAGCAAGATGACATGATGTAGAGGGATAAACTCATGCAATATGAAATAAACCCCATCTTGTTATCCTTGATGGCAACAATACAATACGTGCCTTGCTGCCCCTACTGTCACTGGGAAAGGACACCGCAAGATTGAACCCAAAGCTAAGCACTTCTCCCATTGCAAGAAAGATCAATCTAGCAGGCCAAACCAAACTGATAATTCGAAGAGACTTGCAAAGATAACCAATCATACATAAAAGAATTCAGAGAAGATTCAAATATTGTTCAGATACACTTGATCATAAACCCACAATTCATCGGTCTCAACAAACACACCGCAAAAGAAGATTACATCGAATAGATCTCCACGAGAATCATGGAGAACTTTGTATTGAGATCCAAAGAGAGAGAAGAAGCCATCTAGCTAATAACTATGGACCCGAAGGTCTGAGGTAAACTACTCACACATCATCGGAGAGGCTATGGTGTTGATGTAGAAGCCCTCCGTGATCAATGCCCCCTCCGGCAGGATGCCGGAAAAGGCCCCAAGATGGGATCACACGGGTACAGAAGGTTGCGGCGGTGGAATTAGGTTTTCGTGGATGCTTATGTTGGTTTGGGGGTACGTAGGTATATATAGGAGGAAGAAGTATGTCGGTGGAGCAACGTGGGCCCCACGAGGGTGGAGGGCGCGTCCAGGGGGGTAGGCACGCCCCCCTACCTCGTGCCCTCCTGGTTGCTTTCTTGACGTAGGGTCCAAGTCCTCTGGATCAAGTTTGTTCCAAAAATCACATTCCCGAAAGTTTCATTCCGTTTGGACTCCGTTTGATATCCTTTTTCTGCGAAACACTGAAATAGGCAAAAAATAGCAATTCTGGGCTGGGCCTCCGGTTAATAGGTTAGTCCCAAAAATAATATAAAAGTGTAAAATAAAGCCCATTAACATCCAAAACAGAATATAATATAGCATGAAGCAATCAAAAATTATAGATACGTTGGAGACGTATCAAGCATCCCCAAGCTTAATTCCTGCTCGTCCTCGAGTAGGTAAATGATAAAAACAGAATTTTTGATGCGGAATGCTACTTGGCATAATTTTTAATGTAAATCTCTTAATAGTGGTATTAATGTTCAGATCCGAAACATTCAAGACAAAAGTTTAATATTGACATAAGAATAATAATACTTCAAGCATACTAACTAAGCAATCATGTCTTCTCAAAATAACATGTCCAAAGAAAGTTATCCCTACAAAATCATATGGTCTGGCTATGCTCTATCTTCCCCACACAAAATATTTAAATCATGCACAACCCCGATGACAAGCCAAGCAATTGTTTCATTCTTTTGGTGTTCTCAAACTTTTTCAATCTTCACGCAATACATGAGCGTGAGCCATGGATATAGCACTATATGTGGGATAGAATGGTGGTTGTGGAGAAGACAAAAAGGGAGAAGATAGTCTCACATCAACTAGGCGCATCAACGGGCTATGGAGATGCCCATTAATAGATATCAATGTGAGTGAGTAGGGATTGCCATGCAACGGATGCACTAGAGCTATAAGTATATGCAAGCTCAACAAAAGAAACTAAGTGGGTGTGCATCCAACTCGCTTGCTCACGAAGACCTAGGGCATTTTGAGGAAGCCCATCATTGGAATATACAAGCCAAGTTCTATAATGAAAAATTCCCACTAGTATATGAAAGTGATATAATAGGAGACTCTCTATCATGAAGATCATAGTGCTACTTTGAAGCACAAGTGTGGTAAAAGGATAGTAACATTGTCCCTTCTCTCTTTTTCTCTCATATTTTTTTATTTGGGCCTTTTCTCTTTTTTATGGCCTCTTTTTTTATATATTTTTTTCGTCCGGAGTCTCATCCCGACTTGTGGGGGAATCATAGTCTCCATCATCCTTTCCTCACTTGGGACAATGCTCTAAAAATGATGATCATCACACTTTTATTTACTTACAACTCAATAATTACAACTCAATACTTAGAACAAAATATGACTCTAAGTGAATGCCTCCGGCGGTGTACCGGGATATGCAATGAATCAAGAGTGACATGTATGAAAAAATTATGAACGGTGGCTTTGCCACAAATACGATGTCAACTACATGATCATGCGAAGCAATATGACAGTGATGAAGCGTGTCATAATAAACGGAAAGGTGGTAAGTTGCATGGCAATATATCTCGGAATGGCTATGGAAATGCCATGATAGGTAGGTATGGTGGCTGTTTTGAGGAAGGTATATGGTGGGTATATGATACCGGCGAAAAGTGCGCAGTATTAGAGAGGCTAGCAATGGTGGAAGGAAGAGAGTGCGTATAATCCATGGACTCAACATTAGTCAAAAAGAACTCACATACTTGTTGCAAAAATGTACAAGTTATCAAAGCAAAGTATTACGCGCATGCTCCTAGGGGGATAGATTGGTAGGAAAATACCATCGCTCGTCCCCGACCGCCAATCATAAGGAAGACAATCAATAAATAAATCATGCTCCGACTTCATCACATAACGGTTCACCATACGTGCATGCTACGGGAATCACAACCTTTAACACAAGCATTCCTCAAATCCACAACTACTCAACTAGCATGACTCTAATATCACTATCTTTATATCTCAAAACAATTATCAAGCATCCAACTTCTCATAGTATTCAACACACTCATATTTTTTTTTCTTTACTAATCTTGAATGCCTATCATAATTAAAGCAAATTACCACGCTGTTTTGTAGGACTCTCAAAATGATCTAAGTGAAGCATGAGAGAACAATAGTTTCCATAAAACAAATCCACCACCGTGCTCTAAAAGATATAAGTGAAGCACTAGAGCAAAAACTATATAGCTCAAAAGATATAAGTGAAGCATATAGAGTATTCTAATAAATTCCGAATCAAGTGTGTCTCTCTCAAAAGGTGTGTACAGCAAGGATGATTGTGGTAAACTAACAAATAAAGACTCAAATAATACAAGACGCTCCAAGCAAAACACATATCATGCGGTGAATAAAAATATAGCTCCAAGTAAGTTACCGATGGAAGTAGACGAAAGAGGGGATGCCTTCCGGGGCATCCCCAAGCTTTGGATTTTTGGTGTCCTTAGATTATCTTGGGGTGCCATGGGCATACCCAAGCTTAGGCTCTTGCCACTCCTTGTTCCATAATCCATCAAATCTTTTACCCAAAACTTGAAAACTTCACAACACAAAACTTAGCAGAAAATCTCGTGAGCTCCGTTAGCAAAAGAAAAGAAAACACCACTTCAAGGTACTATAATGAACTCATTATTTATATAAATTGGTGTTAAACCTACTGTATTCCAACTTCTCTATGGTTTATAAACTATTTTACTAGCCATAGATTCATCAAAATAAGCAAACAACACACGAAAAACAGAATCTGTCAAAAACAGAACAGTCTGTAGTAATCTGTAACTAACGCAAACTTCTGGAACTCTAAAAATTCATCAAAAATAGGAAGACCTAAGAAATTTGTTTATTGATCTGCTGAAATTGGAATCAACATTATATCACGTTCTCATAATTTTTAACAATTGTTTTCGTGAACAGAAAGTTTCTGGAATTTTCAGCAAGATCAAATAACTATCATCAAAGAAGTTCCTATAGGTTTAACTTGGCACCAACACTAATTAAAACATAAAAACAAACCTAACCAGAGGCTAGATCAAATATTTATTCCTACAGAAGAAAAAAGCAAAAAAAACTAAAAATAAAATTGGGTTGCCTCCCAACAAGCGCTATCGTTTAATGCCCCTAGCTAGGCATTGATAATTTCGATGATGCTCACATGAAAGACAAGAATTGAAGCACAAATAGAGCATCATAAAGCATATGAAAAACACATCTAAGTCTAACATACTTCCTATGCATAGGCATCTTATAGGCAAACAAATTATCATAGCAAGCAAAAACTAGCATATGCAAGGAAGAGGGAAGAAACAATAGCAATCTCAACATAACGAGAGGTAATTTAGTAACATGAAAATTTCTACATCCATAATAATTATAGGTGCGATCATAAGAAAATTCAACAAAATAACTATCACATAAAAAAATTTGAACACGATCCACATGCATGCAAAGTTGACACTCTTCCAAAATAGTGGGATTAACATTAACTAAAGTCATGACCTCTCCAAACCCACTTTTATCAACAATTTCATAAGATTGAACATTCTCCAAATATGTGGGATCTAAATTTGACACTCTTCCAAATCCACTTTCAATAATATTGCAAACACTATTATCAATCGCATATTCATCATGGGGCTTAAATAAATTTTCAAGATCATAAGAAGAACTATCACCCCAATCATGATCATTGCAACAAGTAGAGGACATAGCAAAACTAGCATCCCAAGCTTAGGGTTTTGCATATTTTTAGCACAATTGACATCAATAGAATTTATAGTAAAATCATTGCAATCATGCTTTTTATTCAAAGATCTATCGTGAATCGCTTCATAAATTACTTTATCACAATTTTTAGATCCACGAATTTCAAGCAAAACCTCATAAAGATAATCTAGTGCACTCAATTCACTAGCAATAGGTTCATCATAATTGGATCTCTTAAAGAGATTAGCAAGTGGATGAGGATCCATAAACTTTTAGCAAGCGAAGATGCAAGCAAAAACAAGGTACATGGTAACACAAGCAAAAAAAAGATCGAACGGAAGAAGGGCGAATAAAACGGCAAAGGTGAAGTGGGGGAGAGGAAAACGAGAGGCAAATGGCAAATAATGTAATGCGAGGGATAAGGGTTTGTGATGGGTACTTGGTATGTTGACTTTTGCGTAGACTCCCCGGCAACGGCGCCAGAAATCCTTCTTGCTACCTCTTGAGCACTGCGTTGGTTTTCCCTTGAAGAGGAAAGGGTGATGCAGTAATGCAGCGTAAGTATTTCCCTCAGTTTTTGAGAACCAAGGTATCAATCCAGTAGGAGGCCACGCACGAGTCCCTCGCACCTACACAAACAAATAAAAACCTCGCAACCAACGCAATAAAGGGGTTGTCAATCCCTTCACGGTCACATACGAAAGTGAGATCTGATAGATATGATAAGATAATATTTTTGGTATTTTTATGATAAAGACTAAAAGTAAAGAAAGCAAAATAAACGGCTCCAGAAATAACTAGTTGACGGGAGATTAATATGATGGAAAATAGACCCGGAGGCCATAGGTTTCACTAGTGGCTTCTCTCGAGAGCATAAGTATTGCGGTGGATGAACAAATTACTGTTGAGCAATTGATAGAATTGAGCATAGTTATGAGAATATCTAGGTATGATCATGTATATAGGCATCACGTCCGAGACAAGTAGACCGACTCCTGCCTGCATCTACTACTATTACTCCACACATCGACCGCTATCAAGCATGCATCTAGAGTATTAAGTTCATAAGAACAGAGTAACGCGTTAAGCAAGATGACATGATGTAGAGGGATAAACTCATGCAATATGAAATAAACCCCATCTTGTTATCCTCGATGGCAACAATACAATACGTGCCTTGCTGCCCCTACTGTCACTGGGAAAGGACACCGCAATATTGAACCCAAAGCTAAGCACTTCTCCCATTGCAAGAAAGATCAATCTAGTAGGCCAAACCAAACTGATAATTCGAAGAGACTTGCAAAGATAACCAATCATACATAAAAGAATTCAGAGAAGATTCAAATATTGTTCATAGATAAACTTGATCATAAACCCACAATTCATCGGTCTCAACAAACACACCGCAAAAGAAGATTACATCGAATAGATCTCCACGAGAATCGTGGAGAACTTTGTATTGAGATCCAAAGAGAGAGAAGAAGCCATCTAGCTAATAACTATGGACCCGAAGGTCTGAGGTAAACTACTCACACATCTTCGGAGAAGCTATGGTATTGATGTAGAAGCCCTCCATGATCAATGTCCCCTCCGCAAGGACGCCAGAAAAGGCCTCAAGATGGGATCTCACGACTACAGAAGGTTGCGGTGGTGGAATTTGGTTTTCGTGGATGCTTCTATTGGTTTGGGGGTACGTAGGTGTATATAGGAGGAAGAAGTACATCGGTGGAGCAACATGGGCCCCACGAGGGTGGAGGGCGCGCCCAGGGGGGTAGGCGCGCCCCTCTACCTCGTGCTCTCCTGGTTGCTTTCTTGACGTAGGGTCCAAGTCCTCTGGATCACGTTTCTTCCAAAAATCACGTTCCCGAAAGTTTCATTCCGTTTAGACTCCATTTGATATCCTTTTTCTGCGAAACACTGAAATAGGCAAAAAACAGCAATTCTGGGCTAGGCCTCCGGTTAATAGGTTAGTCCCAAAAATAATATAAAAGCGTAAAATAAAGCCCATTAACATCCAAAACAGAATATAATATAGCATGAAGAATCAAAAATTATAGATACGATGGAGACGTATCAGTACCAAAGTAATGCATGAGTGGATCACTGGACAATGGTCAAGAACATCCTGAATTACCTGAAAAGGACTAAGGATATGTTTCTCATTTATGGAGGTGACAAAGAGCTCGTCGTAAATGGTTACATCGATGCAAGCTTTGACACTGATCCGGATGACTCTAAATCACAAACCGGATACGTATTTATATTGAATGGTGGAGCTGTCAGTTGGTGCAGTCCCAAACAGAGCATCATGGCGGGATCTACGTGTGAAGCGGAGTACATAGCTGCTTCGGAAGCAGCGAATGAAGGAGTCTGGATGAAGGAGTTCATATCCGATCTAGGTGTCATACCTAGTGCATCGGGTCCAATGAAAATCTTTTGTGACAATACTGGTGCAATTGCCTTGGCAAAGACAATCAAGAGACGCTTCGATTCACAAGAAAACCAAGAACATCAAGAGACGCTTCGATTCCATCCGTCATCAAGTGTCGGAAGGGGACATAGAGATTTGCAAGATACATACGGATCTGAATGTTGCAGACCCGTTGACTAAGCCTTTCTCACGAGCAAAACATGATCAGCACCACGACTCCATGGGTGTTAGAATCATTACTATGTAATCTAGATAATTGACTATAGTGCAAGTGGAAGACTTAAGGAAATATGCCCTAGAGGCAATAATAAAGTTGTTATTTATATTTCATTATATCATGATAAATGTTTATTATTCATGCTAGAATTGTATTACCCGGAAACTTAGTACATGTGTGAATACATAGGACAAGCAGAGAGTCCCTAGTATGCCTTTACTTGACTAGCTCGTTTATCAAAGATGGTTATGTTTCCTAGCCATAGACATGTGTTGTCATTTGATGAACGGGATCACATCATTAGAGAATGATGTGATGGAGAAGACCCATGATACGTCTCCATCGTATCTACTTTTCCAAACACTTTTGCCCTTGTTTTGGACTCTAACTTGCATGATTTGAATGGAACTAACCCGGACTGACGCTGTTTTCAGCAGAATTTCCATGGTGTTATTTTTGTGTAGAAACAAAAGTTCTCGGCATGACTTGAAACTTCACGGAGATTATTTTTGGAAAATATAAAAAATACTGGCGAAAGAATCAAGGTCAGGGAGCCCACACCCTTTCCACGAGGATGGGGGCCGTGCCTGCCCCCCTGGGCGCGCCCCCTGTAGCTCCACCGACCTCAACTCAAACTCCATATATTCGTGTTCGGGGAGAAAAAAATCGGAGAGAAAGATTCATCACGTTTTACGATACGGAGCCACCGCCAAGCCCTAAACTCTCTCTGGAGGGCTGATCTGGAGTCCGTTCGGGGCTCCGGAGAGGGGAATCCGTCGCCATCGTCATCATCAACCATCCTCCATCACCAATTTCATGATGCTCACCGCCGTGCGTGAGTAATTCCATCGTAGGCTTGCTGGACGGTGATGGGTTTGATGAGATTTATCATGTAATCGAGTTAGATTTGTTAGGGTTTGATCCGTAGTATCCACTATGTTCTGAGATTGATGTTGCTATGACTTTGCTATGCTCAATGCTTGTCACTAGGGCCCGAGTGCCATGATTTCAGATCTGAACCTATTATGTTTTCATGAATATATGTGAGTTCTTGATCCTATCTTGCAAGTCTATAGTCACCTACTATGTGTTATGATCCGGCAACCCCGAAGTGACAATAATCGGGACCACTCCCGGTGATGACCGTAGTTTGAGGAGTTCATGTATTCACTATGTGTTAAGGCTTTGGTCCGGTACTCTATTAAAAGGAGGCCTTAATATCCCTTAGTTTCCATTAGGACCCCACTGCCACGGGAGGGTAGGACAAAAGATGTCATGCAAGTTCTTTTCCATAAGCACGTATGACTATATTCGGAATACATGCCTACATTACATTGATGAATTGGAGCTAGTTCTGTGTCACCCTATGTTATGATTGTTACATGATGAACCGCAGCCGGCATAATTCTCCATCACCGATCCAATGCCTACGAGCTTTTCACATATTGTTCTCCGCTTATTTACTTTTCCGTTGCTACTGTTACAATCACTACAAAACCCAAAAATATTACTTTTGCTACCGTTACCGTTACTTCCATACTACTTTGCTACTAAATACTTTGCTGCAGATACTAAGTTATCTAGGTGTGGCTGAATTGACAACTCGGTTGCTAATACTTGAGAATATTCTTTGGCTCCCCTTGTGTCGAATCAATAAATTTGGGTTGAATACTCTACCCTCGAAAACTGTTGCGATCCCCTATACTTGTGGGTTATCAACCCATCCGTTAGCTTAGCACTATGATCGTTTAGTTTAATGATATTGCTTTCTTCATGACTTATACATGTTCCTATGACTATGAGATTATGCAACTCCCGAATACCATAGGAACACTTAGTGTGCTATCAAACGTCACAACGTAACTGGGTGATTATAAAGATGCTCTACGGGTGTCTCCGATGGTGTTTGTTGAGTTGGCATAGATCGAGATTAGGATTTGTCACTCCGATTGTCGAAGAGGTATCTCTAGGCCCTCTCGGTAATGCACATCACTATAAGCCTTGCAAGCAATGTGACTAATGAGTTAGTTGCGGGATGATGCATTACAGAACGAGTAAAGAGACTTGTCGGTAACGAGATTGAACTAGGAATGGTGATACCGACGATCGAATCTCGGGCAAGTAACATACCGATGACAAAGGGAACAACGTATGTTGTTATGCGGTTTGACCGATAAAGATCTTCGTAGAATATGTAGGAGCCAATATGAGCATCCAGGTTCCGCTATTGGTTATTGAACGGGGATGTGTCTCGGTCATGTCTACATAGTTCTCGAACCCGTAGGGTTCGCACGCTTAAAGTTCGATGACAATTTGTTATATGAGTTATGTGATTTGATGTACCGAAGTTTGTTCGGAGTCCCGGATGAGATCACGGACGTGACGAGGAGTCTCGAAATGGCCGAGACATAAATATCATATATTGGAATGTTATATTCGGACACCGGAATGGTTCGGGTCGTTTCGGATAAGTTTCAGAGTACTGGGGGTTACCGGACCCCCCCCCCCCCGGGAAGTTATTGGGCCTCATGGGCCTAGTGGTGGAAGAGAGGAGGCAGGGCAAGGAGTGGCACGTGCCCCCCTAGCCCAAACCGAATTGAACTAGGGTTGGGGGGCCCCTTTCCTTCTCTCCTCCTCCTTCCCCCTTCTCCTTGTTGGAATAGGAAAGGGGGGCGGAATCCTACTTGGAGTAGGACTCCCCCCCTTGGACGCGCCACCCTTGGCCGGCCTCCTCCTCCCTCCCACCTTTATATACGTGGGGAGGGGGGCACCCTAGAACACACAAGTTGATCTTTTAGCCGTGTGCGGTGCCCCCCTCCACAGAAACACACCTCGGTCATATCGTCGTAGTGCTTAGGTGAAGCCCTGCGCCGGTAACTTCATCATCACCGTCACCACGCCATCGTGCTGACGAAACTCTCCCTCGGCCTCAACTGGATCAAGAGTTCGAGGGATGTCACCGAGCTGAACGTGTGCAGATCGCGGAGGTGCCGTGCGTTCTGTACTTGGATCGGCTGGATCGTGAAGACGTTCGACTACATCAACCGTGTTACTAAACGCTTCTGCTTTTGGTCTACGAGGGTATGTGGACACACTCTCCCCGCTCGTTGTTATGCTTCTCCTAGATAGATCTTGCGTGATTGTATGCATTTTTTTGAAATACTACGTTCCCCAACAAAAAATGCATTGAGAAAGAAAAATTGTTTGGTCACTAAGATTTGCTAAATGTTTCTTTTTAAAATATAGTGATAAGCACAATATTTAATGGACAATTATTTTGAGATCTGAAAGTTGGATGTAAATAGGCTTATCCTTACCGAAAGTACATGATGTTTAGTTGTAGTGCCTATACAGAACAACAAATGATGAAAGCCACTTATTACATATTCCCAAACATGCGGTGAAACATGAGTGCATATGTTGCAAGCTTCTAATGCTTTTTTACACCTCTTAGGAATGCAGTAGTACACAATAATTGGGCATTGCAACATAACACATACAGTTGTATTGGGGCCACAAGTAACACATAGAGCATTATATTACAAAAGGGGTACTTCTCATGGGCTATTAATGTTATTAATTCCCAGGCCCTCCATAGTAGATGTAAGTGCCCCAGTTGCTTTCATAGACACCACCTTGCACATCATAACTGTTGTTCTGAGGAGCTATTAAGCCCACATCACTTGGCAGTATGAGAGAGTTGGAGGAATCTACCACTTGGATGTTCCTAATGTAACTAGCCTGACGGAACCCTTCATTGGGGAAGTGTCCACTGCCCATTTGTGTGGAAGTTTGGCCGACATCAGGTGAAAATACCTCACCACCCCACTGGACAGAGGAGGCACTATTCGCCAAGTATGTGAAGATGAATGATGGCCAATACCCCACATAATAGCCCCCCACTTGCAGCCACCAATTGCCCCCCACCTTGTCCTGCAAGCTACAAATAGTTCACTACGAAATACATAATGATTAACACAATTTAGATGACTTAAGTTCCCAAGTTAAAGACAATACATCAAACTAATGGGCTAGTGTATCACAACACATTAGCGAGTTCATGTGCAACTATTTAAATATCTTACTTAGTTTAGCTTACTTAATGTCAATGGCTAATATTTAGTTGTTTCAACTCTAACCAGATAAGGAGGGGTAACTTCAAAGATCCCTTGTTCAATAGCTAAATTAATAGTGTTGCACCCAGGGACAAATATGAAATACGCATGGATACAACTGCTACTCTATTTGTGTGCCAACAAATAGGCTAAGAACCACAATTGATAGAATTTGATTTTGTATGCCTATGTTGAAGTATACGTGAATTTCTCACTCTTTCCCATTAGCATAGGCTTTTGGTTTGAACTCATGTAGCTCAAAGCTAGATTTCTTGAGTTTTAATCCTAGCGAGTGCTATAAAGTAAATAATTGTGGCCGATTCCTATTTCCACTTCTGGGTCTAAGGGAGCATGCACATGAGGAGGAAATGTTGAAGTAAGTGAATTCTCCCACATTTCCCCATTAGCTTACCCTTTTTGATTGAAATGTTCGGTGCAAGCAACTCAAAACTTAGGATTTAAGTGTTGTATTACCTTCCAAACTAAAATGTCGATGTCATATTGTGCGCCTCCATAGGTGGAGGTTGGGGAGATGCTGCCACCAAGGGTGATCTGATTGTCTGTCTGGATGAACCCTGAGCAATGTAGGTTGTAACATCCTGTTGTTTGATACGCATCGCGCTACAATATTCCACAAAGTAAAAATGTAGCATCTTGATGTTATTACCAACATTAATAAAAGGAGGGCTCAACATTTCCCAAAATTAAGATACAGTTAAATATGATGTTTATCTTACGGTCCAGTAGATGAAGAGTCTAGTGTTTCTATCCCTATATAGACCTGGGTATACCTGCAATGTTTGTATGAGGACAAAGCCATCAGTCACATTGAAACTGATTGCACAACTTACTACACCATTATATATTGAATGATTAGGGAACAGATAGATAGACTAAGAGAGAGTGGGGGAGGAAGAGTGAGATTTTGAGGTTGTCCTTCTAACGCAACACATGAAAAAGCAAGACAATCTAAGTCTTTGCACACAACATGTTTCTCCCTTGCTTCCATTGAAATTATACAGACACAATGAGACTTGCCAACAAGTTTGCTCATATGATAATTTCCCATGGAATCCAACTTTTCAATCCTTTTTCCAGCATCTTGGTTTTGTTGATTGAGTATAGTGGTGTCTTATACCCTTTGCACAATTGCTGACTCACAAAATTGAATGTTGCTTGCTTATTCAGTCGAGTCCCTTTAAACATTTACCCTATCCATGCTTAAATATCTAGGATGTCTTCTTAAGTTATTGATATAGTTTTAGTATTGTACATAATGTTGTCGGGACTAGTTTCACATGCCTAATGTACCTCACTAGTCCATGAACACAAGCACCCACATGGACATAAGAGATATAGGTATTTTATATGATACTGAATAAATTAATTGTTTTGGATGAAATGAGGCCCACATTTGTTCAAAATTGATTATCCACCATCTTGTTATTATCATTGTCATGTGTTTCATGAATAAAAAATCTTCAATGGTTGTAAAACCATAGAAAGTGATATGCATATTAGTCCACGCTACATGCATACATGCATGGTTTACATGGTGGCACATTGAGGCAACGATCGGTCCTGAGCTGCTTGGGTCACGACCCTGGTCATGCCATTAGATTTCTTTGATGAGTGTACCACTTTTTGACTCATTTTGGAACTATGGAACGAGTTTGGCCAGGGCCTAGCCCAATTCTGGATGTTCTAGTGTGACACGCTTCATGCGAGTATACTTTGAGTTAGGAAGGAGATGTATATATATAAGGTCGCGCTATTCGTCACCCTGGGTGAGGAATAGTTATTCTTCACCCCTCTCTATTTTGACATCAATGCATCGTATTTTTACGTTTCGTAAATTTTCTCTTATTTCATACATGAAAAGAGAACGTAAGAAAATATGTACTCGCCGTAAAAAACATTTTATGTTACGTAAAATTACGAATGTAAAAACATAGTGTAAAACATACATAAAGTGTGAATTTTTTGGTCTTATAACCTATATTTTTGTTTTTTATACCAAATTTTACATATTGAATCAATATGCATGTAACTATTTATATTCTAAACATAATTTATTTAGAAAGCGATCGTAAGATTACCTCAGGTGAATAATAACTTATTCTGCACCCTAGGTGATGAATAGTAACACTATATATATATATAGTGGGCGGGCTAGCTAATTTAGTCTCTTATTTATGGGGTTTTGTTCTGTAGTATTAATATCAATAAGGAGGGATGTGGGTACTTTATATGTAGATTTAGAGGGTTAGATTATTTTTAATAATTTTTTGGTGGGATAATGAAGATGTAAATTAGAGGGTAACTAAAGATTATGTTGTATAATATCATACGTGCACAATTTAGATATGCATTTAGAGGTTTATTTGATATTATTTTGCATGATATATCTCAGAGGTTGCTTCAGGTTCTTTGCAATAACGACAATGTAGGTAGGGGAGATGACTACATAGATGTTACTTTATTATATTTCAGAGGTGGATTAATATATCATCTATGAAAGTGGCTTTAATGTTTCCCTTTGAGGTCCGACCTGCCATCCAGCTTCAATGGTATTGAGGTCGTTGCCACTATAGGAACCCCCAGTGATCCAGAGTTGTGTCAAGCTAAAGTCATTAGCCCTGGCAATTGTTGGTTTCCACAAATTGAAGCTGGCTCTGGTTCCATGGCAGTTATCAACCTGTGCAGATGCTATGGCATGCTGCTTAACATGAGAGAAAACAAATTTGAATGAGCACTTTCAGAATCAAATAACAATAGTAACAATCCAAGAGGGAGATTATTTCTCATTTTAATGTGATTCTTAAATGGATTTTTATACCTGGTGCCCCGTCGATATATTGGGTATTACTGGTTTATTGATTGAATCGAGGTTTGCGATGCTCTGGGGCATCTTTTTGCCATACGTCTTGATGGAATTGGCCCTCAAGACATCCTCCTCCTTGGTCCGTCGGATTGGTATTGTGTTCTTAGGGCACTTACCATTTTGATGCCATGTTTGGGTGATGTGATGGGGTGCGATGTTGGATTCATGATACATGCCTCCTGGATGGTAAGAAGGCTGCATCTGAATTATGATGATTAGGTGACATCATGAAACCAGTGTGGGATATTGGAGAGCATAGAAACTTGTCAACAACCAATTGCGAAATGAAAGGGGAAATGGTGTTGCAATGTTTTACCTGTATAGTATGGTTCTTGAGGAGAGGATGGTCGAATCCAGGTTGTTTGGAGATGTGCACACAGTCTATGATATCTCCGTCTAGGCTCTGTTAACTTATAGGAATCAGTGGTTGCAACCATGCAGAGAAAAAACAGAATAGTTCGAGCAAACTAGAAAACATTAGATCTTCACTACAATCTTAACATAGACAATGCATAATGTGGAATAAAATAAATAAAATTATTTTTGACAACTATATGCAAACTCAATCAACCTTGGGCTTTTAATTTTGTTAAGAAAATAGGATTCCATCTCTTAATCCAAAGCTGAGCAAAGCTTCCCTTTGTATATCTGATGGATCATGTACGTACTTTATCTCCGAGTATCCAAAAGACAACACTTGCTCGATACATTAATTTCTAGACATCATATTGATCTGATTGGATCCACATACGAACCACTTATCTTTCTAAACAATATAATATTTGGATTTTATAACAAAAGTTGGGTTACATATCCATGTTAATGTTAGTACACATGACTGTCTTGATATGGTTTATTTTATGCTTGAGCTTGGCTTATGTCTTAGTCATTGAAATTTAATGCACATCCAGCTAGGAGGAAGTTTGATGGGACAATTAATTAAATGGAAACAAAAGGATCTCGTTTCGAATTGAAGTTTATCTATTATATTACTTTATTACTATACTAATTAGATATTCCCAAGAAAATCTAATCATCTATATTTTGGGACCAAATTATAAGGGCTAAGATTTAATTCAAGCATAAAAATAGAAGAGTAATATAAAACAAGGTCGACAGGTGAATCTGTAGTATACATAGAAGGAAAAGGCACATGTAAAGTATGTTTTTAGTGTGTGTCCTAAAAAAAGGAAAACAATTATCACATTCATAAAAAGATGTGCAAATTCTAATAACCACACTATTTAAAAGGAGTTTACATGCATACATGCAGTTCAATTAAAAATGTTTTTACAATCCCTCCCTGTTGTTAGGTTTATTTTTTTGTGATTATGTTTGGCACACTTTCCTGCTTCAGCTCTTCAAGATAAAAAAAAAGAAGAACATGAAACAAAACACATTTAGAGCTTGTGCTCCTTGGTAATCGTACACATAATGCAATTGTAAAAAATGATGGAAAAATATGCATCGTTCTTGCCTGACATAGGATGGATAGGTGGTAATCAGGGCTGGGTGTGGCACTGTGGTGGAAATGAGGTGGTTGCTTTCACCATAGAAGGCATGGCTCTGATACAACTGAACTTGATCCTATTTATTTTCTTAGCTCTAGTACATGGTTCAATAATTTTTTGACTATTACTAAAAAATTTCAGCTCTACTACTTTGTTCCAACACGGTTTACTTACTTTCACAGTCTATGTTTGATCTATTATAAGTAGACCAAAGAGTGAGAATAAAGCAAACAACTCTCCGTTCTATGGCACACATAGTCAACTAATAAACTTTGTATCTTCAGTACAAAAGATATGTTTAGGTAGTCACATCTAAGTAATTATGTGAACTAATTTAATTTGTAATTTTCAATAAAATATGGTTGTACTTCATATTCATAGCACAAAGTAGCTTCGATAAATTCACTTGAGAACAAATTGTAGTATAAATTATGTATGAAATTGACAAATCACCATAACGACCTATTCGCTAGGATGTTTGTAAATTCACCACTATCACTAAATTAGCTACCAGCAATGGTAAAGAAAATAAAAGAATATAAGAACTACATTACCTACTCATTGCATGGTTCCACTTTTTTCATTTACATTTAATCCAAAATGTGCTTATTTCTACACTGTGCTATCTTGAATTGATAGTATGAAAAATAGGCTACTCAAAAATCTATGATGCAATTATGTACACTTTTATATGATGAAATTGGAAATGCACAGTGTAGAAATAAGCACTTCAGGCCATGTCACGCATGCCATGTGTAGGATATATCTATTATATACTGAAATAATAATATAAGATTAAATAAACAGATTTGCTACAAATTCTCACCAAGAAAGCAAAACATGATGCCATTGATTTGCATTGACCTCCATAATTAACTAACTTTTATCGGTTGTGATTACACATCACTCATAAGCCATAGCTTGCATGGAAACATAAAATCCTAATTAGGACCATATTGGACCAATAAGGAGCATGTAATGCATACTTTTCTTTCACGGCGAGCCTTTTCCCTTTGATTAATCCAGATCTTTGGAAGAACATGCATTCTTGTATGAATTGGTTGCAATATATTTTGATGAGGTTGTCGTATTTAGCATAAATATTTGGATTAGTAATATCAGGCTACTCTGGTGTAGTGTAAAATGTTTATCAAATATAAGTATCATAATAAACATTTTCCCATGCATGGTTGTATATGGAGGTAAGATTTTTTTTTCATGCTTGCATGTTGAGATCACATTTTGCATTAAAGATCCTAATTGGGTGGAGTATGAAATTCAAAAAACAGCAAAAAGGAAAATAGTTCATGAGGTGGCATGTGCGTTGAGATGGCATATGTGCATTTTGAGATTACAAAACTAGTTGGGATTACATACTTAGGTATATGGGATATAGATGACCCTTATATTCTCAAAAGCAATAATGGCCCTTATAGTTAGTAGGTATTTGAACAATTAAACTTTGATTTACATGGCAATAATAGTTCCAAAATAAACAGTTAGGTCATTCCTGAATCCAAATTTTAACTCTTTGAACAAATTTACTTTCATGTACTTGCATATAACTATTGACGTTTCTCACAAAACTTCCTGGAATAGCATGGCATTTAACTTGCACAAACTTCTTACTCATATGTCAACTTAACAAAAAATGGCTAGAAGAACTAGAGAAAATTATGCTCATTAACTCGGTAAACCCTTCTTAAATAAAAAATGATCTTAATTGTGTCATGGTATGGTTAAATATATGTGGGTATAGACATAGTTAAAGACACTAAATGTAATAACATTTTGGACTAAAATGAGTAGAATTAGTGAAAATCTAAGGGTTCAACTAAGAACAATAACTAAGTACCTATGAATCTTCTTATATGTACTTAGATAACATCATGAAATAGATGTTATCATAAAATATCCTAGTAATGTGCGCTAAAAATCTATCACATTATACATCTGTGCAAGAAAAATGTTAGAGCAGCCATATTTTACAAATAAGATTAGACGACATGAATGATGCTTTCTCTCTATAACATTAACACTACACGTTAGACCTAGAAATATGAAGTGAACTCAGTTGGATTTCTTGTAGTTGTATATGAGGTTGACGTCACAATAATCCTTAGCATGTTCACATTCTTATGCCAGCAAAACCGATAGGTCCGTGGGAAGATGTAAATGGGAGTGAAGCCTCCTAGATCGACAATTATGCAAGTGTTTGCCTAACAATTCTTTCTGAGAGCCTATATCTTAGGACTTTATGAGTTAAAGGAATTTAGAAATAATTTGATAGAACATTAATTTCTATAGAAATGTTCTAACTGTGAATATTTGATGTGTTTGATAAAGAGGGATCAAAGCCAGGACATGCCATGGGTGCGATGCTCCATAGGTTCATAATTAGCATAAGTTCACACAAATGAGAACAATAGCGATACTATAGATATCATGCCAACAAACTTATTTATTGTTAAGAGATCCTATCTCTGGCATTTACCTGTTAAAATGAATTAAGGTTTGATGAAATTTAGTTCTATGGGAACTAAAAGTTGATGTCAATAATACTTCTTATGTTTTCATAATACATTATGGAAATTTTGCTGTCGAATTTCTCCTACTTTGCACATATAAGTTGGTTACCAAAACTGTATAAATGGAGCTAATATAAATTATTTGCCCAAAAGAAATATTCCTTATTTTAGCAATATAATCATGCATAAAATAATGACAAAACTTTTCTTAGAGATTTTCCATATATAGAATATCGTTGTGTTATTTATTTTTGAAAGTCCACTCAAAAGATCATCTATAGTGTGTGTATATTAAACCTTGATGTACTTTCTCCAAAAAAATATAATACCCATTTTCATAATAAACCATATTTATTTTATATGAAATTAGATATAATTAACTAGAAAAAAGCATGATAGAAAATCAGAAAACAAAAGAAAAATACTAGATAGTGGGAAGACTCGACATCCCATAGATCGTCACAACTGTTCTAATTTTCTCGACCTCCTTATCAACGGATGATAATTTATATATCTCCATAACTGGCATTAGCATGATGTGAACATTCATTTTATGGAACCATATTATAATGGACTATACGGAAAATATCTTCATAAATGTGCCTAGTGGTCTCATGAGCATTGATCTGGAACTATTTTTGCCATGACAAATATTGGATAGCTTGTAATATTTTATCTAGTCAAATATTTTTTTCATCATAGTAAGAATACTAACGATGATGCCAGCAAAATATTGGGGATCATATATACTCAAGGAAAAAGTTTCACTACTGCTGCAGTACGTGATTCTTATTAATAAACATGCAAAGTGATCCCCAATAAGTGCAGAATGAGTTACTATATATATAGTGTGTTACTATTCATCACCCAGGGTGCAGAATAAGTTATTCTTTACCCGAGGTAATCTTACAATCATTTCATAAATAAATTACATTTGAAATACAAATAGTTACATTCATATTGATTTACTGCATAAAATTTGGCGTAACAAAAAAATATAGGTCAATAATTGTATTTTATGTACATCTTACACTATGTTTTTACATTTGTAATTTTACGTAACATAAAATATTTTTTACGATGATTATAGGTTTTCTTAGGTTCCCTTTTTATGTCTAAAATAAGACATAATTTACGAAACGTAAAATTACGGTGCATAGATGTTAAAATAGAGGTGGGTGAAGAATAACTATTCCTGACCCAGGGTGACGAATAGTCAATCCCTATATATATGATGCTCAATATATATTTACACACACACAAAACAAATAATATGTCTCTCGTAGGATAGATATTTAGCATCCTATATTATATAACTAACTGGCTTATCCCTACTAACATATTTTTCTCAACATGCTACCTCGATATGCAACCATGTATAAGGAAGACCCACTTCAGCATGTAATTATGCATGAGAGTTTTTACTCTATTATGTTATTTATATTCAATAAATATTTTTTCCTACTACCAGTAGTGGAATTCATATATATTTTTATTTTTAGTTCTCATATTATTAATCCACACATTTATGTTTCATGGAATCAAATCTCATTGGATTATATGGCAACCAAGACAACACATATTTATAACTATATAAAAAATCAAATTCATATGTAGTTACATTTCTGTTCTCATACTATTAATCCAAATATATATGTTCCTTACAACCGAATTTTCACTAAAACATATTGCAACCAATTCCCATGGCAAGCCTCGGGGTGTCATCTGTTCGAATTGTGTCGAATATAGTGTACAAGGTAGGTTACATTTGGATGCTGAGTTGTATTGTATTTAGACAGGATATGGGTCGTGTCCTAATAGGACACTTGTATCCTAAACCTCTCATATAATGAAGGGTAGACACACAATGTAACCTATGCCAACGTAATAGCACATGCACACTGGGAGAGTCGGCGACGTGTGCCAACGCCTGAGTGGCGGGTGTGCGGTATTATGTCAGCGTCACGGGGAGTAGCGCCCGTAATCATGCTTCGGGGATGTAGCCAAGTTCGGTGAACCTCGTTAACAAATTTCGATATCGTGTCTCGTGTGATTGCCTTGTCCTTGGATGATCGACTACGTACCTTGGATTAATTCTAACAAGTGGTATCATGAGCTAGGTTGTTTGGAGGTTGTGGATTGTTGATCTAGTTGATGAGTCGTCGTCAGTTCATGCGAAGATAGTGTGTGAAGAAATCAGTATCATAATCGATTGGGAATTCTTTTGTGGAAGTCGTCGGATTGCTAATCAGAAGAGATCGAGAAGGAGCGTATCACGCGGCGTTAGCGTGGAACTCAGCGAGTGGCATGTACGTGGGTGGTCTTCGGCAGTAGCTAGGGCACCCGGCTGGATAAGGTCTTGGTGGGACAAGGCAATCGCATCCATTGAAACTAGGGGCATGGCAAAGCAATAGCTAGCATTGGAGGTTGAGCAAGAACTAATACACGTGATGAATCACGAGGAGACGGCTCAGGTATTATTTTTCACAAGGTCGGCAGTACCAAGAACCATGGTGCCAACGAAAACTAAGTTTGAGGTGGAGAAATTCGATGAAACTAGAAACTTTGATTTATGGCAGATAAGGTGAAATATTTGTTGACACAACAGGGATGCTTTAAGGCATTGCTGGAAGTCATGTCAGCTAAGATGAAATTATTACGTGTTGGATTAAAACTCAAGGAAGAATTTGGAGCTCGAGCGTTCCATGTAGCCGGACAAGTACGGTTGGGTCGGACTAGATAGTCTCACGGATCGATGCAAGTAAGTTGCTACATAAGACGGTGCACACAGGAGCTTGCAGGCAACGAGGGGTGAGTGTGGGATGATTATCTAACATGGAGTCATGTTGAAGGTGAAGCTGATTTCTGGAAGACTTCACTAGGTGCTGATTGAGGGGCTACATCGTAGAGCATCTCCACTAGGGCCCCCAGGACGCCCCCAGGCACCTTTTTTTTAGCACCGGCGGGTAAAAAAGTCCCAGCCAGGCCCCCAAGACGTCGTTTTGTGCCGGATTTTGCAAAAGTTAGCGCCAGCACACCCACCCCGCACCCAGCCCGCCGGGGGGCAGCTGGGGACACCGACATTAGCTTTTTGAAGGCGCTGCCCCACTTTCCAGCCTCTCTCCCCCCTTTCTCTTCTCCAGGCCCACCCACGTGCAGCACACTCCCTCTCTCCTCTCCACGCCCACACTCCCTCTCTTCCCAGCGACTTCTACTCTCCATGTACTACGGGCGGGCGAGGCCGGAGCTCGCCGTGCATGACCGGGGCTGGCGAGGCCGGGGCGGGCGCTGGCCGGAGCTGGCGAGGTGCGGCCGTGGCCGGAGCAGGCAAGGCCGGGACGGGCGAGGCTGGGGCTGGCGAGGCCGGAGCAGGCAAGGCCGGGGCGAAGGAAGAGCGGGCGTGGCCGGGGCAGAGGTGGAGCGGCGCGGAGCGGCCGGAGGTGGGGCATGCCGACGCGGGTGGCTTCAAAAAGAAGCACGGGCAGCCGTACGATCGTGGCTGGGGCCTGAGGCGTAGTTCCTGGACGGGCGGGCCAGGAGCCGGACGCGGGGCGGCGCCGCTGGCTGCTCCGTCTGCCTCGGCGAGTTCCTGGACGGGGAGCTCCTCCGGCTGCTCCCCAAGTGCGAGCAGCAGGCCCGAGCAGTAGCGGCCAGGCCACGGGCGGGCGCGGGCGCGGCCACGGGAGGGCGCGGCCACGGGCTCCTGTGGTGACTCCGCGGTCTGTCTGGGGGGCGGGGTGGGGGGGGGGCAACGACTGGAAGAGATTTGAGCCCCGGAGTAAAATTCTCGTCGGCAGCCCCCAGGCGGCGAGAAAAATGCCTCCTGGGGAGGCCAACGGCTGGAGATGCTCTAAGTCGACAGAGATTCGAAGCGTATTTCAGCAGGAAAATAATGATTGACACGTAGTTCGGACTGGAGCCCCGTGGTCTGATTGAAACGTGATAATTGTCATCGGTCGGCGATGATTGGTGGTGGTACTTTGCAGTGGGGTTTGAGTGGTGTGGGTTCGCGACCCTTGAGACTCAACCGGGACAGCAGAGGCACGACACAGTAATAGCGGCGAAGCATGCAGTATGCATGGGACATGGAGACGTGTTAGGGCTCTGGTGGTCATACATGTGGTGAGACAACTGTGATTTTATTCGGGATGACGACAAACAACGGTGAAATTCCTTCAAGTTTCAAACAGACGGTCGCGGTGATGTTGAGTTCAGTTAACTCTTATCTGTAACACCTAATAAGTGAATCTTTTACTTTCACACAGATCAGTGATTGGTGTGTGATGACATTGAACGGATACTTCGGAAGTTGGGAGCACAAACTAGTGTAAAGAGAAACTTAATTTCTCGGGTGTTGACTGTGATCAAGAAAAGAACAGACTATAAGTTGTAGGTGCAGTCACGTGGAGTATTGGAGTAGCAGCGGTACTCATGGTATAAAGTCAACTCCAATGTACAAGCTGGAGTTTGTTGAAATTGTGTCGAATATAGCATAGAAGGTAGGTTAGAGTTGGACTCTGAGTTGTATTGTGTTTAGACAGGATATGGAATCATGTCCTAATAGGACACTTGTATCCTAAACCTCTTATATAATGAGGGGTAGACACACGATGTGATCTATGCCAACCAAGGTTTTGGATTTCGTTTTGCCAAATTACCGGGCCTGGGTGAAATGGATGAAATTTGGTTTCAGACGAAAGTGGCAAACCAAAATTTGAAATTTAGAACAAATTCGACTACAATTTGGCAATTTCTTTGAAATAAACCAGAACAAATATATCGAACAGAGTCTTTATCAAAATACATATGTAGAAATCAATTAACAGAATCCATGTATCAAAACATTATAGACCAATAATTGAACATTATACACTCAACATGAACCCTAGATTAACACTCTCCTAGAATCTATGCACCATGTCATTCACGACCTCATGTTGTGGCCCTCCACGGTGTTGCCGCCGTCTACAGGGTCGCCTGCGTGCACGGGCGTTATCGCTGCCACAACGTTCACCCCCCAATGGGAGAGAGAAGAAAGTGGAGAAGTGCTTGAGGAGGAGGAGGAGGTTGGGTGGAGTTGGATCGCTAGAGGAGGAGGCTGGGCGCAGGTGGAGCGCTGGAGCAGTAGGCTGGACGTCGGACCTGAATTTTTTGACCGGGTTATACTAACACCCGGCCCAAACAGTATGGACGAATTTTGGACGAAATTCATTTTTTCCAAACGAAATTCAAAACTCTGACGCCAATATAATAGCACATGCATGTAAGGAGAGCCGGTGGCGTGTGCCGGCGCCCGGGTGACGGTTGTGCGGTGTTGTGATGGTGTCACGGGAAGGAGTGCTCATAGTCATGCCTTAGGGATGTAGCCAAGTTCGTTAACCTCGTTACCAAATTTCGATGTTGTGCATCGTGTGATTGCTTGCTCCTTGGATGATCGACCAGGTACCTCGGATTAATTCTAACATCATCTAGTCCTATAAACTAGTCGGTACAAATCATGCATGTATGGTACAATCAAATTAACACAGGAATCGAAGCGTACGTTTTGACTACGAGGTAATTAAGGTACGGTGCAGAGGGAAGAAGGAGATCAGACCAGCATATACCAAGTTTTCTCGTCTTGGTTTGGATGTGGATTTACTCCCACAAACAAAAGAAAGCGGAATCTTTGGCTTGATAGTGCATATTTGATTTGTTCTAAGACCAGTTATTATACGGAGAAATATATATAAAGATGAATGATACTAAATTTACATCATACAGAAATAAGTCGATAACCTTTTTAAATTTGGCCAGTACAAAGTTTAACACAAAATAAATCAGAGCACGTATGTGTGAAAGGATATAAACCTGAAGGTAGCTTGCGACACTTATATACCTGAATGCTTGCGACAGGAGGTTTATTGAGCCGCCTGAGGAGGCTTCGCACCTCCCGCCGCCTCTGCGCTGTACTCTCCGGAGTCACCGGCACCGCTGCCGCCAGGCCCTCCAAGAAGAAAAACGTGAGAGCCACGACGAGGGCGACCAAGCACGCACGCGTCGATGCCATTGAGCGTCTGTTGAATATCAGAGCTAGCTAGCAAGCCAGCAACAAACCTCTGTTGGTGCTGGTGTAGGTTTTGCTAGCTTCAGTTGCCGTGCTATATATATCTCAGCGATGGAGAGGCGGCGAAGCATCCCGGCGTTTTATATGGCCGGCCGAGAGTGCTCAGCCGCCGTATATTTTAGCTGGGAGGGACCTACCGTAGTGGAATACTGTACAAGGAATGACTAATCAGCAAGCGGCCCCAGCTGGATTGTACGTACTATTGGACTGCATGTCCGCGTCCAACTGGAATTCTTAAGTATTAGTAAGCTGCAGCTATTTTAAATAATACATTTTTTAATTAAATTACACAAATATTACGCTCAAGCAATAATTTCCAAAAATAATATACCGTCGGCCTGCCGCCGGCCGACTGGACCTAGTCGGCCCACAGCAAGCCGACTGAGATCCTATCGGCTTGCTGCTGGCCGATTGGCCTGTTGGCCACCAGTTTAGGTCCAGTCGGCCAGCAGTGGGCCGACAGGGACTAATTGGCCTGCAGTGGGCCGACAGGGACTAATTGGCCTTCTGTGGGCCGACTGGTGCATGCCACCATTTTTTTCCCGAATGACCCCCGGATTTTTTTAAAACTATGACGTATTCCGCGCAACCCTTTCCCCGCAATATTTTCCCGCCATATGTTCCCGCCAACTCTTTCCCGCCACCCCTTTCCCGCCATATGTTCGCGCCAACTCTTTCCCGCCACCCGTTTCCCGCCACCCATTTCCCGCCAACCCTTTCCCGCCATACCGCAGTCGTTCTTTCCCGCCATTTTCTCCTCTCTACCTATAAAACCCCCTTCAGACGGAGGTGGATAAGCATTTCAGTGTAGTGTAGTTAAGATGTCCCATTATCCTTTCGATCATAGTTTTCACCCTGGGATGAGCACGACTCTTCTGAGGCTAGCTTACGATTTCAGGATGGACAATAGGATAGTTCCATGGGACGAACTCACCGGTAGTGACACCATAAGTTGGCTCACGAATTACTTAGGTCTGGGTGGCCTGAAAGGACCTATGAGGAGGTACGTAAAGAACTTCTTAGGTTGCATGAAAGGTAGAAGAAGGTAGTGGTGCCGAAGAGTGAAACTTTCAGAAGGACTGCAACAAATAATCCATGTTTATGGACCGAGGAGAGCGAGGACGAAGATGATATCTTCATGCCGCCGCTTCCGTGTTCTGCATCGTCGAAGGGCAAGAGTTCTTCATCGTCGAAGGGCAAGGTTTCTGCATCGTCGAAGGGCGAGAGTTCTTCATCGTCGAAGGGAAAGAGTTCTGCATCGATCGAGGATGACGATGATGACTTCATGTAGTTTTTATGCTGTATGTTGTGAGTTCAGTCGTACGTACCATTTAATTTAGATGTAGTTCTATCTAGTTGTTTGTAATGTCTTGTTGTATGAGCATTATGTTCTATCTAAATATGATCTTGTAGTTCGGATAACAGAATACTAAAATAGAGTAGGCATATGTCTCATACATAAGTACATAGTCATTTGTCTCATACATATAATAGACATAAGTCTCACACGGAAATAGATGGTAATGTCTCTACTAATAGATAGAAGCGTCAGTGACGACGTCTGGCCTGGCGGGGAGGCTGATCTGGAAGCGGCGACCATCCCCACCTGTCGGGTGCCCTAATGTGACAAGGAGGAATCTCAGACTCTCCCTGGTCATGCTGTGTATCCTGTGTGGGGCCTGGCGGAGGAGTTGAAAACATGTTCATCCACTGGGTGTGCTGCGACATCTGAGCCTGTATGTTCTCCTCGGGATGTTGATCACTCCCCCACGTATCATGTGATGCCGACATAGACGCCTGATATCCGTAGGCTCCTGCGCGATGGAACGTTTCATCATGAAGAATGAGGTCGCGTCAATTAATATTGAAAACAATAAATATGAAGACACATACCTGCTGGCTGTGACGGCTGCTCTGGTTCAAACACGAAACTGGACAAGGGACCGTGCTGCTGTGGTTGTGGAGATAACACGAAGCTCGACGAGGGACCGTGTTGCTGTGGCTGTGGAGAAAACACGAAGCTCGACGTGAGACCATAGTGTTGCGGGTGCTGCCACGTTGAACTGCCAGGTTGGTCAGGACGGGGTGGCCTGGTTGTCGGCTGATGTGCTAGACGTGGACGTGGTTGATGTCGGTGCATGGAGTGACGCGGCTGCTGCTGCTGGTGCTGAACAACGTCGGTTCTCCGGGTGCACGTGATAGCCTCGTACACGGTCCGTATCTTGTTCTGAATTCGTTCCAAGAAGGGTTGTAGCACTGGACGGTGCTGAAGAAGAGGTCCAGACGACAGTGATCGTCCAAAGGTGGTCACGTCGTCGTAGAGTTCGTTTGTCAAGGTAGCCTGCAAATTTCCATGACGATTAATAATGTCTGTCTCTTGCACATCAAAGTATGTGACAACATTACTTAAAGAAAATATATCTTACCACGTACTGCCTAGAGCCCGAAGTGTCATAGCTCGGGTACATATCCCACGGAGTAGGATCCGGTATCTCCTCTGGGTGGGAATGCTCAACGATGCGTAACCGTGTTCCGGTCATGTAGCGCCGCAAATAGAGATTGAATTCATTGAGATCAAAATTGTGATTCTCGTGCCATAGATGTGTGTTTGCTGTCTCCCATTCTATAACATATGGCTCTAGTCTAACTAGCCAGTCAGCAGTTGTCCTGGTCATGCCCTTCCTTGTCGTCCTAAAATTGTGGTGTGTGTTCAAAAATTACCTAAAGCTTCGAATGGAGTACTATGAAAGATAATGCAACATTGAAAAACTGGTTAATACCTGTGGATGTGTGCTGGCACCGGGTTCTCTATAGGGGGAGGCAGCTCCAACTGCAGAAGACCAAATTGCCTCATAACCCTCTGTTGTGGCATCTCCTCGACGAAGACATCGAAGATGATCTTTGATTTTGTCATCCAGTAATCTCGGTCCCTTGTGCATAGCACAGAAATACCACCAGGGTATCTCGCTTGTATGGCTGCTTCCGTGCAGGACTGCCAGATGACCCCAGTGTACGCATCAAACTGCTCGTTCAATGCTGTGTATGCCTTCCGTGTATTTGGGTTGTTGAAGATATGTTGCTCTGCTTTTTGTACTTGACGGTGCCATAGAAAATACCCCCAACGATGGCTGTAAGTGGCAATGCCCGGTTTCCTCTGAGGAAAAAGTTGTATGTTTCCGCGAGGTTCGTTGTCATGACACCGTACCTTGCTCCATGTGTGTCAGGTAGCAAAGACCACCTCTCCAGAGGCTCATGCTCTATCCACTGCTCGAAGGTTTTAATCGACCTCCCGAGCCTTCTCCTAGTACCAGGTGGGTCAAAACCTGGCAGGTCACATAGGCCAACAGGCTCCTCCTCCACGGCCGCTGTTCCTGTTGCCAACTGTGCAGCTACTGCTTCAACACGTGCCCTCACCGCTGCATCTCTTGCAGCTTTCCTGTCCCTCACGTGTCTCTGCGTGCACACATTAAGTCTGGCGCGTATCAAATTGTACTTCCATAACTGGTTCTGCTTGCAGATTTTTTTGAACAAATTCATCAGGTTCTTATTTCTAAACTGCGAGAAGAAATTAGCCCCCAGATGGTGCATGCACCAACGGCTCTGCAAGTCCTGCCATGGAACTTGTTCCTCAGGGCCTGGGTTTGTCAGTGTCCTTATCGCATTGAGTACCTGCATGCCTGTCATGAAGGATGCACACATTGGGCTTCTCCTTCACAACTGATATTTTCAACTGCCTGAAGAACCATGTCCAACTTTCAATGTTCTCACTCTCCACAAAAGCAAATGCGAGTGGGACAACTTGATTTTGGCCGTCTTGACCTATGGCTGTCAGGATCTGACCCTTGTACTTGCCTGTGAGAAAAGTACCGTCAACACATATCACCGGTCGGCAATGCTTGAAAGCTTCGATGCATACACCGAAAGAGAAGAAGAGACGATGCAGCACCCTCACAGTTGGGAACTCTGGCATGAACATGTCTTGGATATCGATATAGGTGCCTGGATTCCGCTGCTGCAGGGTGTGGAGGAGCTGGACAACAGAGTCATATGCATCAAAATAAGAACCAAATCTCCTTTCAAGCGCCGCATGCTTAGCCCTCCAAGCCTTGCCATAAGAATTTCTGTACTTGAACCTGGCGAAGACTTTTGTCTGGACTGCCTTCACTTCCATAGCTTTGCCATGCACTATCTCATCGTAAAACAACCGAGCAATAAGCGTGGATGAAAGGTTGGCATGATCTTGAGGGATGCAGGGAATAAGACAAGTGTGATTAACTAAGTCACTTATCACCCAACTTGTGCCATACTTAGGGAGAAAGCCGTGCACCCTGGCGGGACAATCTGCGTTCTTGCATACCATTGTCAGGAATTTCTGACTGGACACCTGAGCTGTGAAAACCCTTTGCGTGGACATTGCCCAATTAATTATTGCATCCTTCAGGGCTTGCTTGTTCGGATACATGGCACCCGTCGCAATATTGTTCTGGTGATATTGCCAGGCTGAATGATGTCCATCATTCACGGTCATTGCAGATGAGAAGTCATGATTCCACGATGCAGGATTCGGGACCTCCTCTGCATTTTCTTCTTCATCTGACTCGTCAGAATCATCGGCATGACCCCTTTCAACATCGGTGTCTTCTTCTTCCATCTGGTCCTGCATGTGCCCATCTACCTCGTCAGCGTCCACCTCGCCATTGTAATCACCATCGGCATTTCCTCCTTCTACCTGACTACTCTGCCCTGGTTCATAACCATAAGCATTTCCTCCTTCTACCTGACTGCTCTGTCCTTGTTCGTAACCATAAGCATTTCCTCCTTCTACCTGACTGCTCTGTCCTTCGTAGCCACCCTCGCCTTCATGTGCAGTGACCTCCTTCACGACGGGAAGCACTAAAGCAACAGGATTGCATCCCCTTCGTTCACAACCTTGTAACCACCGCACCCAATCGGAGTCTCCCTCTATTGGCCTCAAATAAAAGTAAATTATTGAACTTGACCGTGTCCACAATGCATGAACACCGACGGTGTGTGTTTCAGTATCAAGACCTAAACTTGCCGCAATCAATTCTTTCAACTGGCTGACAGACCATGTTTGAGGTGCGCTCATTGGCACCTCTATGTGAGTAAATTCACTCAGATCTGCTCCCATCTCAGTTGTTTGGACAGTACCAGGACCGTAGTAAAATCTGAACTTCACTACATCGGACATCTCGGCTCATCTATTTTTTTTCAACAACGAAATACAAGTATTAAGCAACAACTTAATATACTCGCACTAACAAATATTAGACATGTCTATATATTAGCTAGCTATATATTACAGAATATTAACGGAGCAACTAATACAATTCACACACCTACAAGTATATTACGAATATTTGCCGTAGCAACTACAAATATTGACAGATTAATATATTTGACTGGACTGCCTATATTACGGACCTTTTTTTCGGAGCTACTACAAATACTGACACTCCTAAATACTTGACATCCACATATAGTACGGAATATTACCGGAGCAACTACACATTTTTACACAACTAATTAGTTGACATCTATATTTACGTATACTACCGGGGCAAATAACAATAATCACACACCTAATTTATTTCACATCGAAACATATTAACAAATACTACCGGAGCACCTACAAAAAATAAAATGTTTGCTGAAATATACCCTTGAAGCGTGCGTGCGAACGAAGAACGACGAACGGCGGCCACCAAACTGCCGGTGCTCCGCCTCCAACGAAGAACGACGAACGACGAGCTTCACCTCCACCACCTCCACCACACTGCCCCAACTTCACCACCACCACCTCCACCAAAATGCTCACCACGACCACCACGAGCTACCCCATCAGTAGATCGAGACCTCTTTTGGCTGCCCTAACTAAGTTGAATCCATTCACGGTGCCAAAATCGCAAAAAATGGCTCATTTAGGTGTACAAATTGGTGGCATTTTTGTATAGAGATGAGAAAGTAAGAACAGAAGAAGAACAGAAGCTTGGGCGTGGAGCGTGGAGGAAAGGGAGGATAAGGCCGCAGGGAGCCGGGCCAGCCGCGCGCGAGGTGGGGCTGCACCCTGTCGGCCAGCAGCCAGCCGATCGGCCCGCGGTAGGCTGACAGGGGCGCGCCCGCACCGACAGCTCCCTCCCTCCCCCTCGCAACGTGGCCAGCCCAATCCGAGGCCAACACGTGCCAGGCGGGCTAGCTGTCGGACGGCTACTGGCCGACTGCGCCCACTCGGCTGGCTGAGGGCTGACTAGGCCCAGTCGGCCCGCTGCGGGCCGACGGTGTATTATTTTTGAAAAATAATTTTTCAGCGTAATATTTGTGCAATTTAATAAAAAATGTATTATTTAAAAAAAATTAGCTTCACTGGAAGGATACCCAGTGACACTATGTTCACCAGACAATTTACGCGTTGGCAGTGGGTCCATCATGCATAGTACAAGGCTCCTCTGGCTGCAACTTGGATGGTGATTTTCTTGTGCCGGTCTTTGTGTTTGGATTGCTCTACTCCAGCGAGTTTCCTGATCATAGGATGGCGATCAAAGACGAGTAGTGCAACATAGTGATCGATCTCCCTTGCTTGTTTCTCTCTCGTCTACATCTATGTATAGATTCTGTTCTACTTTTTTCGGATAAATATTAGAGCCCCCACATAACTTCTAGGATGGGCACGTCTGAATTAAAATGTATTGGTATTATTATACATCTGGCATGCATAATGAACCAACTTCTGAATTCTCAGGTTAGCAGTCAAACCAAGCATCTTGCCGACCAAATGTACGTCGATCACACAGAAATCCACAACATCTATTAGTTTGTCCAGCGCCAGGCAAGTCTCCCCACCACCATCTCATTGACCTCCAATTGAAAATTAGATGGAGCTGCACATTACTGCAACTTGGAGACCGGCCACAACATCTTTCCAGCGCACCAGCATCCTCAACAACTTCTGTTAGTTGACATGGATGAAGCTGCAACTAGCATTTAGTCTTCTATTCTTCTGAGTATATATGTCATTCTTGTATTTCATTGACACCCGCAGATAACATATAGCTGATGAAATGATAGTGACAACTTTGTTTTTTAGAGATACAAAACTAATAAGAGGCTACTGATTCAAAATCTGCTCCAATAATGCACTTGTGAATAATTAGTACGAATAAATTTTAGATCAAATGATGTTGACAGCATGGCGTATTGAGCCAGAGAAAAGGCACTAAATTCAATTACACTTGCTCATACGTACGATTGCTAACGCGTACGCTCCAAGTAAATAAGTGCCTTCTTCCCTTCGCCACGGGCTTCTACCTCCATTCTGGCCACAACCTGCGCGATGAGCTTATGCCTCTGTTCTTGGCTTCTCGCCGCCTGTGATAGTTGGCCCCTCCAAACAGAGCAGAGAGGAGGGAGCAAGATGAAGCATAGCAAGCAAGCCGGGCGTTAGCCGCAACAGTTTCCTTATCTCAATCGAGTTCGATCCACTGCATAATGAAACTCACTGCGTTCCATAGTATATTGTGCATTGGTTCTCGCAAAACTCAAGCTTCAAAAACATTGAACCAGTTTATAGAGAAAATTATCTACATCTACATTACCAAATAAATATAGACTCATCGTCTAATATATTTCTTTTTTCGCGAATACGCAAAGGGTGCGTATCTTTTTGTTGGAAGGGAGAGAGGGATTTGGTGAAATTGTTATTTTATTGCTTGAGCCTCGTGGGCATATATATATAAAAGTACATAATCTACTTGGAGTACAAGGCAAGCCAGAATAATTTCTAGTCTAACCTATGTTTCCAATCTAATCAATATACTCAACATCCCCCGCAGTCACAATGGTAGTGACGCAAACGGTGAGACTGAAGAAGAATCCGAAGGCAAGCCAACGGACCCCCCCCCCCCCCCCCCCCCCCGCCCCCCAGTCGTAACGGTCGATGCATCGCGGAAGGCGTGGCTGGAGTGACAACCGACAAGGTTGCTCAAGCAAGGTGATAGCCCTTTGTGCCGTTTGTCGAGGTAGCCGAGAGCGGAGGTGGTGTAGTGGTGGTTGAGGTAGTCGTGCGATGAATGCCGTGGTCGATGTCGAGTCGGGTTGGGTGGTGTCGAGGAAGTCGCCGTGGGGCCGCGGGCGCAAGGAGGCGCCGAGTCAGTCATGGGCGCAGTGGTGTCGAAGTAGTGGTGTGCCGGGAAGAAGACGGTGTTGACGACGCGTCGCCCCAGGTTTGCCAAGCCCGGGGACACATCGTGGACGAAGGCACGCATCGGTGTTGCCAGCACCAGGCATGCGTAGACGGACGAACACGAAGTTGACGAAGCGTCGCACCAGGCTTGCCAGGCCCGGGGACACGTCGTGGACGAAGGCACGCATCGGTGTTGACAGCACCGGACATGCGTAGACTTGGACCTGCACGAGCTGTACGCCATGTCGGAGAAGTCGGAGAGGCCAGCATAGAAGGACTCGACGACGGTTGCGGCACCAATCGGCGTGGGGCTGATGTCACCAACGGTGGTCGGAGTAGACGAAGTGGTCGGGGTAGATGACGGCGATGCTAGCGACTGGCTGGTGCTGGACGAAGACGAAGGGGGTGGACGGGCGGCGGCTATGGGGGTAGCGACGGCAGCGGCCGAAGAAGAGCGGCGGCGGCGGCCTGATGGCGGCGGCGACGGCTAGGTTAGGAGCGCGGCGGCGATGCTCGAAGGAGACAAAGAACCCGACAGCGTGACCAAGACCGGCGCGAACGGTAGCGTTCCCGCGCCAAGGAAGACGACGCGGCGCATACCACGGGAAGTCGACGCGCGGGACGGCGAAGTGGACCGCGGGCTGCGGCGCTACGGCCCAAAGGGGCAACGCAGCGGCGGCATGTGGGTCGGGGCGATGGTGGGAAGACCTCGGGGTGACAGCGGGCCGAGGCGTGACGGCCCGAAGAGGCGGCGCAACAACGGAATCCGGGTCGGTGCTAGCGCGGGAACGACTCAGGACGGCGGCGTGGACCGCGTGCCACACTCGCTACGGCCCGACGGGGCGACGCAGCGACGGCGCGAGGGTCGGTGAGCCACTGGACGACCTAAAGTGGACGGCCTCGTGGCGGCGGTGGACCGCGGGCCGCGACACTATGACCCGAAGGGGCGACGCAGCGGTGACATGGGTCGATGCAGCCGGAAGAAAAACCACGGAGCGGCTGCGGTACGGCCCGACGAGACGGCACAGCGGCAACGCTCAATTGGTGAAGAGGCGCGCATACTCAGGTAGGATCTTCACAAGAACCGACGAAGGCCCGCGCAACGATTGATCAGGTCGGTCGCGCGATGCGGATGAAGGTACATATACAGTGATCAGACCGGATATGCGACGAAGATGGAGTGGATCGTCAGGCGCGAGGACAGAATGGCGGTAGGGAAGTGCACTCAGACGAAGATGGCGCGCCGGCCGCAGATGAAAAACGAGCTTCTGATTGATTGATTCTGCACATGTACGTGCATGATGTAGACATGCTAATAAGGTGTCACGTGAAGCTTTCTGGTGCACGGACGGTAGTCCTGTTGCACGGACGGCGGCCGTAGAACCACGAGCGTACAACTACTCAAGTGGCCGCCAGACCAGCACATCATGTACTGTCATGCGCTGCAAGATCCAGTGGAGTCGACGTAGGTTTCCTGATAGGAACGAGGTGACGACGTACGGTTAAGAACGACTGGCAGACCGACGCGCGGATGCGCGGACGCTTTACCGTCCGCCGCCGCCGCGGGTCGCACGAGGCCCGTTGTGTCGTTGAACAGGCCGACAGAGTCGACGCCAAAGTCGGAGTAGAGACGCACGAGGGTCGACGGCGGCGATGGGCGACGCAAACCGATCAAGTATAGATAAAAACCAAAAAGAAAACATTGATCAAGGTGACCGGCGGGAGAGAGAAAACCCGGATCAAGAGATTGAGAAAAAGACTCTCTAGGGCAGCTGGTCAACACGACCGGCGGACGAACCCTAGGTACGGGCGGGGCGGCCCCCGGCGGCGGTTATGGAGGCCGACAGTACCGGGGGCGCACGGGTGCGGAAGCGGCGGCGGGTAGGGTCTAGGATCGATTAGGCTGATACCATGTTAGAAGGGAGAAAGGGATTTGGTGGAATTGTTGTTTTATTGCTTGAGCTTCGTCGGCATAAATATAGGAGTACATGATCTACTTGAAGTACAAGGCAAGCCGGAATAATTTCTAGTCTAACCTATGTTTACTCAACACTTTTCATTGATAGAAGGAAGATTTTACAGCACCATGTTACAACGATGCACTAAGCCATGTACACAAGCAGCTATGGAAGTGATCGCCGAGCAAACTAGTAGAAAACAGGGCTTTTGGTCCAGGCCAGATCAGAGCATTAGTCCCGGTTCTTTTACGAACCAGGACCAATTGGTGCATGGTCCCGGTTCGAGCGGCCAGGGCGCCGGCCGGGCCTCGACAGGAACCAGTCCCGGTTCGTCTGACCCCTTTGGTCCCGGTTTCAGACACAAACCGGGACTAAAGGGTCTCGCTCCTGGCGCAGCCCCTTTAGTCCTAGTTGGTGGCTGGAACCGGGACCAAAGGTTGGTCTTTAGTCCCGGTTTTAGACACAAACGGGGACTAAAGTTTTGCCTATATATATCCACACCCCCTTCCCCCCGTCTCCTCTGTTTTTTGGCCGTGGAAGGGTGGGAGGTTTGTGCTACTCTGTTCTCACCTCCTATGCACATGAGGTGTTTGATGAAATGCCCAAGCCACACTTAAGCTTTCTCCTCTCCAAGATCGACCTCCAAGCTATATTTTCCCCAAGATTTGTCTAGATTTGGCGGTGCACCAACTACACAAGTGTTGTAAAAGGTTAGCAACTACATCGTTTCATCTTTCACTGCTAGTTTTTGTGTTTTAGTGGAGGAGTGTATGTGGGAGTTCTTTTGATTTAGATGAACAATTTGAGCTGAAATTAACTTCTTAGAGTCCGCCATGCATGTGTAGGGTGCCGTCCCCGTCCCCGTCCTCACCGCGTCGATTGCCCACGCCGATCTCGCCGCCAGCACCACCGTGGTTAGCCTCTTGTTATTATCTTCTTTTTAAAAGAAAAAAAATCTTACTTGTATGATTTAGATAGATACTTGTATAATTTTCTTACTTTTATTATTGTTTGTTATAATATAGTGCCATAGTTTTGGTATCCGCCCCGTCGGCCCTCGTCCTGTCTATGATTTGGATGTGATATATTATCTTTTATTACTATTTGTTTCATTTAGTGTTTATGACAATTATGCCAACCAATGTGACATAGATGTTTTTTCTAGGAGGTATGTGAACCGAAAATTCCAATGGACCCTCTTGTCGAGAGGTTAAATTTAGTTGAAAAAGAAAACAATTACTTGAAGAAAAAATTGAAAAGAATTGAGGAGGAGAAGATGGAATTGGAGTTGCATGTGCGCTTGAAGATCTAGATGGATGCAATGTGCTTGAATATTAGAAAGATTAAAATAAGGCTTGGTATCATTATGTTGTTGGATCAATTGTTACCTTAGTCGCGATGATGATCACATTTGTTGTTGCATTTAAATGTTGTACATACTTGTATGTTAGTTTTAATGTCTGTTTTAATTGGATGCTCTAGAGAGCTATATGTTGTTCTATGAGAACTATGTATGAACTTTATGTATGTATTTTTGCAGTAATTACATTTGATCACTAATTAATGTACTTTGGTTTTAATGTGATGATGAACTTGTATTAATTTGGTCACTTTTGTATTCATGATTTTCTATAATGGTTTTTGATACACTTAATTATATAATGCACGCAGATGAACCGACAATGAATGTACGGTGACTAAGTACATTTAGGGCCTGCATAAATTTCTCGAAGTGGCTGAGGCAAACAAGCAGAATGGTTTTATGTATTGTCCATGCCCTGTCTATGAGAATACGAAGGATTACTCTAACTTGAAAACCTTTCACTTGCACCTGCTTGAGAAGGGTTTTATGCCACACTATAAGGCTTGGACCAAGTACGGAGAAAGAGGGGTTATGATGGAAGACAACGAAGAAGAAGAGGATGATGACAGCTATCCTATGTTCCCTGAATACAGTGATACTGCAATGGGGGAAGCTGAAGATCAAGAGGCACCAGACGATGTGCCTGATGATGATCTTCGCCGGGTCATTGTTGATGCATAGAAAGAATGCGAGAGTGGAAGGGATAAGTTAAAGTTCGATCGCATGTTAGAGGATCACAAAAAAGGGTTGTACCCAAATTGCGAAGATGGCAACACAAAGCTCGGTACCGCACTGGAATTGCTGCAATGGAAGGCAGAAAATTGTGTAACTGACAAGGGATTTGGGAAGCTACTGAAAATAATGAAGAATAAGCTTCCAAAGGATAACGAATTTCCCGCAGTACGTACGAAGCAAAGAAGGTTGTCTGCCCTCTAGGATTGGAGGTGCAGAAGATACATGCATGCCCTAATGACTGCATTCTCTATCGCGGTGAGTACGAGGAACGCATGCCCGGTATGTGGTGCATTGCGGTATAAGATCAGACGAGATGATCCTGGTGATGTTGAGGGTGAGCGCCCCAGGAAGAGGGTTCCTGCCAAGGTGATGTGGTATGCTCCTATAATACCACGGTTGAAACATCTGTTCAGAAACAAAGAGCATGTCAAGTTGTTGCGATGGCACAAGGAAGACCATAAGAAAGACGGAAAGTTGAGAGCACCCGCCGACGGGTCGTAGTGGAGAAAAATTGAGAGAAGGTGGGGCGACTTTGCAGGTGACGCAAGGAATGTATGGTTTGATTTAAGTGCAGATGGCATTAATCCTTTTGGGGAGAGGTGCAGAGCAGTAATCATAGCACCTGGCCCGTGACTCTGTGTATCTATAACCTTCCTCCTTGGTTGTCCATGAAGCGGAAGTTCATTATGATGCCAGTGCTCATCCAAGGCCCTAAGCAATCCGGCAACGACATTGATGTGTACCTAAGGCCATTATTTGAAGAACTTTTACAGTTGTGGAATGGAAAAGGTGTATGTGTGTGGGATGAGCCCAAACAGGAGGGATTTGACCTACATGCCTTGCTGTTTGTAACCATCAATGATTGGCCTGCTCTTAGTAACCTTTCAAGACAGACAAACAAGGGATACCATGCATGCACGCACTGTTTAGATAATACCAATAGTATATATTTGGACAAATGCAGGAAGAATGTGTACCTGGGACATCGTCGATTTCTCCTGACCAACCATCTCTTAATAAAGAAAGGCAAGCATTTCAAAGGTGAGGCAGATCACTGGAAGAAGCCCGTCCTCCGTACTGGTGATGGCATACTTGATATGGTCAACGATTTACAAGTGATCTATGGAAAGGGTCCTGGCGGATAATCTGTTCCGAATTATGCTGAGGGACGCGCACCCATGTGGAAGAAGAAACCTATATTTTGGGACCTACCCTATTGGAAAGACCAAGAGGTCCGCTCTGCAATCAACGTGATGCACGTGACGAAGAATCTTTGCCTGAACCTACTAGGCTTCTTGGGTGTCTATGGGAAGACAAAAGATATATTGGAGGCACGGGAGGACCAGCAACGTGTGCACGAAAAAGACGACATGTATCCAAAGTAGTATCAAAGTCCTGCCAGCTATGCTCTTACCAAATAAGAGAAGGAAATCTTCTTTGAATGCCTGCTCAGTATGAAGGTCCCGTCTAGCTTCTCGTCCAATATAAAGGGAATAATAAATATCCCAGAGAAAAAGTTCCAGAACCTAAAGTCTCAAGACTACCACGTGATTATGACGTAATTGCTTCCGGTTGCATTGAGGGGGCTTCTATCGGAAAACGTTCGATTAGCCATTGTGAAGCTATGTGTATTCCTCAATGCAATCTCTCAAAAGGTAATCGATCCAGAAATCTGTTTGGGGAACGTAGCATGCAATTTCAAAAATTTCCTACGCTCACGCAAGATCTATCTAGGAGATGCATAGCAACGAGAGGGGGAGAGTGTGTCCACGTACCCTCGTAGACTGAAAGCGGAAACGTTTGACAACGCAGTTGATGTAGACGAACTACTTCTCTTTTTCGACCGATCAAGCACCGAACATACGGCACCTCCGAGTTCTACACACGTTCAGCTCGATGACGTCCTTCGAACTCTTGATATAGCAAAGTGTCAAGGAAGAGTTCCATCAGCACGATGTTGGTGAAGTGATCCGCACAGGGCTTCGCCTAAGCACTACGTGAATATGACCGGAGGCGTAAACTGTGGAGGGGGCGCCGCACACGGCTAACAATGTTTTGTGTGTGTTCTAGCGGTGCCCCCTTATATATATAGGTTGGAGGGGAGGAGCGGCAGCCAAGGGGGCGCCCCAAGTAGGAGGAAGCCTACTTGGGTTCCTCCCAATTCGGCCTCCCCCCTTCCTATTCCTATTCGGAGTAGGAAGGGAAGAGGGGGAAGGGGAATCCTATTCCCTTTTTCCTTTCCTTCTTCCCCTTTCCTTCTCCAATTTGGCCACCCCATATGGGGGGGGGGGTGCACCAGCCCCTTTGTGGCTGGTGTGTTTCCCCTCTTGGTGTCGGGTAGCGTAGCAGAAATTCAAAATTTTCTACGCATCACCAAGATCAATCTATGGAGTTTACTAGCAACGAGAGGGAAGGAGTGCATCTACATACCCTTGTAGATCGCGAGCGGAAGCGTTCAAGAGAACGGGGTTGATGGAGTCGTAGTCGTCGTGATCCAAATCACCGATGATCCTAGCGCCGAACGGACGGCACCTCCGCGTTCAACACACGTACGGAGCAGCGACGTCTCCTCCTTCTTGATCCAGCAAGGGGGGAGGAGAGGTTGATGGAGATCCAGCAGCACGACGGCGTGGTGGTGGAAGTAGCGGGATTCCAACAGGGTTCGCCAAGCGCTGCGGGAGGAGGGAGATGTGTCACGGGAGGGAGAGGGAGGCGCCAGGGCTTAGGTATTGCTGCCCTCCCTCCCGCCCCACTATATATAGGGCCAAGGGAGAGGGGGGCGCAGCCTTGGCCCTTCCTCCAAGGAAGGGTGCGGCCAGGGAGGAGTCCATCCTCCCCAAGGCACCTTGGAGGTGCGTTCCCCCTTTAGGACTCTCCCTTTCCCTTATCTCTTGGCGCATGGGCCTCTTGGGGCTGGTGCCCTTGGCCCATATAGGCCAAGGCACACACCCCTACAGCCCATGTGGCCCCCCGGGTCTGGTGGACCCCCGGACCCCTTTCGGCACTCCCGGTACAATACCGATAATGCGCGAAACTTTTCCGGCGACCAAAATAAGACTTCCCATATATAAATCTTTACCTCCGGACCATTCCGGAACTCCTCGTGACGTCCGGGATCTCATCCGGGACTCCGAACAACTTTCGGGTTACCGCCTACTAATATCTCTACAACCCTAGCGTCACCGAACCTTAAGTTTGTAGACCCTACGGGTTCGGGAGACACGCAGACATGACCGAGACGACTCTCCGGTCAATAACCAACAGCGGGATCTGGATACCCATGTTGGCTCCCACATGCTCCTCGATGATCTCATCGGATGAACCACGATGTCGAGGATTCAATCAATCCCGTATACAATTCCCTTTGTCAATCGGTATGTTACTTGCCCGAGTTTCGATCATCGGTATCCCGATACCTTGTTCAATCTCGTTACCGGCAAGTCTCTTTACTCGTTCCGTAACACATCATCCCGTGATCAACTCCTTGGTCACATTGTGCACATTATGATGATGTCCTACCGAGTGGGCCCAGAGATACCTCTCCGTTTACACGGAGTGACAAATCCCAGTCTCGATTCGTGCCAACCCAACAGACACTTTCGGAGATACCTGTAGTGCACCTTTTTAGCCACCCAGTTACGTTGTGACGTTTGGTACACCCAAAGCATTCCTACGGTATCCGGGAGTTGCACAATCTCATGGTCTAAGGAAATGATACTTGACATTAGAAAAGCTCTTAGCAAACGAACTACACGATCTTGTGCTAGGCTTAGGATTGGGTCTTGTCCATCACATCATTCTCCTAGTGATGTGATCCCGTTATCAACGACATCCAATGTCCATGGTCAGGAAACCGTAACCATCTATTGATCAACGAGCTAGTCAACTAGAGGCTTACTAGGGACATGGTGTTGTCTATGTATCCACACATGTATCTGAGTTTCCTATCAACACAATTCTAGCATGGATAATAAACGATTATCACGAACAAGGAAGTATAATAATAACCAATTTATTATTGCCTCTAGGGCATATTTCCAACAGTCTCCCACTTGCACTAGAGTCAATAATCTAGTTCACATCACCATGTGATTAACACTCACAGGTCACATCACCATGTGACCCTCCTTGGTTTGATCATGATATGCTTGTGAGAGGGGTTATTAGTCAACAGGTGTGAACCTTTCAGATCCGTGTGTGCTTTACGAACATCTATGTCATCTTGTGGATGCTACCACGCGCTATTTGGAGCCATTTCAAATAACTGCTCTACTATACGAATCCGGTTTACTACTCAGAGTCATCCGGATTAGTGTCAAAGTTCGCATCGACGTAACCCTTTACGATGAACTCCTTTTCACCTCCATAATCGAGAAAATTCCTTAGTCCACTAGATACTAAGGATAAGTTCGACCGCTGTCATGTGATCCATTCCCGGATCACTATTGTACCCCTTGACCAACTCATGGCAAGGCACACTTCATGTGCGGTACACAGCATAGAATACTGTAGGGCTTACGTCTAAAGCATAGGGGACGACCTTCGTCCTTTCTCTCTCTTCTGCTGTGGTCAGGTCTTGAGTCTTACTCAATACTCACACCTTGTAACACAGCCAAGAACTCCTTTGCTGATCTATTTTGAACTCTTTCAAAATCATGTCAAGGTGTGCGTTCTTTGAAAGTATCATCAGGCGTCTTGATCTATCTCTATAGATCTTGATGCCCAATACGTAAGCAACTTTATCCAGGTCTTCCTTTGAAAAACTCCTTTCAAACAACCCTTTATGCTTTCCAGAAATTCTACATCATTTCGGATCAACAATATGTCATTCACATATACTTATCAGAAATGTTGTAGCGCTCCCACTCACTTTATTGTAAATACAAGTTTCTAACAAACTTTGTATAAACCCAAAAACTTTGATCACTCCATCAAAGCGTATATTCTGACTCCGAGATGCTTGCTCTAGTCCATGGAAGGATCGCTGGAGCTAGCATACCTTTTAGCATCCTTAGGATCGACAAAACCTTTCTGATTGTATCACATACAACCTTTCCTTACGAAAACTGGTAAGGAAACTTGTTTTGACATCCATCTGCCAGATTTCATAAATGCAGCTAATGCTAACATGATTCCGACGGACTTAAGCATCGCTACGGATGAGAAAATCTCATCGTAGTCAACTCCTTGAACTTGTGAAAATACTCTTTGCCACAAGTCGAGCTTCATAGACGGTAACATTACCGTCCATGTCCGTCTTCTTCTTAAAGATCCATTTATCTCAATGGCTTGCCGATCATCGGGCAAGTTCACCAAAGTCCATGCTTTGTTCTGATACATGGATTCTATCTCGGATTTCATGACCTCAAGCCATTCGTCGAAATCCGGGCCCACCATCGCTTCTCCATAGCTCGTAGGTTCATTGTTGTCTAGCAACATGACTTCCAAGACAGGATCACGTACCATTCTGAAGTAGTACGCATCCTTGTCGACCTACGAGGTTTGGTAGTGACTTGATCCGAAGTTTCATGATCACTATCATAAGCTTCCACTTCAATTGGTGTAGGTGCCACAGGAACAACTTCCTGTGCCCTGCTACACACTAGTTGAAGTCATGGTTCAATAACCTCATCAAGTCTCCACCATCCTCCCACTCAATTCTTTCGAGAGAAACTTTTTCTCGAGAAAGGACCCGTTTCTAGAAGCAATTACTTTTGCTTCCAGATCTGAAATAGGAGGTATACCCAACTGTTTTGGGTATTCTATGAAGATGCATTTATCCGCTTTTGGTTCGAGCTTATCAGCCTGAAACTTTTTCACATAAGCGTCGCAGCCCCAAACTTTTAAGAAACGACAGCTTAGGTTTCTCTAAACCATAGTTCATACGGTGTTGTCTCAACGGAATTGCGTGGTGCCCTATTTAAAGTGAATGCGGTTGTCTCTAATGCCTAACCCATAAACGATAGTTGTAATTCGATAAGAGACATCATGGTATGCACCATATCCAATAGGGTGCAGCTATGATGTCCGGACACACCATCACACTATGGTGTTCTAGGCGGTATTAGTCGTGAAACAATTTCCACAATTTCTTAATTGCGTGCCAAACTCGTAACTCAGATATCTCTATGATCATATCATAGACATTTTATCCTCTTGTCACGACGATCTTCAACTTCACTCTGAAATTACTTGAACCTTTCAATAATTCAGACTTGTGTTTCATCAAGTAAATATTCTCAGCATCTACTCAAATCATCCGTGAAGTAAGAACATATCGATATCCACTGCTTGCCTCAGCACTCATTGGACTGCACACATCAAAATGTATTACTTCCAACAAGTTGCTCTCTTGTTCCATCTTACTGAAACGAGGCCTTTCAGTCATCTTGCCCATGTGGTATGATTTGCATGTCTCAAGTGATTCAAAATCAAGTGAGTCCAAACGATCCATCTGCATGGAGTTTCTTCATGCATATATACCAATAGACATGGTTCGCATGTCTCACTCTTTTCAAAAATGAGTGAGTCCAAAGATCCATCTACATGGAGCTTCTTCATGCGTTCTATACCAATATGACTCAAGTGGCAGTGCCACAAGTATGTGGTACTATCATTACTATTTTATATCTTTTGGCACGAACATGTGTATCACTGCAATCGAGATTCATTTTAGGTGCAAGACCATTGAAGGTATTATTCAAATAAACAGAGTAACCATTATTCTCCTTAAATGAATAACCGTATTGCGATAAGCATAATCCAATCATGTTTATGCTCAACGCAAACACCATTCTCGATGGTAGAGGGAGCATGCGATTCTTGATCACATCAACCTTGGAAACACTTCCAACACATATCGTCATCTCACCTTTAGCTAGTCTCCGTTTATTCCGCAGCTTTTATTTCGAGTTACTAACACTTAGCAACCGAACCGTTATCTAATACCCTGGTGCTGCTAGGAGTACTAGTAAAGTACACATTCATATAATGTATATCCAATATACTTCTGTCGACCTTGCCTGCCTTCTCATCATCTACCACGTATCTAGGGTAGTTTTGCTTCAGTGACCGTTCCCCTCATTACAGAAGCACTTAGTCTCGGGTTTGGGTTCTACCTTGGGTTTCTTCACTAGAGCAGCAACTGATTTGCCGTTTCATGAAGTATCCCTTCTTGGCCTTGCCCTTCTTGAAACTAGTGGTTTTACTAACCATCAACAATTGATGCTCCTATTTGATTTCTACTTTCGCGGTGTCAAACATCGCGAATAGCTCAAGGATCATCATATCTATCCCTGATATGTTATAGTTCATCACGAAGCTCTAATAGCTTGGTGGCAGTGACTATGGAGAACCATTACTATCTCATCTGGAAGATTAACTCCCACTCGATTCAAGCGATTGTGGCACTCAGACAATCTGAGCACATGCTCAACGATTGAGCTTTTCTCCCTTAGTCTGCAGGCTTAAGAAACTTGTCAGAGGTCTCATACCTCTTGACGTGGGCACTAGTCTGAAATCCCAATTTCAGTCTTCGGAACATCTCATATGTTCTGCGACGTTTCAAAAAAGTCTTCGGTGCCTCAATTCTAAACCGTTCAACATTACGCACTGAACTATCACGTAGTCATCAAAACGTGTATGTCAGATGTTTCGCAACATCTACAGACGACGCTGAGGTTCAGCACACCGAGCGGTGCATTAAGGACATAAGCCTTCTGTGCAGCAATGAGGACAATCCTCAGTTTATGGACCTAGTCCGCATAATTGCTACTATCAACTTTCAACTAAATTTTCTCTAGGAACATATCTTAAACAGTAGAACTAAAGCGCAAGCTATGACATAATTTGCAAAGACCTTTTGACTATGTTCATGATAATGAAGTTAATCTTATTAATGAACTCCCACTCAGATAGACATCCCTCTAGTCATCTAAGTGATACATGATCCGAGTCAAACTAGGCCGTGTCCGATCATCACGTGAGACGGACTAGTCATCATCGGTGAACATCTCCATGTTGATCGCATCTACTATACGACTCATGTTCGACCTTTCGATCTCTTGTGTTCCGAGGCCATGTTTGTACATGCTAGGCTCGTCAAGTCAACCTAAGTGTTTCGCATGTGTTCCGAGGCCATGTATGTACATGCTAGGCTCGTCAACACCCGTTGTATTCGAACGTTAGAATCTATCACACCCGATCATCACGTGGTGCTTCGAAACAACGAACCTTCGCAACGGTGCACAGTTAGGGGGAACACGTCTCTTGAAATTTTAGTGAGGGATCATCTTATTTATGCTACCGTCGTTTTAAGCAAATAAGATGTAAACATGATAAACATCACATGCAAATCATAAAGTGACGTGATATGGCCAATATCATCTTGCGCCTTTTGATCTCCATCTTCGAGGCGCGGCATGATCACCTTCGTCACCGGCATGACACCATGATCTCCATCATCGTGTCTTCATGAAGTTGTCTCGCCAACCATTACTTCTACTACTATGGCTAACGGTTAGCAATAAAGTAAAGTAATTACACGGCGTTTTTCATTGACACGCAGGTCATACAAAAAATTAAGACAACTCCTATGGCTCCTGCCGGTTGTCATACTCATCGACATGCAAGTCGTGATTCCTATTACAAGAATATGATCAATCTCATACATCACATATATCATTCATCACATCCTTTTGGCCATATCACATCACATAGCATACCCTGCAAAAACAAGTTAGACGTCCTCTAATTGTTGTTGCATGTTTTACGTGGCTACTATGGGATTCTAGCAAGAACGTTTCTTACCTACGCAAAAGCCACAACGTGATATGCCAATTTCTATTTACCCTTCATAAGGACCCTTTTCATCGAATCCGATCCGACTAAAGTGGGAGAGAGAGACACCCGCTAGCCACCTTATGCAACTAGTGCATGTCAGTCGGTGGAGCCTGTCTCACGTAAGAGTACGTGTAAGGTCGGTCCGGGCCGCTTCATCCCACGATGCCGCCGAATCAAGATAAGACTAGTAACGGCAAGTAAATTGACAAAATCGACGCCCACAACTACTTTGTGTTCTACTCGTGCATAGAAACTACGCATAGACCTAGCTCATGATGCCACTGTCGGGTAACGTAGCAGAAATTCAAAATTTTCTACGCATCACCAAGATCAATCTATGGAGTTTACTAGCAACGAGAGGGAAGGAGTGCATCTACATACCCTTGTAGATCGCGAGCGGAAGCGTTCAAGAGAACGGGGTTGATGGAGTCGTACTTGTCGTGATCCAAATCACCGATGATCCTAGCGCCGAACGGACGGCACCTCCGCGTTCAACACACGTACGGAGCAGCGACGTCTCCTCCTTCTTGATCCAGCAAGGGGGGAGGAGAGGTTGATGGAGATCCAGCAGCACGACGGCGTGGTGGTGGAAGTAGCGGGATTCCAACAGGGCTTCGCCAAGCGCTGCGGGAGGAGGGAGATGTGTCACGGGAGGGAGAGGGAGGCGCCAGGGCTTAGGTATTGCTGCCCTCCCTCCCCCCCCCACTATATATAGGGCCAAGGGAGAGGGGGGCGCAGCCTTGGCCCTTCCTCCAAGGAAGGGTGCGGCCAGGGAGGAGTCCATCCTCCCCAAGGCACCTCGGAGGTGCCTTCCCCCTTTAGGACTCTCCCTTTCCCTTATCTCTTGGCGCATGGGCCTCTTGGGGCTGGTGCCCTTGGCCCATATAGGCCAAGGCGCACACCCCTACAGCCCATGTGGCCCCCCAGGGCTGGTGGACCCCCGGACCCCTTTCGGCACTCCCGATACAATACCGATAATGCGCGAAACTTTTCCGGCGACCAAAATAAGACTTCCCATATATAAATCTTTACCTCCGGACCATTCCGGAACTCCTCGTGACGTCCGGGATCTCATCCGGGACTCCGAACAACTTTCAGGTTACCGCCTACTAATATCTCTACAACCCTAGCGTCACCGAACCTTAAGTGTGTAGACCCTACGGGTTCGGGAGACACGCAGACATGACCGAGACGACTCTCCGGTCAATAACCAACAGCGGGATCTGGATACCCATGTTGGCTCCCACATGCTCCTCGATGATCTCATCGGATGAACCACGATGTCGAGGATTCAATCAATCCCGTATACAATTCCCTTTGTCAATCGGTATGTTACTTGCCCGAGTTTCGATCATCGGTATCCCGATACCTTGTTCAATCTCGTTACCGGCAAGTCTCTTTACTCGTTCCGTAACACATCATCCCGTGATCAACTCCTTGCTCACATTGTGCACATTATGATGATGTCCTACCGAGTGGGCCCAGAGATACCTCTCCGTTTACACGGAGTGACAAATCCCAGTCTCGATTCGTGCCAGCCCAACAGACACTTTCGGAGATACCTGTAGTGCACCTTTATAGCCACCCAGTTACGTTGTGACGTTTGGTACACCCAAAGCATTCCTACGGTATCCGGGAGTTGCACAATCTCATGGTCTAAGGAAATGATACTTGACATTAGAAAAGCTCTTAGCAAACGAACTACACGATCTTGTGCTAGGCTTAGGATTGGGTCTTGTCCATCACATCATTCTCCTAGTGATGTGATCCCGTTATCAACGACATCCAATGTCCATGGTCAGGAAACCATAACCATCTATTGATCAACAAGCTAGTCAACTAGAGGCTTACTAGGGACATGGTGTTGTCTATGTATCCACACATGTATCTGAGTTTCCTATCAACACAATTCTAGCATGGATAATAAACGATTATCACGAACAAGGAAGTATAATAATAACCAATTTATTATTGCCTCTAGGGCATATTTCCAACAGTCTCCCACTTGCACTAGAGTCAATAATCTAGTTCACATCACCATGTGATTAACACTCACAGGTCACATCACCATGTGACCCTCCTTGGTTTGATCATGATATGCTTGTGAGAGGGGTTATTAGTCAACAGGTGTGAACCTTTCAGATCCGTGTGTGCTTTACGAACATCTATGTCATCTTGTGGATGCTACCACGCGCTATTTGGAGCCATTTCAAATAACTGCTCTACTATACGAATCCGGTTTACTACTCAGAGTCATCCGGATTAGTGTCAAAGTTCGCATCGACGTAACCCTTTACGACGAACTCCTTTTCACCTCCATAATCGAGAAAATTCCTTAGTCCACTAGATACTAAGTATACGTTCGACCGCTGTCATGTGATCCATTCCCGGATCACTATTGTACCCCTTGACCAACTCATGGCAAGGCACACTTCATGTGCGGTACACAGCATAGCATACTGTAGAGCCTACGTCTAAAGCATAGGGGACGACCTTCGTCCTTTCTCTCTCTTCTGCTGTGGTCAGGTCTTGAGTCTTACTCAATACTCACACCTTGTAACACAGCCAAGAACTCCTTCTTTGCTGATCTATTTTGAACTCTTTCAAAATCATGTCAAGGTGTGCGTTCTTTGAAAGTATCATCAGGCGTCTTGATCTATCTCTATAGATCGTGATGCCCAATACGTAAGCAACTTTATCCAGGTCTTCCTTTGAAAAACTCCTTTCAAACAACCCTTTATGCTTTCCAGAAATTCTACATCATTTCGGATCAACAATATGTCATTCACATATACTTATCAGAAATGTTGTAGCGCTCCCACTCACTTTATTGTAAATACAAGTTTCTAACAAACTTTGTATAAACCCAAAAACTTTGATCACTCCATCAAAGTGTATATTCTGACTCCGAGATGCTTGCTCTAGTCCATGGAAGGATCGCTGGAGCTAGCATACCTTTTAGCATCCTTAGGATCGACAAAACCTTTCTGATTGTATCACATACAACCTTTCCTTACGAAAACTGGTAAGGAAACTTGTTTTGACATCCATCTGCCAGATTTCATAAATGCAGCTAATGCTAACATGATTCCGACGGACTTAAGCATCGCTACGGATGAGAAAATCTCATCGTAGTCAACTCCTTGAACTTGTGAAAATACTCTTTGCCACAAGTCGAGCTTCATAGACGGTAACATTACCGTCCATGTCTGTCTTCTTCTTAAAGATCCATTTATCTCAATGGCTTGTCGATCATCGGGCAAGTTCACCAAAGTCCATGCTTTGTTCTGATACATGGATCCTATCTCGGATTTCATGACCTCAAGCCATTCGTCGGAATCCGGGCCCACCATCGCTTCTCCATAGCTCGTAGGTTCATTGTTGTCTAGCAACATGACTTCCAAGACAGGATCACGTACCATTCTGAAGTAGTACGCATCCTTGTCGACCTACGAGGTTTGGTAGTGACTTGATCCGAAGTTTCATGATCACTATCATAAGCTTCCACTTCAATTGGTGTAGGTGCCATAGGAACAACTTCCTGTGCCCTGCTACACACTAGTTGAAGTCATGGTTCAATAACCTCATCAAGTCTCCACCATCCTCCCACTCAATTCTTTCGAGAGAAACTTTTTCTCGAGAAAGGACCCGTTTCTAGAAGCAATTACTTTTGCTTCCAGATCTGAAATAGGAGGTATACCCAACTGTTTTGGGTATTCTATGAAGATGCATTTATCCGCTTTTGGTTCGAGCTTATCAGCCTGAAACTTTTTCACATAAGCGTCGCAGCCCCAAACTTTTAAGAAACGACAGCTTAGGTTTCTCTAAACCATAGTTCATACGGTGTCGTCTCAACGGAATTGCGTGGTGCCCTATTTAAAGTGAATGCGGTTGTCTCTAATGCCTAACCCATAAACGATAGTTGTAATTCGATAAGAGACATCATGGTATGCACCATATCCAATAGGGTGCAGCTATGATCTCTGGACACACCATCACACTATGGTGTTCCAGGCGGTATTAGTCGTGAAACAATTTCCACAATTTCTTAATTGCGTGCCAAACTCGTAACTCAGATATCTCTATGATCATATCATAGACATTTTATCCTCTTGTCACGACGATCTTCAACTTCACTCTGAAATTACTTGAACCTTTCAATAATTTAGACTTGTGTTTCATCAAGTAAATATTCTCAGCATCTACTCAAATCATCCGTGAAGTAAGAACATATTGATATCTACTGCGTGCCTCAGCACTCATTGGACTGCACACATCAAAATGTATTACTTCCAACAAGTTGCTCTCTTGTTCCATCTTACTGAAACGAGGCCTTTCAGTCATCTTGCCCATGTGGTATGATTTGCATGTCTCAAGTGATTCAAAATCAAGTGAGTCCAAACGATCCATCTGCATGGAGTTTCTTCATGCATATATACCAATAGACATGGTTCGCATGTCTCACTCTTTTCAAAAACGAGTGAGTCCAAAGATCCATCTACATGGAGCTTCTTCATGCGTTCTATACCAATATGACTCAAGTGGCAGTGCCACAAGTATGTGGTACTATCATTACTATTTTATATCTTTTGGCACGAACATGTGTATCACTGCAATCGAGATTCATTTTAGGTGCAAGACCATTGAAGGTATTATTCAAATAAACAGAGTAACCATTATTCTCCTTAAATGAATAACCGTATTGCGATAAGCATAATCCAATCATGTTTATGCTCAACGCAAACACCATTCTCGATGGTAGAGGGAGCATGCGATTCTTGATCACATCAACCTTGGAAACACTTCCAACACATATCGTCATCTCACCTTTAGCTAGTCTCTGTTTATTCCGCAGCTTTTATTTCGAGTTACTAACACTTAGCAACCGAACCGGTATCTAATACCCTGGTGCTGCTACGAGTACTAGTAAAGTACACATTCATATAATGTATATCCAATATACTTCTGTCGACCTTGCCTGCCTTCTCATCATCTACCACGTATCTAGGGTAGTTTTGCTTCAGACCGTTCCCCTCATTACAGAAGCACTTAGTCTCGGGTTTGGGTTCTACCTTGGGTTTCTTCACTAGAGCAGCAACTTATTTGCCGTTTCATGAAGTATCCCTTCTTGGCCTTGCCCTTCTTGAAACTAGTGGTTTTACTAACCATCAACAATTGATGCTCCTATTTGATTTCTACTTTCGCGGTGTCAAACATCGCGAATAGCTCAAGGATCATCATATCTATCCCTGATATGTTATAGTTCATCACGAAGCTCTAATAGCTTGGTGGCAGTGACTATGGAGAACCATTACTATCTCATCTGGAAGATTAACTCCCACTCGATTCAAGCGATTGTGGCACTCAGACAATCTGAGCACATGCTCAACGATTGACCTTTTCTCCCTTAGTCTGCAGGCTTAAGAAACTAGTCAGAGGTCTCATACCTCTTGACGTGGGCACTAGTCTGAAATCCCAATTTCAGTCTTCGGAACATCTCATATGTTCTGCGACGTTTCAAAAAAGTCTTCGGTGCCTCAATTCTAAACCGTTCAACATTACGCACTGAACTATCACGTAGTCATCAAAACGTGTATGTCAGATGTTTCGCAACATCTACAGACGACGCTGAGGTTCAGCACACCGAGCGGTGCATTAAGGACATAAGCCTTCTGTGCAGCAATGAGGACAATCCTCAGTTTATGGACCTAGTCCGCATAATTGCTACTATCAACTTTCAACTAAATTTTCTCTAGGAACATATCTTAAACAGTAGAACTAAAGCGCAAGCTATGACATAATTTGCAAAGACCTTTTGACTATGTTCATGATAATGAAGTTAATCTTATTAATGAACTCCCACTCAGATAGACATCCCTCTAGTCATCTAAGTGATACATGATCCGAGTCAAACTAGGCCGTGTCCGATCATCACGTGAGACGGACTAGTCATCATCGGTGAACATCTCCATGTTGATCGCATCTACTATACGACTCATGTTCGACCTTTCGATCTCTTGTGTTCCGAGGCCATGTTTGTACATCCTAGGCTCGTCAAGTCAACCTAAGTGTTTCGCATGTGTTCCGAGGCCATGTATGTACATGCTAGGCTCGTCAACACCCGTTGTATTCGAACGTTAGAATCTATCACACCCGATCATCACGTGGTGCTTCGAAACAACGAACCTTCGCAACGGTGCACAGTTAGGGGGAACACGTCTCTTGAAATTTTAGTGAGGGATCATCTTATTTATGCTACCGTCGTTTTAAGCAAATAAGATGTAAACATGATAAACATCACATGCAAATCATAAAGTGACGTGATATGGCCAATATCATCTTGCGCCTTTTGATCTCCATCTTCGAGGCGCGGCATGATCACCTTCGTCACCGGCATGACACCATGATCTCCATCATCGTGTCTTCATGAAGTTGTCTCGCCAACCATTACTTCTACTACTATGGCTAACGGTTAGCAATAAAGTAAAGTAATTACACGGCGTTTTTCATTGACACGCAGGTCATACAAAAAATTAAGACAACTCCTATGGCTCCTGCCGGTTGTCATACTCATCGACATGCAAGTCGTGATTCCTATTACAAGAATATGATCAATCTCATACATCACATATATCATTCATCACATCCTTTTGGCCATATCACATCACATAGCATACCCTGCAAAAACAAGTTAGACGTCCTCTAATTGTTGTTGCATGTTTTACGTGGCTACTATGGGATTCTAGCAAGAACGTTTCTTACCTACGCAAAAGCCACAACGTGATATGCCAATTTCTATTTACCCTTCATAAGGACCCTTTTCATCGAATCCGATCCGACTAAAGTGGGAGAGACAGACACCCGCTAGCCACCTTATGCAACTAGTGCATGTCAGTCGGTGGAGCCTGTCTCACGTAAGAGTACGTGTAAGGTCGGTCCGGGCCGCTTCATCCCATGATGCCGCCGAATCAAGATAAGACTAGTAACGGCAAGTAAATTGACAAAATCGACGCCCACAACTACTTTGTGTTCTACTCGTGCATAGAAACTACGCATAGACCTAGCTCATGATGCCACTGTCGGGTAACGTAGCAGAAATTCAAAATTTTCTACGCATCACCAAGATCAATCTATGGAGTTTACTAGCAACGAGAGGGAAGGAGTGCATCTACATACCCTTGTAGATCGCGAGCGGAAGCGTTCAACAGAACGGGGTTGATGGAGTCGTACTTGTCGTGATCCAAATCACCGATGATCCTAGCGCCGAACGGACGGCACCCCCGCATTCAACACACGTACGGAGCAGCGACGTCTCCTCCTTCTTGATCCAGCAAGGGGGGAGGAGAGGTTGATGGAGATCCAGCAGCACGACGGCGTGGTGGTGGAAGTAGCGGGATTCCAACAGGGCTTCGCCAAGCGCTGCGGGAGGAGGGAGATGTGTCACGGGAGGGAGAGGGAGGCGCCAGGGCTTAGGTATTGCTGCCCTCCCTCCCCCCCCCCACTATATATAGGGCCAAGGGAGAGGGGGGCGCAGCCTTGGCCCTTCCTCCAAGGAAGGGTGCGGCCAGGGAGGAGTCCATCCTCCCCAAGGCACCTCGGAGGTGCCTTCCCCCTTTAGGACTCTCCCTTTCCCTTATCTCTTGGCGCATGGGCCTCTTGGGGCTGGTGCCCTTGGCCCATATAGGCCAAGGCGCACACCCCTACAGCCCATGTGGCCCCCCGGGGCTGGTGGACCCCCGGACCCCTTTCGGCACTCCCGGTAGAATACCGATAATGCGCGAAACTTTTCCGGCGACCAAAATAAAAATTTCCATATATAAATCTTTACCTCCGGACCATTCCGAAACTCCTCGTGACGTCTGGGATCTCATCCGGGACTCCGAACAACTTTCGGGTTACCGCCTACTAATATCTCTAAAACCCTAGCGTCACCGAACCTTAAGTGTGTAGACCCTACGGGTTCGGGAGACACGCAGACATGACCGAGACGACTCTCCGGTCAATAAACAACAGCGGGATCTGGATACCCATGTTGGCTCCCACATGCTCCTCGATGATCTCATCGGATGAACCACGATGTCGAGGATTCAATCAATCCCGTATACAATTCCCTTTGTCAATCGGTATGTTACTTGCCCGAGATTCGATCGTCGGTATCCCGATACCTTGTTCAATCTCGTTACCGGCAAGTCTCTTTACTCGTTCCGTAACACATCATCCCGTGATCAACTCCTTGCTCACATTGTGCACATTATGATGATGTCCTACCGAGTGGGCCCAGAGATACCTCTCCGCTTACACGGAGTGACAAATCCCAGTCTCGATTCGTGCCAACCCAACAGACACTTTCGGAGATACCTGTAGTGCACCTTTATAGCCACCCAGTTACGTTGTGACGTTTGGTACACCCAAAGCATTCCTACGGTATCCGGGAGTTGCACAATCTCATGGTCTAAGGAAATGATACTTGACATTAGAAAAGCTCTTAGCAAACGAACTACACGATCTTGTGCTAGGCTTAGGATTGGGTCTTGTCCATCACATCATTCTCCTAATGATGTGATTCCGTTATCAACGACATCCAATGTCCATGGTCAGGAAACCGTAACCATCTATTGATCAACGAGCTAGTCAACTAGAGGCTTACTAGGGACATGGTGTTGTCTATGTATCCACACATGTATCTGAGTTTCCTATCAATACAATTCTAGCATGGATAATAAACGATTATCACGAACAAGGAAATATAATAATAACCAATTTATTATTGCCTCTAGGGCATATTTCCAACACCTGGCCCATTAGGCCCATATAGCTTGCCGGTGGTTGCCCGGAACCCCTTCCGATGACCCGATACGTATCCAGTACCACCAGAACACTTCCGATGCCCGAATACTATTGTCCTATATATGAATCTTTACCTCTCGACCATTTCGATACTCCTCGTCATGTCTGTGATCTCATCCGGGACTCCGAACAACATTCGGTCACCAAATCACATAACTCATATAATACAAAATCGTCATCGAACGTTAAGCGTGCGGACCCTATGGGTTTGAGAACTATGTAGACATGACTGAGACACCTGTCCGGTCAATAACCAATAGCGGAACCTGGATGCTCATATTGGTTCCTACATAATCTACGAAGATCTTGATCGGTCAAACCGTAATGACAACATACATTATTCTCTTTGTCATCGGTATGTTACTTGCCCGAGATTCGATCGTCGGTATCTTCATACCTAGTTCAATCTCGTTACCAGCAAGTCTCTTTACTTGTTCCGTAATGCATCATCCCACAACTAACTCATTAGTCACATTGCTTGCAAGGCTTCTCATGATGTGCATTACCGAGAGGGCCCAGAGATACCTCTCCGATACTCGGAGTGACAAATCCTAATCTCGATCTATGCCAACCCAAAAAACAGCTTCGGAGATACCTGTAGAGCATCTTTATAATCACCCAGTTACGTTGTGACATTTGATAGCACACAAGGTATTCCTCCAGTATCCGGGAGTTGCATAATCTCATAGTCAAAGGAATATGTATATGACATGAAGAAAGCAATAGCAATAAAACTGAACGATCAACATGCTAAGCTAATGGATGGGTCTTGTCCATTACATCATTCTCCTAATGATGTGATCCCGTTCATCAAATGACAACACATGTCTATGGTTAGGAAACTTAACCATCTTTGATTAACGAGCTAGTCTAGGTGGGGCTTACTAGGGACACGGTGTTTTGTCTATGTATCCACACATGTATCAAGTTTCCAGTTAATAGAATTCTAGCATGAATAATAAACATTTATCATGATATAAGGAAATATAAAATAATGACTTTACTATTGCCTCTAGGGCATATTTTCTTCAAAATCATACCAAGGTTAAAGAATGATTTGGTGCAATCTCTTGTCAGTTTCGAGTTGGTGTTCCCACCATCCTTCTTCAATATCATGGCGCACGTCCTAGGTCATCTAGTCGATGAGATTGCCATTCTGGGCCCTGTATTTCTACACAATATGTTCCCCTTTGAGAGGTTCATGGGAGTCTTAAAGAAATATGTTCGTCGCCATGCGAGGCTAGAAGGAAGCATCTTCATGGGCGATCAAATAGAGGAGATCATTCGGTTTTGTGTTGACTTTATTCCTGACCTTAAGCCGATTGGTCTCCCTCAATCGCGGTATGAGGGGAGACTGACTGGAAACGGCATGCTAGGAGCAGATTTAATAATATGTAGGGACGAGCATTCTTGGGCTCAAGCACACTACATAGTTCTACATAATTCTACCTTGGTGACCCCGTATGTCAATGAACACAAGAATTTTCTGTGCTCCAAACACCCGGAGCAGTCCGACGACTCGATTACATGTGAACACATCAGGACTTTAGGCAGTTGGTTGCAAACTCATCTCATGGGTAACAACATTGTTGGAGATGAGCTGTACTCGTTGGCCAGGACACCATCTTCGACTGTATTGACTTACGAAGGGTACGAGATAAATGGAAAGGGTCAATCTATCAGGAGGCGGGGTACAGGTAGACCTGCAGTACGGAATGACAACTGTGGATCTCAACAATCTTGGTACACAGACGAACCATTCGTCCTAGCCAATGATGTGGCGCATGTTTTCTATGTGAAGGACATGTCTACCAAACCGAGAAAAAGAAAAGATAGGGAAGCGAATACATCATACGATGAGCCCAAGTGCCACATAGTTCTTTTAGGGAAAAGAGACATCATGGGAGTGGAGGGCAAGACAGACATGTCTGAAGATTATGAAAAGTTTCATGAAATTCCTCCCTTCAAAGTGAAGGCTGACCCAAGCATCCTGTTAAGCGATGAAGATTATCCATGGTTACGGCGCAATAGGCAAGGGACACATGCGAAGAAAAAGTGAAGACTTTCTTTCCACAATTATTCTGATAACGGCTTTGATCTAGGATATCACTGCAGTTACATGTCAAGAAATGAAATGCCTTTCGTAGCAAATGAGTTTCCGTCCGAAACCCTGATACTTCAAAAGAGATTGTCCAATTTGTACACGAAGTGCATCCAGTTTTTGCTGTACACGAAATGCTATGTGGGTGAAATGATGATACCATACCAACTTTAAACCTTTTCAGAATTCATTTCTAGTGCTTTTCAATTTCAGGGTCATTTAGCTCAAAGAATGAACTAATAGCAAAAAGAATGAAGTAAACACCTTTTATAAAACTCTAATAGCAAAAAGAATCAATTAAAATATTTGGTTATGATTAACTAAAACAAAAACTATAATGTTCTTCAACAACAAAAAAGAATAAACTAAAAAGCTTTTATAAACCTCTAGTTATTATCAAAATAATATTAACTTCAAATTATATAAAATTTATGCAACTAAAATTATCAAAGTATTTTTGTTAAAAACTTTAATAGCAAAAAGAATTTTCATAAAGTATTTTATGTTAAAAACTTTAATAGCAAACTAAAATGACATAAAATTAAAAATATGCCGCCTACTAGGCCACCACGGCCTGCATACGACTAAAAACCCATCTGTACATGGGCCAGGATGCAGGCCGCAGGCCCAGCAGGCCCAACATGGCGGTGACAAAGGTTAGGCAAGTACTGCCTGCATTGGAGAGGAGCTTGAAAGCTCAGCCGTAGCGCGCCTTATAAACTAGTGTTGCCGTCTCTCAACTAGCGAGGTGGGACTAAACTCCCACCAACCCACGCCAGTACCAGGACTAGGCCTTTGGTCCCAGTTGGTGGCACCAACCGGGACTAAAGGGGGGCCCTTAGTCCCGGTTCGGGCCACCAACCGGGACCAAAGGCCTGTGCTTCCCGCCCTTTGGGTTGCTAAAATACACCTTTACTCCCGGTTGGTGGCTCCAACCAGGATTAAAGGGGGGCCTTTAGTCCCGGTTGGAGCCACCAACTAGGACTAGAGGTCTTTGTATATAATCGTGCAGTTAGAAAATTTTCAAACACAATTCACTTCGATCCTCCTCTGCCCCGACGGCGCCGACGACCACCTCGACCCCGCCAGGCTGCCGAACCTCGCCGTCGGCGCCCTGCCCTGCACCGACTCTCATGCCCTGCCCCTACGCCGCCGCGCCCCTGCCCTTCCCTGATGCCGCCGCGCCCCTGCCCTGCCCCCGACGCCGCTACGGCCCTGCCCTTCCCCGACGCCGCCGCGCCCCTGCCCTCCCACTGACTCCACCGCTACATAGCTAGATGGCCGGCCAGGTACTCCCTCCTCCCTCCCACCCCTCTCCTCTCTCCTTCCTCCTTGTATGTATAAAGTTGCCCCTTTTCAGAGAGTTGCAAGGTTTCATAGAGTTGCATGGTTTCAGCCATGTCCACAAGGTGTTTGTTGAAATGCTAGGGCTAGCTAGGTAACTTTGTTGTATGTGAAACTTGGCACTATGATGTCTCCTTGGATGGTAGTGATGATGGTCAAGTTGGTTTGATAAAAGGAAAAACTTGTTGGTGCAAGTTTTATTAGAATTTAGTTCTGGATAGAAACTACAGGGAATTTTTTGGTGGACTTGCAAGATGAAATTGGGGCTGCCCTTCTGGACTTAAGTGTTTAGTTGGAAGGACTATAAGATGCAAAAAAATGCAGAATTATTTGAGCAAGGAAAAATAGGGTTGTAGTTCAATGCCAAGATTGGACCAAAATTGAAAAATGGAAGTTGTGCTCAAAATTTTCAAATGACCAAAGTGGCTTTTTGCATAAAAATGATCTATACGCATCAGAGGACTTCTCAAAAAAATTGGCATTTGAAAAGAATTATTTGAAATAGTTCTAGTGCAACAGGGTCATTCTAGAGTGTGAAAATACTAATAAAGGAATTTTTTTGAGGCCAAATCATTATGAAAATGATTACTACTGATGTTTATAAGATAACTAAAAGGATTGGGAGAAAATTTTAAAACCCACATTATTTTAAAAAAGTTTCTGTATGGAGGGAATGATTTTTGAAAACAGAGAACTATTTTTGAAATAGAGGAAAACTCTGTCAAGTGTTGTATTTTGGTGACAAATATACTTCTTTTTTGCTTATGTGATAGCTAGTTTGAAGTGTCAATGCTTTATGTGTGACCTAGTTTGATGTTCATTGTGATGTAGTGAAACTTGGTCAATATTTTGTCTTTACAGTTGATTTAGAGTTCATTTTGATGTTCATTGTGATGTATGAAAACTTGGTCAATATTTTGTCTTTAGAGTTCATTTGATGTATGAAGACTTGGTCAATATTTTGTATTGTGGATGCCATGCCATGCTATTTTTCTCTAAGTTTGAAACTTTCTTTAAAATTGGTATCTAGCTAGCTACAATTTTTTAATCAGGTTGTGGTGTTACATTCATGTCATGCCATTTGTTGCCATGCTAATTTTCACTCTTGGTGGAATTACAGGTTGTGGTGTTGCATCTCCGTGGAGTAGGTCACTTATCGTCCCTCCGGTGTGATAACCCACAAGTATAGGGGATCGCAACAGTTTTCGAGGGTAGAGTACCAACCCAAATTTATAGATTCGACACAAGGGGAGCCAAAGAATATTTGAAGGTATGAACAGCTGAGTTGTCAATTCAACCACACTTGGAAATTAATTATCTGCAGCAAAGTGATCAGTAGCAAAGTAGCGATTTGCAGAACATAAATGAGCGCCTCCAAAGTTCAAGCAGTGACTAAACATTGTAATTCATGGTAGAAAAGATCCAGTCATGATGCACCGAACATTAGCTACACACAATGCATAAGCATGACAGCAGTGCTCTAAGGTTCTGGCGCTTATTTTAGAAGGTGATGACACAACATAAAAGTAAATAGATAGTCCCTTCGCAGAGGGAAGCAGTGATTTGCAGAGGTGCCAGAGCTCAAGTTTTTAAAACAGAGGTAAATGGTATTTTGAGACATGCACCCTGCTCATTTACTTCAGGATCATCAGTTATCAATATCTTCCATGCTAATCACGCAAGTGGCGGTTCCCAAGCGATAAAAGTAAAGGTTTTGACTCCATTGGGAGTTTTTGTTTGATTATCTGTAAGCTTTTTCTGTTTGCAGTTTGGGACTGGGCATCCCTATTACCGCCCTTTTCTCGTGCGATGGCGAGTGAATAAACACTCGACCTAACAATAACCCGCTTAGCATGGAAGATACCGACCACCTCCCGTCGTTCCATGAACGATCCAGGCACGCAAAAAAGATATTTATTAGAAGTTTTTAGAGGTGGCACATGCAAATTTACTTAGGACGGCAGGGTAATACCGCATATAGGTAGGTATGGTGGACTCATCTGGAATAACTTTGAGTTCATGGTTTTTGATGTACATGAAGAATTCCCACTTAGTACAGGCGAAGGCTAGCAATTAGGTTGAGAAGCGGCCAGCTAGAGAGCAACAATGATCATGAACATGCTTATGCATAAGTAACATTGGACACTAGCATGAGTAGGATATGAACACCATGAACATAAATATCATAGAGGCTATGTTGGTTTTGATTCAACTACATGCATGTCCCAAGTCAAGCCACTCGAACATTCAGAGGAGGATACCATACCATCATACTAGATCACAATCATTTTAACGCAATGTTGATATCCAAGATAAATCATTATCCACTCCCAGCTACTTATGCATGGCATGAGAGACTATAATCTCTAATTGTCATTGCAAACATGTTTAATCATAATGGGCTGAATCATGGATACTAGGTTAAACATATTTACACAAACAGAACAAGTCGAGTTCATACCCATTTCTCTCTGCCACGGCTAGTTCACTGAATATCGTCATTATTGCCTTTCACTTGCACGAACGAACGATGTGAAAATAATAACAGTGCAAGAGTGCCATGGACTAAGCTGGAATCTACAAACATTTTATTCAACAGGAGAAGAGAAGCTAAACTAGGCTCTTTATTAGATCAACAATTATTCATATGAGAGCCACTCAACATTTTCATCGTGGTCTTCTCCTCGGTACAACTCGAATAAAAAGAAAAGAAGTTCAGAGAAACGCACTGAAATATTTTTGGAGTTTTGGGTTTTATTAAGAAAGCAAATAAAAGGGAAAAGCAAAACCGAGAAAAACTATTTACACGGGAAAGCTCTCAACAAGCAAAAGGAGAACAAGGAAATCTTTTTTGGGTTTTCTTTTAGTGCTACAACTAAGCATGCATAGAAAGTAAACTAACTACAACTATTTTTTTGTTTTTCTAAAGTTTTTCAAACACACAAGAAGAAAGCAAGAAAATAAATTTAACATGGATGATACAATGAAAAAGTGTGGACACCAATAACTGGAATGAAATGTGTGAGCATGAATGTAATGTCGGTGGGAAACACGTACTCCCCCAAGCTTAGGCTTTTGGCCTAACTTGGTGATCGATCAGTACCCTGGATAGTAGTCGGAGTGGTAGCTCATGGAGGCTCTTGGTGCGGATGCCTCGGCCTGCCGTGTTGCCTCCACTGCCGCGTTGTGAGCTCGGGCCTCGCTCTCAAGAACAAAATATCTTCCTTTGCTGTGATAGTCAAAAAGAGCAGGCGCTGGCAAATATGTGTGCACAACAGATGTTTGGTTAAACAACAGATTGTAAGTGAAATTACGAATTTTTCCTTTGAGGATCTTATGACTTTTCAAAGCATCAAAGTCTAAATACTGCATGGGTAGGATAGGGTCAAAGGGCAAAGGTGAAACACCCAGCCCTCATGGTAAACCCGTGGCATATATTCCACCATAGAAATAGTCACTATTAGTGTTATGCTGCAGTCTGCGTGCAACAATCGCTCCAAGGTTATAACTCCTTTCACCGGTGAGAGTGGTCCGTATGAGGCTCAAGTCTGGAGCACAAAGTGTACTACAGTCTTGCTTGCCTACTATACATTTCCCGTTAAATAATGCAAAGTACTGAATTACAAGAAAGTGAATGCTCTTTATTCTACCTTGTGTCACTCCCCTCGTCTCACCGTAGCAAAGACTAGTCAAGAATGATTGGTACTCAGCCCTTCGCGGTTCGTCAAGCGAACCCCAGAATGGGAGTTTGCAGTGGTGAGCAAAATTCTCTAATGAAATGGTAAATGGATTTTCATAAAGTTTAAATGACACCCTAGACTCACGGGGATGGAATTTAAATCCTTTGACAAATGATTCAATGAGAGTGTGGTGTTGTTCGCACTTATCTGCAATGTAGGGACCGAGACCGGCATTGTGAACATATTGCTCAAATTCCTCCTTAATGCCCACAGGCATCATATAATCATCGCAGGGCCATAAGCATGTTTTGGTGGCTGCATCTCGAATGTAACTTTCAGTTGGTTCAACATAAGACCTGTGAGCGGAGTTGACACTAGAAGATGCCCCCGAGGATCTCCTCCTCGAAGAACTCCTTCCAAATAGGTTCATCATGTTCGCGTACAATTTTCTGAATTAGGTGACAAAAATTTATCAACAAAACTTCATAAAATTGATAGCAACTACTCATAGGGGTACATAGAGGCCATAGCAAGCATTCAAACTACTTAGAACTCTAAGAATTCAACATGCAAACTCATCGACAGCAGCACCAAGAGTAGCTAATTATTCAAAATATAAACCACTAAAACAAAAACTAATTGGACAAACGGTGGAGTCACATACCAAGCAACAATCCCCGAACCAGTTTCAGAAATGGAGCTTCGAGCAAAGAGATCGAAATCCGCGGGTTTGAGAGCAAGAACGCGAGAGAGAGAGATAGAGAGAGAGAGAGAGAGAGAGAGAGCAATGTAGAATTTTTTTGGAGGTAAGTGATGATGTGGTGTGAAGGGATAAGTGAGGGGGCCCACATGGGGACCACAACCCACCAGGGCACGCATGGGGGTCCTGGCATGCCCCGGTGGGTTGTGCCCACCTGGCGCACCTCCCTCTGATATTATTTGCACCAGAAATTCTTAATATTCATAAAAACTCGTATTAAATTTTCAGAGCATTCCGAGAACTTTTATTTTTGGGTCATTTTTTTATTGCACGAAAAATCCAGAAAACAGACAAAAGATGGCATTTTATTTTATTTGACTAGTAGGAACAAAAAATAAAAGGTAGGGACAGAAGGTAGTGCTCACTAAATTCATCAACTTCATACCTCTCAAAAATGATCCATTAATAAGGTTGATCAGGTCTAATTAACAACCACTTTCCATTAGCATAAAACCGAAGAACTTTCATAAATTACTAAGTTACCTCAACGGGGATGTGAATATCCCCAACAATAAGCATTTCATATTTCTTTTTGGCAGTAGGTAGAGGTAGTTGAAAACTTCCAATAGTGATTGCCGAAGATTTTTCAATAACATTAATACCATTCACTTGGAATTGTTTCTTCGGAAAGTGCACCGTATGCTCATTACCATTGATATGAAAAGTGACCTTGCTTTTGTTGCAATCAATAACAGCCCCTGCAGTATTCAAGAAGGGTCTACCAAGGATAATCGACATGTTGTCGTCCTCGGGCATCTCAAGTATAACAAAGTCAGTCAAAATAGTAACATTAGCAACGACAACGGGCACATCCTCACAAATACCGATAGGTATGGCAGTTGATTTGTCAGCCATTTGCAAAGATATTTCAGTAGGTGTGAGTTTATTCAAGTCAAGTCTTTTATATGAAGAGAAAGGCATAACACTAACACCAGCTCCTAAATCACACAAAGCAGTTTTCACATAGTTTCTTTGATAGAGCAAGGTGTAGTTGGTATTCCCGGATCTCCACGTTTTTTAGCTACTCCATCTTTAAAAGTATAATTAGCAAGCATAGTGGAGATTTCAGCTTCCGGTATTTTTTCTTATTGGTGATGATGTCTTTCATGTACTTTGCATAAGGAGGCATTTTAAGGATATTAGTCAAGCGAGTACGCAAAAAGACTGGCCTCAACATTTCAGCAAAGCGTTCAAATTCTTCATCGTCTTTCTTTTTAGTTGACTTAGGTGGAGAAGGTATATGTTTTTGAACCCATGATTCTCTTTCTTTACCGTGTTTTCTAGCAATAAAGTCTCTTTTGTCATATCGTGTATTCTTAGGTTGTGGGTTATCAAGATCAACTGGTGGTTCTATTTCAACATCATTCTCTGGTTATTTTTCATTATTTGGTTAAGTATCTTCATGAACATCAGTATTATCTTTTTCATTATCACTAGGTGAGTGTTCATTACCAGACTGAGTTTCAGCATCAGAGATAGAAACATCATTATTATTATCAGGAGGTTTTTCTATTTCAGGTTCACTAGAAGCATGCAAAGTCCTATCGTTTTTCTTTTTCTTCTTATTTTTGGAAGGACTAGGTGCAGTCGTGTTGTTCCTTTGTGAATCCTGTTCAATTCTTTTTGGGTGTCCCTCGGGATAAAGTGGTTCCTGAGTCATTTTACCTTCTCTAGTTGCAACTCTAACACCAAAGCCATGTATATTATTATTCATTTCATCAAGCAATTCTCTTTGAGATTTAGCAACTTGTTCTAACTGGGTTTGAACCATAGAAGCATGTTTTCCAACACCTCTAACATCATTTGATATTCAAAATAACAAGTCACTCAAGCGAGCAATCATATCAGAATTATATTTCAATTGTTTCATAACATTTGCATTGAAGTGATCTTGTTTTCTAATGTAGTTTTCAAACTCATAAAGGCATTGGCTAGGGTGCATATTGTGAGGATTGTCATTATCATTGAATTTCATTAGAGAATTTAACTCTACCACCTTAGGTGGTGGTGGTGTATTAAGCCCATATATTTCTTCAATAGGAGGTAAATTTTTATCATCGTCAGCTTTAATACCTTTTTCCTTCATAGATTTCCTTGCCTCTTGCATATCTTTAGGACTGAAGTATAATATACCCCTCTTCTTCGGAGTAGGTTTAGGCGGTGGTTCGGGAAGAATCCAATCATCATAATTTTTTAATATATTATTCAATAATTCTTCAGCTTGCCCAACAGTTTGTTCCCTGAAAACAGAACCAACACACACTACAAGGATACGGGTCTATTGCAACAAAATTGTTCGTCGCAATACATGCCAATTTGTGGCGATAAGTACCTATTGCCACGAAACATCATTCGTTGGCAGCCGTTGCGACTGGACACATGGTAATAGGTTATTACCACAAAAAAGCAATTGTAGCAATAAAGTGTGCTATTGCAACAGCCATGTGGGAAGTCGCCACATGTTTTCCCGTGGCAACACTCATCTGATGCCACAATTTGCTTTGTGGAGATATCTTTAATGCAACATGTAACAAATCATGGCGACTGATAGCTCGTGGCGATAGACATTTGTGGCAACAACCTATGCCCACGACGCTCGTTTCGTGGTGGATACTGTTCCGTGGTAATAGTCAATTGTGGCAATAAACAATAGCAACAATCCTTGTTTCCGTGGCATTAGCCATTTTGCCACGAACAGCTGCACTTGTGGCATTAAGTTATGGCAACAAATAATCCAGTCGTCGTAACAGGAAATTGCAACATACTAGTTTTGGCGGCGATAAATAGGTATCACAACGGGTGAAATGTTTGTAGCGAGAAACTATTGCGACAATTTAAATTTTCGTGGTGCTAAGAAGTGGCAACCAAAAGTGGGTTGTGGCAATAGGCTATTGCAACCTAAAAAAATACAGGCATTCAATTACAATATTCAAAACCATACGTATAATATGTAGATTCATAAAATTCATAATTCTCATAGCAAATATCCATCAAATGAAACTCAAATGTAATTTAGTCATCCTAATTAAGTGCCAAGACTAAATTGTCCGTGATCTAGAGTCCAGTCGAGCAAGTTCATTGGATCCTGCAATCAAGAAATGAGAAAAATAGTTCTATCGAATGAGTCCAACATAACATACGCCATACCATTATTCCAGCCCCATTGTTAAAAAGAACTGTCGCCGGACTAACTGGAGTAATACTGTGTCAGCAAGCATGTAACCGAGGGATCAACACAGTTTTACAAGTATAAATGTCTAAAGCATAAGCACAAAAACATGTACTAAAATTTTCCACCATTGATTTAAGTTGTGGCTCATCTATAGTTTCAGTTAAGTTCATGTCCCTAGCTAGCACATATTCATTTTTTTTAAGTTGTGATTCGATGTATCAACAATGCATGGTGAAAGAGAAGAAGCAGCTAGCTAATTATGAAGGCCAGTGACATGCATACTTCAAACTTAAAAGTTGACCATGAGTTTCAATTTCTTTGTTTTCAACATCTTAGAGCATCTCCAACAGCATGTGTATATTTGGATGTCTATATATTCATATAGACAATGGTCTAAAAAGATTCCCTCATATACACGTTCAGTTTTGCATCAGAACGTCTATATACAGGGACCATGACAGGTGGGCCGTCGCTGGGGAGAAGAAGAAATCATGACTGCAGCTGAGTTTAGACAACGCCTTCACATTGTCCAGGCGTGGACATTGTCGAGGTCGATTTAGAGGATGTGTATATTTGGACGACCATATAGACAAGCTGTTGGACGCCTATTTTGGGCTCACGTCGTGGAAAACGAGTATAGACATTCATATAGACAAGCTATTGGAGATGCTCTTAGACGTGCTTTGTCCTAAAAACAGAAATAACAACTATAGGTGTGGCATCAATATTGACACTATAAAAGATGAAACAAGAATAACACGATCCAACGCATGAATAATCCCAGCTGATGTAGAAGCATGCTGAATGCACATAGTTGAATAAATATAGAATAACCAAAAGTCAGTGTACTCACGTAAACATCCCGGGACTCTGTGTTAGACCATGTTCCGTTCTTCGTGTGGGTGAGTTCCCACAGAGCAATACAATCTGGCTCTTCTTCAGTTTCCAAGTTTCTCTGCAAGTAATATAGCAATGAGGTGCTTGAAACATGAAACCATAGTTATCAGCGAGGCATCATATTTAGTTAGACTCATACATTCTCAAACTTAGTTGCGAGTAAGATTTTGATCCAATTCTGTATTTTGTCTTCTGTTACTTACGACAATCGGTGTTCTTTTGGTTGCTTCCTATCAATTCATCGTAACAAAATATAATCAGACAGAAAAGCAATTTCATCTTAACACATAATAGACAAAGAGTGATCTTAGAGATAACCTGAAACTTTGAATCAGTACTCAATCTAGCTGCATTTGTTTTGTATGCCTTATAAGTGGAGCTTAGACTTGATCGCCAGCCTCTATATCGCTTTTCCGCAATTTTGAGAATTTTTCTTCTGTTTCTGGTGTATCTTCCAGGTCCCATTTGTCCCGGTAAAGCATACAACAAATGAATATACATAAGCAATACATTATCCATGGTAAAATAAGATAACACATTTGAAAAAGGTTGTATGCACTATGATATCAGCAACAATGAGTCGATAGATGGTAGGGTGAATGTCTGACCATGTCCTCACTCCAATGAGCAGTCTTGAAGGTTTAGCAGTTTAGCCCATACTAGGATTTTCTGCATTATAACAAATGCTAGGAGTATACGCTAGGAAAAAAAAAATTATCCATAGAATCATTGACAAATTGACGTCCTCGTCTTCTGGTCGTCCTCCCAGAACCTTCCCTTTTCGTCCCAAATCTCCATCTATCCCAGCGATTGAGCCATCTAAGTCACCGTCCATCGTGACACAAAATTCCACGGGTGAGCCGGCAAGGCCGCGCAAGGTTGCAGCGAGGAGCTCTTCGAGGCGGAGCAGGGCTGCATGGGTGACGCGAGAAGGCCGCACAAGGCTGTGAGGATGAGCACGTCGAGGCGGAGCACGGCTGCACGGGGCTGCAGCTGCGGCGAGGTAGGTCAAAGCGATGAGGCGGGCCGCGAGCTAGTACAAAATGGTGGGGAGTAGGATCGCACCGATGACCAGGCAAAACTGCCAACGTTTAGGGTATGAATCTTGCCTATTCATACAAAATGAGTATGAATTGATTAAGTACTAGTATAGATCAAACGAAGTCTTGTTCAGTAGTGTACGTCAAACTGGTTAATATTCCTATGCTGGTGTACCTTCGTTCATTTTTACTGAAACCGAAGACTATGTTCTATACTGAAACTGAAGACTATTCTGTACCTTGGTCGATTTTTTACATCTTAAACATTTTGTATCTTGATTCATTTTAAATTTTTACTGAAACATTCTGCACATGGATGTATTCAGTACTATTGTACAATGAACGGATTCTTGTTCAGTACTAGTGTACGGCAAACGGATCAGTATTCCTATAATAGTGTAGGCGGTACATGGATGTATTCGTGTGTGCACTATTGTGTTTGCCCGTTTGATTAACTAATTAATCTCTATAAACATCCAATTAAGATTCTTCTATTGCATGTTTTTGTTGCAAAGAATTTTAATTAGTTACTGGTTACTCTAATTTTAAATATTGCTATTTAGGGATCATAATATTTTTTATTTTTTACATTTTAAACATTCTGTACCTAGGTTCGTTTTTACTGAAACTGAAGACTTTCTTATATACAGTTCAGAAACTTGGTTGTTTTGTATTATGTACAGTTTGCAGGCTTCTCAGGACGAAGCACAAGTCTCAGCTGTGGCAAATACTGAAAATGTGAACTCAACTAGTACCCCGGCATCTGATGCTCAGGCCACTCCAATAACTGAAGCTACTCCATCTCAAGTTGCTACTGCTGGTACAACAAGCAGAGTTGGTACTAAGAGGAAGCTCACATCATTAGTATGGAATGAGATGGAAAAGAAACTTGTTGATGGATTATGGAAAGCTGAGTGCAACTATTGTCACACAAAACTTAGTGCTCTTGGTACGCATGGCACCAAACACTTGCATTCTCATTTGGCCTCCTGCCCTGCTAGGCATGCACCTATGGGTCCAAAGCAACAAAAAATAAAGTTGACAACGGTTCAAGGTGAAAAAGTAAATGTTGTAAATTACACTTTTGATCAAGAGAAGGCTAGGAGATGTACTTCTTTGTTTTAAATAATTTTGCACTACTATTATAGGCTACTCATGTAATAAGGTTATTTACTGCTACGTGTGATTGTTAGACCATTGGTTTTGCGAACATGGTCATATTATTTGCATATGTGTGTCATTGTCATCTGTCAGCTTGTTAACTGTGAATTAAGATAATTGTGTGTTGCTGAATTTTCTATTGGTGATGGTATAATATGCCTATTGTTGAGCTGCCCGATGGGTACCCGTCGGGTATGGGTACCCGATGGGTATGGATATGGGCAGAGTTTTGTGCCCGTGGGCATGGGTATGGGTGTGGTTTTGTACCGGTGAGCAACATGGGCATGGGTATGGGTGTGGTTTTGTACCGGTGAGCAACATGGGCATGGGTATGGGATTATTGTACCCGCCCTATACCTTACCCATTGCCATCCTTAGAAATAATTACAAGGCCCCGTCTCACGCACGTCTCCTCGTCTCTTCTCTCAGTTCTCGTTCTCTTCTGGAGCAGATCCATTTATCTCTCCATGATCCAATCGCACTACCAAAGGTCCTAATTGTACCACACTGGGTCAATTCCTTCTCATTTTTCTCTCGAGTTTTTCATAACTCCTCTGCATCTTTGAGTCAATTGTTTTGGGTGAACAATTCTTCAGTTAACCTCCACTGTACACAGCTTGTTTCTATGGACAGCGGACCAATAATTAATACTTCGTCCATTCTAAAATAGATGACTCAACTTTATACTAACTTTAGTATAAAGTTTGGTCATCTATTTTGGAACGGAGAGAGTACCTATTGTTTCGATTTAAAATTATCCATTAAGACGAATATGCAGAACAGAGTCATACAGATACATATTAACGGAAAATACATCTATGGAGTAGATGGAACCATAGTAGCCTGGTTCGCCGGTCGAGGGTGCGATCCCTGACCCGGGGTCGATCGATCCCGATCGAGGATCGCGGACGAAGTCGGGTCGAGGAGGGTTGATGGAGGGATCGCGACCCTGATCGATGGTGCTGACCCAAATCGGTATGCAAGATGCCGAGGTATTTCATGAGGATGGAGGCTTACCAGGGCACCACGCAACCGCGCTCCACCGCCGGATCACTGGAGTCCGCCCTTCCCTGATTCGGCGCTCGCCAGCTGGTTGCCAGCCGTCAAGCTGTTCGCTATCGTATGCGGCCATACATCGTACACGAGCGGCGAGAGGTTGAGAATCCGACGCTGGAGGGAGTAGAACCTTGGAGGCTTGGACTTTGAGGATGGATCCATGGAGGGCTGATCCAGTTTTGCACAGGCACGATTTAGGAATTGGGATACTTCCCGGATCTCAGAACGCTGGGTGTGAAAGGAAAACCAGCGGCTGAGAAATCACGGCGCAGTCATCAGCGTACATGTGGCCCCATTTCTTTCAATCATTTTTATTACTTAATTGCTGAGATAAATGAAAATTTAATGTGAAATTTTGTAGTTGGAATATTCGGAAATATATCAACAAATTTAATGTTTAGAATAATGAAATAAATTGGAAAAATAATATTTGAAAGCAATATAAGACGATATATATGCTGCTAAATCGTCTCACGACCGTCATCTTCCCTTCGAACTAGATCTGGAGATTCCCGACGAAATCATCTCACGAATGTCATCTTCCCTAAGTCTAGCGGTAGGCGGCGTGTGGGAAGCTAGCATCCATGGCCGGTGGAGAGACTCGAGCTCGCGGGCGAAGGTCGGGAAGAGGGACAACGGAACTGCTTGGTCAAGAGGAAGCAGCGTGCAATGGTCGGGAAGAGGAAGCGGGCGGCGGGAACCATGGCCGGCCAGGAGCAGCGTGCAAGGTCAGAGGGGCGGCTCGCCGGCCGGGGCTTGCCGCCCGGGTAGGGTGGCCGTCATGCAGAAGTAGGGGTCACGACCGGTGCTAGCGCATTGTCGCCGGACGACCCGGTTGTAGGTACAACCAGGTTTGCACTACAATTTTAAAAATCATTACAGAAAGCAGCAAAAACTTGGCCAGTTTTGAACTACAACTCACAGAAACCTCATGTGGCCCTCACTTTAAAACTAATAGGTTATACTCTTGACTTGGAACACTAGTACAAATGGGATGGGTTGATGAGACGGTCGATCTATGTCAGTTTCGATCTCACATTTTGATCTTGAGATGGGGTGATCTCAACATCTTTCATCTTACCGGACAGTCCGTGGAGGGTTCCTCCGTGCCAGAGTAGGTCCAACATAATCATGTCATTTTTGTTTCAACGAAAACCATAAAGATTCAACTGTGTAAATTAACAACCAAACGAATTTCACTTTGAGATCTTTTGTGTTAGGAACGTGTTGTTTAATCATGGATCTACAATTGTGTATCTTTGTTTACTCCCTAGTTGCCATGACAAAATTGAAACTTGGGATATATGTCAAATATTTGTGCCCTTACCCGACGGATCCATCCTGCATCGGATCCACGCACGAGGGGGCGAAGGAGACCTGCCGCCGCCGCCGCTGGCCAGGCTTCACCCGGTCACGCCCTCTGGTAGCGACAGGGGAGGGGAGGAGCGGACGGAAGGGCGCCGGGAGGCGTTTAGGGATCCCTCCCGTCGTCGTCCGCAGCTCGCGCCACCTGGTACTTGGGACCACGGATCTGGCAAAGTTCATCAAATTTGGAAAAAATGTCCATTGATTTTTAAAAAGTTCACAAATTAGAAAAATAATTATCAATTTTGAAAAAAGGTTCACGAACTTGAGTAAAAGTTTATTGATTTCGAAAAAAAGCTTCATCGGTTTTAAAAAAAGTTCATGAATTTGAAAGAAATCCGCGCATTTAGGAAAAGGAAAAAAGGATAAAGAAAGAAAAAAACAGAATAAAAACGGCAGGAGAAAAAACCACCGAATGACAGAAGAAATAAAAAAAGTAAAAAAGCATGTATATCACAACCGATGCGATAGCCTATTGGTTTGTGTTCTTTCCTTTCATACATAGAGGTCATCGGTTCGATCCTGTAAGCTGCACTTAGTTTTTGTGAGTTTGACGAAAAGAAATACAAAAGTATATAGCTACGACCCCGGCGAGGCGGCAGGTTGCCCGGTGTCCGACAAGGTGAGCGTCCATCCTTAGAACTTACTAGCAAAAAGGCCCGTGCGTTGCAACGGGAGAAAAAAAATCCTCTCATATCTCTAGCTGGATGTGCATGGCCGGTTGGTAGGTCATGAGATCGAACCCTCCTATCGGCAATTTTATTTTTTGCCAGTTCTTCGGACTTGGGCCACAATGCGCCGCCGGGTGGGCTTTCTCCGTTGGGCCAAAACGGGTGGCAAATAACGAAACCAAATAGTTAATTAAAGCGGGACGAAACCAAGAATATCACCTCCCTTTAATAGTAGGTATAGATAAGCCATCAGAGCCGCAGAAAAGGTAGAGCAAAGTAAAGGTATTGCTTGATGTTCATGCCATAGTGGCGGAGCTTAGTGTAGGGGGGATGTGGGCCCTAACTTTGGACAATTATGTGAAGAAAATATTAAGTAGACGGTCTAGCTAAAAAAATTAGTATTTTGCCCCCTTAAAATGTGCATAGGCGGTGGCAGCTTCGGGTGCCGTGGTAGAGGCGGTGCGCGCGGCAGCTTCTCTGCCCGCAAGCGTCGGAACGACGACGAGGCCGGTGGCTTCGGATGCAGCGGTGGAGGCGACGGGCGTGGCGGCTTCTCCGCCCGCAAGCACCGGAACGACGACGAGGCCAACGGCTCGCCTCTGTCCTCCATTGTCCGACAGGCAACAAGAGGTGCGCGCCCAAGTGCGGTGCCAAGTCTCGCAGCACGGATCCATGTCCCATGCGTGGAGGACCTTCGGGCGCTACGGCCGGCTATTTGACCCGGACATCCAGCTGCAGCGCGCGGCGGAGCAGGCGTGGTGGGCAGCAAGGACCGCCGCCGACGCTGGAGATGTGGCTGCGGCTGCGCAGCTGCCGACGCTCTAGGCGGAGTACCAACTCCAAACCCGGCTCTCCGCCGAGCTCATCTACGATACGCAACACGGAGGGAAGCTGCTGCCCGCCGAGGTCCATCTCGAGCGACTCCGACGACAAGGGTGACGACAGTGACTCCGGCGAGGAGTAGACGGTGGCTCTGACAACAAGTTTATCTAGCTAGGTTTATCTAGTTTGTGTGTACGTTTGTATGAAGAGATAAAATATACGGGTGAGTCCAAAGCACACTACGGTCACTAAACTTCAAAATACATTCGTTCAATACAGTCATTGTATATGTTTTGCGGTGATTGTACCGTCACTGGCTCAACGTAGACTTTCGTATTTTGATCTGTTGACCGGTCAACTAGTCTAATGGCACCTACCACAGCCTTTGACTTGAGGGTCCCACATGTCAGTGATAGAAGAAAGACCACATGTCAATGATAGAAGAAAGAAAGAAACCAACTCCAACTCGCTCGAGCTTGATTCATTTGCAACCCTACGTTAATACAGTCATTGTATACCTTTTGGGGTAATTATGCCGTCACTGACTCAACATAGACTTTCGTATTTTGATCTGTTGACCGGTCAACTAGTCTAATGGCACCTACCACAGCCTCTGACTTGAGGGTCCCACATGTCAGTGATAGAAGAAAGACCACATGTCAATGATAGAAGAAAGAAAGAAACCAACTCCAACTCGCTCGAGCTTGATTCATTTGCAACCCTACGTTAATACAGTCATTGTATACCTTTTGGGGTAATTATGCCGTCACTGACTCAACATAGACTTTCGTATTTTGATCTGTTGACCGATCAACTAGTCTAATGGCACCTACCACAGCCTCTGACTTGAGGGTCCCACATGTCAGTGATAGAAGAAAGACCACATGTCAATGATAGAAAAAAGAAAGAAATTTTAATAAAACGAGGGCGGATGGGGGATCGAACTTGAGATCTCCCGATGGCAACTCTCGAGTGAAAACCACCCCGGCCAATGCCTATTCATGTGGAGACCCATAACATAATTATAGAAAGGACCCTATACATTTCCTATTCCTCGGATGCGAACTCACACAGATACAAGCCATCTCCGGCCGCGCTATTCTTCGACCGTTTTTTTACGTATTTTGTCTTTCTTGTTTTTCTTATTTTTCTTATTTTTCCTATTTTAAAGTATTAAATAATTTTTGAAATTCGGCGACTTTCTTTAGGTTCATGATCATTTTTAAAATTCGTGAATATGTTTTCAGGAATAATGTTTGAATTTTGCTATTATTTTTTGAATTTGTGTGCAATGCGTGTACATGTCTTCCTGGTTTGAAATTTCCTAATATTTAAATAGGCTAATATTTTGTGCAATTCGTGTGTATGTCCTCCCGGTTTTGAATTTTACTTATATTTTGGGAATAATTTTAAAATTCGCAAAAAAAATTCCGTAACATTTTTTGAAATTTTGGAAAAACAATTTGACAACTAGACGGCACAAATAAAACACACACACACACACACAAACACTAACACGCATGCCCTCACACAGCTACACAGAACAAATACCCCTAAAAAAAGCTACACATAACAAATAAAAAATAACTTTCAAAACAAGCCGACACAACACGCAATGATACATGCTATAATATACGTGACAATTCTGCACATCACACAGAGCGGCGACAGGCGAGGTGGTTTGCGCCCGAAGATTATCGACGCGAACCAATGTCGTAGATTCGACTCCCAACCACATCGCAAATTTTGCTTAATTAATTAAATAATTTCTTGTGCCCGACTGACATGTGGGACCCACGTGGTAGAGAGAGCTTGACTAGTCAAAGATTGCCACAAAGAGAGCTCTACAGTAAGGCAGTGACCGTATAATTACCACAGAACATATATAATGAGCGTTTTCTAAAGTTCAGTCACTGTAGTGTACTTTATTACAACAAAATATCTAGTCTCTATTACAACAAAATGGCTGCCACGTGCAATGGAATTTGTTTGTCACAATATCGCTACCGTATTGCAACGCTGATGTAGTTTGTTGCAATAGTTATCTACTTTTTTGCAACAATATTTGTAACTAATGCAACGTCACGCCGATGTTGTAATATGTTTCTGAATATTGCCACAAATAGTTATTCTGTTGAAATACATAGTCTCTATTACAACAAAATGACTGCCCTCACGCAACGGAATTTGTTTGTCGCAATACCGCTACCATATTGCAACGCGATACAGTTTGTTGCAATATGAGGCCTGTATTGCAACAAAGTTAGTATTTATCGCGACGAAACTAAGTTAAGGCAATATGTGCGGCCTATTAGCACAGCCGGAGAATTTGTGGTAATATTGTGTTTTATTGCAACAAAACATAGTTGTAGCAATAAATTTTGTTGCAATAGACCGGAATCCTTGTAGTGACAACTATCTAGGAAATCCCTAGAAGCATCGGTTAGTCCATTATAGAAGATATCAAGTATTTCATTTTTCTTAAGAGGATGATCAGGCAAAGCATTAAGTAATTGGCAAAGCCTCCCCCAAGCTTGTGGGAGACTCTCTTCTTTAATTTGCACAAAGTTAAATATTTCCTGTAAAGCAGCTTGTTTCTTATAAGGAGGGAAATATTTTTCAGAGAAGTAATAAATCATATCCTGGGGAGTACGCACACAACCAGGAGCAAGAGTATTGTACCAAGCTTTAGCATCACCCTTTAATGAGAACAGAAATAATTTGAGAATAAAATAATAACGAGTCTTCTCATCATGAGTAGAAAGGGTGGCTATGTCATTCAACTTAGTAAGATGTGCCACAACAGTTTCAGTTTCATAACCATGGAAAGGATCAGATTCGGCCAAAGTAATTAACTCTGGGTCGACAGAGAATTCATAATCCGTATCATCAATAAAGATAGGTGAGGTAGCAAACTTAGGATCATATTGCATTCTAGCATTCAGAGATTTTTCTTTATACTTGCATAATAATTTATCTAGATCATTTCTATCCTTACAAGCAAGAATATCTCTAGTTGTCTCCTCATTCATAACATAACCTTCTGGTACCTTAGGCAATTCATATCTAGGAAGGCTAGTTCTAGCAGGTGTTTCAGGAGTTTCAGTTTCAAGCTCATCATCAGACTCAACAATATCATGTTGTATTACGCTAGCAATTTGTTCATCAAGAAATTCACCAAGTGGCACATCATTATCATCAAGCAAGGTACTAGCATCATCATAAGCATCATTCATAGTTGAAGTAGCATCAACAATAACTTGTGACATATCAGGATTAATAGCATGTGGTGGTGTTGCAAGTTTACATATAACAGAAGGTGAATCTAAAGCAGAACTGGATGGCAGTTCCTTACCTCCCCTCGTCTTAGAGGGATAAATCTTAGTCTTAGCATTCTTCAGATTCTTCATAGTGATAAATTGATAATAATCCCAAGTGACTCAACAAATATAGCTATACTCCCCGGCAACGGCGCCAGAAAAAGGTCTTGATAACCCACAAGTATAGGGGATCGCAACAGTTTTCGAGGGTACAATATTCAACCCAAATTTATAGATTCGACACAAGGGGAACCAAAGAATATTTGAAGGTATTAACTGCTGAGTTGTCAATTCGATCACACCTGGAGGTTAATTATCTGCAGCAAAGTGATCAGTAGCAAAGTAGTATGATAGTTTTGATAATAGTGATAGCAGTAACGGTAACGGTAACAGTGATAGCAGTGATTTTGCAGCAAGTGCAACAGTAACAATAGCAGTAGTAACTTAGCAAGCACAATATAAGATAAATTCGTAGGCATTGGAGCAGTAATTTGTTGGATGATGTTCATCATGTGACAGTCATAACCTAGGGCGATACGGCACTAGCTCCAGTTCATAAATATAATGTAGGCATGTATTCTGTAAATAGTCATACGTGCTTATGGAAAGAACTTGCATGACATCTTTTGTCCTACCCTCCCATGGTAGCGGGGTCCATATTGGAAACTAAGGGATATTAAGGCCTTCTTTTAATAGAGAACCGGAACAAAGCATTAACACACGGTGAATACATGAACTCCTCAAACTACGGCATCACCGGGAGTGGTCCCGACTATTGTCACTCTAGGGTTGCCGAATCATAACACGTAGTGGGTAACTATAACTTGCAAGATCGGATCTAGAACATGGATATAATTGTGATAACATAATGATACGTCTCCAACGTATCTACTTTTTCTCACACTTTTCCTCTTGTTTTGGACTCTAATTTGCATGATTTGAATAAAACTAACCCCGGACTGACGTTGTTTTCAGCAGAACTACCATGGTGTTTTTTTTGTGTGCAGAAATAAAAGTTCTCGGAAAGGAACGAAACTTTGTGAGGATTTTTTATATCAATAATAAGAATTTCTGGAGCCAAGACCCACCAGAGAGGGGCCCCTGGTTGGGCACAACCCACCAGGGCACGCCCCCCTCTCCTGGCGTGCCCAGGTGAGTTGTGCCCACCTGGTGGCCCCGCTGACAATCCATGATACGTCTCTGTCGTATCTACTTTTCCAAACACTTTTGCCCTTGTTTTGGACTATAACTTGCATGATTTGAATGGAACTAACCCGGACTGACGTTGTTTTCAGCAGAATTGCCATGGTGTTATTTATGTGCAGAAACAAAAGTTCTCGGAATGACCTGAAACTCCACGGAACATATTTTTCGAAAATATTAGAAATACTGGAAGAAGAATCCACGTCAGGGGGCCCACACCCTGTCCACGAGGGTGGGGGGCAAGCCAACCCCCCAGGGTGCGCCCCCTGCCTCGTGGGCCCCCTGACGCTCCACCGACCTCAACTCCAACTCCATATATTCGTGTTCGGGGAGAAAAAAATTAGAGAGAAGGATTCATCGCGTTTTACGATACGGAGCCGCCGCCAAGCCCTAAAACCTCTCGGGAGGGCTGATCTAGAGTCCGTTCGGGGCTCCGAAGAGGGGAATCCATCGCCGTGGTCATCATCAACCATCCTCCATCACCAATTTCATGATGCTCACCGCCGTGCGTGAGTAATTCCATCATAGGCTTGCTGGACGGTGATGGGTTGGATGAGATTTATCATGTAATCGAGTTAGTTTTGTTAGGGTTTGATCCCTAGTATCCACTATGTTCTGAGATTGATGTTGCTATGACTTTGCTATGCTTAATGCTTGTCACTAGGGCCCGAGTGCCATGATTTCAGATCTGAACCTATTATGTTTTCATGAATATATGTGAGTTCTTGATCCTATCTTGCAAGTCTATAATCACGTACTATGTGTTATGATCGGGCAACCCCGAAGTGACAATAATCGGGACCACTCCTGATGATGACCATAGTTTGAGGAGTTCATGTATTCACTATGTGTTAATGCTTTGGTCCGGTACTCTATTAAAAGGAGGCCTTAATATCCCTTAGTTTCCGCTAGGACCCCGCTGCCACGGGAGGGTAGGACAAAAGATGTCATGCAAGTTCTTTTCCATAAGCACGTATGACTATATTCGGAATACATGCATGCATTACATTGATGAATTGGAGCTAGTTCTGTCACCCTATGTTATGACTGTTACATGATGAACCGCATCCGGCATAATTCTCCATCACTGATCCAATGCCTACGAGCTTTTCACATATTGTTCTTCGCTTATTTACTTTTCTGTTGCTACTGTTACAATCACAACAAAACCCAAAAATATTACTTTTGCTACCGTTACCATTACTTCCATATTACTTTGCTACTAAATACTTTGCTGCAGATACTAAGTTATCCAGGTGTGGTTGAATTGACAACTTAACTGCTAATACTTGAGAATATTCTTTGGCTCCCCTTGTGTCGAATCAATAAATTTGGGTAGAATACTCTACCCTCGAAAACTATTGCGATCCCCTATACTTGTGGGTTATCAAGACTATTTTCTTGCGCCGTTGCCGGGGAGCATAGCTCTATTATTTGAGTCACTTGGGATTTATATCTGCTGGTCACTATGAAGAACTTGAAAGACGAGAAAACAAAAATTTATCCCTCAACTACGAGGGGAGGTAAGGAACTGCCATCTAGCTTTGCACTTGATTCACCTTCTGTTTTGAGTAAGCTTGGGACACCTAAAACTGCTTCTGCTATTCATTCTGATATGTCGCATGTTATTGATGATGCCACTTCTGCTATGCTTGATACTACTGTGCCACTTGGTGAATTTCTTGATGAACAACTTGCTAGGGCTAGAGAGAATGAAATTATTGAAACTGATAATATTGATGATAGTGATGATGAAGACTCTCCCTCTAATAAATATGAATTACCTGTTGTGCCTAAGGGTTATGTTCTGGATGAAGAATCTGCTAGAGCTATTTTAGCTTGCAATGATAGATATGATCTAAAGAGGTTATTAGCTAAATGGAAGCAGCAATCTCTTAATGCTAGAATGAAACCTGACCCTGCTTTTGCTGCTTCACCTATCTGTGTTACTGATAAGGATTATGCATTCTCTGTTGATCCTGATATAATTACTTTGGTTGAATATGATCCTTTTTATGGCTATGAATCTGAAACTGTAGTGGCACATCTTACTAAATTAAATGATATAGCCACCCTGTTCACTAATGATGAGAAATCTCGCTACCTTTACATCCTTAAAATATTTCCGTTCTCATTAAAGGGTGATGCTAAGATATGGTTTAATTCTCTTGATCCTGGTTGTGTGCGTAGTCCCCAGGATATGATTTCTTACTTCTCTGCTAAATATTTCCCTGCTCATAAGAAATAAGCTGCTTTAAGGGATATATATAATTTTGTGCAAATTGAAGAAGAGAGTCTCCCACAAGCTTGGGGGAGGCTTCTCCAATTACTTAATGCTTTGCCTGATCATCCTCTCAAGAAAAATGAAACACTTGATATCTTTTATAATGGACTAACCGATGCTTCCAGAGATTACCTGGATAGTTGTGCTGGTTCTGTTTTCAGGGAAAGAACACCGGATGAAGCTGAAATTCTATTGAATAATATGTTGACAAATGAAAATAATTGGACACTTCCTGAGCCAATTCCTGAGCCTATTCCTAAACCAACTCAGAAGAAAAGAGGTGTTCTATTTCTCAGTCCTGAAGATATGCAAGAGGCAAAGAAATCTATGAAAGAAAAGGGTATAAAAGTTGAACATGTTAAGAATTTACCTCCTATTGAAGAAATACATGGTCTTAATTTACCGCCTGTTGAAGAAACATATGATCTTAATCCAGCACCTATTAAAGAAACTCATGGTCTTGATAACCTGACACGGGTAGTAAAGGTAAATTCTCTCTACAGATTTGATGAAGGTGATATTCCTCACTATAAGTCTGCTAGACAATGCTTAGAAGAGTTTGATAATTCTATTGTCAAACAAGAAAACTTCAATGCTTATTTTGGTAGACAATTGAAATACAATTCAAATATGCTTGAACACTTGGGTGATTATATGTCTAGAGTTAAAGGTGAACTTAAACTCATTAGTAAACATGCTTCTATGGTTACCACTCAAGTAGAACAAGTACTTAAATCTCAGAATGATTTGCTCAATGAATTAAACAATAAGAATAATGATTATGCTATTAGAGTGGCTACTAGAACTGGTAGAATGACTCAGGAACCTTTGTATCCTCAAGGCCACCCTAAGAGAATTGAACAAGATTCTCAGAGAAATAATATTGATACACCTAGTTCTTCTAAAAATAAGAAAAAGAAAAATGATAGGACTTTGCATACTTCTAGTGAACCTATTGCTGAACCACATGAGAATCTAAATGATATCTCTATTTCTCATGCTGAAACACAATCTGGTAATGAACATGAACCTAGCGATAATGTTAATGATGATGTTCATGATGATGCTCAACCTAGTAATGATAATGATGTAGAAATTGAACCTGTTGTTGATCTTGATAACCCACAATCAAAGAATCAACGTTATGATAAGAGAGACTTTGTTGCTAGGAAACATGGTAAAGAAAGAGAACCATGGGTTCAGAAACCCATGCCTTTTCCTCCCAAACCATCCAAGAAGAAGGATGATGAGGATTTTGAGCGCTTTGCTGAAATGATTAGACCTATCTTCTTGCGTATGCGATTAACTGATATGCTCAAAATGAATCCTTATGCTAAGTATATGAAAGATATTGTTACAAATAAAAGAAAGATACCGGAAGCTGAAATTTCCACCATGCTTGCTAATTATACTTTTAAGGGTGGAATACCAAAGAAACTTGGAGATCCAGGAGTACCCACTATACCATGCTCCATTAAAAGAAACTTTGTTAAAACTGCTTTATGTGATCTTGGAGCCGGTGTTAGTGTTATGCCTCTCTCTTTATATCGTAGACTTGGCTTGAATAAGTTGACACCTACTAAAATATCTTTGCAAATGGCTGATAAATCAACCGCTATACCTGTCAGTATTTGTGAGGGTGTGCTTGTTGTTGTTGCAGACGTTACTATTTTAACGGACTTTGTTATTCTTGATATTCCCGAGGACGATAGTATGTCTATTATTCTTGGAAGACCCTTTTTGAATAATGCAGGGGCTGTTATTGATTGCAACAAAGGCAATGTCACTTTTCATGTTAATGGTAATGAGCATACGGTACACTTTCCGAGGAAACAACCTCAAGTCCACAGTATAAATTCTATTGGAAAAATTCCATCGATTATTTTTGGAGGTTTCGAATTTCCTCTCCCTACTGTCAAGAAGAAATATGATATTCTTGTTACTGGGGATGTGCATATCCCCGTTGAGGTAACATAGTGTTATTCGAAATTTCTCCGGTTCCATGTTCTTCGGAATGAGATTGTTAACAAGACCTGATCAACCTTGTTAGTGGATTCCTTTTGATGAGCATGAGATGGATGAAACTAGAAGGCACAACCTTCCGTACTCTCTCTCCACTTTCTGTTATTTAGTTGAAATAAAGTAAAATTAGTATTTTTCTGTCTGCTTTCTGATTTATCCGTGCAATATAAAAATACCCCGAAAATAAAAGTTCTCCAAATGCCCTGCCAATTTAATATGATTTTTTCTGGAATATTTGAGAATATCTGGAACTGAGAACACAGCAGGGGGAGCAAACACCTGGCCACGAGGGTCCAGGGCGCGCCCACCCCTATAGGGCACGCCCCCTGCCTCGTGGGCCATGGTGGCTCCCCTCCACTTATTCCTGCACCCACACACTTCTTCTTCCTCCCAAAAAAATCACCATCCAGCTCAAGCACGAGTTCTAGCTCATTTTGCTGCGATTTTCGATCTCCTTGCTCAAAGCACCTCTCACAAAACTGCTTGGGGGGATTGTTCCTTGGTATGTGACTCCTCCATTGGTCCAATTAGTTTTTGTTCTAGTGCTTCATTCATTGCAAATTTGTGCTGCCTAGGTGACCATGTTCTTGAGCTTGCATGTCAAATTTATATGGTTCCAAGTAGTTCTAATGTTTGATATAGTCTCTAGGCACTTGTAGGAGTAGTTGCTATCAATTTTGTTGAGCTTGGTTCACTTTTATTGGAAATTACTAAAAATTTCAGAATTTTTCAGAAAATAATGAAGAGATTTTTGAGGGGCTCATCAAGCCGAAGCTCGAAGGAAAAGCAAAGTGAGGAAGGAGAGAGGCCCAAATATAATCTGCCTCGCACCGCGGAGGTTCAGCCGTGTGAATGGCCTTCCGATGATTTCTTGAGAGCAGCCGGGATTTATGATGATTTTTATGAATTGGCTGAGAATGCAGGCCTCACCGACTTCCTCCGCGACCAACGCGAACAGTATCTCTTACTCACCAATACTTTTGTGCAAAACTTCTACTATTATCCTAAGGAATCACCTCCTTCAGTAGAGTTTCATTTATATGATGTGTTTAAGAAGATGCCACTAGATGAATTTTGCAAGATTTGCAAAATACCTTTCGAGGGTAGCTTAGAGGAACCACGTCGTAAAGATGTGGACGGGTTCATCGATACTATCACTGTAGGGGAAACTAGGAAGGTTTCCGATGCAAGAATCACTAGCATACATTTTCCTGTTTTACGCTACTTTGCCATATTTGCTAGTCGTTGCTTAATTGGTCGCGGAAACTATGGAAACCTTAGTGTTCCTGATATTATCATTTTGTTCCATGGTTTATTCTGCGATAACACTGTTAGTATGGGCGGTATTATTGCTAAACGATTAAGTTTGAACCGTACAAAGGGTCCCATCTTTGGAGGTATTTACACTTCACGCCTTGCTGCACATTATAACATACCTATTAGGCACTATGAAAAAGAAGAAAATTGCTGCCCACTGCTTATTTAGATTATAAGAGTATGGTAGCGCATGACTTTATTGTTAAGAATAGGGAAGGGGCGCTTAAATACAAATTGTTCTTTGATAAACATCACCCTGAGACTATTACCTTGCCTGCTCCCTCCTTGTTTAATTTATCTGGAGGTCCGTATCTCGTTCCGCTGGCAGCCATTCACGCCTACCGGAACCCTACACCAGCCACGGAGCCGGAACCACAATTTGAACCTCCATAACAGTCTAATTACCAGTGGGATCCGGAGACGATTGCCAACCAGTGGCAATCAGAGTCTTCTTCATCTCAGTACAACCCCGGCTACAACTATGGATATCCGCCAGGCCATCCGTGGCAATAAACCAACTTAGGCCAAAAGCCTAAGCTTTGGGGAGTACGTATTTCTCACCGACATTACATTTATGTTCACACACTCATTGCTAGATGTCGGTGCTCATACTCTTTCACTGTAATATCCATGCTAGTTTATTTTTCTTTTATGCTTTCTTCTTGTGTGTTTAATAAACCTTAAGAAAAACCAAAAAAAATTAGTAATAGCTTTAGCTAGTTTACCTTTCTTGCTGTAGTAGTAATAATTAAAAAAAACCCAAAAAGATTTCCCGTTCTTCTTTTGCTTGTTGGGAGCTTTCCCGTGTAAATAGTTTTAGTTCTTTTCTTTTCTTTGGGGGTCGATAGGAGAAGACCATAATGAAATTGTTGAAGTGGCTCTTATATGCATTATTGTTGATTTAATGAAGAGCCTATATTGCCTTGTCTTCTCCTGTTTATTGAATGCTTGCAGATTCCAGTTTAGTCCAATGCACGTGCACTCTTATTATTTTCACATCGTTCGGTCGTGCAAGTGAAAGGCAATTATGACGATATATGATGGACTGATTGAGATGAGAGAAGCTGGTATGAACTCGACCTCTCTTGTTTTTGTAAATATGATTAGTTCATCGTTCCTGATTCAGCTTATTTTGAATAAACATGTTTGCAATGACAATTAGAGATTATAGTTGCTCGTGCCATGCTTGATTAGCTATGAGTTATAATGGTTTTCCTTGCGTGCCAACATGCTATTAAAAAGGTTGTGATGTGGTATGATGGGGTGGTATCCTCCTTTGAATGATTTAAGTGACTCAACTTGGCGCATGTTCACGCATGTAGTTGAAACAAATCAACATAGCCTTCACGATATTTATGTTCATGGTGGATTATATCCTACTTATGCTTGTACTCAATGTTTATTAATTTTAATGCATGTTCATGACTGTTGTCGCTCTCTAGTTGGTCGCTTCCCAGTCTTTTGCTAGCCTTCACTTGTACTAAGCGGGAATACTGCTTGTGCATCCAATCCCTTAAACCCCAAAGTTATTCCATATGAGTCCACTATACCTTCCTATATGCGGTATCTACCTGCCGTTCCAAGTAAATTTGTATGTGCCAAACTCTAAACCTTCAAATGAAATTCTGTTTTGTATGCTCGAATAGCTCATGTATCAACTAGGGATGTTCGTATCTTCCATGCTAGGCGGGTTATTCTCAAGAGGAGTGGACTCCGCTGCTCACTCACGAGAAAATGGTTGGTCACCGGGATGCCCAGTCCCATGCTTTATGCAAACTAAATCAAAATAATTGCAAACAAAACTCCCCCTGGGACTGTTGCTAGTTGGAGGCACTCGTTGTTTCGAGCAAGCCATGGATTGATGCTTGTTGGTGGAGGGGGAGTATAAACTTTACCATTCTGTTTGGGAACCGCCTATAATGTGTGTAGCATGGAAGATATCGCCATCTCTTGGTTGTTATGTTGACAATGAAAGTATACCGCTCAAAATATTATTTATCTCTGCTTTAAAATCGAGCTCTGGCACCTCTACAAATCCCTGCTTCCCTCTGCGAAGGGCCTATCTATTTACTTTTATGTTGAGTCATCACCCTCTTATTAAAAAGCACCAGCTGGAGAGCACCGCTGTCATTTGCATCCATTACTATTAATTTATATTGGGTATGACTATGATTGGATCTCTTTTACCATGAATTACAATGTTTAGTCAGTCCTTGATCTTTAAAGGTGCTATGCATTTATCTTTTTCGGTCTCAGAAAGGGCTAGCGAGATATCATCTTGTTATATCATATTGATTGTTTTGAGAAAGTGTTGTCATCCGAAATTTATTATTATTGCTCCCTAGTTGATTATGCCATTGACATGAGTAAACATGAGACCTAAATGTTATTGTGAATATGGTTAGTCATAATCTTTGCTGAAAACCTGAATGTTGGCTTTACATATTTACAACAACAAGAGCAAACAGAGTTTGTAAAAAAATTTCTTTATCACTTTCAGTTTGTCAACTGAATTGCTTGAGGACAAGCAAAGGTTTAAGCTTGGGGGAGTTGATACGTCTCCGTCGTATCTACTTTTCCAAACACTTTTGCCCTTGTTTTGGACTCTAACTTGCATGATTTGAATGGAACTAACCCGGACTGACGCTGTTTTCAGCAGAATTGCCATGGTGTTATTTATGTGCAGAAACAAAAGTTCTCGGAATGACCTGAAACTCCGCGGAACATATTTTTGGAAATATTAAAAATACTAGAAGAAGAATCCACGCCAGGGGGCCCACACCCTGTCCACTAGGGTGGGGGACATTTGATATGTTTTGATCCCAGTATCCACGTTCATCCGACAAATAAATACCAGGTGATATCCATCCAGATTTGTTTTATTAACGCATATCGTTTTTTGTCAAAAGACAATCACTTCGTTCTGTAATATTTTTACGCAGGATAATCATTCATGACAAAGGTGTTGTACGGCGGATATGGAGCGCACACCCGTATAAATCTACACTGACGTTCGTCCGTGTCATGTTGCTCGACGGATACACATGCAAGTCGTCGCCCCCGTTGCCTGGTTTACATCAACGCGTCGGCCGACTCGCCCGTCCGCACCGCCTTACAACACCACGGACGAATCGCCCGTCCGCCCTCGCGGCCGGTTCACGCGTCCACGCCGGTTTACGACGCGGAGAACAATTTGCCGTCCGCACCGGCGTAAAACGCTACGGCCGACTCATCCGTTTGCTCCTTCGGGTGACTCATCCATGGTTGATTTTAGCTTCACCATGGTGACCCTCAACTCCATGGTGGATAATTTCCGGCCTAACATATCAGGTGACATCTATCTAAGTCTATTTTTGACACATTGTTTTTGTCAAAAGAACAGTTACTTCGGACCGTATATTTTGATATGCAGGACAATTATTCGTTATAAAACATGGTTACGGAGCACGCGCTGGCAACGTACTGCCCGGTGTTCGTCCGTGTCACATTACACGGCGAATGAACGTGAGCAAGTCGCCATCCCTGTAGCTCGGTTTATATCAACATACCAGGCCACACCTGTCTGCGTAAGCTGATTATTGAATATGAGCAAGTCACTGCTTGGGAAGCCCGGTTTTTTCTTCCAACAAAATTGGAGGCAAATTATCATGTATTATCAGCCGCCGTCGACGCTGGATGGTTCAAATGGGCAGGCGCACAAGTCGCCGCCACAACAGTTTGGTTAACTTCAAACAACCAGTTGGAAGGGACCATTGGCCGAGTTGCTGACACGGCTCATACAGGATCATTTATAACCCGCCGCAATCACCTCAACCTTCTGTGGATTCACATCGCGCTATCATCACCAATGATATACACCTTATGCTATGGTCAATATGGAGAATCTCAAAGCCTACTCCTCGAGTTGTCTTGAGACTCGGGGGCTACAATGATATGACTCGGCAGCATTGGTCGGTTTCAATGCATTCAAGAACTCCGGGTCATTGGAGGGAAAAATAACCCGGTCCCGGAGGCTACCGCCATATTGGTGAAAAGTTTAAAGGCCGTCAGAAAATTTCCGGCTTAAAAAGAAGGATTCCGGTTTAAATCCGGCTCAAGAGACTTGACATCTCCCACAAAGCACTGAAGCTCTTAAATATCCGGTTTAAAATCCGGTTCAAGGGAAATTTATCTGCCACAAAGTTTTGAAGCTCTCAAATCCGGTTCAAGGTAAATTTGTTTATCACAAAGCTTTGAAACACTCAATATCCGGTTTTTCCGGTTCAAAAAGAATTTATCTCTCGCAAAAGTTCGAGTTTTCAGGAAAAATTAAAGGGACCAAAAAGAGTCTGTTACAAAGCACAACCCAAACATAGGTACCCTGCTTTAATGACCATTGGGAGCTGATCGTATTCGAATTTAGCTTAACCCTTTTGGTGTGACCCTGATCGTATTCGAATCAGAGTCGTTAAATATTCTCATGATCACTAGGGGGCTTCCTGTTCAAACATAGGTCGTATTCGAACCAAAGAGAACATAGCTGTCGGTACCCTCTTGATCGGCACACTGCCGAGCTCACTAGGGGGCTTCTTGATCGTATTCGAATCATAGCTCAACCCCTTTTGGGAACCGACGTGGATCATATTCGAATCAGCGTCGTTAAACAACTCTCAAGGTCATTTGGGGGCTTCCTGTTCAAACATAGTTCGTATTCGAACCAAAGAGAACATAGCTGTCGGTACCTTTTTGATCGGCAACGCCAAAGCCACTGGGAGTTATATGATCGTATTCGAATCTTAGCTTAACCCCTTTGGGACGGTTTTATGATCGTATTCGAATCAGAAGCCTCAAAATTTTTGAAGTATCTTTTAGCAAACAATTTTTGGATTTTATTTGAAGCTCTTTTGATCATATCTAAAGTGTATATGAGTCGTTGCTATTTAACCCGGTTTGACTTTGGATGATAAGTCGCTGTCATATGACAATCATAAACATTTGGAAGTCTTGATTTCTAAAGATTGGGTTATCACCCTTACTGCACAGGTCACATAAATTGGCAGTGAAAATTCAATATCACAGGTATAATATTATTATTATAGTTATGTTTCAAAGTTATGATTCATAACAGGCTTATCTGTGACTCCTTGTTACACATCAATGGTTATATGTGAGATATTATGACCCGCCCTGCGGTAAACCGCCAAGGGATCTTGTGATCTAATTATGGGCAGGATAAGACTACATTTGGGTGGTTACCCACCCTGGTTTTTGACGTTAAGTCGCCAGGGCATATGTTGTTTAAACTCTGCAGGATTTACAGAGCTATGACTTACATAAATGATTAAATTCAAGCCCATCATCAAAGATTGAAATTGGTGTCTCAAAAGGGTTATCAATTCTTGATTTTCTCAAAGGCTATAAGCCGCCGGGTTGTACAAATTCCGGCTTACAATGGAGGCGTATTAAATCGCCATCGGCCAAGAGCCGTCGGGTATTTGAACTCCGGATTGACTTATCAACAGATGAGGTATTCAAAGTCGCTTTGGCACAATGGCTATTATTTTATCAATGTATATGATTTATTCTACAATGGAAAAGAATAGTCCCGAGTCGCTGCAGGCTTACGACCTGGCACTTGGGGGCTACATTATTTAAATTGAGATCACATCAAATATCCAAGTCCCATGTCACTGCCAGCATGCACCATGGCACTTGGGGGCTAATGTAAAGACATTTTTTGCTCAACTTATTGAAGACCCGACTCATCACATTGTAATGAGCCGGCCCTTGGGGGCTACCAATTGCTCCTGTCGAAAATTCAAGGTACACAAGCCTTAATCCATTATATTAAAAGATCCACTGCTCAGTTGGTAGAGTACAAAGCTCTTAACCTTGTGGACGTGGGTTCAAGCCCCATGGTGGAGATTACATCATATGATGTTATTATCAATGAATCATATACAAAGTCCGAGCTCAGTAATATCTTACTAAGCCGGCCCTTGGGGGCTACACGTTGCTGCTCAAGTTTACATGGTTATATCTACAAAGTCCCTGCTCATTATTGCATAATGACCCGACCCTTGGGGGCTACACTAGTTGAAGTTTTTATGAGCATAAGGCAATTACAAGTCCCAGGTTGCTGTAAGCATGACAACCCGGCACTTGGGGGCTACAGGTGATATGCATATAAGGGAGAAAAAAATCTTCAAATTCTCAGTTTGGAGTAGACCAGATTAACCCGGTGTCTGCAACAATCATGACCCGGCATTATTTATTTATAACCCGGCAATTTTGGCAATCATAAATTGGCAAGATCTACATCTTTAAGCCAGTTGAATATCAGTTGAATATTTCAAGACCAATATTTTGGTCAAGTCAGAGCATTGAAGGCCGACTCAAATGGATTATTTCTTATAATATTTCTCTACAAGAGCCAATGTCAGCAAATTGGTTATGAAGCTGGCCTATTGACCCGGATTTTTTAGAAGAAGTGCCTGGATTTTTTGCATTGGCAAGGTTTGGACATATCTGTTAAAAGAGATTTGCTATAAGATCTTGAGTATGCATCCAGGAGGAAATGACAAGGACTTAAAGATGATCAGGTGCCGGTTTAGGAAAATATTTAACCCGGAGCACAACCTATCAAGTTTGTTCATGTGTTTATTTTACAGGATCAGTTTAACATGGATAAATCCAAATTAAACTGGGGGCTAATGTCGGGGATATACCCCGCGGTATGACCCGGCCGGGAGTATGACCCGGCCGGACTTGACGCTTCATCGTAACCCGCCGGAAGATTGGCAACTCATGAGCCTGGCGACTTAATGATGGCCCCGACGGCGGGTCAGACGGATGACAAGGGCCCAAGGCCCAGTAGGCCGGGACGTGTTATTATGGGCCGGCTTAAGACGGAAGACATGAGGAATATTTCCTTTACGAGGAAGCAAGACCCGTACTTGTATCCGACTTGTAATAGAGAATAAGTTAGTTCTAATCCTACTAGGACTCTACATGTAAAGCTGCCTCTCCAACTTATATAAGGAGGGGCAGGGCACCCCAAAGAGGGACAAGGAACAAGAAACAATCTTTAGGGCTAGACACAAAGAGCCGGCTTACCGGCGATTCACTCATGATCATAATGAGACCTAGCCTCAAACAGCATGTAGGGTTATTACCGGATGATGTTTCCCGGGGCCCGAAGCTGTCTAAACCCTTGTCTTGTGCGTTGATCCGCCCTGCATCTCTCGATTCCGCTCAACCCCTCTCAAGCTACTACATAGATGCGCTGGCCTCACGACTAAGTCCCCACCCTAGGACATCTGCCGTGACAATTCCACGACATCATTCGAATGTTTATTGTGAAGACTATATGTTGCAATTTCTATCCGTTGATTCAACTTGTCTATTTGTCTATCAAGATGCTAACGGATGTCACCCTCTTCAGGATGGCTCCGCCAACGCGTCAAAATCCGGAACGCAATGAGGGGAGTCAGGCGAACCCTCCGCCACCACCTCCGCCTCCGGAGGCATGGCAAGCTATCATGGCAGCCACCAACGCCAATGCTCAGATGATTTTGCAACTCTTGCAAGAACGCACCCAAGGGCAAGGCAACCAAGGAAATCAAGGCCAAGGCAACAATCAGCCTCACTTCGCTACCCTCAACCAGTTCCTCACAAATCAGCTGAAGTCTTTCAGCTACTGTGCCGAGGCCACAGACGCCGATGATTGGCTCGTGGACATCAACAAGCATTTTGAATGTAGCAATGTCAGGCCTGAGGACTTTGTCAAGTTCGCTTCTTTTCAACTCAAGGATCAAGCTGCCGAGTGGTATCAACAATACAAAGATTCTAGAGGAGGTCATGTGATTACCTGGGATGATTTCCGCCGGGACTTCAAAGCTCACCACATTCCTCAAAGTGTTGTTGAGAGCAAGCGTGAGGAGTTCCGCAATCTTAAGCAAGGCAGCATGTCCGTGTATCAATACAATACTCAGTTTCAGAAACTCGCTCACTTCGCTAAGCAAGACGTTCCTGATGAAAAGAGCATGATCTATCAATTCAGAGGTGGCCTCAGAGAAGATCTGCAATTACCTCTCGTGCTTTTTGAGCCGACCAAGTATGATGATTTCTACAATACGGCACTGAAGCAAGAGGCTGCTCAGCTCAAGTGTGAGGCTTCTAAGAAGAGAGTCAGGGACGCAGTTCAGTCTTCTTCTTCCTCACTAGTGGCTGCTAAGAAACAGAAGTTCTGGTTGCCTCCTCCTCCTCCGTTTCGTCAGCCTTTCCAGTAGAAGAACAAAGGTGGCCATGGATCTTCCCACCCACCCAACCCTGGCTATCAGAACAAGTCTCAGAATCAAGCTCCAAAGTCGAATGCTCCTTATCATCGTCCACTCTCAGAGGTGACTTGCAACAAGTGTCAGCAGAAAGGTCACTATGCTAACAAGTGCTTCAACCAAAGGCGCCTTCCGCCTCCTCCTCCTGTGAGATCTTCCAGCAATGCAGTGGTCAAGGATAATCCCAAGTCTGCCAAGGTGAACATGATGAATGCAGCTTAAGCGGAGGAATCTACTGATGTGATAATGGGTAATCTCTCAGTTAATGATATTCCTGCAAAAGTCTTATTTGATACTGGTGCTTCACTTTGTTTCATGTCAAGACCGTTTTTTGCCAAGCATGAATTCACTTGTTCACATTTGGGTAAACCCATGGATGTCGTTTCTCCGGGTAAACGTTTGAGTTCTAGTTTGGTGGTTCTGGATGTTTCCATCAAGATGGGGGACTATAAATTTCTGTCTAAGCCAATTGTCCTTGGTGACTCGGATATTGATCTAATTCTCAGGATGGACTGGCTTTCTAAGCACAAGGCTCAACTTGATTATGCCGCCAGGGAAATTAAATTGACACACTCTTCTGAGGATGTTATCATCTATGCCGCTCGTGATGAAACCATTCGGTTGTTTTCTCTCAATGAGAAGGGCGAGTTGGATGCTATTTCTCAAATTCCAGTCGTTTGTGAGTATCAAGATGTCTTTCCAGAAGAGCTTCCGGGTATGCCTCCTCACCGGCCAGTCGAGTTCGTTATCGATCTTGAGCCCGGCACGGAACCCATTTGCAAGCGTCCACACAAGCTTGGACCCAAGGAGCTAATAGAATTGAAGAAACAGCTCGATGAACAAGAGCGTCTGGGTCTGATCAGACCGAGTTCATCTCCATGGGGTTGTGGTGTCCTTTTTGTCCAGAAGAAGGATGGCACGGACCGACTTTGTGTTGACTACCGTCCATTGAACAAGAAAACAATCAAGAACAAGTATCCACTTCCCAACATCAATGAGCTATTCGAGCAACTTAAAGGTGCTAAAGTCTTCTCCAAGCTTGACCTTCGTATGGGTTATCATCAGATTCGCATTCGTGAAGAAGATATTCCCAAGACAGCATTCAGAACAAGCTTTGGTTCTTATGAATATACTGTCATGTCTTTCGGCCTTGTCAATGCTCCTCCAACATTCTCTCGAATGATGAACTTCATCTTCAACCCCTATACCAATGAATTCGTCCTGGTCTATCTCGATGATATCTTGGTCTTCTCCAAGAATAAGAAGGATCATGCCAAACATTTGCGATTGGTGCTCGACAAGCTCGGAGAGTATCAATTCTATACGAAGTTCTCCAAATGTGAGTTTTGGCTTGATGAAGTTCTTTACCTTGGTCATATCATCTCTGCCAAGGGCATCGCTGTTAATCCCGAGAAGGTGTCTGCAATTGTGAATTGGGAACCTCCTCAGAATGTCAAGCAGCTCCGCAGTTTCCTTGGTCTTGCAAGCTATTGCCGAAGATTCGTTGAGAATTTCTCTAAGATTGCAAAGCCTCTTTCCAACCTCCTCCAGAAGCATGTGAAGTATGTCTGGACTCCTGAGTGTGACGTTGCTTTCAACACTCTCAAAGAGAAACTCATCACAGCTCCTGTCTTAACTCCTCCTGACGAATCCAAGCCATTCGAAGTTTTCTGTGATGCTTCTCTTCAAGGTCTCGGTGCTGTGTTAATGCAAGAGAAGAAAGTTGTGGCCTATACCTCTCGTCAGTTGAAGCCCAACGAAAAGAACTACCCCACTCACGATCTTGAGTTGGCGGTAGTTGTCCATGCATTAATAACATGGAGACATCTCTTGTTGGGAAGAAAAGTGGACATATTCACCGATCACAAGAGTCTCAAGTACATCTTCACTCAGCCCAACCTCAACCTCAGGCAAACTCGATGGGTCGAGATGATTCAAGAGTACAATCCAAGTATTGAATATACTCCAGGCAAGGCCAATGTCATTGCAGATGCTTTGAGCACGAAGGCTTATTGCAACAGCTTAATTCTCAAGCCCTTCCAACCGGACCTTTGTGAAGCTTTCCGCAAGCTGAATCTCCAAGTTGTTCCTCCAGGCTTTGTTGCCAACCTCCGAGTCTCTCCTACTTTGGAAGATCAAATTCGTGAGGCACAACTCCTGGATACCATGGTGAAGAAGGTGAAACGTGGTATCGACAAGGGTCTTTCCAAATACAAGTGCTATCGCATTGATGACAGAGACACTTTATTCTTCGAGGACCGGATTGTGGTTCCTAAAGGTGATCTAAGGAAAGTCATTATGAACGAGGCACACAATTCTCTTCTTTCCATTCATCCTGGAAGTACGAAGATGTACCATGACCTCAAGCAGTTGTATTGGTGGACTCGAATGAATCGAGAAATTGCTCAATTCATGAATGAATGTGATGTCTGTCGAAGAGTGAAAGCAGAACACCAACGACCAGCTGGTCTCCTCCAACCTCTTTCTATTCCAGAATGGAAGTTTGATCATATCAAAATGGACTTCGTGACTGGATTTCCTAAGTCCAAGCGCGGAAATGATGCTATCTTCGTTGTCATCGACAAGCTTACTAAAGTGGCTCATTTCCTTCCAATCAAAGAATCTATCACAGCAGCTCAGTTGCAGAGCTATACACCTCCAGGATTGTCTCCTTGCACGGCATTCCACAATTGATATCTTCAGATCGTGGAAGCATCTTCACTTCTAAGTTCTGGGACTCCTTCCAGAAGGCCATGGGTACCAACATTCGCTTCAGCACAGCTTTCCATCCTCAAACTAGTGGCCAAGTCGAGCAAGTCAATCAAATCCTTGAAGATATGCTCAGGGCTTGTGTCATTTCCTTTTGCATGAAATGGGAAGATTGTCTTCCATATGCCGAGTTCTCCTACAACAACAGCTTCCAAGCGAGTTCGAGCAAGGCCCCATTCGAGATTCTATATGGCAGAAAGTGTCGTACTCCTCTCAATTGGTCAGAGACTGGTGAACGCCAACTTCTTGGCAATGACTTAATCACAGAGGCTGAAGAAATGTGTAAAGTCATCTGTGAAAATCTCAAAGCCGCGCAATCGCGCCAGAAGAGTTACTATGATAGCAAGCACTGTGACTTGGCTTTCGAGATCGGAGACCATGTCTACCTCCGCGTCTCTCCAATGAAAGGCACTCGTCGCTTCGGTATCAAAGGGAAGCTTGCCCCTAGATACGTGGGTCCTTTCAAGATCATTGGCAAAAGAGGCGACCTCGCCTATCAACTTGAGCTTCCCTCCAATTTCGCGAACGTGCACGATGTGTTCCACGTGTCACAGCTTCGCAATTGCTTCAAGACTCCTGAACGCACCATCAACTTCGAAGAGATTGATCTCCAAGAAGATCTGTCTTATCATGAGCACCCCATTGCTATTCTTGAAGAAACTGAGCGCAAGACTCGCAACAAGTCAATCAAATTCCTGAAAGTGAAGTGGTCGCACCATTCTGACCGAGAAGCCACCTGGGAACGCGAGGACCACCTCCGTTCCGAATATCAGGAGTTCTTTCAGTCCTAGATCTCGGGACGAGATCCTCTCGTAGTGGTGGAGTTTTGTAACACCCCGGATGTAACTTTCCATATTTGTAACTCCAACTCTTGCCATTTTCGGCTATGTGTTATGATATTCCCTTCGTGGTTGGGTTTTGTCTCTCGTTTTGCATTTTGTTCATGTCATGCATCTCATATCATGTCATCATGTGCATCTCATTTGCATACGTGTTCGTCTCATGCATCCGAGCATTTTCCCCGTTGTCCGTTTTGCAATCCGGCACTCCCACATACACCGGCGCACCCCCTCTTGTCTCTTTTCGTGAGCGGGTGTTAAACGTTCTCGGAATGGACCGAGGTTTGCCAAGTGGCCTTGGTACACCACCGGTAGACCACCTGTCAAGTTTCGTTCCATTTGGAGGTCGTTTGATGCTCCAACGGTTAACCGGGTAACCGCAAAGGCCTTTTTTTTGTTGCAGCCAAACCCCCCTCCAAACAGCCCAACAACCCACCTAAGTCACCTCCATGCTCTCGGTCGTTCGATCACGATCGTGTGGGCGAAAACCGCACTCCATTTGGCGTCTCCTAGCTCCCTCTAGCTATAAATAGGTGATCCCCCCCGAAATTTGTGCACAGATCAACCCTACCCCCGCTCCTCCGCGCCGCCGGACGTGTCCGCCCGGCGCCGGACACGACCACCGCCGCCCGCGTCCAATCCCGTGCCGCCACCTGTCTCCGCTGCCGCCCGCGGCCCGGCGAGCCCGAGGAGGGCCCGCCCGAGCCCGTATGCCGCCCGACCGCACCCGCGCCCCGCCGCCTCTTCGTCTCCGCCGCCGACCGCCTCTGCCGTTCGCCCGTGCCCGCGCCTCTCCGCCGTTCGCCCGTGCCCGCGCCTCTCCGCCGTTCGCCCGTGCCCGCGCCACCCGAGTCGCCGCCGCCCCATTGCCTGCGACCGTCGCCGTCGCGCCTCCCCGCGTTGCCGGATCCCGCGTCTTCCCCGGCCTCCCCGAGCTCCGGCCGCCGTCGCCCTCTCCTCCGGTCATCCTCGGTTCGCGCGAGGAACCCTAGATCTGGAGAGGTTGATCCCGAAAATCCTCCAAGTCCCGAATATTTTCACACTATGTTGCTATGTTCATCACATCATATCTCATTGCATACTGCTCCGTTTTGCATGCATGATATATCGAAATGTTCACCATGAGATGCTCTTCATTTTGTTCCATTGTGCCATGCTCGTTTGAGTCCATCTTGATGCCCAAATCTCTGGTGCAAGAGTGCTATATGATGTTTACTGCTGTTACTTATCAGAACTTGATGTTTTGTTATTTTTGTTGCATTTGATGGGTGCATCTTTTGGGCATGAGCTCTACAGGTGTTTTGATCTATGCCATGCCATCTTTACAGAGGTGTATGCCATGTATTTTTGTGATCTATGTGGTGACTAGCACAAGCATGCAAACTAGGCTTCGTGATGTTTCTGTTTTCAGGGACTTAGAATTTTGCAGTCTTTTACCTGCTGTTATTTTGATGCCATGTATCCATGTGTCTACAGTAAGATCCATGCTTCTTTTGAGTATGTTCAGTAAGGATGTTTTGTATATATAGTTGTGCTCTATTCATCCATGCCCCTGATTGCAATTATGGAGTACCATAGCATGTTTTAATCTTGCTCTACTTTTGCTATAAAATGTTTCTGGCAGAATGTTAACATGATATTCAATTTTGTCAAAGGTTGTTGTAGTTGATCCATACATGCTATGAACTTGCTCTTGCCATGGTTAGCTTCATAAAAATGCCATATTGCTGTAGGTATACTTGTTTTGTCATGCATTGCTTCGTGATGAGTGAATCGAGCTCACAAAGATGCCTTCATATTTCTGTTAATGCCATGCTCTGTTTTCTGCTAAGTCTGAAACCTGTTAACGAAACTTGCTATGTTTACATGGGTTCCATCATATCTTCTGTGCCCTTTTGGCTCATGGTCAGTAAGGGACTTTTTTTCTATGCATTTAGTAGATCCATGCCATGCCTTGGTTTGCTATATTAAGTACCTGGTGCTGTTTCAGCCATGTTCAGTATTTTCAGTCTGTGAAGCTGATATTTTTTGCACTTTTGCCATGCTTGTTTGAACCTGTTATGGTGTGATCTAGCCGTAGCTCCGTGTTCATCTTTTGTCAAGCATCTCCTGTAGATCACTGCCGTATGCTTTGTTGCTATGTTGGAGTGCTGTAGCATAGTTACTTGATGTATTCTAAGTGCTATCTTGCTGTTAATCGCAGAATCGTGTCATTCTTGTTTTGCTTGCCATTTGCAAACCGTGCATCCGTTTCCGGTGATCTTTATATCGATTTCGGCCGAAATCATCTCATCTTTCCAGTGGCATACTTGGTTTGCCAAGTTACTGCCTTGTTCATCCTTTTTCTTCCGGAGCACGCATATGCATCGGATATCACATCTCGCATATCATGCATGTATTGCATCATGTTGCTTGTGCATTTCCCGTGATTGATTGTGGTTCCATTGCTTGTGTTCTTGCTGTCGGTAGAGCCGGGAGACGAGTTCGTTAACGAGGAACCTGTTGAGTACGCTTACGAGGATCAAGCTTTCGACAACTCTGAGAACCTTGCAGGCAAGATGACCATACCCTCGAAATCACTTCTATCTTTGCTTTGCTAGTTGTTCGTTCTATTGCTATGCTGTGCTACCTACCACTTGCTATATCATGCCTCCCATATTTCCATGTCAAGCCTCTAACCATCCTTTCCTAGCAAACCGTTGTTTGGCTAAGTTACCGCTTTTGCTCAGCCCTTCTTATAGCGTTGTTAGTTGCAGGTGAAGTTGAAGTTGGTTCCATGTTGGAACATGGATATTTTGGAATATCAAAATATCTCTTATTTAATTAATGCATCTATATATTTGGTAAAGGGTGGAAGGCTCGGCCTTATGCCTGGTGTTTTGTTCCACTCTTGCCGCCCTAGTTTCCGTCATACCGGTATTATGTTCCTTGAGTTTGCGTTCCTTACGCGGTTGGGTGATTTATGGGACCCCCTTGACAGTTCGCCTTGAATAAAACTCCTCCAGCAAGGCCCAACCTTGGTTTTACCATTTGCCACCTAAGCCTTCTTCCCTCGGGTTTTCGCGAGCCCGAGGGTCATCTTTATTTTAAACCCCCGGGCCAGTGCTCCTCTGAGTGTTGGTCCAACCCGTCAGTCGCCGGTGGCCACCAGGGGCAACTCTGGGCTCGCCTATCGGAAGCTTGGACAATCTGGTGCGCCCTGAGAACGAGATATGTGCAGCTCCTATCGGGATTTGTCGGCACATTCGGGCGGCTTTGTGGTCTTGTTTTACCATTGTCGAAATGTCTTGTAAACCGGGATTCCGAGACTGATCGGGTATTCCCGGGAGAAGGTTTATCCTTCGTTGACCGTGAGAGCTTATTATGGGCTAAGTTGGGACACCCCTGCAGGGTATTATCTTTCGAAAGCCATGCCTGTGGTTATGAGGCAGATGGGAATTTGTTAATGTCCGGTGGTAGAGAACTTGACACTTGACTTAATTAAAATACATCAACCGTGTGTGTAGCCGTGATGGTCTCTTTTCGGCGGAGTCCGGGAAGTGAACACGGTTTGAGTTATGCATGAACGTAAGTAGTTTCAGGATCACTTCTTGATCATTTCTAGCTTCGCGACCGTTGCGTTGCTTCTCTTCTCGCTCTCATTTGCGTATGTTAGCCACCATATATGCTTAGTGCTTGCTGCAGCTCCACCTCATTACCCCATCCTTTCCTATAAGCTTAAATAGTCTTGATCTCGCGGGTGTGAGATTGTTGAGTCCTCGTGACTCACAGATTCTACCAAAACAGTTGCAGGTGCCGACGATACCAGTGCAGATGACGCAACCGAGCTCAAGTGGGAGTTTGACGAGGAACGTGGTCGTTACTATGTTTTGTTTCCTGATGATCAGTAGTGGAGCCCAATTGAGACGATCGGGGATCTAGCATTTGGGGTTATCTTATTTTCATTTGGTTTTGACCGTAGTCGGTCTATGTGTGGATTTTGAATGATGTATGAATTAATTAATCTATTGTGTGAAGTGGCGATTGTAAGCCAACTCTCGTTATCCCATTCTTGTTCATTACATGGGATTGTGTGAAGATAACCCTTCTTGCGACAATACCACAATGCGGTTATGCCTCTAAGTCGTGCCTCGACACGTGGGAGATATAGCCGCATCGTGGGTTTTACACCTAAGCATAAAAGATATGATAAAAGAGACTTTGTGGCTAGGAAACACGGTAAAGAAAGAGAACTGTGGGTTCAAAAACATATGCCTTTTCCACCCAAGTCAACTAAAAAGAAATATGATGAAGAATTTGAACGCTTTGCTGAAATGTTGAGGCCAGTCTTTTTGCGTACTCGCTTGACTGATATCTTGAAAATGCCTCCTTATGCAAAGTATATGAAAGATATCATCACAAATAAGAGAAAAATACCGGAAGCTGAAATCTCCACTATGCTTGCTAATTCTACTTTTAAAGATGGAGTACCTAAAAAACTTGGAGATCCAGGAATACCAACTATACCTTGCTCTATCAAAAGAAACTATGTGAAAACTGCTTTGTGTGATTTAGGAGCTGGTGTTAGTGTTATGTCTTTCTCTTTATATAAAAGACTTGACTTGAATAAACTCACACCTACTGAAATATCTTTGCAAATGGCTGACAAATCAACTGCCATACCTATCGGTATTTGTGAGGATGTGCCCGTTGTCGTTGCTAATGTTACTATTTTGACTGACTTTGTTATACTTGAGATGCCCGAGGACGACAACATGTCGATTATCCTTGGTAGAACCTTCTTGAATACTGCAGGGGCTGTTATTGATTGCAACAAAAGCAAGGTCACTTTTCATATTAATGGTAATGAGCATACGGTGCACTTTCCGAAGAAACAATTCCAAGTGAATGGTATTAATGTTATTGAAAAATCTCTGACAATCACTATTGGAAGTTTTCAAATACCTCTACCTACTGTCAAAAAGAAATATGAAATGCTTATTGTAGGGGACATCCATATCCCCATTGAGGTAACTTAGTGATTTACGAAAGTTCTCCGGTTTCATGCTAATCGAAAGTGGTTGTTAATAAGACCTGATCAACCTTATTAATGAATCATTTTTGAACGGTATGAAGTTGATGAATTTAGTAAGCACTACTTTCTGTCCCTACTTTTTATTATCTGTTTTTATTAGTTAAATAAAATAAATGCCATGTTTTGTCTGTTTTCTGAATTTTCCGTGCAATAAAAAAATGACCCAAAAATAAAAGTTCCCAGAATGCCCTGAAAACTTAATACGATTTTTTTCTGATTATTTCTGAACTTTTGGTGCAAATAATACTAGAGGGAGGTGCACCAGGCGCGCCCTGGTGGGTTGTGGTCCCCACGTGGGCCCCCTCACTTATCTCTTCACACCACATCATCACTTACCTCCAGAAAAAAAATCCCCATTGCTCTCTCTCCCGTGTTCTTGAGCTCAAACCCGCGGATTTCGATCTCTTTGCTCGAAGCTCCGTTTCTGAAACTGTTTCAGGGGATTGTTGCTTCAAAATTGTACGCGGACATGATGAACCTATTTGGAAGGAGTTCTTCGAGGAGACGATCCTCGGGGGCATCTTCTAGTGACAGTTTTGCTCGCCGGTCTCGGTCTCTACCTTTCAGATAAGTGTGAACAATATCAACTTCTCACTGAATCATTTGTCAAAGGATTTAATCATTTTCCACGTGAGTCTAGGGTGTCGTTCATGCTTTATGATAATCCATATACTATTCCATTACAGAATTTTGCTTATCATTGCAAACTTCCATTTTGGGGTTTGCTTGATGAGCCACCAAAGGCTGAGTACGAGTCTTTCTTGACTAGCCTTTGTTATGGTGAAAATAGGGGAGTGAGACAAGGAAGAATAGAGAGCATTCACTTTCCCACAATTCAGTATTTTGCTTTATTTAATGGGAAATGCATAGTAGGCAAGCAAGACTGTAGCATACTTTGTGCGCCAGACTTGAGCCTCTTTCACACCGCTCCCACTGGTGAAAGGAATTATAACCTTGGAGCGATTGTTGCACGTAGACTTCATCATAACGCCAAAAGTGACTGGTTCTATGGTGGAATTTATGCCACACGTCTAGCACGAGGGCTGGGTGTTTCACCTTTACCCTTTGATCCTATCCTACCCACTCGGTATTTAGATTTTGGTGCCTTAAAAGAGCATAAGATTCTCAAGGGAAGGGTTGATAACTTCACTTATAATTTGTTGTTTAACCAATCACATGTTGTGGACACATATTTGCCTGCTCCTGCTCTCTTTGGTTATAACAGCAAGGGAAGATATTTTGTTCTTGAGAGCGAGGCCCGAGCTCATAACGCAGCAGTGGTGGCGTCACGGCGTGCTGAGGCATCCGCACCGAGAGCCTCTGTGAGCTACCACGCCGACTACTACCCTCCAGGCTACTGATTGATTACCAACTTAGGCCAAAAGCCTAAGCTTGGGGGAGTACGTGTTTCTCACCGATATTATATTCATATTCACATATCATTCCATTTGTCGGTGTTCACACTTTTTCATTGTATCATCCATGCTTAGATTTATTTTCTTGTTTTCTTCTTGTGTGTTTGAAAAACTTTAGAAAAACAAAAAAATTGTTGTAGTAATTTACTTTCTATGCATGCTTAGTAGTAGTACTAAAAAGAAAATCCAAAAAGATTTCCTTGTTCTTCTTTTGCTTGTTGGGAGCTTTCCCGTGTAAATAGTTTTTCTCGTTATTGTTTTTCCCTTTTATTTGCTTGTTCAAGAAAACCAAAAACTCCAAAAATATTTCAGTGTGTTTCTCTGAATTTCCTTTTTTTATTCGAGTCTTACCGAGGAGAAGACCAGATGAAAATGTTGAGTGGCTCTCATATGAATAACTGTTGAACTAATGAAGAGCCCATTTTACCTTGTCTTGTCATGTTAGAATAAAATGTTTTGCAGATTCCAGCTTACTCCACGGCACTCTTGCACTATTATTATTTTCATATCATTCAGTAGTGCAAGTGAAAGGCAATAATGACGATATTCGATGAGCTGGTCGTGGCAAAGAGAAACTGGTATGAACTCGACTTGTTCTGTTTGTATAAATATGTTTAACCTAGTATCCAAGCTTCAGCTCATTATGATTAAACATGTTTGCAATGACAATTAGAGATTATAGTTTCTCATTCCATGCATAAGTAGCTAGGAGTGGATAATGATTTATCTTCGATATCAACATAACGTTAAAATGATTGTGATGTAGTATGATTATATGGTATCCTCCTCTGAATATTCGAGTGGCTTCACTTGGTACATGTTCATGCATGTAGTTGAATCAAAACCAACATAGCCTCTATAATATTTATGTTCATGGTGTCCATATCCTACTCATGCTAGTGTCCAATGTTACTTATGCATAATGCATGGTTATGATCGTTGTTCCTCTCTAGCTGGCCGCTTCACAATCTTAAATTGCTAGTCTTCGCCTGTACTAAGTGGGAATTCTGCTTGTACATCAAAAATCTTGAACCCAAAGTTATTCCAAATGAGTCCACCATACCTACCTATATACGGTATTACCCTGCCGTCCTAAGTAATTTGCATGTGCCACCTATAAAAACTTCTAAAAAGCTATCCTTTTTGTATGCCTGGATCGTTCATGGAACGACAGGAGGTGGTCGATATCTTCCGTGCTAAGCGGGTTATTCTCAGGTCGAGTGTTTATTCACTCGCCATCGCACGAGAAAATGGGCGGTAATAGGGATGCCCAGTCCCAAACTGCAAACATGAAAAAGAATTTATCTCTTGAATAATCAAACAAAAACTCTGAATCGGACAAAGCTGAGCATGACCTGATTGCTAAAGGGGTCCAACTAGCAACATTGCACTGGCTGGATCGGTCAAGGACTTGGTTCTTCAGGGTTTGGGGAACTTTGGACCCAGAATCAGGGAAGTGTGTTTGGACGAAAGCTCAACTTGCAATACCCGTCAAGAAGCTTGAGGAAGCAATCCAGGTAGCGCAGGAAGGGAGGTTCCATCCCGACAGAGAGATGGACGAGCTGACAGAGGCCCTTGGGAATCCTAAACACCCTGGACGAACACGAGGCACATCAGGCTCCATTCCGTGAGTGCATGGGTTTCCCGACATCACTGGTTATAGAAGCCGGGATAGAAAGAAGAAAGAGGAAGCAAGCGAAATGCAGAAGATGAATGAAAGATTAGCGAGACTAGAGGAACTTAAGAGCCAGCGACCTACCGGCCAACCATCTCAGCAGCACGAAGATCCTTCATTCCACACTGCCCCCGAAGCTACCCCACCATCTCACCGGAGAAGCAGTGTGGCTTCCACGGAGATCGTTCAGCCTGATATCACGGATCCTCACTACCCCGTGGATAGTATCACGGAGAATGAACATTGTGTGGTAATGGCGAAATGCCAAAACCTGACCTTGAAGGTGGCGCCGAGCTCTGTCTTACCTCCTCGAGCTGAGGGAACTTTTCATTGCCGTCCGATTCCACATGGCTTTGCTATTGTCTGGGTGGATGAAATAATGGAGGGATTTGAGGGGCTGGAGCTTCAGTACCTTACAGATGAAGGGGAGATTCATCTGGAAAATGTCTTAAGGAGTTGTCTATGGAGAAAGGAGAACATCAAGCTCCCAAACTGGACGCTGCCTCAGCCGGAGGAGGCCCGTCAGTAGACTCCTCACAGTCCAGCTCAGCCGTATCAGCTGCCTGAGTCGTCTCCGACGCGTGGGCTATATCCGTTGCCTCAGCCGTCTCCGGCGGAGGGGGCCCCTCAGCAGAGTCCTCTTCCGCCTCAACTGTCTCCGGCGCGTCAGCGATCTCCGCCTCCTCTGGCACGTCAGCGGACTCCGCCGCCTCAGCAACGGCGGAAGAGAGCTGCCGCCGCTCCCGCGCCTTGCAGTACAAAAGGTGGGAAGAAATTCAAAGGTGCTCCAAGCCTCAGGGCTTCTCCAAAGTTACCATATGAGAGAACTGACGAGGATAACAAGGACATCGTGGATGGCGAACTGCAGTTCCATTTTGAACGGAAACGTCCAGCTCCGAAGGAAATAATAGATTCGGTGAAAGCGAAGCGCACTCTGGATGCCCTTAAGAGACCACCACCACCTCCTCCGCAATCCAACTATGACAGTTGTGACATATGATGAAGCGTGGCGGTCGGGAAGTACTACCAGTGCTGCAAAACGAAGTGGGAAAACAATTCCCCAGCTCGGCGAACAGGAGAAGCAATCGTGCCCCCCGCTCAAGGTGTATATTGATATCGCTAATCATCTGGGGCTAGCACCCGGTACCACTCTTGGTGATTACGTGGGCGATGATGTACAGTTTGAAATTGCTGAGGTAGTAGCGCCCTTTAGATACGACCACGGGAAGCCTCTCGTCAAACCTGATCAGCTCCCGCATCTACCAACGATGATGCGAAGATTGCATAACTGGTACTTGGAAACCTCCAGCAAGGATGGGACCGACAAAATTTTGCTGCGAATTATAGATGAGCATGACTTCGTTAGAGTCGACCTGATGCTTGTTGACTTTGTGAAATTGTTTCAGTTATTCAATCAAGACGCCCTCGACAAACAACTCATGACTTGCTATTGTCCGTAAGTATTATTTCTGTAAGAGTAAAATGCACTGGCGGTCATTGAACTTGCATCGATAGCTCACTTTGATCATCGTACTTAAGAATACGGTCAATACGGTCACTATATACGACTGTTGGTGATTATACGGTCACTGCCTCACCGTATGGCTTTGTATTTTTTTCAAGTGACTGGTCAAACAATCCAAATGGTGCCTCATCAGCTCAGGTCCCACATGTCAGTGGGATATAAAGAAGTAAACAAAATAATCGACACAGGGACCTCTTGGTCCAACCCAGACGCGCTAGCAAATTGAGCGCGCGCGGAAACCTTTGTGATGCAAAATTGGATCAACCTCTTATTATTTACTGTATTTACTATTACTAGTACAAAGCACGGACAGCACACACCCAGCACGCATGCACGTGCGCCCACAACACACAGGTGCAAGAACGCGCGCGCACACACTCACACACCGACACACGCGATTACCCTCCTATGCATGCACATCACTTCTCGGTGTCTTGCTGATGGCGCAGCGGTCGACGGCCCCGGCGTCGACGCCGAGCGCGCGTGGTCGTGGGCTTACGTATCTCGCCTGTCGGGCGGCGGCTGCAGCCGAGCTGGTCGAAGGTGGCCGTCGACGAGAGCGGATGCATGGATGATGCTCGGTGCGTCAAGACTCGCCCGGCGTGTGTGCGCGTGTACTAGTGTGAGTATTGTGCTGGGTGTTCGTTGTATGCATGCCTGCTGACTGCTATGTGCTAGCGCGTGCGTGCGTACAATGTGTTCACGTCCTGTGTGCGTCGTGGGTAATTTATACGGAGTATTAAGTATCAACTAATTTTTTTACACAAAAAAGGTTGTGCGCTCAACCGGCTAGTTTACGTGATCGGCGGCGGCGAGCGAGAGATCCATGCTAACGTCCATAATTTTAGTTTAACCCACTCACATGCGGCGATTCACATAGGCAGAGAATACGATTTTTTTTAGCCCACTGACATACTGCCCCCGCACAGGCAGTGAGAGAACGCGAGTTGATGTGGCGCCACTTGGACTGTTTGACCGGTCAACCAGAAAAAATACAAAGCCATACGGTGGGGTAGTGACCGTATAATCACCAACAGTCGTATATAGTGACCGTATTCTTAAGTACAATGACCAAAGTGAGTTATCGACGCAAGTTCAATGACCGCTAGTGCATTTTACTCCTTCTGTAATTAAGTCCCTAGCTCAGCTCGTTCATTGCATGTATATATAATTATCCTTACTATATTATGCAGATTGAAAATCATGGAATGCAAAAGAGGACAAATCTATGACATTGGGTTCATTAGCCGAAATACCGTAAATGAATGGATGGTAGAAAACAGAGTTGAAGATACTGAGGAAAACTTGCTAAAAGCGTTCCTTCGACATCAAAACAAAAGGAAAATACTTTTTCCTTACAACTTCAAGTGAATGTTACTGTCTTGTGCATATTCGGTTTCGCTTACTTGCGGTTAAATTTTGTAATTGATGAGTTATGCGTGCGCAAGTTCCATTTTATTCTGCTATTCATTAATCTTGACGGGGAGTAGTAACTTCCTTATACTCGAGACGTAAAGATCCTAAGGTTTATGTGAACATGAGTGAAATGCTCCAGAAGTAAGTTCAATCATTATCGCACCATATCGGCAACTTTCGTTCATTTCCTGATATCAAGTAATCATTTTCTTTGTCGGGCAGGGTTTAGAAAAAGTTCACCGCTATGGTTCCGGGTCTGAAGAAGGAGTTGCGATTTACATACCCCAAAGTAAGTAGTACTAGCTAGTTCCGCGCATCTCTCATTTGTTCTAGTTTCATCAATATCATTATCATGCTTGATTATCAGTTTGATTGAACTCCATTCTCGTAAAGTGCTTGCGGCAGGAAGGCGGGAATAATTTATGTGGACACTACGTTTGCGAGTTCATGCGCCACTCGACCTCTGTGCGGGGCTCCTCTGACCAACAATTTGAAGTACGTAAACAATACTCACAATTTTATTTTATTATCATCAATTGTGTTGAGTTTCATTCATATATAGGTATTGTCCCCTTCTTTAAATTAGATGCGGCAGATGCGGGAAGAACTCCTAACACATGATCGCATACGAGCAATTCAAGAGGAATTGGCAGGATTCTTTCTTGACCACGTCATACATGACAAGGGAGAATACCATATGGAAATTCAAATGGATTTTCGGTAGATGATGTCAGGGATCGTAAGAAATGGTATATTGTATATATGCAGTAGCTTCGGATAGATATACGAAAACTTGTTGTTCGATCAAGCACGGAGAAAGAGAGGTCACTACTCTCTATATATGTTCATGACGATCTTGTGTAATGGTTTTCCTTCATTGCTATATGTAGTAGCTAGTGTCGAGTTGAATGGAAAACATTAAATAAAAATAAAACCTTAAATGTAAAAGAATTAAAGGGTAAACACAAAAATAAAAGGGGGAAACACAACATGAAAACCCCTATACCCTCCAAAACCCCTCAACTCCTCCTTAAAAAAAACAAAAAACAAAAACCCCAGCGCCTAGCAGCTGCCGGCGCGTGGCTGCCTTTTAGTCCCGGTTGGTGTTACCAACCGGGACTAAAGGTCCTCCTGCCTGGGCGCCCCACAGCGGCCACGTGGAGCTCCTTTAATCCCGGTTCGTAAGCCAACCGAGACTAAAAGAAATGGGCATTAGTCCCGATCGTTTTGTCCCGGTTGCAGAACCGGGACTGGAACCGAGACAGATGCCCTGTTTTCTACTAGTACAACACAGTCTAACTCTCCGAATTATGTTGTTGATCACAGTGGTGCCGGCCCTAGCCCATAGGCGTAGATTAAATCTCACACATCTGCTCTAACATATAATATATTCCCATTTTTATATGATACTACTTTATAAGGTCTTGGTGAATAATTAATAAAATGGCTGTATGGCTCGTCCTGATGCAGAGGCCGGGGGTCATCCTCCTTTTCACAAAAAGTATATATTTGGTATTGTAAATTTTCATATTTGTTTACATAAACTTGGTCCAAGTTTACAAGTTTGACTTTTATTTTTATAATATACAGTATATTTAGTTCCACTTTGACCATGCATTTGGCACAGAGTTGGGATCCATAGTATGCCCACCGAAATTGATATTTCATACGGAATTGCTAAGTGACATCTAGATATTTTTAAGGATGTCACATCTAAACTCTTAACCATTGGATCTATTTCACTTGAAATGTCGTGCAAAGTTGATCCGCGTCGCTGGTCGCGCATGTCGTTGTCGCTCGGGCGTTGCTTTTCCTGGGTCCAGCCTTTGTTGCACGGGCCGGCCTGTTTCTTTTCATTTTTGTCTTTCTGGTGTTGTAACAAATCGGAGAGGTGTCCTTTTTATGTTGCCCATATAATGTAGTACGATACTGGCCGGCGTGGCCGCTTTCATATCTCACTCTTTTTTGTCCCATTCTTTTTTTAGTACGTGAATCACTTTTTGAAGTGTGCGATCACTTATTAAAATTCAATTTTTTTTTCATTTTTTGTGAACATTAATTTACATTTATGATTTTTTAAATTCATGATCATTTAAAAAATATTTGAATATTTTTTAAATCAAATTTGTTAAATATCATGAATATTTTAACAATGTCTTATCTAAGTTGTGGTTTGTCCGATCTATTTTCTTGTAATCTTTGCGCAAACTTCATCCTGATTCATTTGTCGAGCGTATTCTGTGTCGTCGCTTTGTCTAGTTGTTGGCCGATTTTCGTTAGGTCTTTCTTGTTCGGCCGCTGTCTTGTTTTTTCCTCACAATTTTCTTGGGCATTTTTGTTGATAGTTATTGGCGTGTAGGCCCGTACGGGACACATGTGCAGCATGTTCGATTGCACAGGGCCCCCAAAATGCGCAGGGCCCCCAATTTGTTACGGCTACTATGTGCTGCTTGTAACCATGCAAAAAATAACTATGTAGTACTGCTTTTAATGACTATTAGCACATATGCCCGTGCGTTGCAACGGGAGGGATGTTTCTTTGAAGAAGCAATGGGAGAGATAATTGATGTGTCCATCAAAAATGATCTCCATAGCGATGCAATAGAGAGAGTAGTTGTGGTCTTCTCGCGGGTCATGTTTGTCCCGTGAGATCTTGATATTGGTGGGGTTAGTCGGTGTGGCGGCAACCATCCAACTCGTGCATTTTTTCCCTTGGGGTCCGCCTCTGTGTAGGGGTTGTGTCTGCCTCCTCATTTGGTAGCTATGCGGTGACCTTCGGGGCACAGTTGCTTCGACCATTCTCTCTTACGATGGCATAACCGGATGGATTACTAATTGTAGCGCATAAATCTCGTTTCAGTAGCATATTTAGCACATAACTAGACACCAATGTCCCTTCTCTATTAGGGTTTATTCTCTTTGATTATTTTAGTGCTCGCGTGCCCATAATTTTTTATTCAAGCCAAACCAGCATATTCTCTTTTATTGGCCCAAGAAAAAAAATTGCTCCCTCAAACGACCCAGTAGGGGAGTGCAGCTGAGGCATAATACAGCCTATGCGACGGAGTAATTTTTTTCTTGGGCCAACTGCATGGGGGCTACTATATGATGCTAGTTGCGTAAAATAGCGCATGGGACGCACACTGGTAGGTGCCAAGACGACCTGTGTTAGTAAGTCACGAAAAAAATGATGAGTTGAGGGATCAAAATAATGCCCTCAAAGACCCAACTACGTGCTGGTAGCCACTCAAAGAAACGACTGCTACCAACCAATGGCCAGCTCAAACCTTTAAGATCATACTCCAAGGTCAGATTGGAAACAAATTTTTTCTAACTGTTTAAAAAATATAAATTGTTGAACATTCCTGGAAACATGAATAATCTTGAAATTCCCAAACATTTTTTGAAATTCTTTACATTTTCATAAATACACAACAAAATATGAAACGCTCAAAATTCACAATTTTATTAGAAAACATAAACCTTTTATAATAACATGAACATGTTTTGAATTTGTGATTTTTTTTTAAAATGAAACATATTTTGTACATTCAGAACAATTTTTTAAAATATGTTTCTTGACGTTATTTTGAATTTGCGAACATTTCCCTAAAACAAGAATATTTTTCGTATTTGGAACATTTTTTAAATACATTTTTTTGGAAAATCTCGAACAACTTTAGAAAACACAAAGAAAAATGGAACATTATTTTTAAAGTCTAAACCAATTTTTGAATGATAACAAAGATTTAATGTTCTTAACAACTTTGAGAGCTGTATATATTTTAAATTCCCGAACATTTAAAAAAACATTTTGTTGATATTATGAACTTTTATGAAAATTTTGAATTTGCATAAAAATGGGAGAAATAAAAATGAACTTGAAAAAAATACAAAAGAATAGGAAAGAAAAATAAACAAAAAATAAAAAGGAAAAATAGAAACATAACACAGAACAAAAAAAACAAAACTGTTCAGCCCAGCTCGGACGGCCTGTGCGAATTTGCAACTATTTTGAAATGGGAACAAATATTTAATGTTCTGAACATTTTTCAAAATGGAATAAATTTCATAATTCGGAACATTTAAAAAAATTATGATATTATGAACTCTTTTGAAAATTTTGAATTCATGAAAAAAGGGAAAAGCTTGAAAGGAAAAAAGACCAAAGAAGAAGAGAAAGAAATGAAAAATAAAAAAAAGAAACATAACACAAAAATAAAAATGGAATAAATTTAATAATTCTGAACATGTTTTTGAAAATTCGATTTTTTATGATATTATGAACTTTTTTCAAAATTTTGTATTTACAAAAAAAAGAAAAAAAATTGAAAGGAAAAAAGACCAAAGAAGAAGAGAAAGAAACGAAAAAGAAAAATAGAAACATAACATAAAAGATAAAAAAGCAAACGGGCCAGCCCAGCTTGGCCCCCCTGTGTGAAGTTGCGTCTATCTAACGCTTGAGGCGATAAATAGGGTTTTCCCACCTACATGGACACGAAAATAACTGGGCTGGCTTTCCTATGCCACACTTCGAGCGGCCCATGTACATAATCTGGCATTTTCCTTTTCTAATAGACGAACGGACAAAACTTTAGTACCACCTCGAATAAAAAAAAATCGATGGTGAACGGATGAAAAAATCGAAGAAACGCACCTTGCTTTATTAGTAGGTATAGGTATAGATATAGATATAGAATCAATGCATTTGACTGGTTGGGAACTTGCACCGTAATTACTCCTAGGACTCCATATCACGCACGCCTCTCCATATCGCCTTTTCTTTCTCTGTGCTCTCTGTAACTTCCAATGAGCCGTACAAAATCATACCTCCGTCGCGGCTCTGTTGGATTAATTCCGTCACAGCTTCTCCATTGGAATGTATAGGTACGCTACACCCTCAGTCCACCTTCTACTTATTCGGTGGTTTCTTCTCGACGCTTTGAGCATGTGACCTGGATGCACCAATTGGAGTCGGAGTCCAGACCGAGGTACCTGCCCGACGATACCTTGAACCAGACTACCAAACGCGTTGCCGCCGGCCGCACATGGTCTGCTTTCCAAATAAACCAAAGTTCATTTCATCCATTTTTGTTTCCTTTTTTGCGGGCTATCCCTTTTTGTTTCCATGTTCATTGATTTTGAGATAGTTCACCACTCATGCCAAACGGTCTTTTGTTTATATGTTCTACTTTTAATACATCATAATTTTATAGCGAACTAAGAACTCAATCTCAAAAAGCTACCATCGTGATAAGTTTTTTTTTGGCAAAAGTACCAAATGGCATTTTGAAGAACATTGCGTACGAAGAATATCAAAAGAATGCTAGAAGGATGACAAGTTTTTTTTTTCTTTTATTTGCGAGAATAAAGATGGCATGTTTTGTGCTAAACAATGTACTGATTCCGAGTTTTGAAAATAGCTTTCTTGTAAGATGTACTTAAACTACGGACTCCGTTCAACTACGCAGCAACAAGACACATACATGAACTTTGCTTTGGTACACCCCCTATTATACTATTTTAGTTTTGGGAATCATCTTTTATATGAATCATTTTATGCTAAAATAGTGTTTTCCTAATTGCCGATGATTTTATCAAGGGCCTAATTTTTGATTTGGCACAGGGTCCCATTTTCTCGGGTACGGCCCTGTTGGCGTGCTTTGTAGAAGCCAATGTGACAGGGTGCTCTGCTCGTTGCCTCTTTGGTCACCTCCATCCTACCGCTGTTTTGCCTCTCCTCATTTATCCTCTCTTCATTTTTGATATGTCTTCCATTATAGCCTACACCTTTTTTATGCGATGTTTTTTTGCCCCAATTTCAACTTCACTAATAACTTGCAATCGGGATCAAGTCCACTATTATCAGCTGGATATGATGTTTTTGTCCCTAATTGCAAGCCTACCCTTGACTCGCAACTAGGCTCGATATTACTTTTGCATCACAACTAGGTCCAGCTCTTTATTTTTGCATTAGTTGCAGGTCTGCCCTTACCTTGAAACTGGACCTGACTTTTTTGTCTCACTTGCAAGTCCACCTTTTTTGCATTAGTTGCAAGTCACACCCTCAATTTGAAACTATGCTTATTTTTTGTCTCAGCAGCAAGTCCGCCATCGACTCGCGACTAGGGCTGTCTTTTTTTTGCCAATTTGCAAGTCAACCATCGACTTGCAACTAGGCATTCCCCTTTTTTTATTCTGCAAGATAACCATCGACTCATAACTAGGCTCTTGCTCTTTTTCCAATGCAGTTGTAAATCAACCAACGACTCGCAACTGGACCTACCCTTTTTTTCGTCCGAGTTCCAAGTCCATCATTGACATGCAACTAGACACTTGGTCTTTTTTCCCTAGTTTCAAGTACACACTTGACTCGCAATTTTGCCCGATGTTTTTTTACCCAATTACAGGCCACCATCGACTCACAACTCAACTCGACCCCTTTTTACCCCAGTTGCAAATCCAAAATCGACTCGCAACTGGGTTAGCCTTTTTTTGTCTAGATGTAAATCCACCATTGACATTTCAACTGAGCTCTTTGATCCTTATTTTTTCCCAATTTACATGTCCACCTTTTGACTCACAACCGGGCCCAACTTATTTTTCCACCTTAGTTGCAAGTCCACCATCGATTCACAAATAGGGATTACCTTTTCCCGGTTGCAAGCCAACCATTGATTAGAACTGGCACTAGCACTTTTTTGTCCCAGTTGCATGTCAATCATCGACATGCAACTTGGGCCATAAAGGTTTTTTTTTTGCAACTCCATCCTTTTTTGGTCATCATAGCTGCAAGTCCACCCTCGACATGCATCTGGGACCATAGTTGTTCTCCTCCCACTTGTGAGTCCACCCTCAACTCACAACTAGGGCGGCATACTTTTCTTATCGTCCCCGTTTTAACTCCACCGTCGACTTAAATGTCGGCGATTTGCATCTCCACATTTAAAAATGTTCATGGTTTTTTTATTTTCCATCTTTTTTATAAAATTTCATTAACATTTTGTTAAGATTATGAAAGAAAATTGCATCATGTTTTTTTAATCATATTCATGTTTTTTAAAGTCGTGATCTTTTTCCAAATTCATGGACATTTTTTAATTTTCCCGAACATTATTTTGTATTTGCTAACTTGTTTGAATCCGTGAACATTCTTTCAAATTTCCTAATTCATTTATTAAACGTTCGTCGTGTATTTATAAAATTTTGATCATGTGTTTTAGTAAAAAAATTCATCTCATTCTAAAAAATGTTCATCATAAATTTTAAAATGGTTATGTGTGTTTCATCAAGTAGTTGCCCTGTATTCAACAATGTTTTAAAAATGTTCAGTAGGCCATTTTTAATCGTGTATTGCAAAAATATGTCAACACTTTTTAAAAATATGTGAACACTTTTTAAGATTGCATGAATACATAAATGAAGGAAAACCAGAAGAAAGACAAAAAAGAAATAGAAAAATAAAAAATCATAAAGGGAAAATTAAAATAAAAAACACACAAATTGTAGTACTTCTAGTGCGTACGCTAGGCTACATGAGGTAGCGCGCGCTACATGAGGTAGCGATGAAAGTAGTACCAGCTAGCAGCGAGCATGGGGAGGCACGCTAGGCCTGGCCCATGCATGCGCGGTGACCTTCTTTTAGTATTTGCCTGGACAAGAAAAGGAAAAACAACAAACAAACAAAAAAGGCCACAAAGATATCAATTTAGATATGACATAGTTATGTCACATCTTGATGATGCCTAGACATATGGTATGTCTCCAACATGGCAAGAACAAGCCGATGATGTGGCAGTGGATAAGCTAGAGGTCCGACATCTCATGGTGTAGAGCTAGGTTCAGAGTTAGTGCAGACTAGAAATTGATGGTCTACAACACCGCCAAATGCATGCTCTAGTTGACCACTTAATTGGATGCTAAATCTGGTTCAAATTGGCAACAAAGTGCAGTTCATCCTGTCACTGTGACGAAGGTATATGGTTGAATGTTGAAATTTGCCTAGACAAAGATATACACAAGATCATCCACACCTAATTAGAATCAAGTTATAACCAACCAATCTACTATATCACTAAGCTTCCTAGGAGTAAAAGGCCTCACAATCAATTTGACGTGCCCAATTGGAATTCGGTCACCCGATTTTGATCAAGTCAACAATTTCTCAATTCTCTTTTTTTTTAGTGTTGGCAGTAGAGCTGCCAAATTCATTGATCAGAAGAAGTGTTACAAGAACCCTCCGAGAAGGAAAGCACAACAAGGGCTAGTGCAAAAAGAAAAGAAAGCAAAATGCCGGTACCACCACAAACCCAAGCTCCACCAAACAAGCCATGCACTAAAGGAAACCATCATTGGGTCTCCAAGGTAACGCCTCCAAGGAGGGAGTGATGTCGAGGACAACGCCGTTACCCGATCTGGCATAGCCAAATCGAAGGTTTTCACCCGGAGAACACAAGCTATGAGGTACAAAGAGCAAACGAGCTCCACGACGGTACCTCCAAGGAGGAAGATAACATCCGTAGATGCCGTTACCGTCGGCACTGACCAAATTAATGCAGGATTTTCATCCGAAGCCGAGTCTTCCACCAACTGGATCCGAGGCCTACCAGCATCACATGGCAGAAACTAGGCCATGCACACACTACCAGGAACGGACATGCCACCGCCGCACGCAGAAACTCGGCGAACACAAGCCAACCTAGCTGGGCCGCCCCACTGCACGTAGCCCTGGGTGAGCCAAACCAGATCCGGCCATCCCCTGCCTCCGTGCGCAGAAACTGAGCGAGGATCCGCACCGTAGCGCACAAGAGAGCCGAGTTAGAACTGGAGCTGGCCGGCTTGCACTGCCGTGCGCCGAAACTGAGCAAACACCACGCCAAACTGACCGCCTCACACCGCCGCGTGCAAGGACAGGGCTAACTGAGCTGGATCTGGTCTGCCTGGAAACCTACTCTGCACAGCCGCTACTCCAAGAGCAGGCCGTGAACACGCTTAGAAAGGGGGGGGGGGGCGACCAGCATTCGCCTACCCCATAGAACAGCCACCACCAGCGCGACATCGGGCAGCGAGATCCGGCGACGGAGACATCAGATCGAGCACGGCCGCGCGCGCCGCACCCGGCGGTGCTTGCTGACGGCGGCGAGTGGACGGGGGGGAGGAGGGGAGGGGGATCTAGGGGGGCTGGTGCAGCGGCTAGGGTTTTGCCCCAGTCGCCCGCGGGGTGGGGCGACACGAGAGACACAGGACTCAAATATCTGAATTCTTTCTCAAAGCTCTCATTCAATTCTTGTATACTATGCTTCCTACTCTCTTCTTCAATGAACGATTGTACTTTCAACTTTGTTGAAAAGTCAAACTTTTTTTATGTTTGACCGTATTTATATAATAATACACCAACATTTATGCCATCAAATTAGTAGCATTGGATTCATGATAACATATATTTTCATCATTTACCTATTTAGTTTCATAAACATTGATATATTTTTGCATAAACTTGGTCAAACTTTGTGATAGTTTGATTCTGCAACAAAGTTGGAAGTACACTCTTTCAAGAACGGAGGGAATAATTTTAAGTCCTCACAATTAGTTGAGGTCTTCAGTTTAAAACTTGGTCACCTGATTTGACCAGGTCAATATTCCTAAAGGAGCTGGCCCACTTAATTATTTTAATTCACCATATTCCCTAATTTTGAAGCTCTTTTATTCGATTGAGATATTTAATTTTGAATTTGGTTTATGATTTTGATCGGGCCAACGGTTTTTCAAATCAATCAACACCAACCAGATAGAAAAACATATCAACTCGGTGCACCCTCTTACCACCTAGAAAAAAGAAACGCCACCATGTAGTAATACTATAGCACCAATACAGTATATGTAACCACCGACGTAGAAATTTACCCACAAAAGTACCAGTTGATTAACGCATAACACAGAATCACACCATGAAAAGGCCCACCAAATAACCGCATTATAAATAAATATAAAACACACTCCATCGTCTCCCTCATCCGTCAAACTAAATATTCCATCAGTTCCAAAATACAAGGGGTATTAGTTCTTTGGAAACTCAAATTTCTTTCACTTTGACCAAGTTTAGAGCCAAAAATATCGACATCCACAATATTAAACCAAAAAATTATGGAAACTCATTTCATGATGAATCTAATAAAACAAATTTGATATTACGAATTTTGATATATTTATTTTTAATTTTGATCACACTTAAAGAGGTTGGACTTTTTAAAAAAGTAATACACCTTATATTTTAAAACAAAGCGAGTTTTTTTGTAAGAATCTCAACAACACCAACGGCACAGCAAAGCACGCCCAACCCTTCTAGTCATTCATCAATGTTCCTATGCAAAACATCTCATTGTGTTTAATTTAGAGAACTACCGACTTGTCAGCATATATAAGTATTCGGCAAAAAACCTGTATCACTATTTAGAGAAAAACCAACCGACTACTAGAAGCTTGCAATGACGGAGTTAAATTTAGGAGTCATGGGTACAGGTTCCAGCTTTTCTCGACTCGCCTAATTAACTATGGTTCACTAATGTTACCTTGCATGTTCAAGCTTTGGTTTACTTGTCTAATTAGCTATGATTCAGTAGGTGAGAAGCCCCCGCGACGCCCCCCGCTCGGGCGACTCGGGTGGCTCTCCAACCCTAGCCGCCACCGGGGCCTAGCCCATCTTCCTCCCCTCCTCCCGCTGCCGCCGGATGACGCCGCCGGCTTGCGCCCGGAGGCCGACGGCGGTGGTGGGGGCTCTTCCTCCCTCCCGCGTCTCAGGGGTGGCGGGGCCCCAACATGCGTGGAGGTGCGGCCGATCTAGAATCGACGGCGTTGGCTTCGACGGCGGCGGCGGTCGGCCCTGCCTCGGGCCACGGGCGGCGGCGCGATGCGGTCTTCGGCAGCATGTCATCTGGCTTTAGATCGGCGGCGGCGTCAAGGGCCTGGTGGATTGCTTGGCAGCACCCATGGCAGATCTGTTCTGGCCGGTGTAGCCAGTAGTGGTGGTCATCTTCTTCGTCGGCGGTGGCCGGCCAGAAGCTTGGTGATCGGATCTCGAGATCCATCATCTAGTCCCGGCTGCGAGTCGGGGAGACATGGTTGCCGGTGAAAACCGAGCCGACGGCTGGCGATGGCGGCGTTCTACGCCGTTACCTTGATGAAGGCATCGTCGTGTAACTACTGTCGACCCACTCGTGCTGCTCCGGGGGAAACTCTAGGATCTGGTGTTCCAGATCGGACGATTGCGGCACTGCGGTGTCGTTTCTCTCTTCGGAGCATCGTTTGTGGAGCAGCGCTGGAAGTCAGAGTCAGGAGGTGGAGCGGCTTCGTCTTGCACGGAGCTTCGGTGGAGATGTCAAGTCATGCCTGACCGACAGGTGCTACGCTTTGTCATGCCTGGTCGGCAGGTGCTACGCACGACAGATCTTCCAAGGACTTCAAGCTGTGTCGGCTGGTGGTACTTGGCAGCATGGCGCTGAGGTGTATCAGTGGCGACCGCGACGTGCTCAGCTATTTGCGCGCAGGGAGGAGGTGCTGTTGGGCGCCGTGGTGGCGTCGACGATAGCTAGACCGAGCAAGGTTGATGCATCAGTATAGTTCTGAAGATGGAGCGGTGGCAGTTGACGGGGACGGCCTCTGAGAGCACGCCGGACCAGTGTGTGCCCCAGACCCGGCAAGTGGCTAGGTTGGGGTCTCAAGTCTTAGATGTTAGGCTTGGCTGCGATGTCTGTTTGGTATTAGGCCTAGGCTATCTGCGCCCCTTCATCAACTGGATAGGTGTAGCGACAGTTTGTTGCTTAGACGGCGGCTTTAGTCTTATTGTTGTATGACTTTGTAAGGTCTTGTGAGAATAATTAATAAAGTGGCCATATGCACCGCCCAGATGCAGAGGTCGGAGGTCATCCTTTTTTTCTAAGAAAAAAGCTATGATTCATAATATATCATGTTGCAAGTACTTCCTTCATACCACAATATAAAATGTTTTTGCAAGCTATTTTAGCTTGTAAAAACGTTTTATATTGTGGGACGGAGTGAGTAGTTGTTAGCATGCCCATGAAGCAACCGAGACACATAACGGTATATAATACAAATTAAGAACAACATATTGCAGACTTTAATAACTCCTCATCTCTAGCTATGCACTCCATCTCAATCCCAATCTCGTACATCTGTGTGTTGCGTGTTTTGAAACAAAAATAACAAAAAAGTTATCCAGAGATGTCAAACAATGTTCTTTCTAGAATAGGAAATCAAGCAATTTTCACTGATGCGCTGACGTGACGTCCTACCTACCCTAACACAAGAAGGCGGAGCACGAGGAGGTGTGTCCGTAAGTACCATGCTTCTGCCAGGAGAAAAGGTGTTGCTTCTCGGACATGACAATGCATTTTTTCAACAAAGAAAATATATTAATATCGTGAAGGTATCAATTACACCTAGACTCTGCATTAACAAGATGTTCAAAGATAATTATGATGCACACAACCAAGAAAAAAAAAGATAAAAACAAAGACCCCGTAGCGGTGATGAAGCACTCGCAACACCAGCACTCTAATCACCACCAAAGACAACACCCGGACCGTAAAAGAGATTCTTCAAAAATGACGCCTCCATGAAGAAAACAAAGCACAAGCGTTTTCGTTGCCCCGATCGAAGATGTTGAGTTTTCACCCTGAACAAAGTTCGAGTTCCCTAAACAATGCCTTTAGCAAGGCCACACCTTGGGTTTTCACTCTGAAATTCGTGACTCGGTACTGAAGGAGCATCATAAAAAATATTGTCCACATGTGCTGCCACCCCCTCTTTTCAAGGCCGCTGCTGCAAGTGACCAAAACTCGACACACATGAAAGACATGTGCCACCATTGTTCATCGCTGCCAAGACACCTGTCCAACTTTGAGTGGAAGACACCTGTTCGGTTGCATACATGGCCAATTCCCGATTAAATATATGGGAATACCGATTCATTATCGGCATCTCACCATTGCGGAGTGGAAGCATGTAGAGGAGCAGCCAGAGATTTGAGCAGTTGGAAAGGCAAATTGCTCTCAGTTGGAGGACAGCTGGTTTTGATTAACTCTGTCCTCACAAATATGGTTCTTTATATGCTCTCTTTCTTCCAACTCCCAAAAGGGGTCCTGCAAAGACTAGACTATTTTAGATCCAGATTCTTTTGGCAAGGAGATGGTGAAAAGAAAAAATACAGGTTGGCCAAATGGAGTGTGGTTTGTAGGCCAAAAGACCAAGGTGGCCTTGGAATTCATGACCTGGAAGTCAAGAATGAGGTCCTACTTAGTAAGTGGTTGTTTAAACTTCTTACTCAGGATGGTGTTTAGCAAACTATGCTGCACAACAAGTATCTAGGTCAAAAGGCGGTGTCTCAGGCATATTGGAAACCTGGTGACTCGCACTTTTGGGCTAGCCTAATGGTAGCAAAGAAACATCTCTTTCGCTTTGGGTCTTTTGCGATAAAGGATGGGTCGGAGATTCGTTTTTGGGAAGACATCTGGCTAGGCAATGCCAGTCTCCGAGAACAATATCCAGCCTTGTACAACATCGCTCGGGATAAGAATAAAACTATTGCGCAGGTGCTCAGTTCATTCCCACCCAATATTTCGTTTAGGCGGGATTTGATTGGCCCCCGTCTTACGTCATGGCATAATCTTTTATCCCGTCTAGATTTGATCAATTTGACACAAGGTCGGGATGTGTTTCGCTGGAACCTTACTGCATCGGGGTCTTTCACAGTAGACTCTATGTACCGTGCGCTCACGCATTCTGAGGTACCAGTGAGTAATAACAAAAAAATCTGGAAGTCAAAGATTCCACTAAAAGTTAAAATCTTCATGTGGTATCTTCGTAGGGGAGTTGTTCTAACCAAAGACAACCTCGCACGGGCAATTGGCCAGGGACTAAGAAGTGTTGTTTTTGCACTCATGAAGAGACAATCAAACACCTCTTTTTCCAATGCAAGTTTGCACGTTCTACGTGGCCAGTCATCCAAACAGAGTTAAATTTGTATCCGCCCACAAGTGTCACCAATATTTTTGGTCATTGGTTGGATGGTATTCCAAATAGGTTGAAAACGCTAATAAGGGTGGGAGGGTATGCCTTACTATGGCCGCTTTGGCTATGTAGAAATGATTTGGTTTTCAATAACAAAAATGCTTCTCCTTTGCAGGTTATTTTCCATTATACGCACTCGCTTCATACGTGGTCTACGCTACAACGAGTGGAGTACCAACTGCTGGTGTGTACACGGTTGGAGCAGGTGGCTACGGAGGTTTTTACCCAACATGGGTGGTAGCATAATCTCCGGATTGGTCCACCACCCCTTTCGACATAGGCATAGTGTCGGTCTATATGACTCTACTGTCGCCCATTTGTCGTTTTTTTTCTTTCTTTTTGTCAGACTTTAGGTGATTGATTGTGTGCATCTTAGTTATGTAGAGGCCGGGTGTTACTCATAATACTTTGTATCCTCTTGATGCTACTTTTTGAGATAATAAAAGCGCCCTTTATCGAAAAAAAGAAAAAGACACCTGTCCAGCATGACAAAACTTTCGATCGTAGTTACCATGACTTTCACCACCTCTGTCACTGCCATGGAAATCTATATTTAGATATGTCCTGTGGCGCCGTCAAGAAAGCAAAGCTTCACGCCACTCCCTCATGAAGCCTCACTGGCCGACTATAAGGGAACGGACGACCAAATCAATTCCAATCTAGATATCTAATTGCGCCATGCGCCAGTCGGCGGAATCACCGAAAGGAAGACCAAAAATCTTCGGCGTCTCGATCGAGGAGGCTCGCATGAAGCTTATCGATGGCATATCACGCTCGAAAAACAGTAGGGCCAAACCACCATTATTCAGGCCGATCCCACAGCCCCCACGCCACCGGCCCGCAGCAGAGGAGAAGACGAACAACGCTGACCCGCTGGTCTTCTGGCATAGAAGGGGCACACGGTCGAACCCGATCCAGGAAGCTTCGATCGATGGGTCCAGATCTGACCCCAACATGGTAATGCATAAGAAAAAATAGTGTGACTGTTTTTAAGCTACCATGCAATTGTAGGCAGTTGTCACCCAGATTTGTGGTCCTGTTATCCAAATCCTCCAGCCTTTTTTTATTTATTTTAACCTTTTTGAAGACAATTTTCATTTTTCCCTTTTTTGAGAATGTTTTTCATTTTTCCTTTTTAGACAATTTTCATTTTTACCTTTTTTTAGTAAATATTTTTTTTTCATTTTTTACCTTGTCGTTGTATTTGTTGTTGTTCGTTAAAGCCTTTTCCCACCAATTTGTCCTGGGCCTTTGTAGTTATTGTTGTTGTCCGTTATCTGCTAAGAAGGATTTGGATTTGCTTTTGTCCCACCATTTGAGCTCGCCCTTTAGTTGTCTTATTATTATACCCCTCAAAGAAAAAAAGTTGTCTTATAATCATGTGTTTATCTATATCAATATAAAAAAAACCCAAAGGGGTAGATCCAATTAATCTCGGTCATCAAATCATGTCAATCCAACGACATACACTGCTTCAATGTCGAGCGCTCAACTAGCGTGTAGTTAATTTCATGCCAAATATAATGCTAATCACATAATAACACGCAAATAATAGCATACCTAATATCCGCGTGCAAATAATATATTGTATGCCAAATATACCTCCAAATTAACATGTATTGCATGTACACATTGACTAATCACAAAAATTAACATACAAATAATAGCATACCTAATATCTGCGTGCAAATAATATATTGTCTAAATATTAACGTGCGTTGCACGTGCGTATTTACTAGTATTATACAGGTGGCAAACACGAGCCAAAACCTGTATGCACAGTACACACGCACTGCATGAAATGGTTTCTATATTTAGACATGGTCGATGGGCGCCAACCTCACATTTGACCAGCCCCCGTCCATCGACGGCTCCAGAAAACAATCATGAATTTAAAAATATATGCACGAAAATAAAGAATGTTCCCAAAAAATAAAAATAAAATCAATGTTGTTTCTTTTTCTTCTATTTTTTTGCCTTTTCTTTTTATTTTTAATTTTTGTTTTCATTTTATTTTTATTTTTCCGTAACTTAAATTTTTTATCAATTTATAATCTTCAACAAATAATTAGAATCATATAAATATTCTTTTAAAAACATTTTTCGAATTCGAAAAATTTGTTCTTGTTTTACAAATGATTGAAATGTTTATATTTGGTTAATTGTTTCAAAAAATGATCAGATATTTCAAATTTGTTCGAAAATAAATATAAGTAAGAATTGGAAAAAAATCATACCTTGAAAAAGGTGAAGAAGTTTCAAAATTTGTTCAGCTTTTCAAAAACAAATCAGATTTTTCAAATTTGTCCAAAAAATGCTCGCTTTTCAACAGATTTTATTTGAAACCTTAAACAAAGTTCACTTTTTCAGAAACTATTGTTTCATGTTTTCAAAAATCATATGGGTTTACAAAGAAGTGTTCAACATTTTCAAAAATTGTTTGCCATTCAATTAATATATTATTTTTCAAAAAATAAGTTCAAAAATAAAAAATGACTACTACAGTGACTAGAGATTTCCCGATCGCTACAGTACATTTTCTCGATCGCTAGAGTTTGACAGCTCTCTCACCACCGCACGCATGGGCTTTGGGTACCTTTAGCTAGGCCTGGCTGGCTACCAACAATGGGCGCGACTATGTATCGCTCCCAGCGAGACAGAGTCTGCTATCGGAAAATGTTAATCATGCAGTTAAAAAACTGATAAATGTTTATATAAAAATGTTGAACATATATATGGAAAATATATACAATGTGTGTGAAAAAACTTTATCATGTATTGAAAATATGTTAATCAACATTTAAAAAAATGTTAAACAAGTATTTGTCAAATGTTAATCAAGCATTTGAAAAGTACTGAATGTGTATAGAAAAAATGTTGGCCATGTATTAAAAAAAATGAAGGAATCATTTGATAATGTATGTGAAAATTTCAATCAAGCATTTTAAAGAATGTTGAATAAGTATTTCAAAAGTATTAATCAAGGATTCTGAAAAATGTAAAGAGTGTATAGAAAACATGTTGATCATCTGTTAAAAAAAGGTTAATCGTGCATTTGAAAAATGTTGATAAAACATTTGACCATGTATTAAAATGTGTATAGAATTTTTTTCTGATGCGCATAGAATTTTTTTGACCATGGGTATCTTTTTAGCAGTGCATAGCTCATGGGCCCATTGCTTAGCCACGGCCCGCCTTAAGCCTATCGCACAGCCCAGCGCCTAATGGGCCCATCACTTGGGCAACCCTGGTTGCATGCACGCCAGCGCTCGTGCGAGGGCCTCCAGGCTGCACGTACGCCGAGCAGCCAGCGTCTCGCCCGTGCCGCCTTCGCAAGGATTCCTGCTGTTACACGTTTACATGTCGGTTTCCGATCGTTTCAATTCCGTCGAAAAGCACCGCTCTCGATTGCATCTGATTCTCTCTACGCAATCAACACTTGAATCTCTTGCACCAGTGGCGTGAACATTGATCGATCCCGTGTGGGACACTTAATCATCATTACCGCCTCCGCATAGTCCATCTCGACGACAAGGGGAAGCAGGGTCCTGTGCATCACAAGCTCGACGCCCTCTCTGCATGCCAATAGTTCCACCTCCAGGGCGTTATCACATGTACGTATTTCCCTGCAGGCTGTGAAGATGATGGTGCCGGTATCATCCCGCAGGACCATGCCGCCCCCGGCTGCACCCGTCTCCTGTACGGAATTTCCGTCCGTATTCAGCTTGGCCCAGCCTTCAGGCGGCCGAGACCAACGCGCAGTTCCTCACGGTCCTGCTTGTCTCTAGCTGTAGCAGCCTCAAATTTGGTGGCCGGTAAGTGCAACACCATTTTCCCTTTGTCCATGTTCCCCAACGGATGCTGCTGAATACACAACAAGGAGCTTACGTAGCCATGGAGGAAATGAGGACGTGAGGCTTGTGTTGGTGGTGCTTGTTTCCCATGCGTGAGCTCATTCCGGATGTACCAAGTCCGCCACATGGTCATTAATATGATCATGCAGACTGTATCAGAGAGTGGCTCCAGCAGACTAAAAAGCCATTCTGGACCAGTGTTACAGATATTGTCAACGTCCGGGAGCGGCCAGTCCAGAGCCATCGCACGCCATAGATTTTTCGCCAGTGGATACCTGCACATTGCGTGAAAACCGTCCTCCCGTTCCACACCACACAAATGGCAAAAATCATTAAGTTCCAGAGTGCGAGAAAATTTGTTCGCCCAAGTGGCAAGGGAATTAGTAACCAGCCTCCATACAAACACTCGTACCTTAGGGGGAGCAGGGCACTCCCATATGGTCTTTCAGATGGCGCGACGACCATCCGATGCCCTGCTCGATGCGTTCGCCAATGGACTCTCAGGTTTAGTCAGAAGCCTCCAAGCTTGCCGCGCCAACAAAGCCTGATTAAACACCCTGAAATCACGAAACCCCAGTCCACCACTGAGTTTGCGCCTCTGAATTTTGGGCCATGCCTGCCAATGAGTTTTGCGCTTTCCCTCGGAGCTCCCCACCAAAAGTTTCTTACCATCCTATTAAAATCATCACACATTTTTTTAGAAATGGAGGAGGACCCCGGCCTCTGCATCTAGACGATGCATGCAGCCACTTTTTAATTATTCACACAAGACCTTACAAAGTCATACAACAGTAAGACTAAAGCTCTGTCGCTACTCTTATCCAGTTGATGTAGGGATACTGATGGTCTGGGCCTAATACCAAACAGACCTCGCAGCCGAACCTAACATCTAAGATCTGAGGTCCCAAACAGGACGCCTGCCGGGTATGGGGCACCCACCGGTCCGCGCACTCCTCAACCAGGACGCCTGCCGTGTATGAGGCCGCTGCAGCCACCTGCCACCAATCCATCTTCTGTGTTGTACTGCTGCATCTACCTTGCCCGGTCTAGCTGCTGTCGACGCCACCACGACGCCAGACAACGCCACCATCCTGCGCTCGTCCATCATCACACGCCCACCGGCAAGACCCCGCTGCTCCATGCCGCCGAGACCCGCCGTTGTCGACGTGCCAGATGCCAAGCCGCTCCTCCGACGCGAAACACCACCTGCTGCCACTGGTCCCATCCCCTCCGCCTGCAATTCCTCAAACCGAGCACCCAAACACCCCAGGCGGCGCCTCCAAGATCATCACACATGGACATTGGGAGTTTAAATACCCCCATCATATAAGTGGGGATGGCTTGCGCGACTGACTTGATCTTTGCCTCTTTCCTGGCCAAAGAAAGTGTATCACCCCATGCAATAATTCTTTTAGTGAGCCTTGCTTGCAGATTTTGACACTTCCCTTTTGACATTCTAGCTTCGGGCGTAGGCAGGCCTAAATATTTTTCTTCAAAGGTAGAGAGTTGAACTTGCAGTGTGGTGCGCACCGCCTCCTGGCTTGCATCCAGACATGCCTTCCCAAACAACATACTACACTTGGCCGGATTGATAAGTTGTCCCGTCGCCCCTTCATACATCTTTATAATGGACCTCACCTCTTGTGCTTGTTGTGCCTCTGCAATAAAGAAAAGAAGTGTATCGTCGGCGAACAAAAGATGGGATATTCCGGGGGCACGCCGACATACCTTCAAAGTGTGAAGTTTCCCTTTTCCTCACCATCCTTTAACAGGCAGACAAACCATCAGCAATAAAGAGGAACAAATATGGGGACAAAAGGTCACCTTGCCATAGCCCACGCGACGGTGCGAACGAATCCAAGAGGGTGCCATTAAATTTAACAGTGTATCTAACAGAGGTGACACAAGCCATAATCCAGTTCACCCATCGGTGAGCGAAACCCAACTTCTGCATCGTCCGCTTCAAGAAAACCCAGTCCACCCGGTCATACGCCTTTGAGAGATCCAATTTATACGCGCAAAAACTCCTCGATGGATCCTTCTCCTGCTGAATATGGTGTATACACTCAAATGCAATCAGAACGTTATCTGTTATCATTCTGCCAGGTACAAAGGCACTCTGCTCGGGCGATATGATCTGATCAAGAATGAGCCTCAACCTGTTAACTAAGCACTTGGACACCACCTTATAAATAACATTGCACAAACTGATAGGACGAAAGTCGATCAGTTTTACCGGATTATCAATTTTTGGTATGAGCACAATTGCAGTATTGTTCACACCTTCTAGCATAATACCTGTCCGGAAAAACTCCTTTACAATAGCAGTCACTTGGTCCTTCATAACTACCCAATTCCTCCGAAACATGTGCACCGGAAAACCATCCGGTTCGGGGGCTTTGAGAGGGCCAATCTGGAAGAGTGCATCCGCAATCTCCTTATCCGAAAACTCTGCACACAGACTATCATTCATATTATCAGTGACACGGGAATTAATCAAGTCTGCACACAGTGTTGGGTCTGCAGTAAACAGATTAGTGAAATAATCCGTCACCATGCCCGCCAAAGTGGTGCTGTTTTGCTGCACCACTCAATTGTCATCAACAAGAGAATTAATTCTGTTTTTGCGTGCACGCCAAACCGCCTTGCGATGGAAGAATTTGGTATTTCTGTCGCCCTCCCGCAGCCAGTCAATTCTAGAACGCTGCATCCATAACATCTCCTCTCTGTATAGCAGCTCATTCATACGGTCAGTAGCTTCCCTAATAGTCTGCTTATCTGCATTCATAGCCATTAGTTCCTCAAGACGCGTACGAGATTTATTAATTTCCTGCACCACATTACCAAATTTCTTTTTACTCCAGCCATGAAGTGCGTGCATGAGATCACCCGGTGCCGCCGCAACATCACCAAGGTTACCCATGGCGCCGGCCGCGGTCCAGGCTTGCATGATAACTTCCGGTAGCGCCGGATCGCGCTCCGAAGCCACTTCATAGTGGCGGCAGCGGTTGCCTGTGTACTCCCTAGGCGGCTCCGCCAAGCACCTGAGCAGGATTGGTGTGTGGGGTCTGAAGATGGTGCAACAAGGTGCTTGACACCCACCTCCATGAACAAGTCGCGCCACTGGTTGTTTGCAACTGCAGAGTCAAGGCGCACTTTGATGTTCGCACGGCTGGACCACCGGTTATCATAAGTGTTAGGCACACCTGAAAAACCAAGATCACCGAGGCCACATAATTCCAAAACATCATGAAAGTCGATCATCTGAACTGCTGATCGTGGAGTCCCCGAGAAATGTTCGAAGCCCCACATGGCCTCGTTGAAGTCTCCTATCACCACCCACGGCATGTCCGCACGTTGGTGGAGATCACGGAGGAGGGACCACATCTGTCCTTGGCTCGCCGTACCGCTCACAAAAGCATCAATATAGCGTTCATTTATTTCTTTTACATCGAGAGGGACGGACTCATGCCAATAAAGAGCTAAACCTCCACTAGGACCAACACTATCTGAAGCATCAAAACCACTTAAACCTAGCCTGGATCGAAGTCTTTTCATCTTAACTTTAGATTGCCTAGTTTCACATAAAAAAACGATACATGGGGACTGAGCCTGCACCAAGCTCACAAGGTCGCGAACTGTCCGAGAGTTCCTCGCCCCTAGGCAGTTCCAACTTAGTAGATTCATTGCTCCTGACGGGGCGCCACACCTGGCCCCGTCAGTTCACCGGCGGCCCCTGGGCCGGTTGCCTCCATAGATTTTTGCACCATTCGTTCCTACTGCCGCTGCGGCCGTGTCTGTCTCGGCCATATTTTCCATCCCCTCAGGTTCTCCAGTTTCATGCTTCTCAGGTATTCCTGCAAAAATCTGATCCACCTGGCTAGTGGGATTAGAGTAGAGGACTAATGCTTCGCCCTCCGAATTTTTCGACGTGCTTGCAGCCTGCTGGACCGCTGCATCTAGTTTTCCACGGATGAAACTTCCATCAGACAGGACCGCGTCCTCAGCTCTAGCAGCAGTCGAGAGGTCCTGCAACACCTGAATCATATCCCAGCTCTTCGGTTTGCTTGGGCTATATTTCGTTGCATAGGGAAGCGCAACACCCGAGGCTACCATGCTCGTGACCTTGGCCGCACGGTATTCTGCCACCGCCGGATACCCTCGCTCTCTTGATTCCATCTCATGTGCACTATTATGAGGCTTTACACTAGACTGACTGTCACTGATATTTTTGCTACGAGAGTTACGTGAGCTGCCCTCAGACTCAAAGTCCTCCAGACCCTTGTCAACTAGTGGATTTCCTCTTGCACGCATGGTACCACTTTGCTGCACGATCACAAGTGAATCCTCGTCAGCTTGCAACTGCTTTTCCTGTCCCGCGGCAACGATCGCAAGTTCACCTGGAGTCGTGCCCCCGGTGCTCGCAGTTTCCCCATCTACCGGCTTCGGGCGGGTAGCATCCGCAAGGGGAGCCGCATAATCGCCCCCACCAGTTTCCGGGTTCACCTTAAGCCCGTCCGGCATGGTCTCCGTCGTGGTCCCTTGCGCCGACTTCGCGTATTTGGTCGCCAGTTGGCAGATCCGATCTGGTGGTTTGACTCGCTCTGGTGGTAAGAGTTTGCCGCTGTCAGTTCCTTCTTAACCCTATCCTCTGCTGTAAGGGTCATGGTCGTGGAGTAGGCGTTAGGTTTGTAACTGGAGCCGGATCCCCGTCGGCGTGCGATCCCATGGATCCTTTCCATCGAACAATTCAGAACGTGGTCGGCCAGGACTCTGGAGTCCAGCGACAGGCGGGCGGACGTGGCCGCAACTGGTCCATAGTGCCTCCGGGGAGCGCACATGGTGTTGGCGCCACCCTCTCGCAGCGCCCGCCACCTCCTCGGAGCGCCGCTTCTTCTTCTACCTCTTGCTGCCTCTCACAGCTCATCTCTCTTTGTCTCATACAAGAACACACACATGGTGAAAACACACACGCACACAGCCAAGGAAGAAACCCAACGAGGCTTTACCCAGAACACTCTTCCTTAGTGCACACAAAGACTACATTTTTTCTCTAGCCCTCACGGCCTCATTCTTCATTACTCCAACGCAAGGTTATATATACAAAGGACCACGGACTATGCCATGCACTCACGCACAGCAGCCCACTACCACACCACTGCATGCACTACCCACGGCCTAAACTCCATGATCCAAATGACTCGGCACTCGGCAGCCACTTGTGACCAGGCCACTACATGCATGCATCAACTACTAGCAACGATACTCTCGGCTAGGACTAAACGAACTCACGCATGGACAGCTAGTCCAACAAACAGAACGACCGGCCGGTTCACCCGACCCAATTTGATGCAGTCCATCACGGCTCCAGCCTCTGACACGTCTTGCCGCTTCTCACACAGCACCATCGGCATCTCGCCATACTCGCCGCCTCACACGGCATCCTGGCATCTCACCTCCTTAGCGCGCTCAGCTGAAGCCTTCACCGGACGAACACCACACTAGACTAGACTACATGCAAAACTCAAACATGCTAATAAAAGGAATCAAGATTAAAGCTAACACATGGAAACATCGTCGGCGGAGCCGACAGCTGGTGGCGGCGGCGGCGCGGACGCCCCGGAGTCGCCAAACCCTAAACCTTCCATGACACGAGATCACCCTTCCATATCTAGAGGTTGAGAGAGGCAATATAGCGGTCGCCCCATTCACTAATTTTGTGGCGACAGGGATATTTCATGTGTCGATAGTCGGCCGCTAGCTCCATGTACCGCAGCCTCTCAAACCTTGCTCATGTGTTACAATTAATCCAAGGCACACTACATGGAAATATCTTATAGATAGATGCTTAGCAGTAGCGAGGGGTATAAACCCCTACTACTAAGTAGTAGTAGCGCTGGTTACAAATCCGCGCTACTATTAAGTTGATAGTAATAGTGAGGGATATAAAACCCACGCTACTACTAAGTGGTCTTTACCGTGCCCCTCGGGACATGCCATAATAGTAGAGTGGGGGTATAAAACTGGTGCTACTACTAAGTTGATAGTAGTAGCAAGGGGTATAAACCCCATGATGTTACTAGCTAAAAGGTCTCCATCGTGCCCCCGGGATAGGCCATACTAGTAGTGTGGGGTATAAACTCGGCGCTACTATATCGACCCACCAACACATGTGTACACATAGCGCACGGTGGCCCAAACCCAAACTCACACTCTCTCGGTTCCACTTCTCCCTCCCACGCGCGATGTCCTTCCTCACCCACCGCCACCGCCAGTCTCGCACCTCGATGTCTCCCCAAAATCTGGCAACCTCGTCTCCCACCACAGCCCCCTCCCCTCTCTCTCCTTCCTCCTCCTTCTCCGCTGCTAGAAGGAGAGGGAGATCCAGCAGAGCACCGTCCATGGCGATGGCCAGATCTTCCATGGACGCAACCACCTGCACTCCTTGTCGGGACAGGGCCTCGTGAGGACGTGAGGTCCAAGGAAAAGCAGCAGGTCACTGGGCGTCGGCTCCAACTCCGGCAGCCACTCGTAAGTTGCTCCTCCTACTCCTCTCTATCTCTCTCTTCCTCTTCTAATCCTTTTTTCTTCTTTTGTAGTAGCAGCAAAGGAGAGGTGTGGGGAAGAGTTGCGTGGGGAAGCACCATCACCATGGACGACTTCAACCCCTCCAGGACCAGCATCAACCATGGATGGAGAGGAAGATGACGCCCAACAGCAGCAGCCATGGATGGATTTTTTTAATTCCTAATTAGTTAGTAGTAGCGTGGGGTCCATACCCGCGCTGCAGATAACTAGTAGTACCGCGGGTGGCAGCCACGCTACTACTAACGAACGTAGTAGTAGCGTGGGTGGCACCCGTGCTACTACTACCAGTTAGCTGTAGCGCCCTAGTAGTAGCGCGGGCACCCGCGCTACTACTAGTCCTTTACCCCGTGCTGCTACTAGGCTTTTTCCTAGTAGTGATATGCAGTCGAACCACCGAGGAAGAAGCAATCACAACATGAGAATGACACCGAGATTTGTTTACGAGGTTCACCATCATGGCTACATCCCTGGGGCCTGACTACGGGGGCTACTCCCCTTGATACTGGTACAATACCGCACGTCGGCCGCCCGGGCGCCTGCACACGCCGCCGGCTCCCCCACGTGCCTGAGATATTATGTTGGCAAAGGCTAGCGTTATGCTATTTGTTATATTTTGTCAAGTCGGTATGTACGTGGCTTATTATGATCCTTATGATATAAATGAGATACGTATTATCATGAAAAAAGGTGAATGCTCTCTTGCTATTCCATTGTATTGAAGGGTTAATTAGTTAATTGATTTGGAGGAGTACATGGACGCGGTGTGTGCAGGCAATGGGGTTGAGTTATGGGCGCAGGACACTCCAAAAGACACAAGTCAAATGAGGTAGCTCCCAGATATGCCGCTCCACAAAAAACTAGAATCCGGGGTACAACTCCCATTTTTTATGAAGCTCTTTTGGGGGTGCTCCAAAAAGCTCTAGAAGCTGGAGTTGGGTCGAAATTACCCACCACTGCCACCAGTAAGTGAATACTCCTTCGTTTCTCCCCCCTCATCCAATCAAATAGATCCTTTCCACCAAATTTCTCATTGTTGAAGCTGGAGCTAGATGAAAGCCAAACATTCTCTTTGGTTATGCTACAACTTCTGTATGAAGTTGCTCCACAGTGAATTTAGTGGAGTGACACTAATTTTGGTGAAGCGAAGCAGTCCCAAACAGGCCCATTGATCTTTCCCTAATAATAAAGCACGGATTAGCTCCGTTGGGTTCACTGTCGCGGTGTTTTTACAAAAATATCCCTGTGTTTTTAAATATACAACCCGCAGTCCTTGAAATAAGTCAGTCGAACCGATACGGGTGAGATAAAAAAACTAACCCATGCGCACGACCTCACGACCCTGCTGCCAATCCTATCTCCGCCTCCGCCACCTCCTGCCACGCGACGCCCCCACCGCCGCGCACTGCCGGCCCTCCCCTCGCCGCGCGCCGCCGACCCTCCCCTCGCCGCGTGCCGCTGACGATGACATGTACTTAGGGTAGGGTCTTAGGCCTGACCTAGATGCCCTACGCAAGGACACTACCCCAGAGTCAAAGGCCTACAAGGTTCAACAGAAGATACCGAATGAAATCGTCCTGAAGTGCAATCCACTCGACAGAAGATTCCACTCGGATATCCCAGTTCCACTCGACCATGATAACTTCACTCGACCATGCAAGAACCCACTCGGAGTACAGAAGGCCTAAAGTCACCCCAGGATGGCAACGGTTAGGCATTCACTCCGTCGTCATAAAGACCATTTATTGCGGGCGTTACTAGTAATGTTCAGGACATAACTCTCATTGAACCCCTGTGTAACTGAGGGTTGCGAGGGGCCAGGCGCACTCTATATAAGCCACCCCTCCCCTCTGGCACAAGGGTTCGCACCCCCTGTAACTATTACACACATCCAATCGACAAGCCTTCGCGGCACCGAGACGTAGGGCTGTTACCTCCTCCGAGAGGGGAGTGAACTCGTAAATCTGTGCGTACAACCTCGCCGTAGCTAGGACACTGCCCTCTCCTACGTACCCCCTACTCTTACTGTCAGACTCATTCCCACGACAGTTGGCGCCCACCGTGGGGGCAGGCGTCTGAGCGACTTCCGGTGAGGTTGCAATTTTCGATCTCCATCAACATGGTTTCCGGCGGTGGTTTGGCCCTGGGTCACGAGATCTGTCTCGGCGCGCTCGTCTTCATCGCCGATGACTCCGCCTGGCTCCAAGAAGCCCCCCTCGATGTCGAGGCTCTCCCCATCCACGGGGCATCGCACTTCCGCGCGAGTGCCTGCGACGTCCTCTTACAGCAGCTGTCGACTCAGTATCGGTCGGCTCCCGCAACATCTTCGCTCCCCGCTGTCTGCCACCGCAAGCGATCTAGTCAGTCGCGGCTCCAGCAGTGGGTGAAACATGCGGTGGCTCGTCAGTCGACCACCCCACAAACCGCGACGATTGAGCCCGATGAATCCCTCTATGGGTTGTTCGATCTGCCGACTGGCCACTCAGATACGCTTTCCGAGTGTGATAGCAACGATCTCGTGATGGAAGTCCTCATGGTCGACTCCGAGCGCAGTCCACCTAGGTTCCGTCGCGGCGGCGATGACGGCGGTAGCCCATCGCACGTCCACGATGAGTACTACCCTCAAGCCCCCACCGCCGAGCAGAGGGAAGAACTACACCGCAGAAACGTTCAGGCTCTTCAGACCCCCATCCTTGGGGAGAACTCCGAAGCTCGGGCTTTGGAGGCTGCTCGCTTAGCCACCCTGGCTGAGCGTACGCGCCTGGAGAATCTTCAACAAGCGCTCGATGACCGCGCCCGCAAGCAAATTCTAGGTTCCAGTCGACAGCCACGGCATCTTTTTTCGACTGAACCTCGAGAAGAATGTCAGGTATACCGTACTCCGATCCAGAATGTTGTAGCTGTTGCGCGTATCACAGAGTCGATCCAGCCGTCCCGTTCTGAGGCTGGCAGAGGCCTGCAGCAGATTTGGGCGTTGCTCAGAGCGGCTGGGAGCAAAACTCGGCTATTTCCCAGTCGCGCAACAGGATTCACAGCAGATCCGTCATTGCAGACAAAGTTTAGTTGGCACACAGACCAAGATCGCCTCCACGGCGTGAAGATCATGGTTATCGCTAAGACCAGTACCTTGGCCGAGGCCACGGAAAGTTTGATCCTTGATATCACCGTGATGACCACCGTCGAGTGCCTACGCCCCCTCCGAGGGGTGGTTCGTACGCACCCCGGCGGTATGATGACAGGCATCCATATGGTGATGAACAAAGAGTTCTAGTCGACCCAAGAGAGCCGGGGTTCGATGCGAGGTCAGTCCTCGTACATGGCCTGGTTGATAGAGGAAGAGCTAATAGAGAAGGGCTGGACAGAGATCGTCCGACTGGAAGCAGGGAGTTCATCTCTGAGCCCGAGTGTTTCAGCAGAGCCATCCGAGCAGCTGAGGTCCCGCCCAACTTCAGATTGGCTGCGGGTGTGAGCAAGTTCACTGGTGAGTCGAAGCCAGACACGTGGCTGGAAGATTACCGAGTGGTAGTGCAGATTGGTGGAGGCAACGACGAAGTGGCTATGAAGCACCTTCCCTTGATGCTTGATGGCTCGGCCAGGGCCTGGTTGAATCAGTTGGCTCCTGGAAGCATATTCTGTTGGGAAGATTTAGCTCGAGTGTTTATCAAGACATTTGAAGGTACTTGCAAACGCCCCGCCGGGCTGATCGAATTACAACACTGCGTTCAGAAGCCGAGTGAAACTTTGAGAGATTTCATCCAATGATGGACTACCCTTCACCAAGTGGTGGAGAATGTGTCAGAACACCAGGCAGTTTGCGCCTTCAAGGAGGGCGTCCGATACAGAGAGCTTATCCTAAAAATCGGTCGTTCCGGAGACATGTCTCTGAGCCGAATGATGGAAATAGCCACTCGGTATGCAAATGGCGAAGAGGAAGACCGACTCCGCAATGGCAAGGGGAAAACAGTCGAGCACAACGCTGGGGGCGGAAATCCCAGTCGGAAGCAAAAGCGTAAAGCTGAGACTGCAGGTCCTGGTGAAGCCGCAGTTCTGAATGCACAAGGAAATTTAAAGGAAAGCCTAAGGGGTAGTGGGTGCCCAAAAAGGTGAAGGATCAGTCTGGCTAGGATGTCCTAGATTTGCCGTGTCACATCCACACGAAGAAAGATGAAGAGGGTAACTTGATTCCGCCCAAGCATACCACTCGGCAGTGCAGACTCCTGATTCAGCAGTTCTGAGAGGGTCAGCCCAGTGAGAAGGACTCTGATAAAGACGATGATGAGGAAAGTGATGATGGTTACCCGAAGATCAATGCTACCTTGGTGATTTTTGCTGAAGTTGAGAGCAAAGATTGATTGAAAGTCATAAACAGAGAAGTGAACATGGTTGCTCCGGGAACTACGACGTACCTGAAGTGGTCGAAAACTCCCATTACATTCGACCAGTCAGATCACCCGGCGCACGCTGCCACCCCTGGGCGGCAAGTGCTGGTGGTCGACCCAGTCGTTGGGGGCACCCGACTGACTAAAGTTCTCATGGATGGTGGCAATGGTCTGAACATTCTTTATGCTGAGACCCTCCAGGGGATGGGCATTCCGATGTCCCAACTCAGTGAGAGAAACATGCAGTTCCATGGAATCATCCCAGGAAAGAAAGCAAAGTCACTCAGACAGATTGCTCTTGATGTGGTTTTCGGTGATTCCAAGAATTTCCGCAAAGAGAAGTTGACGTTTGAGGTAGTGGATTTCCACAATGCCTATCATGCTATTCTGGGCAGGCCCACATATGCTCGTTTCATGGCCCGTCCATGTTACGTGTATCTGAAGTTCAAGATGCCGGGCCCAAAGGTGTGATTACAGTCACTGGGAATAGGCAGAGAGCAGAGGAGTGCCTCCAGAAGGGTTCCAAGATTGTTGATGAGCAAATGGCGGTGGTGGAACTAGAGGTGTACAAGAAAAATGCCTACCCGAGTGATTTGTCGCGAGCCAAGAAGCCTACTTCAGAATACGCATTTCAGTCGTCCGGTGAGACAAAGCCAGTCCACATTCACCCGGAAGACCCCTCTGCTGCTCCGAACCATATTTCAACGACACTCGGCAGCAAATAGGAAGCCGCGCTCATCCAGTTCCTCCGTGAGAACTAGGACATCTTTGCATGGAAACCATCAGACATGCCAGGTGTACCTAGGGGACTAGCTGAGCACCGTTTGCGTGTCGACCCAAAGGTGAAGCCTGTCAAAGAGCATCTCTGTCGGTCCGCCGTGGAAAAGAGGAAGGCGAATGCCGAGGAAGAGGCTCGGCTCCTGGCAGCTGAGTTCATCCGTGAGATATACCACTCCGAGTGGCTCGCCAATGTCGTCATTGTCCCTAAGAAGGATGATTCACTTCGTATGTGTATTGATTTCAAGCATATCAATCGGGCCTGCCCGAAAGATCATTTTCCGCTCCCCCGCATCGATCAGATTGTCGACTTGACTGCGGGGTGTGAGCGTTTGTCTTTTTTGGATGCATATTCCGGGTACCATCAGATCCGACTGTATGGGCCCGATGAAATAAAAACGTCCTTCATCACCCCATTCGGGTGTTTTTGCTATGTCACCATGCCTTTCGGTCTCAAGAATGCTAGCACCACATTCATGCGCATGATCCAGAAGTGCCTTCTCACTCAGATCAGTCGGAATGTGGAAGAATATATGGATGATATCGTGGTCAAGTCAGGCAAGAGTTCCGACCTACTGACTGACCTCGCTGAAACCTTTGCCAATCTGAGAAGATTTGACATCAAGCTGAATCTGTCTAAGTGCACATTCGGAGTTCTTGGAGGAAAGCTGCTCAGTTTTCTCATTTCCGAGCAAGGGATAGATGCAAACCCCGAAAAGACCGGTGCAATTCTCCGAATGATACGCCCTGTGCGTGTGCATGATGTTCAGAAGCTTACGGGTTGTCTTGCTGCGTTAAGTCGATTCATTTCTTGTCTCGATGAAAAGGCATTGCCTCTTTACCGACCGATGAAAAAGTCTGATACATTCGAGTGGACTATTGAAGCTGAAGCAGCGTTTGTAGAGCTCAAAGCCCTGCTTTCCACCCAGCCGGTGCTTGCTGCTCCGGTCAGCAAAGAGCCTCTACTGTTATATATTGCAGCCACTGGTCAGGTTGTCAGCACAGTGCTCATAGTCGAGCGAGAAGAAGAAGGCAAGGCCTATAAGTTCAACCCCCAGTATATTACATTCCGAAGTCTTGACTCCATCCAAGCAAAGGTATCCACATTACGAGAAGCTTGTCTATGGAATTTATTTGACTATGAAGAAAGTTGCACATTACTTCCAAGACCACTCGATTTCAGTCGTCAGCGACGCACCGTAGTCTGAAATCTTGAACAATCGAGTGGCTAAGTGGAAGATTGAACTTCTTCCTCTGGATATCAAGTTTGAAGCAAAGAAGGCGATCAAGTCTCAAGCAATCGCAGATTTCTTGGCTGAGTGGATTGAGCAACAGCAGCCGACCCAAGTTCAATCGGAACATTGGACCATGTTTTTGATGGATCTAAGATGTTAAACGGTTCTGGTGACAGAGTGGTCTTGGTGTCCCCAAGAGGCGACAAACTCAGTTATTTCCTCAAGATTCACTTTGATTCCTACCACAATGAAGTTGAGTACGAAGCACTTCTCTATGGGTTGCGTATGGCCATCTTACTCGGCATCCGTCGCTTGATGGTATACGACGACTCAGACTTGGTGGTTAATCAGGTGATGAAGGAGTGGGATGTCAGGAGCCCTGCCATGATCGGATACTGCAATGCAGTAAGGAAGTTGGAAAAGAAGTTTGAAGGGTTGGAACTCCACCATGTTCCCCGACTCAAGAATCAAGCAGCTGATGATCTGGCGAAAATAGGTTCCACTCGGAAGCCTATTCCCAGTAATGTGTTCTTGGAGCATCTCCATACCCCGTCAGTACAAGAAGATCCCTTTACTGAGGAACCTCCCCAACCAATAAGTTCTACCAACTCGACTGAAGTCGAGGTGCCAGCAATTGTGGACCTAATAATGGAGATTTTGGTAATCACCCCCGACTGGACGATGCCGTATATTGCATATCTGCTCAGGCAGGAGCTTCCAGAGGATGAAGTTGAAGCTAGTCAGATCGTCCGCAGGTCCAAGCCCTTCATGGTAATCGGTGGACACCTCTACCGAGAAAGTGTTACTAGCGTAGCTCAGCGATGTATCTCTCCAGAAGAGGGCCGACTGATCTTGAATGAGATTCACTCGAGGACCTATGGTCACCATGCGTCCTCCTGGACCATCGTGGCCAAAGCATGCCGAGCAAGATTCTACTGGCCACGGGCCAATGAAGCAGCAAAAGAGATTGTTGAGAAGTGTGAAGGTTGCTAGCTTTACTCGAACATGTGTCACAAACCCGCATCTGCTTTGAAGACTATTCCACTCGTCTGGCCATTTGTTGTGTGGGGGTTGGACATGATTGGGCCACTAAGGACCGACAGAAGTTGCTTCACTCATTTGCTCGTGGCAGTCGACAAGTTCACCAAGTGGATTGAGGCCAAGCCCATCAAGAACCTAGACTCAAGTATAGTCGTCAGCTTCATTAGAGAGTTGATATTCCGATATGGGGTTCCGCATAGCATCATCACAGACATCGGTTCAAACTTTGACTCGGAAGAGTTCAGAGCATTCTGCACTTCCCAAGGCACTCGGGTCGACTACGCATCCATTGCGCACCCACAGTCGAATGGGCAAGCTGAAAGAGCAAATGGTTAGATCCTGCAAGGGCTGAAACCCCGATTGATGCGCGACCTTAAGCATGTAGCTGGAGCTTGGATAACTGAGTTGCCATCTGTCTTGCGGGGATTGAGGACAACTCCCAACAGAACCACCGATCTTACCCCTTTCTTCATGGTGTACGGGGCTGAAGCTGTGCTTCCTGGTGACTTGCTCCACAATGCACCCCGAGTGGAACTTTTCTCAGGGGTTGAGACAGAGCAAGCACGTCAGGATAATGTAGATCTTCTGGGGGAAGAGCGAGAGATGGCTTTGATACGGTCGACTATTTTTCAGCAAGACCTTCATCGATTCCATGCCAGAAACATCAAAGGTCGAGCGTTTCAAGAAGGAGACCTTGTGCTCCGAGTGGATCAGCAACGGCTTCATAAGCTTGCCCCCGCATGGGAAGTCCCTTTTGTCGTCACCAAGGTGCTTCACAATGGGGCATATCACCTTTACAACTTGGCTCAGAAGAAAGATGAGCCACGTGCCTGGAACGCGGATCTGCTCCGCTGATTTTATACTTAAACACTCGGATCATCGAGTTGTAATAAGAATACCTTCAGTTTTGTTTATCAAGACATGATTCCTGCAGTCTCTTAATGATTGTTTTCGCATAAACGTGTGTTCAAATCCCCCAGTGGGTGGCTTAGCCGCGAACTTGTTTCGCCTAAATTAAAAAACTACTCTGAGTGGAGAGCAATCCTCCCACTCGGGGGCTTAGCCGCGAACCTGTTTCGCCTAAGTTAAAAAACTACTCCGAGTGGAGAGTACTCCTCCCACTCGGGGGCTTAGCCGCGAACCTGTTTCGCCTAAGTTAAAAAACTACTCCGAGGGGGGAGAAATCCTCCCACTCGGGGGCTTAGCTGCGATCCTGTACTCGCCTAAGTTTCAAAACTAATCCGAGTGGAGAGAAATCCTCCCACTCGGAGGCTTAGCCGCGATCCCGTACTCGCCTAAGTGACAAAAATACTCTGAGTGGAGAGAAATCCTCCCACTCAGAGGCCTAGCCGAGAACCTGTTTCGCCTAAGTTACAGAACTTCTCCGAGTGGAGAGCAACCCTCCCACTCGGGGGCTTAGCTGCCATCCCGTGCTCGCCTAAGTTTCAAAACTACTCCGAGTGGAGAACAATCCTCCCTCTCGGGGGCTTAGCTGCAATCCCATAGTTGCCTAAGCTACAAAACTACTCCGAGTGGAGAGCAATCCTCCCACTCGGGGGCTTAGTTGCGATCCCGTACTCGCCTAAGTTTCAAAACTACTCCGATTGGAGAGCAATCCTCCCACTCGGGAGCTTAGCTGCGATCCCATACTCGCCTAAGCTGCAAAACTACTCCGATTGGACAGAAAACCTCCCACTCGTGGGCTTAGTTGCGATCGCGTACTCGCCTAAGTTTCAAAACTACTTAGAGTGGAGAGCCATCCTCCCACTCGGGGGCTTAGCTGCGATCCCGTACTCGCCTAAGCTGCAAAACTACTCCGAGTGGAGAGCAATCCTCCCACTCGGAGGCTTAGCCGCGAACCTGTTTCGCCTAAGTTACAAGACTTCTCCGAGTGGAGAGCAACCCTCCCACTCGGGGGCTTAGCTGCCATCCGTACTCGCCTAAGTTTCAAAACTACTCTGAGTAGAGAACAATCCTCCCACTCGGAGGGTTAGCTACGATCCCATTGTTGCCTAAGCTAGAAAACTACTCCGAGTGCAGAGCAATCCTCCCACTCGGGGGCTTAGCCGTGATCCCGTACTCCCCTAAGTTACAAAACTTCTCCGAGTGGAGAGCAACCCTCCCACTCGGGGGCTTAGCTGCCATCCCGTACTGTCCTAAGTTTCAAAACTACTCTGAGTGGAGAACAATCCTCCCACTCGGAGGCTTAGCTGCGATCCCGTAGTCGCCTAAGCTACAAAACTACTCCGAGTGGAGAGCAATCCTCCCATTCCGGGGCTTAGTTGTGATCCCGTACTCGCCTAAGTTTGAAAACTACTCCGAGTGGAGAGCAATCCTCCCACTCGGGGGCTTAGCTGCGATCCCATACTCGCCTACGTTGCAAAACTACTCTGAGTGGAGAGCATGTTGGGGAACGTAGTAATTTCAAAAAAATTCCTACGCACACGCAAGATCATGGTAATGCATAGCAACAAGAGAGGAGAGTGTCGTCCACGTACCCTCGTAGACCATTAAGCGGAAGCGTTATGACAACGTGGTTGATGTAGTCGTACGTCTTCACGATCGACCATCCTGAGTACCGAACGTATGGCACCTCCGCGTTCAGCACACGTTCAGCTCGGTGACGTCCCGCGAACTCACGATCCAGTAGAGCTTGAGGGAGAGTTTCGTCAGCACGACGGCATGGTGACGATGTTGATGAAGCTACCGATGCAGGGCTTCGCCTAAGCACCGCTATGATATGACCGAGGTGGATTATGGTGGAGGGGGGCACCGCACACGACTGGGAGAGATCAATGATCAACTTGTGTGTTCTAGGGTGCCCCCCTGCCCCCGTATATAAAGGAGCAAGGGGGGAGGCCGACCGGCCCTGTAGGGCGCGCTAGGAGGAGGAGTCCTCCTCCTAGTAGGAGTAGGACTCCCCTCTTTCCTACTCCTACTAGGAGGGGGAAAGGAAGGGGGAGAACGAGAAGGAAAGGGGGGCGCCGCCCCCCTTCCTAGTCCAATTCGGACCAGAGGGGGAGGGGGCACGCGGCCTGCCCTGGCCGGCCCCTCTCTCTATCCACTAGGGCCCAACAAGGCCCATTAACCCCCGGGGGGTTCCGGTAACCCCTCCGGCACTCCGGTAAAATCCCGATTTCACCCGGAACTCTTCCGGTGTCCAAATGTAGGCTTCCAATATATCAATCTTTATGTCTCGACCATTTTGAGACTCCTTGTCATGTCCGTGATCATGTCCGGGACTCCAAACTACCTTAGGTACATCAAAACATATAAACTCATAATATCGATCGTCATAGAACTTTAAGCGTGCGGACCCTACGGGTTCGAGAACTATGTAGACATGACCGAGACACGTCTCCGGTCAATAACCAATAGCGGAACCTGGATGCTCATATTGGTTCCTACATATTCTACGAAGATCTTTATCGGTCAAACCGCATAACAACATACGTTGTTCCCTTTGTCAACGGTATGTTACTTGCTCGAGATTCGATCGTCGGTATCTCAATACCTAGCTCAATCTCGTTACCGGCAAGTCTCTTTACTTGTTCCGTAATGCATCATCCCGCAACTAACTCATTAGTCACATTGCTTGCAAGGCTTATAGTGATGTGCATTACCGAGAGGGCCCAGAGATACCTCTCCGACAATCGGAGTGACAAATCCTATTCTTGATCTATGCCAACTCCACGAACACCATCGGAGACACCTGTAGAGCACCTTTATAATCACCCAGTTACATTGTGATGTTTGGTAGCACACAAAGTGTTCCTCCGGTATTCGGGAGTTGCATAATCTCATAGTCATAGGAACATGTATAAGTCATGAAGAAAGCAATAGCAGTAAACTAAACGATCAAGTGCTAAGCTAACGGAATGGGTCAAGTCAATCACATCATTCTCGTAATGATGTGATCCCGTTAATCAAATGACAACTCATGTCTATGGTTAGGAAACTCAACCATCTTTGATCAACGAGCTACTCAAGTAGAGGCATACTAGTGACACTATGTTTGTCTATGTATTCACACATGTATTATGTTTCCGGTTAATACAATTCTTGAAGGAAATATGCCCTAGAGGCAATAATAAAGTTATTATTTATTTCCTTATATCATGATAAATGTTTATTATTCATGCTAGAATTGTATTAACTGGAAACATGATACATGTGTGAATACATAGACAAACAGAGTGTCACTAGTATGCCTCTACTTGACTAGCTCGTTGATCAAAGATGGTTATGTTTCCTAGCCGTAGATATGAGTTGTCATTTGATTAACGGGATCACCTCATTAGGAGAATGACGTGATTGACTTGACCCATTCCGTTAGCTTAGCACCCGATCGTTTAGTATGTTGCTATTGCTTTCTTCATGACTTATACATGTTCCTATGACTATGAGATTATGCAACTCCCGTTTACCGGAGGAACACTTTGTGTGCTACCAAACGTCACAACGTAAATGGGTGATTATAAAGGTGCTCTACAGGTGTCTCCAAAGGTACTTGTTGGGTTGGCATATTTCGAGATTAGGATTTGTCAGTCCAATTGTCGGAGAGGTATCTCTGGGCCCACTCGGTAATGCACATAACTATAAGCCTTGCAAGCATTGTGACTACTGAGTTAGTTGCGGGATGATGTGTTACAGAACGAGTAAAGAGACTTGCCGGTAACGAGATTGAACTAGGTATTAAGATACCGACGATCGAATCTCGGGCAAGTAACATACCGATGACAAAGGGAACAACGTATGTTGTTATGCGATCTGACCGATAAAGATCTTCGTAGAATATGTGGGAGCCAATATGGGCATCCAGGTCCCGCTATTGGTTATTGACCGGAGACGTGTCTCGGTCATGTCTACATAGTTCTCGAACCATTAGGGTCCGCACGCTTAACGTTACGATGACAGTTTTATTGAGTTTTGATGTACCGAAGGAGTTCGGAGTCCTGGATGAGATCGGGGATATGACGAGGAGTCTCGAAATGGTCGAGACGTAAAAATTGATATATTGGACGACTATATTCGGACTTCGAAAAGGTTCCGAGTGATTCGCGTATTTTTCGGAGTACCGGAGAGTTACGGGAATTCGTATTGGGCCTTAATGGGCTATACGGGAAAGGAGAGAAAGGCCTCAAAAGGTGACCGCACCCCTCCCCATGGGCTAGTCCGAATTGGACTAGGGAGGGGGGGCGCCCCGTTCCTTCTTTCTCCTTCCCCCTTCCCTTCTCCTACTCCCACAAGGAAAGGAGGAGTCCTACTCCCGGTGGGAGTAGGACTCCCCCCTTTTGGCGCGCCTGTCCCCTTGGCCGGCTGCCTCCCCCTTGCTCCTTTATATACGGGGGCAGGGGGCACCCCATAGACACAACAATTGATCCTTGAGATCTCTTAGCCATGTGCGGTGCCCCCCTCCACCATATTACACCTCGATAATACCGTTGCGGAGCTTAGGCGAAGCCCTGCGTCGGTGGAACATCATCATCGTCACCACGCCGTCGTGCTGACGAAACTCTCCCTCAACACTCGGCTGGATCGGAGTTCGAGGGACGTCATCGAGCTGAACGTGTGTAGAACTCGGAGGTGCCGTACGTTCGGTACTTGATCGGTCGGATCGTGAAGACGTACGACTACATCAACCGCGTCGTGATAACGCTTCCGCTGTCGGTCTACGAGGGTACGTGGACAACACTCTCCCCTCTCGTTGCTATGCATCACCATGATCTTGCGTGTGCGTAGGAATTTTTTTGAAATTACTACGTTCCCCAACAGTGGCATTCGAGCCAGGTTTTTATGCGTTGATGCTATGCACGAGTAGAACACAAGTGAGTTGTGGGCGATATAAGTCATACTGCTTACCAGCATGTCATACTTTGGTTCAGCGGTATTGTGAGATGAAGCGGCCCGGACCGACATTAAGCGTACGCTTACGCGAGACTGGTTTCACCGTTGCGAGCACTCGTTGCTTAAAGGTGACCAGCGGGTGTCTGTCTCTCTCACTTTAGTTGAACCGAGTGTGGCTACGCCCGGTCCTTGCGAAGGTTAAAACAGCACCAACTTGACAAACTATCGTTGTGGTTTTGATGCGTAGGTAAGAACGGTTCTTGCTAAGCCCGGAGCAGCCATGTAAAATATGCAACAACAAAGTAGAGGACGTCTAACTTGTTTTTGCAGGGCATGTTGTGATGTGATATGGTCAAGACATGATGTGATATAATGTGTTGTATGAGATGATCATGTTTTGTAACCGAGTTATCGGCAACTGGCAGGAGCCATATGGTTGTCGCTTTATTGTATGAGATGCAATCGCCATGTAATAGTTTTACTTTATCACTAAGCGGTAGCGATAGTCGTAAAAGCAATAAGTTGGCGAGACGACAACGATGCTACGATGGAGATCAAGGTGTCGCGCCGGTGACGATGGTGATCATGACGGTGCTTCGGAGATGGAGATCACAAGCACGGTGCTTCGGAGATGGAGATCACAAGCACAAGATGATGATGGCCATATCATATCACTTATATTGATTGCATGTGATGTTAATCCTTTATGCATCTTATCTTGCTTTGTTTGACGGTAGCATTATAAGATGATCCTTCACTAAATTATCAAAGTATAAGTGTTCTCCCTGAGTATGCACCGTTGCGAAAGTTCTTCGTGCTGAGACACCACGTGATGATCGGGTGTGATAGGCTCTACGTTCAAATACAACGGGTGCAAAACAGTTGCACACGCGGAATACTCAGGTTAAACTTGACGAGCCTAGCATATAACAGATATGGCCTCGGAACACGGAGACCGAAAGGTCGAGCGTGAATCATATAGTAGATATGATCAACATAGTGATGTTCACCATTGAAACTACTCCATCTCACGTGATGATCGGACATGGTTTAGTTGATATGGATCACGTGATCACTTAGAGGATTAGAGGGATGTCTATCTAAGTGGGAGTTCTTAAGTAATATGATTAATTGAACTTAAATTTATCATGAACTTAGTCCTGATAGTATTTTGCAAATTATGTTGTAGATCAATAGCTCGCGTTGTTGCTTCCCTATGTTTATTTTGATGTGTTCCTAGAGAAAATTATGTTGAAAGATGTTAGTAGCAAAGATGCGGATTGGATCCGTGATCTGAGGATTATCCTCATTGCTGCACAGAAGAATTATGTCCTTAATGCACCGCTAGGTGACAGACCTATTGCAGGAGCAGATGCAGACGGTATGAACGTTTGGCTAGCTCAATATGATGACTACTTAATAGTTTAGTGCACCATGCTTAACGGCTTAGAATCGGGACTTCAAAGACGTTTTGAACGTCATGGACCATATGAGATGTTCCAGGAGTTGAAGTTAATATTTCAAGCAAATACCCGAGTTGAGAGATATGAAATCTCCAACAAGTTCTATAGCTAAAAGATGGAGGAGAATCGCTCAACTAGTGAGCATGTGCTCAGATTGTCTGGGTACTACAATCGCTTGAATCATGTGGGAGTTTATCTTCCAGATAAAATAGTGATTGACAGAATTCTCTAGTCACCATCACCAAGTTAGTAGAACTTCATGATGAACTATAGTATGCAAGGGATGACGAAAGTAATTCCCGAGCTCTTCGTGATGCTGAAATCGACGAAGGTAGAAATCAAGAAAAACATCAAGTGTTGATGGTTGACGAGACCACTTCAAGTGTTGATGGTTGACGAGACCACTAGTTTCAAGAAAAGGGCAAAGGGAAGAAGGGGAACTTCAAAAAGAACGGCAAGCAAGTTGCTACTCAAGTGAAGAAGCCCAAGCCTATACCTAAGCCTGAGACTAAGTGCTTCTACTGCAAAGGGACTTGTCACTGGAAGCGGAACTGCCCCAAGTATTTGGTGGATAAGAAGGATGGCAAAGTGAACAAAGGTATATTGGATATACATGTTATTGATGTGTACTTACTAGTGTTTATAGCAACCCCTCGGTATTTGAGACTGGTTCAGTTGCTAAGAGTAGTAACTCGAAACGGGAGTTGCAGAATAAACAGAGACTAGTAAAAAGGCGAGGTGACGATGTGTGTTGGAAGTAGTTCCAAGATTGATATGATCATCATCGCACACTCCCTATACTTTCGGGATTAGTGTTGAAACTAAATAAGTGTTATTTGGTTTTGCGTTGAGCATGAATATGATTTGATCATGTTTATTGCAATACGGTTATTCATTGAAGTTAGAGAACAATTGTTGTTCTGTTTACATGAATAAAAACCTTTTATGGTCATACACACCGACGAAAATGGTTTTTTGGATCTCGATCGTAGTGATACACATATTCATAATATTGAAGCCAAAAGATGCAAAGTTAATAATGATAGTGCAACTTATTTGTGGCACTGCCGTTTAGGTCATATTGGTGTAAAGCGCATGAAGAAACTCCATACTGATGGGATTTTGGAATCACTTGATTATGAATCACTTGATGCTTGCGAACCATGCCTCATGGGCAAGATGACTGAAACGCCGTTCTCCGGAACTATGGAGAGAGCAACAGATTTGTTGGAAATCATACATACAGATGTATGTGGTCCGATGAATATTGAGGCTCGTAGCAGGTATCATTATTTTCTGACCTTCACAGATGATTTGAACAGATATGGGTATATCTACTTGATGAAACACAAGTCTAAAACATTTGAAAAGTTCAAAGAATTTCAGAGTGAAGTGGAGAATCATCGTAACAAGAAAATAAAAGTTTCTACGATATGATCGCAGAGGTAAAATATTTGAGTTACGAGTTTGGCCTTCAGTTAAAACAATGTGAAATAGTTTCACTACTCACGCCACCTGGAACACCACAGTGTAATGGTGTGTCCGAACATCGTAACCGTACTTTATTAGATATGGTGCGATATATGATGTCTCTTACCGATCTACCACTATCGTTTTGGGGTTATGCATTAGAGACAGCTGCATTCACGTTAAATAGGGCACCATCAAAATCCGTTGAGACGACGCCTTATGAACTGAGGTTTAGCAAGAAACCAAAGTTGTCGTTTCTTAAAATTTTGGGGTTGCGATGCTTATGTGAAAAAGTTTCATCCTGATAAGCTCAAACCCAAATCGGAGAAATGTGTCTTCATAGGATACCCAAAGGAAACAGTTGGGTATACCTTCTATCACAGATCCGAAGGCAAGACATTCGTTGCTTAGTATGGATCCTTTCTAGAGAAGGAGTTTCTCTCGAAAGAAGTGAGGGGGAGGAAAGTAGAACTTGATGAGGTAACTGTACCTGCTCCCTTATTGGAAAGGAGTTCATCACAGAAATCTGTTCCTGTGACTCCTACACCAATTAGTGAGGAAGTTAATGATGATGATCATGGAACTTCAGATCAAGTTATTACTGAACCTCGTAGGTCAACCAGAGTAAGATCCGCACCAGAGTGGTACGGTAATCCTGTTCTGGAGGTTATGTTACTAGACCATGACGAACCTACGAACTATGAAGAAGTGATGGTGAGCCCAGATTCCGCAAAATGGCTTGAGGCCATGAAATCTGAGATGAGATCCATGTATGAGAACAAAGTATGGACTTTGATTGACTTGCCCAATGATCGGCGAGCCATTTAGATTAAATGGATCTTCAAGAGGAAGACAGACGCTGATAGTCGTGTTACTATCTACAAAGCTAGAATTGTCGCAAAAAGGTTTTCGACAAGTTCAAGATGTTGACTACGACGAGAGTTTCTCACTCGTATCTATGCTTAAGTCTGTCTGAATCATGTTAGCAATTGCCGCATTTTATGAAATCTGGCAAATGGATAAACAAAACTGCATTCCTTAATGGATTTATTAAAGAAGAGTTGTATATGATGCAACCAGAAGGTTTTGTCAATCCTAAAGGTGCTAACAAAATATGCAAGCTCCAGCGATCCATCTATGGACTGGTGCAAGCATCTCGGAGTTGGAATATACACTTTGATAAGTTGATCAAAGGATATAGTGTTATACAGACTTGCGGTGAAGCCTGTATTTACAAGAAAGTGAGTGGGAGCACTACAACATTTCTGATAAGTATATGTGAATGACATATTGTTGATCGGAAATAATGTAGAATTATTCTTCAAAGCATAAAGGAGTGTTTGAAAGGAGTTTTTCAAAGAAAGACCTCGGTGAAGCTGCTTACACATTGAGCATCAAGATCTATAGAGATAGATCAAGACGCTTGATAAGTTTTTTCAATGAGTACATACCTTAACAAGATTTTGAAGTAGTTCAAAATAGAGCAGTCAAAGAAAGAGTTCTTGCCTGTGTTACAAGGTGTGAAATTGAGTAAGACACAAAGCCCGACCACGGCAGAAGATAGAAAGAGAATGAAAGTCATTCCCTATGCCTTGGCCATAGGTTCTATAAAGTATGCCATGCTGTGTACCAGATCTATTGTATACCCTACACTGATTTTGGCAAGGGAGTACAATAGTGATCTAGGAGTAGATCACTGGACAGCGGTCAAAGTTATCCTTAGTGGAATAAGGATATGTTTCTCGATTATGGAAGTGACAAAAGGTTCGTCGTAAAGGGTTACGTCGATGCAAGTTTTGACACTAAATCTAGATGACTCTAAGTCTCGGTCCAGATACATATTGAAAGTGTGAGCAATTAGCTAGAGTAGCTCCGTGCAGAGCATTGTAGACATAGAAATTGGCAAAATACTTACGGATCTAAATGTGACAGACCCGTTGACTAAAATTATCTCACAAGCAAAACATAATCACACCTTAGTACTCTTTGGGTGTTAATCACATAGGGATGTGAACTACATTATTGACTCTAGTAAACCCTTTGGGTGTTGGTCACATGATGATGTGAACTATGGGTGTTAATCACATGGTGATGTGAACTATTGATGTTAAATCACATGGCGATGTGAACTAGATTATTGACTCTAGTGCAAGTGGGAGACTGAAGGAAATATGCCCTAGAGGCAATAATAAAGTTATTATTTATTTCCTTATATCATGATAAATGTTTATTATTCATGCTAGAATTGTATTAACCGGAAACATGATACATGTGTGAATACATAGACAAACAGAGTGTCACTAGTATGCCTCTACTTGACTAGCTCGTTGATCAAAGATGGTTATGTTTCCTAGCCATAGATACGAGTTGTCATTTGATTAACGGGATCACCTCATTAGGAGAATGACGTGATTGACTTGACCCATTCCGTTAGCTTAGCACCCGATCGTTTAGTATGTTGCTATTGCTTTCTTCATGACTTATACATGTTCCTATGACTATGAGATTATGCAACTCCCGTTTACCGGAGGAACACTTTGTGTGCTACCAAACGTCACAACATAAATGGGTGATTATAAAGGTGCTCTACAGGTGTCTCCAAAGGTACTTGTTGGGTTGGCGTATTTCGAGATTAGGATTTGTCACTCCAATTGTCGGAGAGGTATCTCTGGGCCCACTCGGTAATGCACATCACTATAAGCCTTGCAAGCATTGTGACTAATGAGTTAGTTGCGGGATGATGTGTTACGGAACGAGTAAAGAGACTTGCCGGTAACGAGATTGAACTAGGTATTAAGATACCGACGATCGAATCTCGGGCAAGTAACATACCGATGACAAAGGGAACAACGTATGTTGTTATGCGGTCTGACCGATAAAGATCTTCGTAGAATATGTGGGAGCCAATATGGGCATCCAGGTCCCGCTATTGGTTATTGACCGGAGACGTGTCTCGGTCATGTTTACATAGTTCTCGAACCCGTAGGGTCCGCACGCTTAACGTTACGATGACAGTTTTATTGAGTTTTGATGTACCGAAGGATTTCGGAGTCCCGGATGAGATCGGGGATATGACGAGGAGTCTCGAAATGGTCGAGACGTAAAAATCGATATATTGGAGGACTATATTTGGACTTCGGAAAGGTTCCGAGTGATTCGGGTATTTTTCGGAGTACCGGAGAGTTACGGGAATTCGTATTGGGCCTTAATGGGCCATACGGGAAAGGAGAGAAAGGCCTCAAAAGGTGGCCGCACCCCTCCCCATGGGCTAGTCCGAATTGGACTAGGGAGGGGGGGCGCCCCCTTCCTTCTTTCTCCTTCCCCCTTCCCTTCTCCTACTCCCACAAGGAAAGGAGGAGTCCTATGGCGCGCCTCTCCCCTTGGCCGGCTGCCTCCCCCTTGCTCCTTTATATACGGGGGTAGGGGGGCACCCCATAGACACAACAATTGATCCTTGAGATCTCTTAGCCGTGTGCGGTGCCCCCCTCCACCATATTACACCTCGATAATACCGTTGCGGAGCTTAGGCGAAGCCCTGCGTCAGTGGAACATCATCATCGTCACCACGCCGTCGTGCTGACGAAACTCTCCCTCAATACTCGGCTGGATCGGAGTTCGAGGGACGTCATCGAGCTGAACGTGTGTAGAACTCGGAGGTGCCGTACATTCGGTACTTGATCGGTCGGATCGTGAAGACGTACGACTACATCAACCGCGTTGTGATAACGCTTCCGCTGTCAGTCTACGAGGGTACGTGGACAAGACTCTCCTCTCTCGTTGCTATGCATCACCATGATCTTGCGTGTGCGTAGGAATTTTTTTGAAATTACTACATTCCCCAACAATTCTTGCATGAATAATAAACATTTATCATGATATGAGGAAATAAATAATAACTTTATTGTTGCCTCTAGGGCATATTTCCTTCAGTCTCCCACTTGCACTAGAGTCAATAATCTAGATTACACAGTAATGATTCTAACACCCATGGAGTCTTGGTGCTGATCATGTTTTGCTCATGGAAGAGGCTTAGTCAACGGGTCTACAACATTCAGATCCGTATGTATCTTGCAAATCTCTATGTCTCCCACCTGGACTTGATCCCGGATGGAATTGAAGCGTCTCTTGACGTGCTTGGTTCTGTTGTGAAATCTGGATTCCTTTGCCAAGACAATTGCACCAGTATTGTCACAAAAGATTTTCATTGGTCCCGATGCACTAGGTATGACACCTAGATCGGATATGAACTCCTTCATCCAGACTCCTTCATTTGCTGCTTCCGAAGCAGCTATGTGCTCCGCTTCACACGTAGATCCCGCCACGACGCTTTGTTTAGAACTGCACCAACTGACAGCTCCACCGTTCAATGTAAACACGTATCCGGTTTGCGATTTAGAATCGCCCGGATCAGTGTTAAAGCTTGCATCGACGTAACCATTTACGACGAGCTCTTTGTCACCTCCATAAACGAGAAACATATCCTTAGTCCTTTTCAGGTATTTCAGGATGTTCTTGACCGCTGTCCAGTGATCCACTACTGGATTACTTTGGTACCTCCCTGCTAAACTAATAGCAAGGCACACATCAGGTATGGTACACAGCATTGCATACATGATAGAGCCTATGGCTGAAGCATAGGGAACATTTTTCATTTTCTCTCTATCTTCTGCAGTGGTCGGGCATTGAGTCTGACTCAACTTCACACCTTGTACACATGCAAGAATCCTTTCTTTGCTTGATCCATTTTGAACTTCTTCAAAACTTTATCAAGGTATGTGCTTTGTGAAAGTCCAATTAAGCGTCTTGATCTATCTCTATAGATCTTGATGTCCAATATATAAGCAGCTTCACCGAGGTCTTTCATTGAAAAACTCTTATTCAAGTATCCTTTTATGCTATCCAGAAATTCTATATCATTTCCAATCAGCAATATGTCATCCACATATAATATTAGAAATGCTACAGAGCTCCCACTCACTTTCTTGTAAATACAGGCCTCTCCAAAAGTATGTATAAAACCATATGCTTTGATCACACTATCAAAACGTTTATTCCAACTCCGAGAGGCTTGCACCAGTCCATAAATGGATCGCTGGAGCTTGCACACTTTTGTTAGCTCCCTTTGGATCGACAAAACCTTCTGGTTGCATCATATACAATTCTTCTTCCACAAATCCATTCAGAATGCAGTTTTGACATCCATTTGCCAAATTTCATAATCATAAAATGCGGCAATTGCTAACATGATTCGGACAGATGATACGTCTCCAACGTATCTATAATTTTTTATTATTCCATGCTATATTATATTCTGTTTTGGACATTAATGGGCTTTATTATACTTTTTATATTATTTTTGGGACTAACCTATTAACCGGAGGCCCAGCCCAGAATTGCTGTTTTTTGCCTATTTCAGAGTTTCGCAGAAAAAGAATACCAAACGGAGTCCAAACGGAATGAAACCTTCGGGAACGTGATTTTTGGAACGAACGTGATCCAGAGGACTTGGACCCTACGTCAAGACATCAACCAGGAAGGCACGAGGTAGGGGGGCGCGCCTACCCCCTGGGCGCGCCCTCCACCCTCTTGGGCCCCACGTTGCTCCACAGATGTACTTCTTCCTCCTATATATACCTACGTACCCCCCAAACTACCAGATACGGAGCCAAAAACCTAATTCCACCGCCGCAACCTTCTGTACCCGTGAGATCCCATCTTGGGGCCTTTTCCGGATTATGTATGATTGGTTATCTTTGCAAGTCTCTTCGAATTATCAGTTTGGTTTGCCCTACTAGATTGATCTTTTTTGCAATGGGAGAAGTGCTTAGCTTTGGGTTCAATCTTGCGGTGTCATTTCCCAGTGACAGTAGGGGCAGCAAGGCACGTATTGTATTGTTGCCATCGAGGATAACAAGATGGGGTTTATATCATATTGCATGAGTTTATCCCTCTACATCATGTCATCTTACTTAAGGCGTTACTCTGTTCTTTTGAACTTAATACTCTAGATGCATGCTGGATAGCGGTCGATGTGTCGAGTAATAGTAGTAGATGCAGGCAGGAGTCGGTCTACTTGTGTCAGACGTGATCCCTATATACATGATCATACCTAGATATTCTCATAACTATGCTCAATTCTGTCAATTGCTCAACAGTAATTTGTTTACCCACCGTAATACTTATGCTTTCGAGAGAAGCCACTAGTGAAACCTATGGCCCCCGGGTCTATTTTCCATCATATTTAATCTCCCAACAACAAGCTATTTCTGGTGCCGTTTTTATTTTGCTTTCTTTACTTTCCATCTTTATCCTAAAATACCAAAAATATTATCTTATCATATCTATCAGATCTCACTCTCGTAAGTGACCGTGAAGGGATTACAACCCCTTTATTGCGTTGGTTGCGAGGATTTATTAGTTTGTGTAGGTGCGAGGACTCGTGCGTGGCCTCCTACTGGATTGATACCATGGTTCTCAAAAACTGAGGGAAATACTTATGCTACTTTACTGTATCACCCTTTCCTCTTCAAGGGAAAACCAACGCAGTGCTCAAGAGGTAGCACGAAGGATTTCTGGCGCCGTTGCCGAGGAGTCTACGCAAAAGTCAACATACCAAGTACCCATCACAAACCCTTATCTCCCGCATTACATTATTTGCCACTTGCCTCTCGTTTTCCTCTCCCCCACTTCACCTTTGCTGTTTTATTCGCCCTCCTTCCGCTTGATCTTGTGTTACCATGTGCCTTCTTTTTGCTTGCATCTTCGCTTGCTAAAAGTTTATGGATCCTCATCCCCTTGCTAATCTCTTTAAGGGATCCAATTATGATGAACCTATTGCTAGTGAGTTGAGTGCACTAGATTATCTTTATAAGGTTTGCTTGAAATTCGTGAATCTGAAAATTGTGATGAAGTGCTTTATAATGTGATTCACGATAGATCTTTGAATAAAAAGCATGACTGCAATGATTTTACTATAAATTTTCTTGATGTCAATTGTGCTAATAATATGCAAAACCCTAAGCTTGGGGATGCTAAGTTTGATATGTCTACTACTTGTTGCAATGATAATGATTGGGGTGATTCTTCTTATGATCTTGAAAATTTATTTAAGCCCCATGATGAACATGACATTGATAATAGTGTTTGCAATAATATTGAAAGTGGGTTTGGAGGAGTGTCAACCTTAGATCCCACATATTTGGAGAATGTTCAATCTTATGATTTTTTTGATAAAAGTGGGCTTGGAGAGGTCATGACATTAGCTAATGTTAATACCACTATTTTGGAAGAGTGTCAACTTCGCATGCATGTGGATCGTGTTGATAATATGTTATGTGATAGCTATTTTGTTGAATTTTATTATGATCCTACATGTAATTATTATGAGAGAGGAAAATATGGTTGTAGAAATTTTCATCTTACTAAATTACCTCTCGTTATGTTGAGATTACTATTGTTTCTTTCCGCTTCCTTTCATATGCTAGTTTTTGCTTGCCTTGATAATTTGTTTTCCTAAAAGATGCCTATGCATAGGAAGTATTTTAGACTTAGATGTGATTTTCACATGTTTTATGATGCTATCTTTGTGTTTCAATTATTATCTTTTATGTGAGCATCATCGAAATCTCAATGCCTAGCTGGGGGCGTTAAACGATAGCGCTTGTTGGGAGGCAACCCAATTTTATTTTTAGTTTTTTGCTTTTTGCTTCTGTTTAGGAATAAATATTTGATCTAGCCTCTGGTTAGATGTGTTTTTATGTTTTAATTAGTGTTTGTGGCAAGTTTAACCTATAGGATCTTCTTGGATGATAGTTATTTGATCTTGCTGAAAATTCCAGAAACTTTCTGTTCACGAAAATAATTGTTAAAAATCACAAGAACTTGATTAAATATTCATTCTAATTGCTGATGATCAATAAACAAATTGTCTAGGTCTTCCTATTTTGGCTTAATTTTTGGAGTTCCAGAAGTTTGCGTTAGGTACAGATTACTACAGACTGTTCTGTTTTTGACAGATTCTGTTTTTCGTGTGTTGTTTGCTTATTTTGATGAATCTATGGCTAGTAAAATAGTTTATAAACCATAGAGAAGTTGGAATACAGTAGGTTTAACACCAATATAAATAAAGAATGAGTTCATTACAGTACCTTGAAGTGGTGTTTTCTTTTCTTTCGCTAACGGAGCTCATGAGATTTTCTGCTGAGTTTTGTGTTGTGAAGTTTTCAAGTTTTGGGTAAAAGATTTGATGGATTATGGAACAAGGAGTGGCAAGAGCCTAAGCTTGGGGATTCCCATGGCACCCCAATATAATCTAAGGACACCAAAAAGCCAAATCTTGGGGACGCCCCGGAAGGCATCCCCTCTTTCGTCTACTTCCATCTGTAACCTTACTTGGAGCTATATTTTTATTCACCACATGATATGTGTTTTGCTTGGAGCGTCTTGTATTATTTGAGTATTTGTTTGTTAGTTTGCCACAATCATCCTTGATGTACACACCTTTTGAGAGAGACACACATGATTCGGAAATTGTTAGAATACTCTATGTGCTTCACTTATATCTTTTGAGTTATATAGTTTTTGCTCTAGTGCTTCACTTATATCTTTTATAGCACGGTGGTGGATTTGTTTTATAGAAACTATTGTTCTCTCATACTTCACATAGATTATTTTGAGAGTTATACAAAACAGCATGGTAATTTGCTTTAATTATGATAGGCATTCAAGATTAGTAAAAAAATTCTTAAGAGTGTGTTGAATACTATGAGAAGTTAGATGCTTGGTAATTGTTTTGAGATAAGGAGATGATTATATTAGAGTCATGCTAGTTGAGTAGTTGTGAATTTGAGAAATACTTGTGTTGAAGTTTGTGATTCCCGTAGCATGCACGTATGGTGAACCGTTATGTGATGAAGTCGGAGCATGATTTATTTATTGATTGTCTTCCTTATGAGTGGCGGTCGGGGACGAGCGATGGTCTTTTCCTACCAATCTATCCTCCTAGGAGCATGCGCGTAATACTTTGCTTTGATAACTTGTAGATTTTTGCAATAAGTATATGAGTTCTTTACGACTAATGTTGAGTCCATGGATTATACACGCTTTTATTCCTTGCACCATTGCTAGCCTCTCTAGTACCGCGCACTTTTCGCCAGTATCATACACCCACCATATACCTTCCTTAAAACAGCCACCATACCTACCTATCATGGCATTTCGATAGCCATTCCGAGATATATTGCCATGCAACTTTCCACCGTTCCGTTTACTATGACACGCTCCATCATTGTCATATTGCTTTGCATGATCATGTAGTTGACATTGTATTTGTGGCAAAGCCACCGTTCATAATTCTTTCATACATGTCACTCTTGATTCATTGCATATCCCGGTACACCGCCGGAGGCATTCACATAGAGTCATATTTTTTCTAAGTATTGAGTTGTAATTGTTGAGTTGTAAGTAAATAAAAGTGTGATGATCATCATTTTTAGAGCATTGTCCCAAGTGAGGAAAGAATGATGGAGACTATGATTCCCCCACAAGTTGGGATGAGACTCCGGACTAAATAAAAAAAAGGCCATAAAAAAGGCCCAAATAAAAATAAAAAAATGAGAGAAAAAGAGAGAAGGGACAATGTTACTATCCTTTTACCACACTTGTGCTTCAAAGTAGCACCATGATCTTCATGATAGAGTCTCCTATGGTATCACTTTCATATACTAGTGGGAAATTTTCATTATAGAACTCGTCTTGTATATTCCAATGATGGGCTTCCTCAAAATGCCCTAGGTCTTCGTGAGCAAGCGAGTTGGATGCACACCCACTTAGTTTCTTTTGTTGAGCTTGCATATACTTATAGCTCTAGTGCATCCGTTGCATGGCAATCCCTACTCACTCACATTGATATCTATTAATGAGCATCTCCATAGCCCGTTGATACACCTAGTTGATGTGAGACTATCTTCTCCTTTTTGTCTTCTCCACAACCACCATTCTATTCCACATATAGTGCTATGTCCATGGCTCACGCTCATGTATTGCATGAAGATTGAAAAAGTTTGAGAACATCAAAAGTATGAAACAATTGCTTGGCTTGTCATCGGGGTTGTGCATGATTTAAATACTTTGTGTGGTGAAGATAGAGCATAGCCAGACTATACGATTTTGTAGGGATAACTTTCTTTGGCCATGTTATTTTGAGAAGACATAATTGCTTAGTTAGTACGCTTGAAGTATTATTATTTTTAGGTCAATATTAAACTTTTGTCTTGAATCTTTCGGATCTGAATATTCATATCACAATTAAGATAATTACATTGAAATTATGCCAAGTAGCATTCCACATCAAAAATTCTGTTTTTATCATTTACCTACTCGAGGACGAGCAGGAATTAAGCTTGGGGATGCTTGATACGTCTCCAACGTATCTATAATTTTTGATTGTTCCATGCTATATTATATTCTATTTTGGACATTAATGGGCTTTATTATAAATTTTTATATTATTTTTAGGACTAACCTATTAACCGGAGGCCCAGCCCAGAATTGTTGTTTTTTGCCTATTTTAGAGTTCCGCAGAAAAAAGAATATCAAACGGAGTCCAAACGGAATGAAACCTTCGGGAACGTGATTTTTGGAACGAACATGATCCAGAGGACTTGGACCCTATGTCAAGACATCAACCAGGAAGGCACGAGGTAGGGGGGGTGCACCTACCCCCTCGGCGCGCCCTCCACCCGCGTGGGCCCCACGTTGCTCCACCGATGTACTTCTTCCTCCTATTTATACCTACGTACCCCCAAACTACCAGATACGGAGCCAAAAACCTAATTCCATCGCTGCAACCTTCTGTACCCGTGAGATCCCATCTTGGGGCCTTTTCCGGAGCTCCGCCGGAGGGGGCATCGATCACAGAGGGCTTCTACATCAACACCATAGCCTCTCCGATGATGAGTGAGTAGTTTACCTCAGACCTTCGGGTCCATAGTTATTAGCTAGATGGCTTCTTCTCTCTTTTTGGATCTCAATACAATGTTCTCCCCCTATCTTATGGAGATCTATTCGATGTAATCTTCTTTTGCGGTGTGTTTGTTGAGACCGATGAATTGTGGGTTTATGATCAAGTTTATCTATGAACAATATTTGAATCTTCTCTGAATTCTTTTATGTATGATTGGTTATCTTTGCAAGTCTCTTCGAATTATCAGTTTGGTTTGGCCTACTATATTGATCTTTCTTGCAATGGGAGAAGTGCTTAGCTTTGGGTTCAATCTTGCGGTGTCCTTTCCCAGTGACAGTAGGGGCAGCAAGGCACGTATTGTATTGTTCGAGGATAACAAGATGGGGTTTATATCATATTGCATGAGTTTATCCCTCTACATCATGTCATCTTACTTAAGGCATTACTCTGTTCTTTTGAACTTAATACTCTAGATGGATGCTGGATAGCGGTCGATGTGTGGAGTAATAGTAGTAGTTGCAGGCAGGAGTCGGTCTACTTGTCTCGGACGTGATGCCTATATACATGATCATACCTAGATATTCTCATAACTATGCTCAATTCTGTCAATTGCTCAACAGTAATTTGTTTACCCACCGTAATACTTATGCTCTCGAGAGAAGCCACTAGTGAACCCTATGGCCCCCGGGTCTATTTTCCATCATATTTAATCTCCCGACAACAAGCTATTTCTGGCGCCGTTTTTATTTTGCTTTCTTTACTTTGCATCTTTATCATAAAATACCAAAAATATCATCTTATCATATCTATCAGATCTCACTCTCGTAAGTGACCGTGAAGGGATTGACAACCCCTTTATTGCGCTGGTTGCGAGGATTTATTTGTTTGTGTAGGTGCGAGGGACTCGTGCGTGGCCTCCTACTGGATTGATACCTTGGTTCTCAAAAACTGAGGGAAATACTTATGCTACTTTACTGTATCACCCTTTCCTCTTCAAGGGAAAACCAACGCAGTGCTCAAGAGGTAGCAACAGACTTAAGCATCACTACGGGTGAGAAAGTGTCATCGTAGTCAACTCCTTGAACTCGTCGAAAACCTTTTGCAACAAGTCGAGCTTTGGAGACAGTAACATTACCGTCAGCGTCAGTCTTCTTCTTGAAGATCCATTTATTCTCTATGGCTTGCCGATCATCGGGCAAGTCAACCAAAGTCCATACTTTGTTCTCATACATGGATCCCATCTCAGATTTCATGGCCTCAAGCCATTTTGCGGAATCTGGGCTCACCATCGCTTCTTCATAGTTCGTAGGATCGCCTTGGTCAAGTAACATGACCTCAAGAATAGGATTACCATACCACTCTGGTGCGGATCTTACTCTGGTTGACTTACGAGGTTCGTAGTAACATGATCTGAAGATTCATGATCAACATCATTAACTTCCTCACTAATTGGTGTAGGTGTCACAGAAACCGGTTTCTGTGATGAACTACTTTCCAATAAGGGAGCAGGTATAGTTACCTCATCAAGTTCTACTTTCCTCCCACTCACTTCTTTCGAGAGAAAGTCCTTCTCTAGAAAGGATCCATTCTTAGCAACGAATGCCTTGCCTTCGGATCTGTGATAGAAGGTGTACCCAACAGTCTCCTTTGGGTATCCTATGAAGACACATTTCTCCGATTTGGGTTCGAGCTTATCAGGTTGAAGCTTTTTCACATAAGCATCGCAACACCAAACTTTAAGAAATGACAACTTTGGTTACTTGCCAAACCACAGTTCATAAGGCGTCATCTCAACGGATTTAGATGGTGCCCTATTTAACGTGAATGCAGCCGTCTCTAAAGCATAACCACAAAACGATAGCGGTAAATAAGTAAGAGACATCATAGATAGCACCATATCTAGTAAAGTACGATTACGACGTTCGGACACACCATTACGTTGTGGTGTTCCGGGTGGCGTGAGTTGCGAAAGTATTCCGCATTGTTTCAAATGTAGACCAAACTCGTAACTCAGATATTCTCCTCCACGATCAGATCGTAGAAACTTTATTTTCTTGTTAGGATGACTTTCCACTTCACTCTGAAATTCTTTGAACTTTTCAAATGTTTCACACTTATGTTTCATTAAGTAGATATACCCATATCTGCTCAAATTATCTGTGAAGGTGAGAAAATAACGATACCCGCCGCGAGCCTCAATATTCATTGGACCACATACATCAGCATGTATGATTTCCAACAAATCCGTTGCTCGCTCCATTGTTCCAGAGAACGGCGTTTTAGTCATCTTGCCCATGAGGCATGGTTCGCAAGTACCAAGTGATTCATAATGAAGTGATTCCAGAAGTCCATCAGTATGGAGTTTCTTCATGCGCTTTACACCAATATGACCCAAACGGCAGTGCCACAAATAAGTTGCACTATCATTATCAACTCTGCATCTTTTGGCTTCAACATTATGAATATGTGTATCACTACTATCGAGATTCATCACAAATAGACCACTCTTCAAGGGTGCATGACCATAAAAGATATTACTCATATAAATAGAACAACCATTATTCTCAGATTTAAATGAATAACCGTCTCGCATCAAATAAGATCCAGATATAATGTTCATGCTTAACGCTGGCACCAAATAACAATTATTCAGGTCTAAAACTAATCCCGAAGGTAGATGTAGAGGTAGCGTGCCGACGGCGATCACATCGACTTTGGAACCATTTCCCACACGCATCGTCATCTCGTCCTTAGCCAGTCTTCGCTTAATCCGTAGTCCCTATTTCGAGTTGCAAATATTAGCAACAGAACCAGTATCAAATACCCAGGTGCTACTGCGAGCTCTAGTAAGGTACACATGAATAACATGTATATCACATATACCTTTGTTCACCTTGCCATCCTTCTTATCCACCAAATACTTGGGGCAGTTCCGCTTCCAGTGACCAGTCTATTTGCAGTAGAAGCACTCAGTCTCAGGCTTAGGTCCAGACTTAGGTTTCTTCTCTTGAGCAGCAACTTGTTTGCCATTCTTCTTGAAGTTCCCCTTCTTCTTCCCTTTACCCTTTTTCTTGAAACTGGTGGTCTTGTTGACCATCAACACTTGATGCTCCTTTTTTATTTCTACCTCCGCAGCCTTTAGCATTGCGAAGAGCTCGAGAATTGTCTTATCCATCCCTTGCATATTATAGTTCATCATGAAGCTCTTGCAGCTTGGTGCCAGTGATTGAAGAATTCTGTCAATGACACTATCATCCGGAAGATTAACTCCCAGTTGAATCAAGTGATTGTTATACCCAGACATTTTGAGTATATGTTCACTGACAGAACTATTCTCCTCCATCTTGCAGCTGTAGAACTTATTGGAGACTTCATATCTCTCAATCTGGGCATTTGCTTGAAATATTAACTTCAACTCCTGGAACATCTCATATGCTCCATGACGTTCAAAACGTCATTGAAGTCCCGGTTCTAAGCCGTAAAGCATGGCACACTGAACTATCGAGTAGTCATCAGCTTTGCTCTGCCAGGCGTTCTTAACATCGACAGTTGCATCTGCAGCAGGCCTGGCACCCAGCGGTGCTTCCAGGACGTAATTCTTTTGTGCAGCAATGAGGATAATCCTCAAGTTACGGACCCAGTCTATGTAATTGCTACCATCATCTTTCAACTTTGCTTTCTCAAGGAACACATTAAAATTCAACGGAACATCCGCACGGGTCATCTCTCTACAACAACATAGACAAGCAAAATACTATCAGGTACTAAGTTCATGATAAATTTAAGTTCAATTAATCATATTACTTAAGAACTCCCACTTAGATAGATATCCCTCTAATCATCTAAGTGATCACGTGATCCATATCAACTAAACCATAACCGATCATCACGTGAGATGGAGTAGTTTTCAATGGTGAACATCACTATGTTGATCATATCTACTATATGATTCACGCTCGACCTTTCGGTCTCAGTGTTCCGAGGACATATCTGCATATGCTAGGCTCGTCAAGTTTAACCCGAGTATTCTGCGTGTGCAAAACTGTCTTACACCCGTTGTAGATCACCGTTGAGCTTATCACACCCGATCATCACGTGGTGTCTCGGCACGACGAACTTTCGCAACGGTGCATACTCAGGGAGAACACTTTTACCTTGAAATTTAGTGAGAGATCATCTTATAATGCTACCGTCAAACAAAGCAGAATAAGATGCATAAAGGATAAACATCACATGCAATCAATATAAGTGATATGATATGGCCATCATCATCTTGTGCCTTTGAACTCCATCTCCAAAGCACCGTCATGATCACCATCGTCACCGGCGCGACACCTTGATCTCCATCGTAGCATCGTTGTCGTCTCGCCAACTATTGGTTCTACAACTATCGCTACCGCTTAGTGATAAAGTAAAGCAATTACAGGGCGATTGCATTGCATACAATAAAGCGACAACCATATGGCTCCTGCCAGTTGCCGATAACTCCGTTACAAAACATGATCATCTCATACAATAAATATAGCATCATGTCTTGACAATATCATATCACAACAGGCCCTGCAAAAACAAGTTAGACGTCCTCTACTTTGTTGTTGCAAGTTTTACGTGGCTGCTACGGGCTGAGCAAGAACCGTTCTTACCTACGCATCAAAACCACAATGATAGTTCGTCAAGTTAGTGCTGTTTTAACCATCTCAAGGACCGGGCGAACTAACACCCGCCAACCACCTGTGTGCAAAGCACGTCGGCAGAACTAGTCTCGCATAAGCGTACGCGTAATGTCGGTCCGGGCCGCTTCATCCAACAATACCGCCGAACCAAAGTATGACATGCTGGTAAGCAGTATGACTTGTATCGCCCACAACTCACTTTGTGTTCTACTCGTGCATATAACATCTACGCAATAACCTGGCTCGGATGCCACTGTTGGGGAACGTAGTAATTTCAAAAAAATTCCTACGCACACGCAAGATCATGGTAATGCATAGCAACGAGAGAGGAGAGTGTCGTCCATGTACCCTCGTGGATTGTTAAGCGGAAGCGTTATGACAACGCGGTTGATGTAGTCGTACATCTTCACGACCGACCGATCCTCAGTACCGAACGTAGGGCACCTCCGCGTTCAGCACACGTTCAGCTCGGTGACGTCCCACGAACTCACGATCCAGTAGAGCTCGATGGAGAGTTTCGTTAGCACGACGGTGTGGTAACGATGTTGATGAAGCTACCGACGCAGGGCTTCGCCTAAGCACCGCTACGATATGACCGAGGTGGATTATGGTGGAGGGGGGCACCGCACACGGTTGGGAGAGATCAATGATCAACTTGTGTGTTCTAGGGTGCACCTGCCCCCGTATATAAAGGAGCAAGGGGGAGGCCGGCTGGCCCTGTAGGGCGCGCTAGGAGGAGGAGTCCTCCTCCTAGGAGAAGTAGGACTCCCCTCGTTCCTACTCCTACTAGGAGGGGGAAAGGAAGGGGGAGAAGGAGAAGGAAAGGGGGGCGCCGCCCCCCCTTCCTAGTCCAATTCGGACCAGAGGGGGAGGGGGCGCGTGGCCTGCCCTGGCCGGCCCCTCTCTCTCTCTCTCTCTCCACTAGGGCCCAACAAGGCCCATTAACCCCCAGGGGGTTCCGGTAACCCCTCCGGCACTCCGGTAAAATCCCGATTTCACCCGGAACTCTTCCGATGTCCAAATGTAGGCTTCCAATATATCAATCTTTATGTCTCTGCCATTTCGAGACTCCTCGTCATGTCCGTGATCATATCCGGGACTCCAAACTACCTTCGGTACATCAAAACATATAAACTCATAATACCGATCATCCCAGAACTTTAAGCATGCGAACCCTACGGGTTCGAGAACTATGTAGAAATGACCGAGACACGTCTCCGGTCAATAACCAATAGCGGAACTTGGATGCTCATATTGCTTCCTACATATTCTACGAAGATCTTTATCGGTCAAACCGCATAACAACATACGTTGTTCCCTTTGTCATCGGTATGTTACTTGCTCGAGATTCGATCGTCGGTATCTCAATACCTAGCTCAATCTCGTTACCGGCAAGTCTCTTTACTCGTTTCGTAATGCATTATCCCGCAACTAACTCATTAGTCACATTACTTGCAAGGCTTATAGTGATGTGCATTACCGAGAGGGCCCAGAGATACCTCTGCAACAATCGGAGTGACAAATCCTATTCTTGATCTATGCCAACTCCACGAACACCATCGGAGACACCTGTGGAGCACCTTCATAATCACCCAGTTACATTGTGACGTTTGGTAGCACACAAAGTGTTCCTCTGGTATTCGGGAGTTGCATAATCTCATAGTCATAGGAACATGTATAAGTCATGAAGAAAGCAATAGCAGTAAACTAAACGATCAAGTGCTAAGCTAACGGAATTGGTCAAGTCAATCACATCATTCTCCTAATGATGTGATCCCGTTAATCAAATGACAACTCATGTCTATGGTTTGGAAACTCAACCATCTTTGATCAACGAGTTAGTCAAGTAGAGGCATACTAGTGACACTATGTTTGTCTATGTATTCACACATGTATTATGTTTCTCGTTAATACAATTCTAGCATGAATAATAAACATTTATCATGATATGAGGAAAAAAATTATAACTTTATTATTGCCTCTAGGGCATGTTTCCTTTAGAGCAATCCTCCCACTCGGAAGCTTAGCCGCGAACCTGTTTCGCCTAAGTTACAAGACTTCTCCGAGTGGAGAGCAACCCTCCCACTCGGGGGCTTAGCTGCCATCCTGTACTCGCCTAAGTTTCAAAACTACTCCGAGTGGAGAACAATCCACCCACTCGGAGGCTTAGCTACGATCCCATAGTTTCCTAAGCTACAAAACTACTCCGAGTGGAGAGCAATCCTCCCACTCGGGGGCTTAGCCACGATCCTGTACTCGCCTAAGTTACAAAACTTCTCCGAGTGGAGAGCAACCCTCCCACTCGAGGGCTTAGTTGCCATCCCGTACTCGCCTAAGTTTCAAAACTACTCCGAGTGGAGAAAAATCCTCGCACTCGGAGGCTTAGCCGTGATCCCGTAGTCGCCTAAGCTACAAAACTACTCCGAGTGGAGAGCAATCCTCGCACTCGGGGGCTTAGTTGTGATCCCGTACTCGCCTAAGTTTCAAAACTACTCCGAGTGGAGAGCAATCCTCCCACTCGGAGGCTTAGTGGCGACCCCGTACTCGCCTAATTTACAAAACTACTCCGGTCGGAGAGCAATCCTCCCACTTGGGGGCTTAGCTGCGATCCCGTACTCGCCTAAGTTTGAACACTACTCCGAGTGGAGAGCAATCCTCCCACTCGGAGGCTTAGCTGCGATCCCGTACTCGCCTAAGTTACAAAACTACTCTGAGCAAAGAGCAATCCTCCCATTCAGAGGCTTAGCTGTGATTCCGTACTCACCTAAGTTACAAAACTACTCCGAGCGGAGAGCAATCCTCCCACATGGGGGCTTAGTTGCGATCCCGTACTCGCCTAAGTTTCGAAACTACTTGGAGTGGAGAGCAATCCTTCCACTCGGAGGCTTAGCTACGATCCCGTACTTGCCTAAGTTACAAATCTACTCCGAGTGGAGAGCAATCCTCCCACTCGGGGGCTTAGCTGCGATCCCGTACTCGCCTAAGTTTCAAAACTACTCCGAGTGGAGAGCAATCCTGCCACTCGGGGGCTTAGCTGCGATCCCGTACTCGCCTAAGCTGCAAAACTACTCCAAGTGGAGAGCAATACTCCCACTCGGAGGCTTAGCCGTGAACCAGCTTCGCCTAAGTTAAAATTTCCAATCACATTGGAGAGGAGAAAATAGCATTCAGATAAAACTATCAAGTTCGGATAAATCCGACAAGGTTCAGAACCGCAAGCAAAAGTACTCGGGCGTCAGGTCCGAAGGAGTTTAACGGTTACACAATCACTCGGCATTCTGAGGCAAATGAATTCAAATCATCAAGTTTTTCACTCGGCAGGAGGAGGACTAGCTGGCTCGACGAAGGTGTCCAAGTGAATGCCGTCCGCAATACGAGTGGTTACGTCGGTGAAGGTCTCCATGAAAGATTGAAACTGAAGGTTCTTGGTGTTTGCCACCTGAAGAGCTTTCAGCTTTTCTTTCTTGACTTCCTTGCAATGAACATGGACGAGTGATAGAGCCACATCGGCACCACAGCGAGTAGCTGACTTTTTCCATGCTTGAACTCGGTCTGGGATTTCATTGAGCTGAGTCATCAGTGACTCGAGGTCACTTTGAAGCACTTTTTCTGGCCATAGATCCTTGTCTATCCGCGACAATGCAACCTTCAGCCGAGCAATATAGTCCAAGACACTGGCGAGGCGAGATTCTAGTTACAGAACATTCATTGCAGCTTCATCTTTGACATGAGAGTTGGTGGGGTCCAATCCCGTTTCGATTCTCCTGGTTTCCTCCATGAAATTCTGATAGAACTCTGCACGAGGAGAAAAGAAATGAATTAGCGGCAACATTGTGAAGAAGTTTTTTGGTTCAGTCGGATGAGGAAAAGTACCTTCGAGCATGATGAACATCTTCTTCGCGAGGTCACCCAAGTAAACCTCCAGCTCATCCCTCTTCCGAGTGAGCTCATCCACCTTGTTAGCCAAGGCCACCTTCTCTTCCTTCAGCTGTGCAGCTTCCTTCGTCTCATCGACAGCAATCTTCAGATTAGCATTCTCCTCCTCCAATTTGCCGACTGAAGCTAGGTTTCTCTCAGCTAGTTCAGTCTTCTCACGCGCCACCTTCTGCGCCCCCGCAAGATCAGTGTCTTTCTTCTCCAATGCCTGCTTCATTTTGTCTAAAGAAATAACATTCCTCAGTCGAGCTTGGAGTTGACGGTTTTCACTATGCACATCTGTTCGAGTGGAATCACTCGGTTCAAAGGATGGAAAAGAATAAATATCAAAGCATACAGTCAGAGAATTGATACTTCCCATGGTTGCTACTTCATCCTGAGCAGCCTTCAAGTTCTTCTTGGCAAGTTCCAGGTCAAGCGAGTTGGATCTTCTCCTTCTCCAAGGAAGCATACTGGGTACCAAGTTCACAAGACTTCTGTAATCAACAAAAAAATTCAGTGGACGGAAACCAAGACCCTTTACTTCCGAGTAAAGAAGAGCAAACTCAGATTAATATTACAAAGGAGTTCTAAGACCACCGCTGAATCAAACATTTGACGGCGGTCTCGGGGACTACACCCGGTGGGTTCACTCAACGTGCCCCCACTGGTTCGATTTCCCACTTGGTACGACCTGCACGGCCCGAGTGGAAGAAGCAAAAAAATCATTTGATCTCAGACCACCACCGACTACCCGCAGTCGACAGCGGTCTCGGGGACTACACACAGTGGGTGCACTAAGCGTGCCCTCACTGGATCAGTTACCCGCTCGGCACGACCTGCACGGCCCGAGTGGATAGCTACAAACAGACATATTCTAAAAGACCCCCGCCAAATCAAACATTCGACGACAGTCTCGGGGACTACACCCAGTGGGTGCACTCAGCATGCCTCCACTGGACCAGGAACCCACTCGACATGACCTATCTGACTCGAGTGGAAGAACTACACAAGAAAAGAAAACACCCAGTGGGTGTATAGGTGCAAGGCACAGACCCATGATAGATGCACATTAAAGGTTCCGAAACGCTCATCCACGGACATCTTACGAATAATAAAGCAGCAGTTTTCAAGTAGCTTGTCCTAGCATAGCAAGGTTCAAGCTAAAGCAAAACCAATCGGAAATCAACTTACAATCGCACTTACTCGGACATTGGTCTGGATGGCAGAGTTGGCATCGTAAGCGGCCTTGTTGTTATCATACACCACTTTCAGTCGGTCCATCATCAGACCAGCCTGGATCATTGCTTCCTTGGCGGCTCCTGTTTGGTCCTCCGGGATGTGATGCAGAACAATGGAGTTGAGGATAGAGTCGATGACGCAGCTGGCGGGGTCGGAGCCTGGGGTTGTGGAGTCGGACTAGAAGTCTGGACAGTTGACGCTGAAGGCTGATCAGTTGACAGGGGAACAGCAAAAGAAATGGTAGCCCGTGACGGGTCACCAAGTTCTTAAACAACAGGCTCGGACGGTAGGCGAGACGTTCAGCTGGAAGGCGCCCTTTTGCTCAAAGCCCTGCCCCTCCTTCCTACACTCCTCTGGGGTTCATCCTCGTCATCGTCGTCTGGAAGCTGGATAACGTCTGTTGCCGCTGAAATCACTCGACAGTAAGATTCCAGTCGACCATCAAAGCAATTGACAGGGCGTAAACATGTCTGCAATACCATACTTGCTCTAGAGGTGGCCACATCCGCGGTCTCCACGTCAGCCCACTCCTCGTCAATATCCATGGACGTTGCAGAAGTAGCAGCCCTGGAGGTCCTAAATTTCACACGGTCAGACAAATAAAGAAGTCCACTACATTGATGAAAGACAAGGGAAAGAAGCACTTACGCTGAAGCAACAGGCACAACCACCTTGATCCTGGGCAGAGCCTTCCGAGGCTTGGGTGGGGCAACTTTGGCTTGTTTCGCCGTCTTCTCAATCGGTTCTAGGGTCGACGTGCGAGTGCGCTTTGGAATCCTTGCAGTCGACGCTGCTGCCTTGCCGTGGCCGCCCGCGGGATCTTGCGATTGCTTGGATCGTCTCTTGGAGCGTGGAGGTGATTCGACCTCCGAGTCGTCATCAGAGTCTTCGCTGTTGTCCTCGCTGTTATCTGGGTACTCAATATCAGCGCTCCTGCCTTTGCTCTCTCCTTCTCCAAGATGTTGCACCTCGTTCGGCATGGAATACATCTTCGTGAAAACCTGCAAGTCACAAGCTGCAGACATCAGTCGGATTCAAGAATAATCACATATTGGAGGATACAAGACATAAACACTCGGCAAATCGAGCCTAACCTCTCATGGGGCGCTATTGGCGTTGAATGGCAAGATCCTCCTAGCTCCGCGAGGTTTGTCCTTGTTGCCAGTGATCCTTCGCAACCACAGAGCCACCGTCTCCTCGGCGACCTCCTCCGGGCGGACCCGAGCGGTGTCTTCTGGGCCCGAATACATCCACATTGGGTGGTCACGAGCTTGGAGGGGTTGGATGCGTCGACTGAGGAACGCCTCCAACAGATCCATGCCTGTCACTCCACCCTGGACTAACGCAACGACCGCGTCGATCAAAATTGCTACCTCTCCCTTCTCCCCCTCCTCTACGGCCAGCGAACAAGGTGTGCGGTGTCTTTCCAGAGAGAAAGGAGGGAGGCTAGAAGACTGACCAGGAGTCGCAACAACTTTGCAGTAAAACCAGGTCGACTGCCATCCCCTAACAGATTCAGGAAAAGTCATTCGGGGAAAAGTGCTCCGGCCTCTCATCTGAATCCCTAACCCCCCACACATCTGAATCACATGCGTCTTCTCATCAGTCGGATTAGCTTTCTTCACTGTCTGAGATCGGAAGTGAAGATATGGTTAAAAAGTCCCCAGTGTGGGTGGCACCCCAAGAGGTTTTTGCACATCGAAATGAACGTAGCAAGATAAGAGATGGTGTTTTGGGGAAAATGGTGGATCTGGGCACCAAAGAAGTTCAAAAAACCACAGAAGAACGGGTGGGGAGGCAAAGAGAAACCTCGGTCGACGTGTGTGGTGAGGAGAACGCGCTCACCCTTGCGCGGCTCTGGTTCGGTCTCCCCCTCCGGCAACCTCCAAGATCCATGCGCAATCAGGCCGTCGGCGGCGAGGTTCTCCAGATCTTCCTCCATGATGGTGGAGCGGATCTAGTCTCCCTAGATCCAACCAGGCGGCAGACCGGACCGCGACGTCGACCCCTTCGCCACATTCTTGCCCTTGGTTGTTGCCTTCTTAGCGCGCACCAGGGCCGCAGTCTTGTCCTTTGCCATTGATGCGGAGCTCAAGAGGGGTGGGCAGCGGGGCGGAGCGGTGGAGGAAGTGAGGCGGAGAAGTAGAGAGGAAAGGAGCGAATGGGGGGCACAATACCACGCATCGGCAGCAGTTCCATTTATGGCCTCACTTCCGAGTGGCTGATGCATGGGCCCGTGTGATCCTGGTGCATCCCGTAACAGACGCCGACCCGATACGTGGCGGAAAAGATGGCGCGAGGATTGAGGAGTCCATATCCACCTGCCCCGCTTACCACACCGCGTTCCGTCCCACACGCTTCTCTAAATTTCGAATCCCCCAAGATCTGGGAACCGCAGAGCAGTCAATCACACCAAAGATATCCCAATTCAATCTACTCGAAGATATGCAGCATAATTTACTTGGAAATTCTACAAGCAAGAATTGATCAAGGCGACTGATGAAGAGTTAAAGTACCAGCATGCTTTCAGACCCCTGAGAAAATGTCTTCGAGACACTGAATCGGGTTGGAGCCAACTTCAACCCTTCTTCGCTCGGCCCTCAATCCATTCGGGGGCTAATGACGATGACATGTACTTAGGGTAGGGTCTTAGACCTGACCTAGACGCCCTACCCAAGGACACTACCCTAGAGTCAAAGGCCTACAAGGTTCAACAGAAGATACCGACTGAAATCATCCTGAAATGCAATCCACTCGACGGAAGATTCCACTTGGATATCCCAATTCCACTCAACCATGATAACTTCACCCGACCATGCAAGAACCCACTCGGAGTACAGAAGGCCTAAAGTCACCCCAGGATGGCAACGGTCAGGCATTCACTCCGTCGTCATAAATACCATTTATTGCAGGCATTATCAGTAACGTTCAGGACATAACTCTCATTAAACCCCTGTGTAACTGAGGGCTGCGAGGGGTCAGGCGCACTCTATATAAGCTACCCCTCCCCTCTGGCACAAGGGTTTGCACCCCCTATAACTATTACACACATCCAATCAACAAGCCTCCGCGGCATCGAGATGTAGGACTGTTACCTTCTCCGAGAGGGACCTGAACTCGTAAATCTGTGCGTACAACCTCGCCGTAGCTAGGACATGTTGGGGAACGTAGTATTTAAAAAAATTTGTCTATGATCACGCAAGATCTATCTAGGAGAAGCATAGCAATGAGCGGGGAGAGTGTGTCCACGTACCCTCGTAGACCGAAAGCGGAAGCGTTAAGTAGCGCGGTTGATGTAGTCGAACGTCTTCGCGATCCAACTGATCAAGTACCGAACGCACGGCACCTCCGCGACCTGCACACGTTTAGCTCGGTGACGTCCCTCGAACTCTAGATCCAGTTGAGGCCGAGGGAGAGTTCCGTCAGGACGGCGGTGTGGTGACGGTGATGATGAAGTTACCGGCGCAGGGCTATGCCTAAGCACTACGACGATATGACCGAGGTGGAAAACTGTGGAGGGGGGCACCCCACACGGCTAAAGATCAACTTGTGTGTCTTTGGGGTGCTCCCCTCCCACGTATATAAAGGAGGGGGGAAGAGGAGGCTCCTCGTCATGTCCGTGATCTCGTCCGGCACTCCAAACAAACTTCGGTCATCAAATCATATAACTCATAATACAAATCGTCATCGAACGTTAAGCGTGCGGACTCTACGGGTTCGAGAACTATGTAGACATGACTGAGACACCTCCCCAGTCAATAACCAATAGTGGAACCTGGATGATCATATTAGCTCCTACATATTCTACGAAGATCTTTATCGGTCTAACCGCATAACCACATATGTTTGTTCCCTTTGTCATCGGTATGTTACTTGCCCGAGATTCGATCGTTGGTATCACCATACCTAGTTCAATCTTGTTACCGGCAAGTCTCTTTACTCATTCCATAATGCATCATCTCGCAACTAACTCATTAGTTACATTGCTTGCAAGGCTTATAGTGATGTGCATTATCGAGAGGGCCCAGAGATACCTCTCCGATACACGGAGTGACAAATCCTAATCTTGATCTATGCCAACCCAACAAACACCTTCGGAGACACCTGTAGAGCATCTTCATAATCACCCAGTTACATTGTGAAGTTTGATAGCACACAAGGTGTTCCTCCGGTATTCGGGTGTTGCATAATCTCATAGTCTGAGGAACATGTATAAGTCATGAAGAAAGCAGTAGCAATGAAACTGTAACAATCATAATGCTAAGCTAACGAATGGGTCTTGTCCATCACATCATTATCCTAATGATGTGATCCCGTTCATCAAATGACAACACATGTCTATGGTTAGGAAACATAACCATCTTTGATAAACGAGCTAGTCAAGTAGAGGCATACTAGGGACACTTATGTTTTGTCTATGTATTCACACATGTACTAAGTTTCCGGTTAATACAATTCTAGCATGAATAATAAACATTTATCATGAAATAAGGAAATAAATAATAACTTTATTATTCCCTCTAGGGCATATTTCCTTCAGTCTCCCACTTGCACTAGAGTAAATAATCTAGTTCACATCGCCATGTGATTTAACACCAACAGTTCACATCACCATGTGATTAACACCCATAGTTCACATCGCCATGAGACCAAACACTCGAAGGGTTTACTAGAGTCAATAATCTAGTTCACATTGCTATGTGATTAACACCCAAAGAGTACTAAGGTGTGATCATGTTTTGCTTGTGAGAGAAGTTTAGTCAACGGATCTGCCACATTCAGAGCCGTATGTATTTTGCAAATTTCTATGTTTACAATGCTCTGCATGGAGCTACTCTAGCTAATTGCTCCCACTTTCAATATGTATCTAGATCGAGACTCAGAGTCATCCAAATCGGTGTCAAAGCTTGCATCGACGTAGCTCTTTACGACGAACTCTTTATCACCTCCATAACCGAGAAATATTTCCTTAGTCCTCTAAGGATAATTTTGAGCACTGTCCAGTGATCCACTCCTGGATCACTATTGTACCCTCTTGGCAAACTTATGGCGAGGTACACAATAGGTCTGGTACACAGCATAGCATACTTTATAGTGTTGGGGAACGTAGCAGAAATTCAAAATTTTCTACGCATCACCAAGATCAATCTATGGAGTAATCAAGCAACGAGGGAAGGGGAGTGCATCTACATACCATTGTAGATCGCGATGCGGAAGCGTTGCAAGAACGCGGATGAAGGAGTCATACTCGTAGCGATTCAGATCGCGGTTGATTCCGATCTAAGCACCGAAGAACGGTGCCTCCGCGTTCAACACACGTGCAGCCCGGTGACGTCTCCCACGCCTTGATCCAGCAAGGAGAGAGGGAGAGGTTGGGGAAGACTCCGTCCAGCAGCAGCACGACGGCGTGGTGGTGATGGAGGAGCGTGGCAATCCCGCAGGGCTTCGCCAAGCACCGCGGGAGAGGAGGAGGAGGGAGAGGGGTAGGGCTGCGCCGAAAGAGAGACGTTCTCGTGTCTTGGGCAGCCCCAAACCTCAACTATATATAGGGGGGGAAGGGGCTGTGCCCCCTCTAGGGTTTCCACCCCAAGGGGTGGCGGCCAGCCCTAGATCCCATCCAAGGGGTGCGGCCAAGGGGAGGAGAAGGGGGGGCACCACTAGGGTGGGCCTTAAGGCCCATCTGGACCTAGGGTTTGCCCCCTCCCACTCTCCCATGCGCCTTGGGCCTTGGTGGGGGGGCGCACCAGCCCACCTGGGGCTGGTCGCCTCCCACACTTGGACCACGCAGCCATCTGGGGCTGGTGGCCCCACTTGGTGGACCCCCGGGACCCTCCCGGTGGTCCCGGTACATTACCGATATCACCCGAAACTTTTCCGGTGACCAAAACAGGACTTCCCATATATAAATCTTTACCTCCGGACCATTCCGGAACTCCTCGTGACGTCCGGAATCTCATCCAGGACGCCGAAAAACATTCGGTAACCACGTACATACTTTCCCTATAACCCTAGCGTCATCGAACCTTAAGTGTGTAGACCCTACGGGTTCGGGAACCATGCAGACATGACCGAGACGTTCTCCGGTCAATAACCAACAGCGGGATCTGGATACCCATGTTGGCTCCCACATGTTCCACGATGATCTCATCCGATGAACCACGATGTCGGGGATTCAATCAATCCCGTATTCAATTCCCTTTGTCTATCGGTATGCTACTTGCCCGAGATTCGATCGTCGGTATCCCTATACCTTGTTCAATCTCGTTACCGGCAAGTCTCTTTACTCGTTCCGTAACTCACATCATCCCGTGATCAACTCCTTGGTCACATTGTGCACATTATGATGATGTCCTACCGAGTGGGCCCAGAGATACCTCTCCGTTTACACGGAGTGACAAATCCCAGTCTCGATTCGTGCCAACCCAACAGACACTTTCGGAGATACCTGTAGTGCACCTTTATAGTCACCCAGTTACGTTGTGACGTTTGGTACACCCAAAGCATTCCTACGGTATCCGGGAGTTGCACAATCTCATGGTCTAAGGAAATGATACTTGACATTAGAAAAAGCTCTGAGCAAACGAACTACACGATCTTGTGTCAGGCTTAGGATTGGGTCTCGTCCATCACATCATTCTGCTAATGATGTGATCCCGTTATCAACGACATCCAATGTCCATGGTCAGGAAACTGTAACCATCTATTGATCAACGAGCTAGTCAACTAGAGGCTTACTAGGGACATGGTGTTGTCTATGTATCCACACATGTATCTGAGTTTCCTATCAATACAATTCTAGCATGGATAATAAACGATTATCATGAACAAGGAAATATAATAATAACCAATTTATTACTGCCTCTAGGGCATATTTCCAACAGTCTCCCACTTGCACTAGAGTCAATAATCTAGTCCACATCACCATGTGATTAACACTCATAGGTCACATCACCATGTGACCAACATCCAAAGAGTTTACTAGAGTCACCAATCTAGTTCACATCACTATGTGATTAACACTCAATGAGTTCTGGTTTGATCATGTTATGCTTGTGAGAGAGGTTATTAGTCAACGGGTCTGAACCTTTCAGATCCGTGTGTGCTTTACGAATATCTATGTCATCTTGTGGATGCTACCACGCGCTATTTGGAGCCATTTCAAATAATTGCTCTACTATACGAATCCGGTTTACTACTCAGAGTTATCCGGATTAGTGTCAAAGTTCGCATCGACGTAACCCTTTACGACGAACTCCCTTTCACCTCCATAATCGAGAAAATTCCTTAGTCCACTAGGTACTAAGGATAAGTTCGACCGCTGTCATGTGATCCATTCCCGGATCACTATTGTACCCCTTGACCAACTCATGGCAAGGGACACTTCATGTGCGGTACACAGCATAGCATACTGTAGAGCCTACATCTAAAGCATAGGGGGTGACCTTCGTCCTTTCTCTCTCTTCTGCTGTGGTCAGGTCTTGAGTCTTACTCAATACTCACACCTTGTAACACAGCCAAGAACTCCTTCTTTGCTGATCTATTTTGAACTCTTTCAAAATTATGTCAAGGTGTGCGTTCTTTGAAAGTATCATCGGGCGTCTTGATCTATCTCTATAGATCTTGATGCCCAATATGTAAGCAGCTTTTATCCAGGTCTTCCTTTGAAAAACTCCTTTCAAACAACTCTTTATGCTTTCCAGAAATTTTACATCATTTCGGATCAACAATATGTCATTCACATATACTTATCAGAAATGTTGTAGCACTCCCACTCACTTTATTGTAAATACAAGTTTCCAACAAACTTTGTATAAACCCAAAAACTTTGATCACTCCATCAAAGCGTATATTCTGACTCCGAGATGCTTGCTCTAGTCCATGGAAGGATCGCTGGAGCTAGCATACCTTTTAGCATCCTTAGGATCGACAAAACCTTTCTGATTGTATCACATACAACCTTTCCTTACGAAAACTAGTAAGGAAACTTGTTTTGACATCCATCTGCCAGATTTCATAAATGCAGCTAATGCAAACATGATTCCGACGGACTTAAGCATCGCTACGGATGAGAAAATCTCATCATAGTCAACTCCTTGAACTTGTGGAAATACTCTTTGCCACAAGTCGAGCTTCATAGACGGTAACATTACCGTCCACGTCCGTCTTCTTCTCAAAGATCCATTTATCTTGGATTTCATGGCTTCTAACCATTTGTCGGAATATGGGCCCACCATCGCTTCTCCATAGCTCGTAGGTTCAGTATTGTCCAACAACATGATATCTCAGACAGGATCACATACCACTCTGAAGTAGTATGCATCCTCGTCGTCCTACGAGGTTTGGTAGTGACTTGATCCGAAGTTTCATGATCACTATCATAAGCTTCCACTTCCATTGGTGTAGGTGCCACAGGAACAACTTCCTGTGCCCTGCTACACACTAGTTGAAGTGACGGTTCAATAACCTTATCAAGTCTCCACCATCCTCCCACTCAATTCTTTCGAGAGAAACTTTTCCTCGAGAAAGGACTCGTTTCTAGAAGCAATTACTTTTGCTTCCAGATCTGAAATAGGAGGTATACCCAACTGTTTTTGGGTATTCTATGAAGATGCATTTATCCGCTTTGGGTTCGAGCTTATCAGCCTGAAACATTTTCACATAAGCGTCGCAGCCCCAAACTTTTAAGAAACGACAGCTTAGGTTTCTCTAAACCATAGTTCATACGGTGTCGTCTCAACGGAATTGCGTGGTGCCCTATTTAAAGTGAATGCGGTTGTCTCTAATGCCTAACCCATAAACGATAGTTGTAATTCGATAAGAGACATCATGGTATGCACCATATCCAATAGGGTGCAGTTATGATGTTCGGACACACCATCACACTGTGGTGTTCCAGGCGGTATTAATTGTGAAACACTTTCCACAATGTCTTAATTGTGTGCCAAACTCGTAACTCAGATACTCATCTCTATGATCATATCACAGACATTTTATCCTCTTGTCACGACGATCTTCAACTTCACTCTGAAATTACTTGAACCTTTCAATAATTCAGACTTGTGTTTCATCAAGTAAATACACTCAGCATCTACTCAAATCATCTGTGAAGTAAGAACATAACGATATCCACTGCATGCCCCAGCACTCATTGGACTGCATACATCAAAATGTATTACTTCCAATAAGTTGCTCTCTTGTTCCATCTTACTGAAAATGAGGCCTTTCAGTCATCTTGCCCATGTGGTATGATTTGCATGTCTCAAGTGATTCAAAATCAAGTGAGTCCAAACGATCCATCTGCATGGAGTTTCTTCATGCATATATACCAATAGACATGGTTCTCATGTCTCATTCTTTTCAAAAAAAACGAGTGAGTCCAAAGATCCATCTACATGGAGCTTCTTCATGCGTTCTATACCAATATGACTCAAGTGGCAGTGCCACAAGTATGTGGTACTACCATCACTATTTTATATCTTTTGGCACGAACATGTGTATCACTGCGATCGAGATTCATTTTAGGTGCAAGACCATTGAAGGTATTATTCAAATAAACAGAGTAACCATTATTCTCCTTAAATGAATAGCCATATTGCGATAAACATAATCCAATCATGCTCAACGCAAACACCAAATCTCGATGGTAGAGGGAGCATGCGATGCTTGATCACATCAACCTTGGAAACACTTCCAACACATATCGTCATCTCACCTTTAGCTAGTCTCCGTCTATTCCGCAGCTTTTATTTCGAGTTACTAACACTTAGCAACCGAACCGGTATCTAATACCCCGGTGCTGCTAGGAGTACTAGTAAAGTACACATTCATATAATGTATATCCAATATACTTCTGTCGACCTTGCCTGCCTTCTCATCTACCAAGTATCTAGGGTAGTTCTGCTTCAGTGACCGTTCCCCTCATTACAGAAGCACTTAGTCTCGGGTTTGGGTTCAACCTTGGGATTCTTCACTAGAGCAGAAAATGATTGTTGTTTCATGAAGTATCCCTTTTGCCCTTGCCCTTCTAGAAACTAGTGGTTTTACTAACCATCAACAATTGATGCTCCTTCTTGATTTCTACTTTCGTGGTGTCAAACATCGCGAGTTGCTCAAGGATCATCATATCTATCCCTGATATGTTATAGTTCATCACGAAGCTCTAATAGCTTGGTGGCAGTGACTATGGAGAACCATCACTTCCTCATTTGGAAGATTAACTCCCACTTGATTCAAGTGATTGCAGTACTCAGACAATCTGAGCACATGCTCAACGATTGAGCTTTTCTCCCTTAGTTTGCAGGCTTAAGAAACTTGTCAGAGGTCTCATACCTCTTGACGTGGGCATTAGTCTGAAATCCCAATTTCAGTCTTCGGAACATCTCATATGTTCTACGATGTTTCAAAAACGTCTCTGGTGCCACAATTCTAAACCGTTAGCATTACGCACTGAACTATCACGTAGTCATCAAAACGTGTATGTCAGATGTTTCATAACATCTACAAACGACGCTGAGGTTCAGCACACCGAGCGGTGCATTAAGGACATAAGCCTTCTGTGCAGCAATGAGGACAATCCTCAGTTTACGGACCCAGTCCGCATAATTGCTACTATCAACTTTCAACTAAATTTTCTCTAGGAACATATCTTAAACAGTAGAACTAAAGCGCAAGATATGACATAATTTGCAAAGACTTTTTGACTATGTTCATGATAATGAAGTTCATCTGATTATTGAACTCCCACTCAGATAGACATCCCTCTAGTCATCTAAGTGATACATGATCCGAGTCAAACTAGGCCGTGTCCGATCATCACGTGAGACGGACTAGTCATCATCGGTGAACATCTCCATGTTGATCGCATCTACTATACGACTCATGTTCGACCTTTCGATCTCTTGTGTTCCGAGGCCATGTCTGTACATGCTAGGCTCGTCAAGTCAACCTAAGTGTTCCGCATGTGTTCCGAGGCCATGTCTGTACATGCTAGGCTCGTCAACACCCGTTGTATTCGAACGTTAGAATCTATCACACCCGATCATCACGTGGTGCTTCGAAACAACGAACCTTCGCAACGGTGCACAGTTAGGGGGAACACTTTCTTGAAATTATTATAAGGGATCATCTTACTTACTACCGTCGTTCTAAGCAAATAAGATGCAAAACATGATAAACATCACATGCAATCAAATAGTGACATGATATGGCCAATATCATTTTGCTCCTTTGATCTCCATCTTCGGGGCACCATGATCATCTTCGTCACCGGCATGACACCATGATCTCCATCATCATGATCTCCATCATTGTGTCTTTATGAAGTTGTCACGCCAACGATTACTTCTACTTCTATGGCTAACACGCTTAGCAATAAAGTAAGGTAATTTACATGGCGTTATTCAATGACACGCAGGTCATACAAAAAATAAAGACAACTCCTATGGCTCCTGCCGGTTGTCATACTCATCGACATGCAAGTCGTGATCCCTATTACAAAAATATGATCAATCACATACATCACATATATCATTCATCATATCTTCTGGCCATATCACATCACATAGCACATGCTGCAAAAACAAGTTAGACGTCCTCTAATTGTTGTTGCAAGTTTTTACGTCGCTTGTATAGGTTTCTAGCAAGAACGTTTCTTACCTACGTAAAACCACAACGTGATATGCCAATTTCTATTTACCCTTCATAAGGACCCTTTTCATCGAATCCGTTCTGACTAAAGTGGGAGAGACAGACACCCGCTAGCCACCTTATGCAACTAGTGCATGTCAGTCGGTGGAACCTGTCTCACGTAAGCGTACGTGTAAGGTCGGTCCGGGCCGCTTCATCCCACAATGCCGCCGAAACAAGATAAGACTAGTAGCGGCAAAAAGAATTGACAACATCGATGCCCACAACTACTTTGTGTTCTACTCGTGCATAGAAACTACGCATAGACCTAGCTCATGATGCCACTGTTGGGGAACGTAGCAGGAATTCAAAATTTTCTACGCATCACCAAGATCAATCTATGGAGTAATCTAGCAACGAGGGAAGGGGAGTGCATCTACATACCATTGTAGATCGCGATGCGGAAGCGTTGCAAGAACGCGGATGAAGGAGTCATACTCGTAGCGATTCAGATCGCGGTTGATTCCGATCTAAGCACCGAAGAACGGTGCCTCCGCGTTCAACACACGTGCAGCCCGGTGACGTCTCCCACGCCTTGATCCAGCAAGGAGAGAGGGAGAGGTTGGGGAAGCCTCCGTCCAGCAGCAGCACGACGGCGTGGTGGTGATGGAGGAGCGTGGCAATCCCGCAGGGCTTCGCCAAGCACCGCGGGAGAGGAGGAGGAGGGAGAGGGGTAGGGCTGCGCCGAAAGAGAGACGTTCTCGTGTCTTGGGCAGCCCCAAACCTCAACTATATATAGGGGGGGAAGGGGCTGCGCCCCCTCTAGGGTTTCCACCCCAAGGGGTGGCGGCCAGCCCTAGATCCCATCCAAGGGGTGCGGCCAAGGGGAGGAGAAGGGGGGCGCCACTAGGTTGGGCCTTAAGGCCCATCTGGACCTAGGGTTTGCCCCCTCCCACTCTCCCATGCGCCTTGGGCCTTGGCGGGGGGGGGGGGCGCACCAGCCCACCTGGGGCTGGTCCCCTCCCACACTTGGCCCACGCAGCCATCTGGGGCTGGTGGCCCCACTTGGTGGACCCCCGGGACCCTCCCGGTGGTCCCGGTACATTACCGATATCACCCGAAACTTTTTCGGTGACCAAAACAGGACTTCCCATATATAAATCTTTACCTCCAGACCATTCCGGACCTCCTCGTGACGTCCGGGATCTCATCCGGGACTCCGAACAACATTCGGTAACCACATACATACTTTCCCTATAACCGTAGCGTCATCGAACCTTAAGTGTGTAGACCCTACGGGTTCGGGAACCATGCAGACATGACCGAGACGTTCTCCGGTCAATAACCAACAGCAGGATCTGGATACCCATGTTGGCTCCCACATGTTCCACGATGATCTCATCCGATGAACCACGATGTCGGGGATTCAATCAATCCCGTATTCAATTCCCTTTGTCTATCGGTATGCTACTTGCCCGAGATTCGATCGTCGGTATCCCTATACCTTGTTCAATCTCGTTACTGGCAAGTCTCTTTACTCGTTCCGTAACTCACATCATCCCGTGATCAACTCCTTGGTCACATTGTGCACATTATGATGATGTCCTACCGAGTGGGCCTAGAGATACCTCTCCGTTTACACGGAGTGACAAATCCCAGTCTCGATTCGTGCCAACCCAACAGACACTTTCGAAGATACCTGTAGTGCACCTTTATAGTCACCCAGTTACGTTGTGACGTTTGGTACACCCAAAGCATTCCTACGGTATCCGGGAGTTGCACAATCTCATGGTCTAAGGAAATGATACTTGACATTAGAAAAAGCTCTGAGCAAACAAACTACACGATCTTGTGTCAGGCTTAGGATTGGGTCTTGTCCATCACATCATTCTCCTAATGATGTGATCCCGTTATCAACGACATCCAATGTCCATGGTCAGGAAACCGTAACCATCTATTGATCAACGAGCTAGTCAACTAGAGGCTTACTAGGGACATGGTGTTGTCTATGTATCCACACATGTATCTGAGTTTCCTATCAATACAATTCTAGCATGGATAATAAACGATTATCATGAACAAGGAAATATAATAATAACCAATTTATTATTGCCTCTAGGGCATATTTCCAACATATAGAACCTATGACTGAGGCATAGGGAATGACTTTCATTCTCATTCTATTTTCGGCCGTGGTCGGGTTTTGAGTCTTACTCAACTTCACACCTTGCAACACAGGCAAGAACTCCTTCTTTTACCATTCCATTTTGAACTACAAAATCTTGTCAAGGTATGTATTCATTGAAAAATCTTATCAAGCGTCTTGATCTATCTCTATAGATCTTGATGCTCAATATGTAAGCAGCTTCACTGACGTCTTTCTTTGAAAAACTCCTTTCAAACACTCCTTTATGCTTTCCATAAAATTCTACATCATTTCCGATCAACAATATGTCATTCACATATACTTATCAGAAAGGTTGTAGTGCTCCCACTCAGTTTCTTGTAAATACAGGCTTCACCACAAGTCTGTATAAAACCATTAGCTTTGATCACACTATCAAAGCGTATATTCCAACTCCGAGAGTCTTGCACCAGTCCATGCATAAATGGATCGCTGCAGCTTGCACACTTCGTTAGCACCTTTAGGATCGACAAAACCTTCTGGTTGCATCATATACAACTCTTCTTTGAGATATCCATTAAGGAATGCAGTTTTGACATCCATTTGCCAAATTTCATAAAATGCGGCAATTGCTAACATGATTCGGACAGACTCTAAGCATCGATACGAGTGAGAAAATTTCATCGTAGTCAACACCGTGAACTTGTCGAAAACCTTTTGCGACAATTCGAGCTTTGTAGATAGTAACACTACTATCAGCGTCCGTCTTCCTCTTGAAGATGCATTTATTCTCAATGGCTCACCGATCATCGGGCAAGTCAATCAAAGTCCATACTTTGTTCTCATACATGGATCCCATCTCAGATTTCATGGCCTCAAACCATTTTGCGGAATCTAGGCTCATCATCGCTTCCTCATAGTTCGTAGGTTCATCATGGTGTAGTAACATGATTCCCAGAATAGGGTTACCGTACCACTCTGGTGCGGAACATATTCTGTTTGACCTACGAGGTTTGCTAGTAACTTGATCTGAAGTTTCATGATCATCATCATTAACTTCCTCACTAATTGGTGTAGGCATCACTGGAACTAATTTCTGTGATGAACTACTTTCGAATTTGGGAGAAGGTACAATTACCTCATCAAGTTTTACTTTCCTCCCACTCACTTCTTTCGAGAGAAACTCCTTCTCTAGAAAGAATCCATTCTTAGCAATCAATATCTTGCCTTCGGATCTATGATAGAAGGTGTACCCAACAATTTCCTTTGGGTATCCTATGAAGACGCATTTCTCCGATTTGGGTTCGAGCTTATCAGGTTGAAGCTTTTTCACATTAGCATCATAGCCCCAAACTTTAAGAAACGACAGCTTAGGTTTCTTGCCAAACCATAGTTTATATATACGGTGTCGTCTCAACGGATTTAGATGGTGCCCTATTTAACGTGAATGCAGTTGTCTCTAATGCATAACCCCAAAACGATAGTGATAAATCGGTAAGAGACATCATAGATCGCACCATATCTAATAAAGTGCGGTTACAACATTCGGACACACCATTATGCTGTGGTGTTCCAGGTGGCGTGAGTTGCGAAACTATTCCGCATTGTTTCAAATGAAGAACAAACTCGTAACTCAAATATTCACCTCCACGAACAGATCGTAGAAACTTTATTTTCTTGTTACGATGATTTTCCACTTCACTCTGAAATTCTTTGAACTTTTCAAATGTTTCAGACTTATGTTTCATGATAACCCACAAGTATAGGGGATCGCAACAGTTTTCGAGGGTAGAGTATTCAACCCAAATTTATTTATTCGACACAAGGGGAGCCAAAGAATATTCTCAAGTATTAGCAACTGAGTTGTCAATTCAGCCACACCTGGATAACTTAGTATCTGCAGCAAAGTATTTGGTAGCAAAGTAGTATGGAAGTAACGGTAATGATAGCAAATTTTTGGGTTTTGTAGTGATTGTAACAGTAGCAACGGAAAAGTAAATAAGCGAAGAAGAATATGTGAAAAGCTCGTAGGCATTGGATCGGTGATGGAGAATTATGCCGGATGTGGTTCATCATGTAACAATCATAACATAGGGTGACACAGAACTAGCTCCAATTCATCAATGTAATGTAGGCATGTATTCCGAATATAGTCATACGTGCTTATGGAAAAGAACTTGCATGACATCTTTTGTCCTACCCTCCCGTGGCAGCGGGGTCCTAATGGAAACTAAGGGATATTAAGGCCTCCTTTTAATAGAGTACCGGACCAAAGCATTAACACATAGTGAATACATGAACTCCTCAAACTACGGTCATCACCGGGAGTGGTCCCGATTATTGTCACTTCGGGGTTGCCGGATCATAACACATAGTAGGTGACTATAGACTTGCAAGATAGGATCAAGAACTCACATATATTCATGAAAACATAATAGGTTCAGATCTGAAATCATGTCACTCGGGCCCTAGTGACAAGCATTAAGCATAGCAAAGTCATAGCAACATCAATCTCAGAACATAGTGGATACTAGGGATCAAACCCTAACAAATCTAACTCGATTACATGTTAAATCTCATCCAACCCATCACCGTCCAGCAAGCCTACGATGGAATTACTCACGCACGAATAACAAAGTTGATACTGTGAACTTGAGGTTGTTTCCTCGGAAAGTGTACCGTATGCTCATTACCATTAACATGAAAAGTGACATTGCCTTTATTTTAATCAATAACAGCCCCTACAGTATTCAAAAAGCGTCGTCCAAGAATAATACACATACCATCATCCTCGCGAATATCAAGAATAACAAAGTCCGTTAAAATAGTAACGTTTGCAACCACAACAGGCACATCCTCACAAATACCGACAGGTATAGCAGTTGATTTATCAGCCATTTGCAAAGATATTTCAGTAGGTGTCAACTTATTCAAGTCAAGTCTACGATATAAAGAGAGAGGCATAACACTAACACCGGCTCCAAGATCACATAAAGCAGTTTTAACATAGTTTTTTTTAATGGAGCATGGTATAGTTGGTACCCCTGGATCTCCAAGTTTCTTTGGTATTCCACCTTTAAAAGTATAATTAGCAAGCATGGTGGAAATTTCAGCTTCCGGTATCTTTCTTTTATTAGTAACAATTACTTTCATGTACTTAGCATAAGGATTCATTTTGAGCATATCAGTTAATCGCATACGCAAGAAGATAGGTCTAATCATTTCAGCAAAGCGCTCAAAATCCTCATCATCCTTTTTCTTGGATGGTTTGGGAAGAAAAGGCATGGGTTTCTGAACCCATGGCTCTCTTTCTTTACCGTGCTTCCTAGCAACAAAGTCTCTCTTATCATAACGTTGATTCTTTGATTGTGGGTTATCAAGATTAACAGCAGGTTCAATTTCTACATCATTATCATTGCTAGGTTGAGCATCAACATGAACATCATCACTAACATTATCACTAGGTTCATGTTCATTACTAGATTGTGCTTCAGCATCAGAAATAGAAATATCATTGGGATTCTCAGGTGTGTCTACAACAGGTTCACTGGAAGCATGCAAAGTCCTATCATTTTTCTTCTTCTTCTTTTTAGAAGGACTAGGTGCGTCTAAATTATTTCTCTGAGAATCCTGCTCAATTCTCTTAGGATGGCCTTCAGGATACAAAGGTTCCTGAGTCATCTTACCAGTTCTAGTAGCCACTCTAATAGCATAGTCATTATTCTTACTATTTAATTCATAGAGCAAATCATTCTAAGCTTCAAGTACTTGTTCTACTTGAGTGGTGACCATAGAAGCATGTTTACTAATGAGTTTAAGTTCACCTTTAACTCTAGACATGTAATCACCCAAGTGTTCAATCATATAAGCATTTTGTTTTGATTGTCTACCAAAATAAGCATTGAAGTCTTCTTGCTTAACCATAAAGTTATCAAACTCATCCAAACCAAGTGGCACAGTAGTATCAAGCATAGAAGTAGTTTCATCATAAGTATCATGCATAGCAGGAGTGGCATCATCAATAACATGCGACATATCAGAATTAATAGCAGAAGCAGGTTTAGGTGTCGCAAGCTTACTCAAAATAGAAGGTGAATCAAGTGCAGAGCTAGATGGCAGTTCCTTACCTCCCCTCGTAGTTGAGGGATAAATTTTTGTTTTCTCGTCTTTCAAGTTCCTCATAGTGACCAGCAGATATAAATCCCAAGTGACTCAAAGAACAGAGTTATGCTCCCCGGCAACAGCGCCAGAAAATAGTCTTGATAACCCACAAGTATAGGGGATCGCAACAGTTTTCGAGGGTAGAGTATTCAACCCAAATTTATTGATTCGACACAAGGGGAGCCAAAGAATATTCTCAAGTATTAGCAACTGAGTTGTCAATTCAGCCACACCTGGATAACTTAGTATCTACAGCAAAGTATTTAGTAGCAAAGTAGTATGGAAGTAACGGTAATGATAGAAAAAGTAATATTTTTGGGTTTTGTAGTGATTGTAACAGTAGCAACGGAAAAGTAAATAAGTGAAGAACAATATGTGAAAAGGTCGTAGGCATTGGATCGGTGATGGAGAATTATGCCGGATGTGGTTCATCATGTAACAATCATAACATAGGGTGACACAGAACTAGCTCCAATTCATTAATGTAATGTAGGCATGTATTCCGAATATAGTCATACGTGCTTATGGAAAAGAACTTGCATGACATCTTTTGTCCTACCCTCCCATGGCAGCGGGGTCCTAATGGAAACTAAGGGATATTAAGGCCTCCTTTTAATAGAGTACCGGACCAAAGCATTAACACATAGTGAATACATGAACTCCCCAAACTACGGTCATCACCGGGAGTGGTCCCGATCATTGTCACTTCGGGGACACATAGTAGGTGACTATAGACATGCAAGATAGGATCAAGAACTCACATATATTCATGAAAACATAATAGTTTCATATCTGAAATTATGGCACTCGGGCCCTAGTGACAAGCATTAAGCATATCAAAGTCATAGCTGAAGGAAATATGCCCTAGAGGCAATAATTTTCCTTGTATCATGATAAATGTTTATTATTCATGCTAGAATTGTATTAACCGGAAACATAATACATGTGTGAATATATAGACAAACAGAGTGTCACTAGTATGCCTCTACTTGACTAGCTCATTAATCAAAGATGGTTATGTTTCCTAGCCATAGACATAAGTTGTCAGTTGATTAACGAGATCACCTCATTAGGAGAATGACGTGATTGACTTGACCCATTCCGTTAGCTTAGCACTCGATCGTTTAGTATGTTGCCATTGCTTTCTTCATGACTTATACATGTTCCTATGACTATGAGATTATGCAACTCCCGTTTACCGGAGGAACACTTTGTGTGCTACCAAACGTCACAACGTAAATGGGTGATTATAAAGGTGCTCTACAGGTGTCTCCAAAGGTACTTGTTGGGTTGGCGTATTTCGAGATTAGGATTTGTCACTCCAATTGTCGGAGAGGTATCTCTGGGCCCACTCGGTAATGCACATCACTATAAGCCTTGCAAGCATTGTGACTAATGAGTTAGTTGCGGGATGATGTGTTACGGAACGAGTAAAGAGACTTGCCGGTAACGAGATTGAACTAGGTATCGAGATACCGACGATCAAATCTCGGGCAAGTAACATGCCGGTGACAAAGGGAACAACGTATGTTGTTATGCGGTCTGACCGATAAAAATCTTCGTAGAATATGTGGGAGCCAATATGGGCATCCAGGTCCCGCTATTGGTTATTCACCGGAGACGTGTCTCGGTCATGTCTACATAGTTCTCGAACCCGTAGGGTCCGCACGCTTAACGTTACGATGACAGTTTTATTGAGTTTTGATGTACCGAAGCAGTTCAGAGCCCCGGATGAGATCGGGGATATGACGAGGAGTCTCGAAATGGTCGAGACGTAAAGATCGATATATTGGACGACTATATTCGGACTTCGGAAAGGTTCCGAGTGATTCGGGTATTTTTCGGAGTACCGGAGAGTTACGGGAATTCGTATTGGGCCTTAATGGGCCATACGGGAAAGGAGAGAAAGGCCTCAAAAGGTGGCCGCACCCCTCCCCATGGTCTGGTCCGAATTGGACTAGGGAAGGGAGGCGCACCCTTCCTTCTTTCTCCTTCCCCCTTCCCTTCTCCTACTCCCACAAGGAAAGGACGAGTCCTACTCCCGGTGGGAGTAGGACTCCCCCCTATGGCGCGCCTCTCCCCTTGGCCGGCTGCCTCCCCCTTGCTCCTTTATATACGGGGGCGGGGGGCACCCCAGAGACACAACAATTGATCCTTGAGATCTCTTAGCCGTGTGCGATGCCCCCCTCCACCATATTACACCTCGATAATACCGTTGCGGAGCTTAGGCGAAGCCCTGCGTTGGTGGAACATCATCATCATCACCACGCCGTCGTGCTGATGAAACTCTCCCTCAACACTCGGCTGGATCGGAGTTCGAGGGACGCCATCGAGCTGAACGTGTGTAGAACTCGGAGGTGCCGTACGTTCGGTACTTGATCGGTCGGATCGTGAAGACGTACGACTACATTAACCGCGTTGTGATAACGCTTCCGCTGTCGGTCTACGAGGGTACATGGACAACACTCTCCCCTCTCGTTGCTATGCATCACCATGATCTTGCGTGTGCGTAGGAATTTTTTTTAAATTACTACGTTCCCCAACAGTGGCATCCGATTCTGGTTTTATGCGTTGATGCTATGCACGAGTAGAACACAAGTGAGTTGTGGGCGATATAAGTCATACTGCTTACCAGCATGTCATACATTGGTTCAGCGGTATTGTGAGATGAAGTGGCCCGGACTGACATTACGCGTACGCTTACGCGAGACTGGTTTCACCGTTGCGAGCACTCATTGCTTAAAGGTGACCGGCGGGTGTCTGTCTCTCTCACTTTAGTTGAACCGAGTGTGGCTACGCCCGGTCCTTGCGAAGGTTAAAACAGCACCAACTTGACAAACTATCATTGTCGTTTTGATGCGTAGGTAAGAACGGTTCTTGCTAAGCCTGTAGCAACCACGTAAAATATGCAACAACAAAGTAGAGGACGTCTAACTTGTTTTTGCAGGGCATGTTGTGATGTGATATGGTCAAGACATGATGTGATATAATGTGTTGTATGAGATGATCATGTTTTGTAACCGAGTTATCGGCAACTGGCAGGAGCCATATGGTTGTCGCTTTATTGTATGAGATGCAATCGCCATGTAATAGTTTTACTTTATCACTAAGCGGTAGCGATAGTCGTAAAAGCAATAAGTTGGCGAGACGACAACGATGCTACGATGGAGATCAAGGTGTCGCGCCGGTGACGATGGTGATCATGACGGTGCTTCGGAGATGGAGATCACAAGCACGGTGCTTCGGAGATGGAGATCACAAGCACAAGATGATGATGGCCATATCATATCACTTATATTGATTGCATGTGATGTTAATCCTTTATGCATCTTATCTTGCTTTGTTTGACGGTAGCATTATAAGATGATCCTTCACTAAATTATCAAAGTATAAGTGTTCTCCCTGAGTATGCACCGTTGCAAAAGTTCTTCGTGCTGAGACACCACGTGATGATCGGGTGTGATAGGCTCTACGTTCAAATACAACGGGTGCAAAACAGTTGCACACGCGGAATACTCAGGTTAAACTTGACGAGCCTAGCATATAACAGATATGGCCTCGGAACACGAAGACCGAAAGGTCGAGCGTGAATCATATAGTAGATATGATCAACATAGTGATGTTCACCATTGAAACTACTCCATCTCACGTGATGATCGGACATGGTTTAGTTGATATGGATCACGTGATCACTTAGAGGATTAGAGGGATGGCTATCTAAGTGGGAGTTCTTAAGTAATATGATTAATTGAACTTGAATTTATCATGAACTTAGTACCTGATAGTATTTTGCTTGTCTATGTTAATTGTAGATAGATGGCCCGTGTTGTTGTTCCGTTGAATTTTAATGCGTTTCTTGAGAAAGCAAAGTTGAAAGATGATGGTAGCAATTACACGGACTGGGTCCGTAACTTGAGGATTATCCTCATTGCTGCACAGAAGAATTACGTCCTGGAAGCACCGCTGGGTGCCAGGCCTGCTGCAGGAGCAACACCAGATGTTATGAACGTCTGGCAGAGCAAAGCTGATGACTACTCGATAGTTCAATGTGCCATGCTTTACGGCTTAGAACCGGGTCTTCAACGACGTTTTGAATGTCATGGAGCATATGAGATGTTCCAGGAGTTGAAGTTAATATTTCAAGCAAATGCCCGAATTGAGAGATATGAAGTCTCCAATAAGTTCTTCAGCTGCAAGATGGAAGAGAATAGTTCTGTCAGTGAGCATATACTCAAAATGTCTGGGTATAACAATCACTTAATTCAACTGGGAGTTAATCTTCCGGATGATAGCGTTATTGACAGAATTATTCAATCACTGCCACCAAGCTACAAGAGCTTCGTGATGAACTATAATATGCAAGGGATGAGTAAGACAATTCCCGAGCTCTTCGCAATGCTAAAGGCTGTGGAGGTAGAAATCAAAAAGGAGCATCAAGTGTTGATGGTCAATAAGACCACCAGTTTCAAGAAAAAGGGTAAAGGGAAGAAGAAAGGGAACTTCAAGAAGAACAGCAAACAAGTTGCTGCTCAGGAGAAGAAACCCAAGTCTGGACCTAAGCCTGAAACTGAGTGCTTCTACTGCAAGCAAACTGGTCACTGGAAGCGGAACTGCCCAAAGTATTTGGCGGATAAGAAGGATGGCAAGGTGAACAAAGGTATATGTGATATACATGTTATTGATGTGTACCTTACTAATGCTCGCAGTAGCACCTGGGTATTTGATACTGGTTCTGCTGCTAATATTTGCAACTCGAAACAGGGGCTACGGATTAAGCGAAGATTGGCTAAGGACGAGGTGACGATGCACGTGGGAAATGGTTCCAAAGTCGATGTGATCGCGATCGGCACGCTACCTCTACATCTACCTTCGGGATTAGTTTTAGACCTAAATAATTGTTATTTGGTGCCAGCGTTGAGCATGAACATTATATCTGGATCTTGTTTGATGCGAGACGGTTATTCATTTAAATCAGAGAATAATGGTTGTTCTATTTATATGAGTAATATCTTTTATGGTCATGCACCCTTGAAGAGTGGTCTATTTTTGTTGTATCTCGATAGTAATGATACACATATTCATAATATTGAAACCAAAAGATGCAGAGTTGATAATGATAGTGCAACTTATTTGTGGCACTGCCGTTTAGGTCATATCGGTGTAAAGCGCATGAAGAAACTCCATACTGATGGACTTTTGGAACCACTTGATTATGAATCACTTGGTACTTGCGAACCGTGCCTCATGGGCAAGATGACTAAAACACCGTTCTCCGGAACTATGGAGAGAGCAACAGATTTGTTGGAAATCATACATACAGATGTATGTGGTCCGATGAATGTTGAGGCTCGTGGCGGATATCGTTATTTTCTCACCTTCACAGATGATTTAAGCAGATATGGGTATATCTACTTAATGAAACATAAGTCTGAAACATTTGAAAAGTTCAAAGAATTTCAGAGTGAAGTTGAAAATCATCGTAACAAGAAATAAAGTTTCTACGATCAGATCGTGGAGGAGAATATTTGAGTTACGAGTTTGGTCTACATTTGAAACAATGCGGAATAGTTTCGCAACTCACGCCACCCGGAACACCACAGCGTAATGGTGTGTCCGAACGTCGTAATCGCACTTTACTAGATATGGTGCGATCTATGATGTCTCTTACTAATTTATCGCTATCGTTTTGGGGTTATGCTTTAGAGACGGCTGCATTCACGTTAAACAGGGCACCATCAAAATCCGTTGAGACGACGCCTTATGAACTGTGGTTTGGCAAGAAACCAAAGTTGTCGTTTCTTAAAGTTTGGGGCTGCGATGCTTATGTGAAGAAACTTCAACCTGATAAGCTCGAACCCAAATCGGAGAAATGTGTCTTCATAGGATACCCAAAGGAGACTGTTGGGTATACCTTCTATCACAGATCCGAAGGCAAAACTTTTGTTGCTAAATTCGGAAATTTTCTAGAGAAGGGTTTCTCTCGAAAGAAGTGAGTGGGAGGAAAGTAGAACTTGATGAGGTAACTATACCTGCTCCCTTATTGGAAAGTAGTTCATCACAGAAACCAGTTTCTAAGACACCTACACCAATTAGTGAGGAAGTTAATGATGATGATCATGAAACTTCAGATCAAGTTATTACTGAACCTCGTAGATCAACCAGAGTAAGATCCGCACCAGAGTGGTACGGTAATTCTGTTCTGGAAGTTATGTTACTAGACCATGACGAACCTACGAACTATGAAGAAGCGATGGTGAGCCCAGATTCCACAAAATGGCTTGAGGCCATGAAATCTGAGATGGGATCCATGTATGAGTACAAAGTATGGACTTTGGTTGACTTGCCCAATGATCGGCAAGCCATTGAAAATAAATGGATCTTCAAGAAGAAGACTGACGTTGATGGTAATGTTACTGTCTATAAAGCTCGACTTGTTGCGAAAGGTTTTCGACAAGTTCAAGGGATTGACTACGATGAGACCTTCTCACCCGTAGCGATGCTTAAGTCTGTCCGAATGATGTTAGCAATTGCCGCATTTTATGATTATGAAATTTGGCAAATGGATGTCAAAACTGCATTCCTGAATGGATTTCTGGAAGAAGAGTTGTATATGATGCAACCAGAAGGTTTTGTCGATCCAAAGGGAGCTAACAAAGTGTGCAAGCTCCAGCGATCCATTTATGGACTGGTGCAAGCCTCTCAGAGTTGGAATAAACGCTTTGATAGTGTGATCAAAGCATTTGGTTTTATACAGACTTTTGGAGAAGCCTGTATTTACAAGAAAGTGAGTGGGAGCTCTGTAGCATTTCTGATATTATATGTGGATGACATATTACTGATTGGAAATGATATAGAATTTATGGATAGCATAAAGGGATACTTGAATAAGAGTTTTTCAATGAAAGACCTCGGTGAAGCTGCGTATATATTGGGCATCAAGATCTATAGAGATAGATCAAGACGCTTAATTGGACTTTCACAAAGCACATACCTTGACAAAGTTTTGAAGAAGTTCAAAATGGATCAAGCAAAGAAAGGATTCTTGCCTGTGTTGCAAGGTGTGAAGTTGAGTAAGACTCAATGCCCGACCACTGCAGAAGATAGAGAGAAGATGAAAGATGTCCCCTATGCTTCAGCCATAGGCTCTATCATGTATGCAATGTTGTGTACCAGACCTGATGTATGCCTTGCTATAAGTCTAGCAGGAAGGTACCAAAGTAATCCAGGAGTGGATCACTGGACAGCGGTCAAGAACATCCTGAAATACCTGAAAAGGACTAAGGATATGTTTCTCGTATATGGAGGTGACAAAGAGCTCATCGTAAATGGTTACGTTGATGCAAGCTTTGACACTGATCCGGACGATTCTAAATCGCAAACCGGATACATCTTTACATTGAACGGTGGAGCTGTCAGTTGGTGCAGTTCTAAACAAAGCGTCGTGGCGGGATCTACATGTGAAGCGGAGTACATAGCTGCTTCGGAAGCAGCAAATGAAGGAGTCTGGATGAAGGAGTTCATATCCGATCTAGGTGTCATACCTAGTGCACCGGGTCCTATGAAAATCTTTTGTGACAATACTGGTGCAATTGCCTTGGCAAAGGAATCCAGATTTCACAAGAGAACCAAGCACATCAAAAGACGCTTCAATTCCATCCGGGATTTAGTCCAGGTGGGAGACATAGAAATTTGCAAAATACATACGGATCTGAATGTTGCAGACCCGTTGACTAAGCCTCTTCCACGAGCAAAACATGATCAGCACCAAGGCTCCATGGGTGTAAGAATCATTACTGTGTAATCTAGATTATTGACTCTAGTGCAAGTGGGAGACTGAAGGAAATATGCCCTAGAGGCAATAATAAAGTATTATTTATTTCCTTGTATCATGATAAATGTTTATTATTCATGCTAGAATTGTATTAACCGGAAACATAATACAGGTGTGAATATATAGACAAACAGAGTGTCACTAGTATGCCTCTACTTGACTAGCTCGTTAATCAAAGATGGTTATGTTTCCTAGCCATAGACATAAGTTGTCATTTGATTAACGAGATCACCTCATTAGGAGAATGACGTGATTGACTTGACCCATTCCGTTAGCTTAGCACTCGATCGTTTAGTATGTTGCTATTGCTTTCTTCATGACTTATACATGTTCCTATGACTATGAGATTATGCAACTCCCGTTTACCGGAGGAACACTTTGTGTGCTACCAAACGTCACAATGTAAATGGGTGATTATAAAGGTGCTCTACAGGTGTCTCCAAAGGTACTTGTTGGGTTGGCGTATTTCGAGATTAGGATTTGTCACTCCAATTGTCGGAGAGGTATCTCTGGGCCCACTCGGTAATGCACATCACTATAAGCCTTGCAAGCATTGTGACTAATGAGTTAGTTGCGGGATGATGTGTTACGGAACGAGTAAAGAGACTTGCTGGTAACGAGATTGAACTAGGTATCGGGGTACTGACGATCAAATCTCGGGCAAGTAACATACCGGTGACAAAGGGAACAACGTATGTTGTTATGCGGTCTGACCGATAAAGATCTTCGTAGAATATGTGGGAGCCAATATGGGCATCCAGGTCCCGCTATTGGTTATTGACCGGAGACGTGTCTCGGTCATGTCTACATAGTTCTCGAACCCGTAGGGTCCGCACGCTTAACGTTACGATGACAGTTTTATTGAGTTTTGATATACCGAAGGAGTTCGGAGTCCCGGATGAGATCGGGGATATGACGAGGAGTCTCGAAATGGTCGAGACGTAAAGATCGATATATTGGACGACTATATTCGGACTTCGGAAAGGTTCCGAGTGATTCGGGTATTTTCGGAGTACCGGAGAGTTACGGGAATTCGTATTGGGCCTTAATGGGCCATACGGGAAAGGAGAGAAAGGCCTCAAAAGGTGACCGCACCCCTCCCCATGGTCTGGTCCGAATTGGACTAGGGAAGGGGGGCACACCCTTCCTTCTTTCTCCTTCCCCCTTCCCTTCTCCTACTCCCACAAGGAAAGGAGGAGTCCTACTCCCGGTGGGAGTAGGACTCCCCCCTATGGCGCGCCTCTCCCATTGGCCGGCTGCCTCCCCCTTGCTCCTTTATATACGGGGGTAGGGGGGCACCCCAGTGACACAACAATTGATCCTTGAGATCTCTTAGCCATGTGCGGTGCCCCCCTCCATCATATTACACCTCGATAATACCGTTGCGGAGCTTAGGCGAAGCCCTGCGTCGGTGGAACATCATCATCGTCACCACGCCGCCGTGCTGACGAAACTCTCCCTCAACACTCGGCTGGATCGGAGTTCGAGAGACGTCATCGAGCTGAAGTGTGTAGAACTTGGAGGTGCCGTACGTTCGGTACTTGATCGGTCGGATCGTGAAGACGTACGACTACATCAACCGCGTTGTGATAACGCTTCCGCTGTCGGTCTACGAGGGTACGTGGACAACACTCTCCCCTCTCGTTGCTATGCATCACCATGATCTTGCGTGTGCGTAGGAAATTTTTTGAAATTACTACGTTCCCCAACAATAGCAACATCAATCTCAGAACATAGTGGATACTAGGGATCAAACCCTAACAAATCTAACTCGATTACATGATAAATCTCATCCAACCCATCACCGTCCAGCAAGCCTACGATGGAATTACTCACGCACGGCGGTGAGCATCATGAAATTAGTGATGGAGGATGGTTGATGATGACGATGGCGACGGATTCCCCTCTCCGGAGCCCCGAACGGACTCCAGATCAGCCCTCCTGAGAGAGTTTAGGTCTTGGCGGCGGCTCTGTATCGTAAAACGCGACGAATCCTTCTCTCTAATTTTTTTCTCCCCGAACACGAATATATAGAGTTGGAGTTGAGGTCGGTGGAGCTCCAGGGGGCCCACGAGGCAGGGGCGCGCGCCCGGGGGGCAGGCGCGCCCCCACCCTCATGGCAAGGGTGTGGGCCCCCTGGCCTTGATTCTTTCACCAGTATTTTTTATTATTTCCAAAAATAATCTCCGTGGAGTTTCAGGTCATTCCGAGAAATTTTGTTTCTGCACATAAATAACACCATGGCAATTCTGCTAAAAATAACGTCAGTCCGGGTCAGTTCCATTCAAATCATGCAAGTTAGATTCCAAAACAAGGGAAACAGTGTTTGGAAAAGTAGATATAGAGACGTATCATTTCATTAAGTAGATATACCCATATCTGCTCAAATCATCTGTGAAGTTCAGAAAATAATGATACCCGTCGCGAGCCTCAACACTCATTGGACCGCTTACATCAGAATGTATTATTTCCAACAAGTCTGTTGCTCGCTCCATTGTTCCGGAGAACGGAGTCTTAGTCATCTTGCCCATGAGGCATGGTTCGCAAGCATCAAGTGATTCCAAAAGCCCATCAGCATGGAGTTTCTTCATGCGCTTTACACCAATATGACCTAAACGGCAGTGCCACAAATAAGTTGCATTATCATTATTAACTTTGCATCTTTTGGCTTCAATATTATGAATATGTGTATCACTACGATCGAGATTCAATAAACCATTTATATTGAGTGTAGGACCGTAGAAGGTTTTATTCATGTAAATAGAACAAAAATTATTCTTTGACTTAAATGAATAAGCGTATTGCAATAAACATGATCGAATCATCTTCATGCTCAACGCAAACACCAAATAACATTTATTTTAGGTTCAACACTAATCCCAAGGTAAAGGGAGTGTGCGATGGTGATCTTATCAACCTTGGAATCACTTCCAACACACATCATCACCTCACCCTTAACTAGTCTCTATTTATTTTGCAACTCCCGTTTCGAGTTACTACTTTTAGCAACTAAACCAGTATCAAATACCGAGGGGTTGCTATAAACACTAGTAAAGTACACATCAATAACATGTATATCAAATATACCTTTGTTCACTTTGCCATCCTTCTTATCCGCCAAGTATCTAGGGCAGTTCCACTTCCAGTGACCATTTCCTTTGCAGTAGAAGCACTCAGTTTCAGGCTTGGGTCTAGCTTTCGGCTTATTCATGGGAGTGGCAACTTGCTTGCCATTCTTCTTGAAGTTCCCTTTCTATCCCTTGCCCTTTTACTTGAAACTAGTGGTCTTGTCAACCATCAACACTTGGTGCTTTTCTTGATTTCTACCTTCGTTGATTTCAGCATCACGAAGAGCTCGGGAATCATTTTCGTCACCCCTTGCATATTATAGTTCATCTCAAAGTTCTAGTAACTTGGTGACAGTGACTAGAGAACTTTGTCAATCGCTATCTTATCTGGAAGATTAACTCCCACTTGATTCAAGCGATTGTAGTACTCAGACATTCTGAGCACATGCTCACTGGTTGAGCTATTCTCCTCCATCTTGTAGGCAAAGTACTTGTCAGAGGTCTCATACCTCTTGACTCGGGCATGAGTCTGAAATACCAATTTCAGCTCTTAGAACATCTCATATTCTCCGTGGCGTCCAAAAACGTTTTTGAAGTCCCGGTTCTAAGCCGTAAAGCATGGAGCACTAAACTATCAAGTAGTCATCATACCGAGCTTTGTCAGACGTTCATAACGTCTGCATCTGCTCCTGCAATAGGTCCGTCACCTAGCGGTGCATCAAGGACATAATTCTTCTGTGCAGCAATGAGGATAATCCTCAGATCATGGACCAAGTCCGCATCATTGGTACTATCATCTTTCAACTTATTTTTCTCTAGGAACATATTAAAAATAAAACATGGGAGCTATACGCGAGCTATTGATCTACAACATAGATATGCAAATACTATCAGGACTAAGTTCATGATAAATTAAAGTTCAATTAATCATATTACTTAAGAACTCCCACATAGATAGACATCCCTCTAATCATCTAAGTGATCACGCGATCCATATCAACTAAACCATGTTCGATCATCACGTGAGATGGAGTAGTTTTGAATGGTGAACATCACTATGTTGATCATATCTACTATATGATTCACGCTCGACCTTTCGGTCTCAGTGTTCCGAGGCCATATCTGCATATGCTAGGCTCGTCAAGTTTATCCCGAGTATTCTGCATGTGCAAAACTGGCTTGCACCTGTTGTATGTGAACGTAGAGCTTATCACACCCGATCATCATGTGGTGTCTTGGCACGACGAACCGTCGCAACGGTGCATACTCAGGGAGAACACTTATACCTTGAAATTTAGTGAGAGATCATCTTATAATGCTACCGCCGTACTAAGCAAAATAAGATGCATAAAAGGATAAGCATCACATGCTATCAATATAAGTGATATGATATGGCCATCATCATCTTGTGCCTTTGATCTCCATCTCCAAAGCACCGTCATGATTACCATCGTCACCAGCTTGACACCTTGATCTCCATCAAAGCATCGTTGTCGTCTCGCCAACTATTGCTTCTACGACTATCGCTACCGCTTAGTGATAAAGTAAAGAAATTACATGCCGATTGCATTTCATACAATAAAGCGACAACCATAAGGCTCCTGCCAGTTGCCGATAACTTTTACAAAACATGGTCATCTCATACAACAATTTATATATCATCACGTCTTGACCATATCACATCACAGCAAGCCCTGCAAAAATAAGTTAGACGTCCTCTAATTTGTTGTTGCAAGTTTTACGTGGTTGCTACGGGCTTAGCAAGAACCGTTCTTACCTACGCATCAAAACCACAACGATTTTTCGTCAAGTGTGTTGTTTTAACCTTCAACAAGGACCGGACGTAGTCATACTCGATTCAACTAAAGTTGGAGAAATAGACACCCACTAGCCACCTGTGTGCGAAGCACGGCGGTAAAACCAGTCTCATGAACATGGACATGTAATGTCGGTCTGGGCCGCTTCATCCAACAATACCGCCGAATCAAAGTATGACATGCTTGTAAGCAGTATGACTATTATCGTCCATAACTCTTTGTGTTCTACTCGTGCATATAACATCTATGCATAGACCTGGCTTGGATGCCACTGTTGGGGAACGTAGTATTTCAAAAAAATTGCCTACGATCACGCAAGATCTATCTAGGAGAAGCATAGCAACGAGCGGGGAGAGTGTGTCCACGTACCCTCGTAGACCGAAAGCGGAAGCGTTAAGTAACGCGGTTGATGTAGTCGAACGTCTTTGCGATCCAACCGGTCAAGTACCGAACGCACGGCACCTCCGCGATCTACAGACGTTCAGCTCGGTGACGTCCCTCAAACTCTAGATCCAGCTGAGGCCGAGGGAGAGTTCTGTCAGCACGACGGCGTGGTGACGGTGATGATGAAGTTACCGGCGCAGGGCTTCGCCTAAGCACTAACACGATATGACTGTGGTGGAAAACTGTGGAGGGGGGCACCGCACACGGCTAAAGATCAACTTGTGTGTCTTTGGGGTGCCCCCCTCCCACGTATATAAAGGAGGGGGAAGAGGAGGCTCGCCCTAGAGGGGGCGCGCCAAAAGGGGGAGTCCTACTAGGACTCCCGGTCCAAGTAGGATTCACCCCCCCCCCATTCCTATTCCAACTAGGAGAAGGAAGGGAAGGAGGAAGAGGGGAGAAGGAAGGAGGGGGGCGCCACCCCCTCCTAGTCCAATTCGGACCAGCCCATGGGGGGCGCGCGGCCACCCTTGAGGCCCTTCTCTCCTTTCCCGTATGGCCCATTAAGGCCCACTACTTCCCCCGGCGAATTCCCGTAACTACCCAGTACTCCGAAAAATACCCAAATCACTCGGAACCTTTCCGATGTCCGAATATAGTCTTCCAATATATCAATCTTTACCTCTTGACCATTTCAAGACTCCTCGTCATGTCCGTGATCTCATCCGGGACTCCGAACAAACTTCGGTCATCAAATCATATAACTCATAATACAAATCGTCATCGAACGTTAAGCGTGCGGACTCTACATGTTTGAGATCTATGTAGACATGACCGAGACACATCTCCGGTCAATAAACAATAGCGGAACCTGGATACTCATATTGGCTCCTACATATTCTACGAAGATCTTTATCGGTCAAACTGCATAACAACATACGTTTGTTCCCTTTGTCATCGGTATGTTACTTGCCCGAGATTCGATCGTCGGTATCACCATACCTAGTTCAATCTTGTTACCGGCAAGTCTTTTTACTCGTTTCGTAATGCATCATCTCACAACTAACTCATTAGTCACATTGCTTGCAAGGCTTATAGTGATGTGCATTACCGAGAGGGCCCAGAGATACCTCTCTGATACACGGAGTGACAAATCCTAATCTTGATCTATGCCAACCCAACAAACACCTTCGAAGACACCTGTAGAGCATCTTTATAATCACCCAATTACATTGTGACGTTTGATAGCACACAAGGTGTTCCTCCGGTATTCGAGTGTTGCATAATCTCATAGTTTGAGGAACATGTATAAGTCATGAAGAAAGCAGTAGCAATGAAAATGTAACGATCATAATGCTAAGCTAACGAATGGGTCTTGTCCATCACATCATTCTCCTAATGATGTGATCCTGTTCATCAAATGACAACCACATGTCTATGGTTAGGAAACATAACCATCTTTGATAAACGAGCTAGTCAAGTAGAGGCATACTAGGGACACTTATGTTTTGTCTATGTATTCACACATGTACTAAGTTTCCGGTTAATACAATTCTAGCATGAATAATAAACATTTATCATGAAATAAGAAAATAAATAATAACTTTATTATTGCCTCTAGTGCATATTTCCTTCAGGACACTAGTCTCTCCTACGTACCCCCTACTCTTACAGTCAGACTCATTCCCACGACAGCCGCCGGCCCTCCCCTCTCCGCCCCCACCCCTTCCACGGCTTCCACGGTTGGATCTACCGGCTGCTCGATCAATTTTGCCTTGAACGCGAACATGAGCTCGCGGGCGCAGCTCAAGATGGCAATGGGGCCTCAAAACCCGCATCCCCGCGGGTTTTTACCCTATTAGGGGACGGGGATGGACGTATTTTCATTCTCGCGGGGCTGTTGTTGGGCACATTATACAACTCGACACGTTTCGTGGGTTTGCACCCGTTTCGGTAGTCCCCGAACCCGAAACCCGGCAAACCCGGCAAAATACATTTTTTTACCAAGCACTAATCCGGCGCGGCCCAAACCAAAGCTACCGAGCCTGAGCGACCGAGCCCCCACACCCCCAGCGACGAAGGAAAAACCAAGAATTCTATTTTAAAACTTATGTAATTGCACATCTTGTTGAACCATGTATGGCTGAAATTTGATCATCTTTGTTGCTGAAATCTGAACATTTTTGTTGCTGAAATAGACTCTATATAGCTGTTGAACCATCTACTATTGTTTTTTGTCGAAATTTGCTTAAGTTATGGTGCTGAAATGTGCTTGTTTTGCTGCTGAAATGTTATTCTTTGTGGTCACTATGTTTGTTTAAATATTTGATTTTCTCGTGGGTTCCCCGAAACCCGATGGGTTTAGGGGACGGGTAGAAAACTAGCCCCGCGCACGGTGATGAGGATGGGGATGGGTTTATGATTTTCTCGTGGGGATGGGTTTGGGAAGGCAAAACCCAATGGGTTTCGTCCCCGTTGCCATCTTGAGGCGCAGCCGCATCTGCTCTGAAGGAAGGAGCGGGAGATGCGCTGCTGGAGGCCGTGATTGGGGGAAGACGGCGGGGATTATGACGAGGTCGGGGAGGAGAGGTTGGAGGGATGGACGCGGGAGTCAAGCCGCCACGAACGGCGAGTCAACGACACGTGACCGATATAGATGCCTAACCCGCCAGAACGGGCAGGCGGCCGGTGGGCAACGCGAGGCGCGGTGGCGGCGCGAGGAAGACGGGTGGACCCGTGCTCGGCGTCGACCGATCTGGCGGCTGGTGCAATGGCTTGTTCCGGTGACGGCGGTGTCATGCTCATCCATAGAAGGAGAGAGACGTGCCTAAGGGAGAGAGGAAACAGAGGAAGAAAGGAGAAGGAGAAGGGGCGCACGCAGGGTGAGGAGGCAGTCGCCGGGCGATGGCCGATGGCGGCTCCGGTGAACGGCCGGCGGGCTTGCTAGGCAAGGCTAAGGAGTACGCTAGCCTGAGATTCGATAGAGGTGTGTTTGATTTTTAGATTTGTGCTGAACAGCCAGTTTGCTGTGTTTGACATGTCGTGCCTGAAATTTTGTTCTGGAACATTGCTGCTTTAGTTGGTAATCATTCTTGGGTAGATTTATCCGATGTACTGATGGATCATCCTCTGGAGTGCATGAATTGAATGGATTTCTGAATTCCGAACAGTATGATGTCGTGGTGTTTGATTAGGTTCTTCTGTGAATCTGTACCAAAACCATCCTTGTAATTTGGTGTTCCCTCTCTCTTATCTGTGATGCATCTAGCTTTGGCTCAGTCCTCTAACAAGATTGATCTCATTGTCGTGAATTTTGCACCACAGGAAAGAAGTTGTGGTGGCGGCGAATTGTGCAGCCATTGTCTCTCACGACCGCCGGCCCCTCCTCGCGACGTCTCTACTGGAGCTGCATCTGCCTACTCTGGTGTGTTGCAGCTCCTTCTTACTCCGGACACATGCTGCTTGCTCTCCCGCTAGCCACTGCCTCCTGTGGTCTTGAAGTTGATGACACCCTGATGCAACGCTCCCACAATCATCCGCTCCCTCTCAGCGTAAGAATCATGCTCGCATGCTACCTGTCAAATAGATTAGTTCATTGCGTACGTGTGTAGCCATGCTTTAGTTTTAGTAATCGTTTGATATTACAGTTTGGTTACCCTTTTCTGCTTTGTTACAAAAAACATGTCCAATGGCAGAAAAGAAGTCTGTATCCAGCTTGACCTCTCCATAGCAGGAATATTTTAGTAATCGTTCTATCAATGTTCTATCAATGGACAGAGGAGGAGAGCAATGGAAATAACACCCCGTCGCGGTCCTGGTGCTTCTCTCAGTGGGTTCGCTTGCTCACCTCGACGCTTGTGGCTTCTACAGGTACGTACTAGACAACTACCCACTGTTTTTGTTTTCTATTTATAGTTCGATCGCTTCATCAATCCTTCTAGAGGGTCTTGACAGGAAGGACTGAGCAGCCACTGTGCTGGAGTAGACTGTGTGACAGGTTTTTTCCTCGCTCTCCTACCCGTGATTGGTTTCTTTGGTGAAGAAAGCATCACTGTGTTTCAATACATCATGGATGCTCGACCTGTATGTCTATGCATGGTACAGGAAATGAAGATTAACTGTTCAATCTATTGATTCAGAGTGAGACAAGGGTGAAACAAAATAAGCTCATTTTTGTGGTGAGTTCCCTAGGCCCCAGACCTAGCATTTTAATTACAAAATTCAGTTTTTGATCACGTTATTTCAGTTTCATTATAGACCTCATAATATTTTTTATGCATTAATGTAAGGTTTATAATATTTTGTGGAGCAATCAGTTCCGCGTAGAAAAGAGCTCACGTAAATTAATGACATGTTCATCTTATCTTCCATAAAAAAATTCACCCCCTAATCTTCAGTTCTACTGAGAGTTGCAGAAGGCAAAATTCAGCAAATTAACTCTTAAGTAGGTGTTTTTGGTATTTCCCAATGTAATAAAAAAATTGCTTCTCGTAATACGATAGGTCCATTGTCGGAAAAGAATATTTAGCACAAATGTAGGTGCTTTCATATGAAGCTGGACATGTTTACAATGATCGACCGGATATTGTTACACGTGTCTTGAATATGAAGTTTAACTATTTCTGAGAAGATGTTAAAAGTGGACATTTGTTTGGTACAATTCAAGCATGTAAGTTATTTTACATACTGATTTTCCCCTTCTTTGTTTAATCTTTTCATTTATATAATCTAACTTTGTCCATCTATTTCTCTTCCTCTATTTTTGGGTTATCCAGATTTATACATGGTGGAATTCCAGAATAGAGGCTTGCCTCATACTCATATTTCAATTCGGCTTATGGGGAACAATCATGAGCCGTCAGCCTCCTTCATAGATGGTTTGATTTCGGCTGAGATACCTGATCCTTTGGTTGAGCCCCTGGGTTATGCTCTTTTGGATGAATTTATGGTTCACGATCCATGTGGAGAACACAAAGTTAAATATGCATGTATGAAAGAAGGATTGTGCTCCAAAAGATTTCCAAAGATTTTAATGAGCAGACATCGGTTGCTGATAGAGGCTTTCCTATATGCCGTAGACGTGATTTGGGTTACTATGTGAGGAACAAGCGTAATATTAAGCTGGATAATCAATGGGTAGTGCCGCATTGCTTACATCTGCTTAAAATATTCTAAGTGCACATTAATGTTGAGTGGGGCAATAAGACAAATTTGCTCAAATATTTGTTCAAGTATCTCACTAAGGGCCATGACGTTGCTCGCATAAGGTTTCAACCCACGGTCGAATGTAGAGCGTTTGTTGCCCCTGGTGTGCCAACTAGAAGAAATGAAAATTTAAAACTTGTTAAGTGTAGGTAATAATTCTCGTTCTTATGTCTCTATTTATTTTGTATTGATTCCTGCTATTGATAACCATTGATTTTCCTCATTCCTTCCACTTTGTTAGGTATCTTTTTGCTTGCTAAGCATACTGGCGTATGTTTGCTTTCAATATACATTGTCGTGAGTCTGCAGTGGAGAGATTTGTTGTTAACCTTCCTCCCGTCTTCATAAGGAGTTACTTTGGAACAAGGAAAGTTGTTTTAATTTTTGTTGATAAGACGACAACGAAAAATAATGGATACAATTATGGAGAAAATAAATTACTGTGACTGAACAAACCTACAACCAATTGAGCCATGCTTGTCATACTTCTATCTGCTGTCATTTTCATGGTATCTTCTAGCTCTTAGTCTGCAAGTGTTGCCAACTCTAATGACTCACGACGCAGACTCACATAGTGCATGATCACATCTTATCTTTCATGGTAATTATGCACTTTGAACGAAGTTTGTTTCTTTTCAGGAAACCAAGGTAGTTTATTCTGGTCCAAATCCAATAATAAAATTTGATAAATTCCTGTATAATCCATGGAAGTTGCATATATTTGTCAGGATTAATCAGCTTGATTGATAAGTTATATTTTTCATTTTGCAGTCTGTATCTGGTGAAACTTTATAGGCCAGTTACACATACATATAGAAATAGTGTCATTTTCCTTTTCTAAAAAAAGATTAGTGTTGCATGTTGATAATAGCATTGGCCAATAATTTCACTCCGAATAGAATGTAAGATGAGACAGAAATAGATGGACTACAAGCTATAACTAAGGAGTTCACAACGACAGATAAACTAACGAATACAAACTCTTATTTATTTTAAGTGTTGCAACACACGGGCTGCAGTTCATGGTTCGGACAACGCCCGTAACAACGCACGGGCATATTTACTAGTAATCTAAAATATAATAGGATTTCGTCGGGAAGTTTTAGCGGCATTTTAAGAAAAAGCCCGAGAACAACGGTTCAAGAGACTCTGGAATACCAGATCTTTCAGGTGTTACTAAAAAAATGCCTCGATTGGCCTTTCCCTTCGGGACCAATTCTAGCTTTTTCGAAAACGCTGATAAAAAAAATTGGGAGGCATTTTTGCCTCTTATAGAGACGTTTTAGAATGCATGAAGAGTAGAACGAGTAATAGTTCATAACCTCCCGCTGGGAAGTTTGGCTGATGTGGTAGCGGCAACTCTCTTTCTAGGATCCTCGTTGTTACCCATGGCGTGGTTGGTGGAGTAATCGAAGTAGTTGGAAGTTGTGGAGGCACATTGTTAGAGACGACCACTCATGCGCCGAGAGCTCCCTCGTCCAGACGGCTAAATCATTGACCCCGAGAGAATGTCAGAATGTCAGCAACCCTGTGCACCAAGAGGCTGACGGCGATGACCCACCAGCCAGCAAGGAGGTGGCTAACAAGGGGGGCTTGTAACACCCTAAATTTTGACAGAGTGACGACGATCCCAAACGTCAATGGCGAAGACGGAGGGGACTCGCGGGAGTGGGCCGACACTCGGGTGTGGATGGAATCGAGCCTACGGATATCAAAAGCGAAAAGTACCGCCACGGGAATGGTCGACCTCCTAGCGTGAGTGCAACGGTGCCAAAAGAATGAACCATAGGCCGTCAAAGCCTGCCGGGTGACATGGTCGTGCGGAGGAACTCTTGGGATCGCGGGCAATCAGACGATCTAGCGTGCAAAAGAAGGGGGGAAAGGGTCAAGGACAAGCGCATGCATACCACAAACACGGTGGTGTGTTTGGTTGGTCACGCGCTTCTCGGAGACAGGAGGAATCAGAGAAGTTCTTCCGGTGGCCGTAGATGATGTTGAGGAAGAAGACGGCTTGTCCTTGGCGTCCCAGGAAGAAGACGTGGCCGTATCTGACGTGGTTGACGACAGAGTGTCTCTAGGACACGGTGGCGTCGACGGAGGACGTTGTGGTTCACATCGGATTCACGGAAGCGCTCTCTGGAGCGAAGGGAGCTCTCTGGATCACGATCTAGAGAGGGGGGAAAGGAGAGTTGTGGCCGCTCCAGGCGCGAGGGGTGAGAAGATAAGGCCGAGGCGGTGGCTGCGAGGTCGAACGCGCAATCCATATGCTCGGCCATGGCGCGTTGAGAGGTGGATGAAAAGGTGTGGGTGCGCTGCGTTGTGGATAGAGGCTAACGGGTGGGGCCAGCAGGCGCCATGTGGGCGTACGGGCGCGTGGGTATGAGGTTGCACGGGTGAGAATGAGAAGAAGGGAGTTAGCTAGGCTGTGGGGGAGGGGGTTTGCTGAGCCTCTCTCTCTCTCTCTCTCTCTCTCCCCCAAAATCTGTTCTTTTTTCATTTTCTTTACTCAGAAACTAAAGGGAAAAGAAAAGGAAGGGTAGAGAGGTAATTTGAGAGGGAAAGATATTTTCCTGTAGCCAGGAAACTATACTTGATTTATAAAATGTGGTTGGGAAAATTTAGGAAGATGAAAATTTGGACAAGTTTGAATTAAAATGAAATAAGTTTGAATTTTGAAACCCATTAAAATGAACTCTGATTGGGCTGAGGTGACTCAACACAAAATATGTGATTTATGAGCCAGGTTGGACATTAAATGGAAGAAGTAAAAATGTGACTTGAATTTGAAATGTAATAAAGAAGGAATAGAAGATAGCCTTGGGGATTTGGAAACCTTGTGCGAAACATGTTGGAAGTGAGCAAAAGAAAATGGTAAGTGTTGGCAACACATGATCACAAAAATAAAATGGAAACAAACATAACAAGGATCAAGTTGATGCACGATGCAAAAATAACATAGGACCAACACAACAACTATAGCATACAACACGATCATAATACAAAATATGGAAAGTCTCACATCTGGGTTGTTACAAATAATAACTTGTTGCAGAGGAGGCTTAAGATCGTGATTGTGATTACTACATACATGTCGATGACGATGCTCAGTATGGAGGTCCTAGGCATCATCCTATGCCCTTTGGGAGAGCCGTGTTCATTTAGTTTTAGACTCTCATAGACTTCCATTAAATTTGTTATGTACTCAGACATATTTTGTTTCCCCCAGATGATTGATGTAAAGTTGGGTCATGTGACCCTCCTTGTAATATAAATGATATGTTTGCACTGAGCCTTTCTTACATATGCTTTCAGTCGTAGGCTTGTGTTCTGTTACCCGCTGTTTCACACACCCAAAGGGCGTGCATGATGTGTTTATATGGATGTAAAGTGCATATTGTGTGTAGGGTCTTGGAACCATTGTTATGAAACTTCTAGCAATCTATCTACCATAGTGTGAAGCGACTCCTTTAGGTGAGACATTGGGAGCTATATCACGCTACTCCAACTCTGTATTCATTTATCATTTTTGTCTGGCTACACGTTGATGCTCCAACTCAGTCACTCAAGTGAGGACCACTCACGTCGATTGATGTGTTCCTAATGTAGGGGGAACAATGGGATCGAATATCTTGGGCTCTCTGAGAGGATTTCCGCTGATGTCTATATTGGTGAGGAATCTTGGCTTCCTGATGGTCGTCTAGAGTGCACGCCCTTTGCATAATTCTAGTGTCGGGGTCTAACAATATTGCTGAGATTATCCCTTTGCATATCTCCTTGGGTAGCATGATGATTAAAATAGCATAAGTGGGTATTTCTTGAATGATTTCTTTCAAGAAAACATCCTTTCACCATAAGATTTTTTTTCTTCCAACCAACAAATCTCTTGCAAACTCTATCATTAAGATAATGATAACAATTAGATCTATCGACCCCAACTAGAGGGGGTATAACTAGATTCTTATCTGTGATAGCGTCAATAATGATCAGTACGAACATCCACTGTTTTATTGACAAATGTGCACAGGCTAACCAAAATGTTGGATTTAGCCACGCTAACCAATTGAACAGAAACAACACAATAATCATTCAGTGTCGGGTGGATGGTAATAACATTAGAGTTGTCCGCTGTCATGAGAGTAAGAGAGTCATCAGCATACAAGAGGTGTAAGACATATAGAGCATCTCAGCCAACCTTCACCCACCTTCAAATTGCCGGTGTACTCAAACTTTTAAGACCTTTGAAACATAGCATAAATAGTTAGGATGAAAGAGGGTCCCCTGGCGTAGGCCACTCGTTGGAATAGTAAAATCCGTAAGTGCATTATTAAAGGGGGTCTGGTACTTTACCAAAGAGAATCCCCTGTGTGGTTCAGAATGAGCTCAAAAATTTACCATTCAACTCTGTTGTATATAAGCTTTGTGCATGTCTAGCTTGATTGCGCAGGTGTAAGATCTTTCCTCTCTCCTATCTTCTATTGCGTGAACACACTCATAATCGGCAAGGAAATTCTCTGGAAGGAGCCTTCCTGTAACAATCACCTCCCGAAGAAGCACCTTGATTGGTTGGCTAGCCGTTTTACTCAAAAAAAACGAAACTCAACTAGGCCTTGCGTAGGCCTGTGACGTTTGTTTTTATCAAGCAAGACAACCCGTTCTTGCTCAACTGGGCCTTGCTTTGGGCCCATGACGTTTGCAAATGCGAGATGTTGCGGTGCCAATGCCGCCGTTGTACTTCTACGCCGGCGAGCATAAAACGAGCGTCCTTGCGAAGCTTCTTGATCTGTTATTCGCGATCTCCTCACAATCAACGACCGGCCAAGAAACAACTCTAATGTTATTAAAGAAAGAAACAAACAAAGAAAGAGAGAAGAGAGAGATGGAGGCGGAGGATGGGGCGCTGCTCCCGCCGGCGGCGGAGGAGCTCGATTTCCGGGCAGAGCTGGCAGCGGCGCTGCTCGCGCTGGAGGAGGAGGAGGAGGACGGGCTGGAGGCGGCGGAGATCTTGGACTTCCAGGGGCTGATGGAGGAGGCGATGCTCGCGCGCGACGGGGAGGGGCAGGGGGCGGGAGCAGGCGGCCCCGGGCACGCGGGCGAGCAGCTACCGGAGGAGCAGAACCCCGACGACGACGACGAATTGGTGTACGAGGAGTTCGGCTTCGGCCCAGGGTTCGACTTCGACGGCATGGTCGTCTTCGGCCACGGTGGCGGCGGCGACGACCGCAAGGACCCTTTCTTGACGGCGTTGGTCCGATTTCTCCCCCTTGGCGTCCTACTGGTTGTTGGCGCCGCCTCGCGCGATGCCGCTCTTCTTCTACCTCTCTCTCTCGCTGCACCTTTCTCTATCTCTGAACTAGATCACCAGAGGAAGAAGAAGGAAGGAGAAGGAAGAAGGACAGAGAGACACGGTGGACACAGGAGGTTTCCGGCGCACATACGCCCGCTGCACGAACAGCGTTTACTTCCCAGAGCTCGAAATCTGTCACCCCAGGCAATTACAACGATCATCACAGGCCTTTTATACCTGGCCCGGTGCTGGAGCACGATCCCCACGCCTCCTACCAAACTGCACGCCCGATCGGCCCGCTCTGGCCGCGCCCTCTCCGCGCACGTACACGGCCGGGTCGCAGCGAGCCCGCAGGAATCTCCACGCGCACGCCCTGCGGATCCACAAACTGCCTAGACCTAGTCCTACACACACACTCACGTACGGACACACGCACGCTATCTGGACACGCCCCAGATAATGGCCATACCCACGTCGGACCATGCCCAGATGATGGCCAGACAATGGCCAGACAATGCCTAGATATGTGCTTGACGCGGCCACGGACCGGACCTGGCGCGCCCAACGCGGTCACCACGGCGAGGACATGGCTTATTGCGCCAACACTGGTCGCCGCTACCCTCTCTCTCTTGTTCCTCTTTCTGCAGGGTGGCGAGCCGACCTTCCCGCCGCTACCGCCGACCTAGTTGGCCACCGGGACCCGGGCATCCAACTTCTTGCGTAAACTCCATGTAATTCTGGTCTAGATTTCATAGTTGTCATGGTCTGTTTCTGTCGTTCTGCACTTCTGCTTAGGTGCGTAGTCTTTGGATGAAAAGACTTGTAGAGGACTAGACCTGCGTCGGCACGATCTTGCTGTATGTATGACTATTGCTTTCTGATGTCGATCGAAAATTTGTACATTCCTCGCATCCTAAGGGCCGTTGGAAATTTGGAATCATCCCTCAAAAATTAGTACATTCGATCGAGGAATAAAGCTGCATCGGAACGATCTTGCTGTATAACAATTGCTTTCTGATGTCGATCAAAAATTTGTACATTCGTCGCATCCTAAGGGCCGTTGGAAATTATCGACTTCACTAATGAAAAACACATGCTGCCCAGTGTTACTCACACCCCGATTGTAATTTCACTTCTTTTTCGGTACAAACACTTTAGACACATCGATAACCCTGATCTCCCCATATCCCGGTTTTTTCTCCTATGCAACCCGTACGTGCCATTTGTACACCCGGTTTACGGCTGGTGTAACAGTTTTTCAGGAGAAGGCCGCCGCCTCTTCCACCATCACCGAGATGGCTTCATCATCATCATCATCATCATCATCATCATCACCATCCCAATCCTTTTCATTGTAACCCATCAAGAATATATCTTAGTGGATCGTCTTGTGTTTTACATGTGTGACCGCTCCATGATCTCCACTTCCATGTGTACGTCGATTGTTGCCTCATGTGTGAGTAGTACCTTTAGTTCTCAGGGATATGGATGAACCCTAGTGTGCAATAGATCGTTTGGTATTCGAATTTAATATCCTCTTTGCATGTTTATGTTAATGATCTTCTTGATGTTGGGTGAAGTCAACCATCCAATGTATGCCATTTTTTGACGAACGGTCATTACTGCTGCGGACCGGCTGATTGTGGCAGTGGGTGGCGTGACAGGCCCCGTCTCCCTTCGTCTCGGGCCGTTACAAAAGGGGGTAAAACAAAGAGCACCCATCGGCTGCGTGCATGGGGACCTTTTTCCCTTAATCACCGTTTGGTAACCGGAGTGAGAAAGAACAGTGGTGGCGTATGGGATGCGGGGCTACCGCGTATATGCATGTATCTGTACCGGCTCTGCCCACAAATAGAAATATACAAAGTAGCTTAGTAATTCGACGTAGCATTGTGTTTAGGCACCGCTATAGATTTACACAAAAGGGGATTCCAGACTCCCTGAGAACGCTTTAGCCCTATTAATGTAAAGTCTTTCGTCTGCGACTCTCACCATTTAGTTTCATTGCAGTAATCCCCTTTGTTACACTATTACATTATTACCGCTTTTGGTCACTCACAACTTGCGGGCATAATATTTAAACCATCCAAAAGACAAAATATTGATTCATGTGCTCATTGAGGGATCGATACCCTTACTTTGAAAAGGCTACAACTAAAAACTGTGCAGTTGCAAGCCATCAACAGACCACTCACCTGTGCCCGCATACGAACTTAATTTACTCAGCGCGGATTCACGAGCTAAGTGGATTCATACGGTGGCGCGTGGCCGCTTGCTTGCGCATGCCACCGACCCACCATTAAATGCCCTCGCCACCTAACGCCCATCCTCGCCAGTGGCGGTGCCAGGATTTGGCTACGACCCAGGCAAGCCCCAGGCAGGCAACTAGCTACAGTGCGAAACACTGTCCTACCTGCTACAGTTAACAAAGAGATTTGAGGCCACGCCCCGGGCGGCAGCCCGGCCTGCCTGGGGCCTGTCTCTGCCACTGATCCTCACCATATAAAAGCCAACCCTCTCGCCGCACTCGCCCTCCTCTCGCCCTCAGATCGATCTCTCTCACTCAGATCGCCCTCCCTTTCTCTGGTGATGGCTTGCCCCAACCTGACAATCGATGAGGCGGGCGAGCTGGCGCACTTCGGCATCCCCGCCGCATCGGACGTGCGGTTGCCGTCACAGTGGAAGCTGATCGTCGCGGGGGTGCCGGTGCAGCCGGTGCCCGACGTCGGCTCACACCTCTTCGTGCGCGCCATCGTGCTCGATCGAGTACAGTTAACGACCGAGAGGCAGGAGGAACCTCGCTATGCCCCCGACAACAACAACTGCCGGCGTTCCTCGCCGAGGACCGCGGGCGGCGACTGAACGCGTTCGAGGGCCTTTGGCCACCGCCGAAGCACAATCGACACTAGCGGCATTAGATTTGTGACGGCCGCACCTTCGAAGAGGTGGTCGCCCCGTACTGAGTGCAGGTGGCCGCTGGTGCCATTCTAATACTGCCGGTGGAGGTTACCACGCATCTCGCCATGGCAAGGCGTGCGCTCTACATCCCTGACATTTGGCGCGGGGGCGCGTTGGGCTGGTGGGGACCGCGACGACACCCATGGTGACCGCGGCTCTGTCCATCTCCACGGAGGTCCACACTGCGGCTTGTGGTGGTGCACACGACGGGGCTAGATCCAGTCGTGCCCCTCCAGTGGTACCAGAGACGGAGCCATGAGCCTACCCTGATGGCGGAGTACCACCGCCAGGCGGCGGAGGCCGGCGACCCCGACGACATGCCCGACTACCTCTCAGCCAGCCATGAGTCGGAGATGGAGCCGTTTCCGCCCCCAGTAGTGTAGGAGTACTTGCAGGTTGCCCCTGCGGTCGAACTTTCCGGGGTACAATGCATCGTGGACTCTTTGGTGGCGCCTATCGTTGACACAACAACGATAGCAGCGGCGACAACACCGACGATGGAGGCATCGACAACAACGACCACGACGGCATCGCCGACGCACAGATTAGGATTAGCTAGGGTTTTTTTAAATTTCGTTCGAAAACTATGTAAAATTCCTAAAAGTTGAATCAAATTCTGGTTTGTTTGAATGAATTTGAAATGTTTGATCCAATATTTGGATGTTTGTTTAAATTAGTTTCGTATTTTGAAAAAAAAGTAAGGTGTGAAAAAAAGATAAAAACCAAAAAGAAATGAAAGTAAAAGAGAGAACGATAAAGAAAGAAAAACTAGAGATTAAAAAAGGAAAGGAAAAGGAAAAAACTGAAAATGAAAAAAAATGAAAATGGAAACAAAAAGTAATGAAAAACATAAACGTAAACGAGAAACAAAAATAAAAAAAGACAAATGAAAACAAAAACGAAATAAAATAAAAATAACAACAGGTGCTCAACGTGGCGTTCCAGTCGGCCCAACTGGTGCACTAGGCTGCCTTTTTCCTATTATCTTTTTTTGTTTATTCAAATTGTTTTTTGTTTAGTGTTCTTTTAGTAAGTCTTTATAATATTTGAAATATTGTTAGAAATATTAAATAATTCTTGTTTGGAAATCTATTCACAATTTAAAAAAATATTCTCGTAGTTAAATTTGTTGTCCGGTAACAATTTGAGTAGTTTAATAAAATTGAAATTGTCATTTGCAAAATAAAAAGAAAGTAAAAAAGGGAAAATAATTCAAAATTTGAATACAAATGGGTTGTTTTGTAAATTTTATTTCCCATTTCTGAAATAAATTAAAATTAAAATTTTCTTTTTTTAGTAAAATGTTCTACAATTTTGGAAAAAAAGTATTGTTTCCTGTATTTGTGCTCACATATTTAATTAAAATTTGCATTTGAAATAATTTCAAGTTATTTCGAAAAAATGTTGGTGGCTTAATTAAAGTTTGCGTTGGTAATTGTTCGTTTGAAAAATTCATAGAATGTCAAAACGCAAGGAAACTTGGCATGCATGTTTGCCATGATGCTACAAGTCTATAGAAAAAAATGGATCCATTTGAAGGATGTCGAAAACAATGTGCTCTGAGGTGGACCCTTCCTTACTACCTGAATGGCCTGCTGTGAACATGTTTCATTTTTCGTCATGTTCAGAATGACACTGATGGCCTGCAAGTGCGCAGGGCTATGTAGCAATTTCGTGACAAGTAAGGTTTGTCGATCCCATAGGGAGCGAACAAGATGGAACCACAATATCTGCAACTATGTTATCACTAACACAACTATGCTTACATCCAAACCGGAGTTCGAAAATAGCCCACTTAAGTAGGTTGCTAAGGAACGATAAAAGGGGAATTAAACTAAGGTACTAGAGAGAACGGAAAAGTAAATACTGAACTAAACAAAGAAAATAAACTATGAGAAATATGTGATGTTTTAGATGAGGTTGTTAGCATCTAGGTATGGTCTCATTCGTTAAAGGCACAATATAGAGTTAAGATTTACGATTATGCCATGTGGTGGTTAAGTTAGTACCTGCATTATAGGATACGATAATCTACGGATAATGGGTGGTACCTCACATAATGTTATCCCTCAAGACGCGCTATACTGAGATAAGTCATTCATCCTACTTATTAACCCATATCAGTGGCGGCTAACACAAAGGTATTAAGGTCCTCGTGGTCATGAGGACCGAACGAAGGCATTAGGTTCTATGGACAACCGTACTCCTAGAATAATTGTGTTCCCCTTAAGATGTCTACACCTGTCATGTCGTCGCAGGTCTGTCGGTTTCCAGAACATCCTATTAACTTCATGTGTGGCCTAAGAGTTGAACGTCTCCAACTACGCCAACGGATCAAACGTCTCCAATCACTAAATTACCGCAGAGGTAAATAACCAACACGAAGGAAGACACACAACTAGACTAAACATATCAAATAACCACAATTATGCAAATAACATCACATAAAGAGGGATTCAAGAGTTATTACAACCCATCACGGGGACCGTTACAGGGGAGGAAGAAGGGGTGATGATGGTGGTGGCGCCGCGATGTGGCCCGTGACAGCGCCCCGCCGGCGGCCTCTTGGTTGCCCCAATGGTGTTTGTGATGTGGACGGCGGCTAGACGTGGAGATGAGATGACGAATGATGGCTTGATGAAGATGGAGGCGGCGCCTAGGGCTGATGGTGTTTGTATAAGAGCTATCCCAATGCCTTTAGATGAGCCTTATCCTCTCCCAAAACAACTTTTGAAGGCCAAGGAAAGTCATACGAACAAACGGAGATGAAATCGGTGAAGAATCCCGTCTGGAGAGGCAACTTTCGGTCTGTCTGGGCTCCATACGATCGTCCATATGTCCAGCCACGGCCGTATGATACACTATCTTTTGCTCTGTTTACCCTAGCGGCCGCCATTCCTTCATACAAACTTGGAATTTGACATTTTTTGGCTTCTTGGAATTATATGAACTGCGGTAATTCAAGTCTCGCATGGATCTTTATTTTTTAGAACTTTTGGGGAAATAGCCATTTTCTTAATCTCTAAAACGGCTAAGTCTGGGTCCTGGTTGTCCACTGGTTGAACTCCTTTCATCATGCTAAGTGCATGGTAAGTCCACCTCACCTACAAGACACAAAGACAAAGAAAACTAATAGAAACTAATGAAGAATAAAGATTATGCAATGCTTGCGGTGAAAAGGATAAAAACTGGAAATCATGCATATGGACATATAATTGGGCTAATGAAACATGATATAACTTGATATACGGAGATGATGTGCCACAAATGAGCTCTCAAGATGCGTAAAATATGAAGCCATCAGACACCAAATTTTACCAGCATTGGGCATGTCCATGCTAGTCCTCAATGCAAGGTTTGAACGAATTCCAACACCGTACTCACAATGTGTCACGTCCGAGCAGTATTCTAGTGTTTTCCATGGTGGATAATAATAATAAATTCATAAAATGTGAAAAACAATGAACCTTGGCATGGATGCTTGCCATTACGATAGAAGGCTGTAGAAAAATTTGGGTCCAGGATGTCGAAAGAAAAAGTGCTTCGAGACAGACCCTTTCGTCCCTACCCGAACGACCTCCAGTGAACATGGTTCACTTTTTGGTCATGTTCAGAATGACACCAAATTTTTTCAGCAAGTGAGCATGCCCATGCTGGTCCTTCAGGCAAGGTTTGAATGAATTCGGACTAATTATGTTATCATTGTTGAGAGAACTTGCACTAGTGAAATTATGAACCCTAGGCCTTGTTTCGAAGCATTGCAATACCATTTTTGCTCACTTTTGTTACTTGCTACCTTGCTGTTTTTATATTTTTAGACTACAAAAACCTATATATACCATCCATATTGCACTTGTATCACCATCTCTTCGCCGAACTAGTGCACCTATACAATTTACCATTGTATTGGGTGTGTTGGGGATACAAGAGACTCTTTGTTATTTGGTTGCGGGGTTGTTTGAGAGAGACCATCTTCATCCTACGCCTCCCACGGATTGATAAACCTTAGGTCATCCACTTGAGGGAAATTTGCTACTGTCCTACAAATCTCTGCACTTTGAGGGCCAACAACATCTACAAGAAGAAGGTTGTGTAGTAGACATCATTTATCCCTTCCTTCAATTGAGATTATGCAAATATAGTGTGACACCTTGCTAGTAAGTGCACCAATATGAGAAATGCCTGTGGAATCCCTCTTTTCCATCCTTTATTCAAAGTCTTGATTATGTTCCACTGGCAGCTGCATCTTATCCCTTCTGCACACATGATGGCTGATGGAATGTGATGTTTCTTGCTTGTTCAGTTGAGTCCCTTTCGATGGACACCCCATATATCCATGCTTATATATCTAGGAAATCCTTTTATAACATTGTATAGTTTTTTTTCATTTGCACTGCGCCCCTTTGTGTGCGTTTGGCATTTTTTAATTTGAGAACTTAGCTTGATTTATGTAAACATTTGTTGTAGCCATCCATCATTATTTCATCAATCCAAATTTTGGGATTTGTAGTTCAATATATAGTAACTTTATTCGTCCACGTGTTAAGTAGAAACAACAAAATGTTAAGAAAATATATTATGTCCTGAACTCCACTCTAGATTAGTAAAGTGGTATAAACTAACATTTTAGCCAACACACATTGCATGATAAGTTGTGTTTACGCTATCAAAGAATGGTAAGTCGCATATTTTGAAAAAAAGTTTGAGTGTTTACAATGTAAATATGTTATAACAATTTAGTCTTGATATAATAAATTTACTTAATTAACATTGTTCTTGACATAAAGCATTAATAATTTAATATGGATTGTTCGTTGTTGTGTGACTCATTAAGGAAATATCTTTAGTGATTGCAAAACACAAAAAATGATATGTTCATTTCCTAGCTACCTAACATGCATGCATGGTTTTGCATTTCGACACATAACCTGGGTTGCCAGGGCCGCGGCCTAGGTCGTGGCGCCATCTTTCTTAAATGAATGTTTAACTTTTGGCATTGTTTGGCAATATCACTTGAGCTTGGCCTGAGGCCTAACCTGATCACCACTCCATCCTCACTCCACCACTATTGAGAAACGTCATGCAAGTATACTGAGTTTGATTTGGGACACTATATGCTAGATGTAATCACTGCATGGGCTTAAAAGGATGGCCAAGTAAGTGGCATGATACCAAACTTAATGGATAATGGGGTGTCCATACTTCAACATGCATGTGTTGCAAAAAAATTCATGGAACATGACATGGCCAAGATATCTCTACCTACTAATAAAGGAAATAGGTATTCCTAGTCCCTCATGCTATTTTATAGAAAACCCACTGATGTTTCTGACATTCGCAGTACATATCAAATGTTTTTTAAAATACTCATATCTTCTAAATTGTAACTCCAAATTTAACATGTTATATATGAAATTTGATTAGAAAAAATATAGAATCTGAATATGATGTTATTTTACCAGTTATCCATTTAAAAATAGTACTACCTAGGCTTCAATCTTAATCAACATCGCATTATCCGTCTTTCTTTCATATCGGTACTTATCCTGGATGAACATCTCGGCAAAATCAGAATTGGAGATGAAATTGAAGATCACTTGCCCGTTTCTCTGTATGTATTAAATCTACATGCAAGCCGTGTTTAATTAGAAGACATGTGAAATCTTGAACTTGTGCTTTTGTAGGCAAAGACCATCTTTGTTTGGGCCGTAGGTACAAATACTCAGATTATAGACCATTTAAAAAAAAATTAAGAGTGTGTGATATTATTTTATGCCGTTGCAAAGCACGGGCCCTTTTGCTATTTAATATGAAACTAACTTTATGCCTCCTCGAGCAACTCTTTGGCCTTAATATGTATGTCCACAAGAGAGAGCTCACCTACTTTGGTAAGGACAAAGAAGTTGAGAGTCTGCATGTACAACTTGGTTGTGAAACTGTCTCACTCGCCTTTCTATATCTAGGTATCCCTCTCCATCATTTTAGCCTTCTGAATAAGGAGTGGAAGGGTACTCAGGACCGGTTTGAAAAAAGCTCAGCTGTTTAAAAGTATTGAATTTATGCACCGACCAGTTGCTCGAAAAGTCCAAACTGATTGAGAGAGATGGGCAATATATTTCAACACTCCCTCTCACGTCTAGGCTTATTTACTCCTTACATGGGATCGGTGTAGGCTATATAATCTTTCTTTAATACCGCGATGACATGGTCTTGAACTCAAGAAATCTTGGCTCAGTTACCATATTGATTTCATGCACCGACCAGTTGTTTCAAAAGTCCGAACTGATGGAGACATATGGGCAATATACTTTAACAAAAAGGGAGCTCACTTCCTAGTATGGTGTCATATCCTTATTAATGTTATTGTCACTAGGTAGCCGTTGTTATGTTGTCCTCATTTGAGATACCTAAAGGCGCAAGGAAAATATTAAATTAATACATGTACCTGTTTTTCTTGCAAAGTGTTGAACAGCAACAAAAATATAAATTAGCAAAGTAGGACCTCATGTGTAGGCCAAAGGATCAAGGGTTCATTGTACAATGAGCTTGGAATAAATAATAGGTGTATGCTCTGCAAATGGCTCCTCAAAATGTTAAATGATGAATGGATTAGGGAAAAATTCCTTCGCAACAAGTACCTAGACAATAATACCCTTTCCCAAACTAATGACAAAGCCAAAAATATTTGCCATTCTAGAAAAGGTTAGACGATAGTCATGGGGGATTGTCTAGTAGAGGTTTTTTGTTGGTCGGGATTGGCCAGGACACACGATTTTTGGAAGGCACCTAGCTGGGGAATTGATACACACTAGCATAGAGGGTATTTTATACATCATTTCGATAACAGTGTCAAACCCAATGAGTAGTAGAAGGAATTAGTTTGTGGAAATAGCTAGGATGATGCAAAAGCCAACTAAGTGAAATCATGTGTTTGATTGATTGCATAGTTGTAAGTGATGAAATAACAATAATAGTTAGTTGAATGCAGAAGTGACCGAGTTTCTTAGAAAAACTAGATCGTTCGCAAGGGCTGTGGAATATTTGCCTAGATGTCATGTATTTCATTGGCTGATCGTTGTCCTGTAGATAGAGCCTAAGCTAAAATTTTGCAAAACCATTGGCTCACATGTTCTTATGATTATGCTCCCACCTGCCAACCCGGCTAACTACTAAAAATAATGAAGGCATGACTAACCATTGCTTTAAGTCTTGGGTCCCTATGTAACACTTATCTATAAATCCTAGACATAGGGACCATTATTGTATCACACTCGCCTCCCCTAATAAATTCATTGTAACGCAATGCTATCCTCTATGCCCATAGATGGTGAAGTGGCACACAATCGATGCTTGCTCACCACCACTTGAGAATTACAACACAACATATAATCCAACATCAAATCTTATTGCAATTCATACGAAATCTATCATTCGAGTTTCTTCCATGACCTCGAAAACGTAATGGACTACTCACAAGTCACTAATAAAACCCAAAGCACAGCCGGATCCGTATGTGGTTCTTCATATAGCGCGTGGAAAACTAGGAGTCCACGACCTATAGGTACAAACCAATGGAAGACGGTAGCTCAGGACATATTCAACCATTTTGGATGGTGGCCCATCAATATGATTTATGTAGCATGAGAGCAGAATGTAATCATGTTCTTTTGTAGTTGTGCTAGCATGTATATTGTTCTCTTGTATCATATGTACTTTGCTTACTAAATGGCTGAGGGCATCAACTGATAAATAGAACAAATTTTGTCTTAGACAACTTTGCCTAGCCTTCAAGTTCTCTGGTATTGCTTGTATTTATCATTAATATTATTTTTTCATATTCTCTGGTCTTCCCTGCTTTTTTTCTTGAGTTGTCTTCTCTCCTGTTCGGAAAAAAATATAACGCTTACTATGTGCTAGTCAAATGATAAATCAACGATAATTTTTTTTACAAGGGTGGAGCGGCCATTATGGTGGGTGCGGTGAACAGAGAGAGTAGTGGTGAATTTGTTCAGGCTTTCTGCAAGCGAAAAGGTGTGGTAGCTCCCCGGGGTCGGGACACCCGGTTATCCAGCCCGTTTGGCATCGCTGAGATTCGTGCACTCTGCTGTCATACGCAGAGCATCTGTAGACTTTGCATTGCTTATCCAGCCTCTTTAACCGTTTTAATCATGGTGCTTCTAGGGAGTAGTAGTAGGTTATAGGGGGTAGGCAGCAGCGGTCCTGCAGCTTTGACCGGTTATAGGCCTGTGGTCAAGCAGTCTAGTACTGCTGAAAAGATTTGTCATAGGTATGCATGCGGCGTATCATGCCATTGCCATAGCAGGCTCCTGTGCCGACAGCTGCGCCAGACCATGTGCATGTGGCTTGTGAAAATAGTAGTCCTTGAAAAACTCCCTAAAAAAGCTGTGTAATCTCTCTCCTCTTCCTTCCTTCATATCCTGTGTCTATATTCCCTCTCTCTTAACTATTGTTAGTGCCAAAACTATCCTTTTTTTGTGCGGGATGGCAGAACTGTTCGTGCTTGGACTAATCGAGCTAGCGGGAACTCGACGATTTGATGTAGCTCTTCGCTTGATATACAATGATGGGACAGGAGACAATACTGCAAATCCTTGCGTCTCATGGGAAAGAAGCAACAGTACCGAGCGGTGTGACAGGTGAGGGAGAATCTGTACAGGTTGAACAGTTGCCTGTTTGCGTTTCCTCTCCCCTCCCCTATTTTCAAATAATCTACTGCTCCCGCTTTTACTGTTTACATAGCCTGCAAATCCATTCGCTACAACAGGACAGGGCACAAATCGCCAAACTGGCTAGTGTGGATGGACGGCACCGACCCCCGGGACCTAAAAATCCTTTCTCTTCTGCAAGTGCATGGATCATACCGCACGTGCTGAACCATCAAATGCATGGAGCATTACAGACTTACAGTACGTGCGGAACTAACCAATTGCATGAAGCATTATAGTACGTGGGGAACTACTACCTAATTACCTCGACCCGTGAGACGCTCCACTTCGTCAACTTGCAGGTGATAACATTATATATGACGAATTAACTAAGCTATAATCAAGACTTGATCACTTGGCCAGGCTAGATGCAGGCGGTAATGAAGTCCGGCCTGACCGTTCCACATTGAAGGCACTGCTGAGTCATTAGTCTTTACAGCATAAGAAAAATGGAAGCAGCTCTTTGCATGCGATCCTGTTTTTTCTTCTGAACGGTCACGGGGGATTGAATCCGCACCTGAATATATTCAATTGAATGTGCCTATAGAAACCTCGCGGCTTCGTATAAGATAGGTCCGAGTAAACTAGAGTACACAGAGATAAACAAAGAAGAAGAGACCCAACCGAAAAAGACACCACATACAACTAAACTTCAGAAGAACCGCCGAAGAAGAGCACACAGGAAAAGAGGGCCGCTCCAGAACACCAAGAGGTCTCATTCCCAGACCCCAATAAGCTCAACCACCGATGACCTGAAGTCAGACGCACCACCACCACCGACCGCCATCAGGAAACTCATCAGCAAAACCAGCAAGGACTCCAACTTTCATCTTCATCTGGCCAAACAAGGAAAAGAGCCTTGAACGTTTGATGTCTCGTTTTCACCCAACAACAAACCGCAGAGGTAGAGGTGTCATATGGGATCGTGGTAATCCAAAGAGGATAACGCCCTACTAACCCGGCTTCGGATGAAAAATCAGACCACTCCAGGGCATGGTTGAGCCAAAATCACGTTGACGGAGCACTACCATCCTACTTCACCACCTCCGTCACTCTCACAACAAGAAACTACCAATCTCATCGACCATGCCGATTCAAAGGTGACAGTTGGAAATATGCCCTAGAGACAATAATAAATTGATTATTGTCATATTTCTCTATTCATGATAAACATACGTTATCCATGCTGGAATAGTATTGACTGGAAACTCAGATACATGTGTGAATATCCCTAGTGAGTCTCTAGTAGACTAGTTCTACTAATGCAGCGACGTCTTATTCAAAAGATTTTTAACCCCTGTTCGCGATGTAGTTTTAAACTGTCACCTTGCCTGTGTCGGCGATAGGGTGTCCATCCCACACAACACGAAAAAATCATCGGCGATGGTGACCAATGGACATAAATGTTTGTCAAAACTAAGCGTATGCGACGTGCACATCTATCACAAACAAGAGTTATCCATCAACCGTTTGAGATATGTCATATTTTCCATACGGCCCATCTTTGCTACTCGTGTGATATCATATTACCATCGCACGCGCTATTTTGTGGTGCACCGTTTACGATGTGCACCTTGTCACAAAAAGTTCGTAATTGTAAAGCGTGTATGTTAAGGAGACTATCACACACATTTTGTCCTACCATGTCATTTGCGATATACCAAAATTCCCAAATGACTGAACAGTCGTACTCGTGTCAGATGGGTACGACATGACAAACAGTTATACATTATAAAGCGTGTATGATAAGGAGACTATCACAAGTATTTATGTCAGCTCAACTGTTTTTGATATTGCCTAACATCACACACGGTTCTCAGACGGCAATTGTGTGCATTGACACACACGGTTTCTCTCTTTGAAACGTGTCAAATCATGAGGTATATCACACATGTTCTGCTTTACAAAATGTGTGCGGTGTAATGACCTGCAGAGCATATTTTTTTGCTAATTAAATCGCCACAAATTAAAATTATTTCAATTTAAAAGTAGGCTATAACATTTTTCATATCCATCTTATATAGATATAGGTTCAACAACCAATGAATTATTCCATTCACAGGTACACATGTTCAAGAATTACATTAAAAAATAATAACTACATGAAGACAAAATAAAGAATGATGAACCACAGTTGCATACTTATCTTAAATACATTAAAAAAGGGAGGCGAAAAACATTCTGGTAGCTGCAAAAAGTGAAGCGCAACGCTCATATTGTGTCCTCCTCCATGCAGAATGCACGCACGACTCTAGTCTAGCTTCTTGTGATGGCGGACCGACCAGGCATCTCTGTCTTGATGAGGATATCTAGATAGTCATCGTGGCATGGTAGATATACTTTAACCTTTGCATGTCCACCAACCATGTAGTTTGAGAGGTAATCTTGAGTCACAAATAAAAAAGATTCAGACATTGTAAATTTGTAAGCTAACAACTCATTGTGGACAATAAAAAGAAAGGTATAGAGGTCTTAGGGCCGTCGGTGGCGAGATCGGCGAGCGACATTCAAACTGCGAGATGGGCTCGTTTGAATTTGCTTTTGGGTAATGAGGTCCGTTTGGATGCGGAGCCGGTCGTGGGCCTCCTAGACTCGGGCGAGGCCCAATTAGGAGCCCAAGCCGTGCCCGATCCAGCACGTACAAGCGTGCATGTATCGACATCGCCGCACGTCGTGGTTGCGCCTAGGGTTATCGATCCAGGTTTCTCGACGCTGGGCGAGGGACGAGCGAGAAGGATTGTTTGCGCTGGCCAGATGGTGGGACCCGGGCCACCGCCCGGCAAGCGAGGACCGCTGACCGTCGTTGGGGCTGCTGCCGCCGTCGGTGCTGGTCACGGCACTCCGCCCGCCGCGGATGTGGGTACTGTCGGGGGCGGCCGCACCGTTGCGCTCGCCGCTGGTGGCGGTGCTGCTGGGCGCGGGGGGCCAACCCCGCAAGCGCAGCAGGCCGGAACTGGTGCCGGCCGTGGTGCTCAACTACCCACGCGGCAAGGTCCGGTGGTTGCTCCCGGCTCTCAGGCGCAGGTTCGGGCAAATGCGAGGCTGCCTGAGGAACCGCCGGAGTAGCTGGTAGCAAAGGCGCCGGCCCTTGGAAGGGGTCGCGGCGCTAACCATGGGTGGGACGGTCAAAGACGTGGTGCATATTACAGAGAAGGTCCGAGATTCAGCCGTTACGGGAAGTGGGGTGACGATGGGTATGATGCTTATGGTGAGGGAATGCACCGTGGATCATCTTCCGGTGGCGGCCGCGCTTACAATTGGTACAATGATGATGGACCAGGACATTTTCAAGGTCCACCCGGCAACTTTGTTGAAGGCGTCGCCGGTCCCAATGACCGTTACCAAGGAGGATATCGGCGGGGCGGTAGGGGCAGTCGTCCACCTCCACCGCAACAGCCTCCACCACCACTACCCGTCGCCGACGCGCCTACAGGAGCGGAGCTTGATCACACAGCAGTTGTGGCAGCCGTTTCACCACCGTTGCCCGCGGCTGCGGCTAATGTAGTCAGGGCGCTGGCGGCAGTCACGGTACCGGCAGCCGCTGGCGCCGGTAAGGCTGACAAAGGGAAGGACAAAGCAGAGGGAGAAAAACTCTCAAAGTGGGCAATCAAGAAGAAAAAATTGCCTTGTTATCGATGTGGAGAACCGGGGCATTTTGTGGCTGAGTGTACTAATGAACTCTGTGACTATTGCCAAAGATCGCAACATGTGACCGGTGACTGTCCGCTCCTTTCTGGTCCTAAACCTGGCGTAAACATCTTTGGTGTGTGTTGCAAGGAGTTGATGTTCTTTGAGACACAGGAGGAGGATCCTCTACCGCATGTGGTTGAGTGTTCATTCCCAGCCGTGGTTCGGGTCACTAATGGGCAGTTGACTCAGGCACAGATTGTGAGGCAGCTCCATGACCTGGTACCGGGCAACCATCAGTGGCACCTGGAAAATTAGAGGGACAAGCCTACAAGGTGGATTTCCCTACTAAAGAGGATCAGATGCATTTTCTTAAGTGGGGCTTATGCAGAGTTCCAAGTACCAATGTTGTCATTGCTTTTGATGAGTGGAAGCAGGATGAACCAGAAGGTACACCTTTAGAGAAGGTGTGGGTTCGATTCTTTGGTGCACCACCAAAACTGATTAAACACTTTTTGATTTCTTGGAGTTTGGGTTCTATGATTGGCAAAACAGAAAAGGTAGACATGCCCTTCACTCGGTCACAGGGGGCTGCGAGGCTGCTTGTTGGTGTGGTGAGTGTTGAGTTCATACCAGATGTGGTTCGATGGACACATGCCGGGGTCACGTACGTTCTGGAGCTTGAGATTGAGGATACTCCGGTATCCCAGGATGGAGGCGAGGTTCAGGATATGGACACAACTGAGGGGGGCGGTGCCCCAGGGGATCAGGATAAGGGGACTGATAACCCTTCACGAGAGCCGGCCAAGGGGCCCAATGAGCAGTCAGATAAGGTAGATAGTTCTGCCAAAGAGGCACCCCCGACCACAACTCTGACGAACACTCCTCGTTTTGGTTCGTTTGGAGCGAGTTCTGCTCCTAGTCGGCTGTGGAGCACTAGAGTCGAGGCGAACGATCCGGTGGAGTTTCAGTTACCACCGGTGTTGGCTCCGGTCTGCGAGGAGATGACGGTACTTGAGGCTTCAAACTCTCATCAGGCATCTCAGGGCTTTCGAGAGAGAGGCCCAGTCACACCTGGTGGGCGCATGGATCATGGCGAGACGCTCGCGTGTGGGAGGGGCCGAGAGCAGGTGGCTCACAGCGCCCCCGTACGCGCATCCGGCTCGAGTTCTTTGGGAGGGGCGCCTGGCCAGGAGGGCCTAGGTGCCCTTTCTATCTCGGCGGCTCCGGAAGATCTGGGAGTGAGGTGCGGGTAGGAGGCCCGTGTCTTAATCTCTCCGTCGGCTCACGGCGTCCAGGAGAATCAGGGGCCACGCAGTCCTCTCGGCTCCACGGTCCGCTTCCCCCTTGACCACTATGTCCGATGCCCGCTCGACCACGCTCTACCCTCCTTCACCGACGCTAGGGGAAGGGCGTGAGAGTCGGGAGCGCACTCCTCGGGAGAGGATGACAGAGGAACTTGTCGCTTTCGGCGGGATCGTGGATCCGGTGACGGCTGGCAGGCGTGTCAGCAACCGGATCCAGGATCAGCCGGATGCGGACGACCTGCAGTTAGCGCGTGCCAAGAGGGCAGCCATGCTTCGTAATGTCGAGGCTACTACAGGTATGTCTTTTGATAAAAAAATGTTCATTATTGCATTTCACAGAGAATGAAATAGTTGATAAGGCAAATGACTTAGGGATCTCTCTGGGATCAAATGACCATGAGGTCGTTAAATCCGTCAATGATCTTTTAGACTTGGAAGCGGAGAGGGCTTCCGAAATTATTCGTAATAGCATCTATTAAACCCATGAATGACACTGAAGTGAACAATCTAGGTATGATTGATCTAGCAAATATATGCAATAACCTTTTGCCTAGTGCGGAGGCGGAGGATGAGGAGGGACCGGAGAATGCCGACACGGTAGAACCTTTTGCCATCTAAGAAATTCAGGGCGGAGAAGGTACGAAGATGGGTTGGTAACCTGCATGGCACGAGCAGTAGAGGTTGACTATGGAAGCAGGGCGGGGTGGCGCCGACAGCAACGGCGAGCTAGCTAGGGTTCAAGTGAGGGGGGAGTTGTGTGGGGGTGAGGGTAGGAGTGGCCTAGGTGGTGTTTGAGGAAATGCCACAGCTACCATAAATTTTACTTGGAGGGATTGAAAAGCCAGGACAACTGAAATTTATATGAAGGCTTCGAAGTGGCGCCGTAGGAACAAACATCGCAAACGGCCCAAACATAATACTCGTGTGCAATTCATGGCGAAAAACCTGCGGAATCACCAAAGTTTAAATTGATCAAGGCGGGTAGCTATTTTTAAGATTTCTTCAGGGGAGTTGGTACAAGGATGGACTGTACTGTACTGATGTGAAAACCACGGACATGGCACACAGTTAGTATGCGGGAACCGTGTCTACTGATAATAGTTGGCGGGGTTTAATGTAAAGAAACGAGATGGGATAATTAATTGGTAAATGAATTCTACTCATTAGCACGTGCATGTTATTGTTTTGGGATTGAGCACACAAAAATCAGAAAGCTTTTCATTGATTGTAGGGTTGTGTTCGATTCTCCAAACCGTAAGCATTCGCTATTATATTATAGCGAACATAGCCCAATATAATATAATATACCATAACACTAATCTCCAATTAAATTGAAGAGCCCACATTCAAGTAAGGTCTCTAATTGACTTGTGACACCCAATTTTGACCTGGTCAATAATTTCTCAAAGCTGTCTCATTTCATTATTTCATTTCATTATTTTCTCTCGTTCATCTTTCTTCATTCTCGGTTCATGTGATGCAATAGCACAGCAGCAATGACCAATGTTTTTGCAGCTCCTTGCTCTATTCTTCCGCCGTAGAGCTGCTCTCTTCTCTCCTTATCTCTTCCTAGGTCGCAACACACTACACGAGATTTCCGAAGATAGCACATGCACATTGTACTCAAGAATTGAATCCCATCCGTTTCGAAAAGAAAAGTGAATCCCCGGACCCAGGCCACAAATAGCTCTGTCATCTGTCGACCACTCCACATCAGCCAAATTTAGACATTCTATTCTATATCTTAAAATGTGAGAAGAAACTACAAGACAGAGATATAGCAACAGAAAAAACAAGGAGTTTGAATGAACTGGGGATCTCACCTTGCACGTATGATTTTTTTCTTGCAATTACTACAAACGTGCAGTAGTGTTGCCAACTTGCCAAGCTTGCCCTGACTGATAATCACAAAGGATAAATAGGTTGACACCCTGTAGCTCAACCTGGTGTTCCTACAAGATGTGTTGATATGGATGCTGATCTTTGGATTCACGTCTATGTACATTCATTCTTTTGACTTGTTGCCAAATTATGCATCGAGGTGCTTGTGCATGAACCCTATCGCAAAAGAGCAACATATGTGGTTGTTCTCCGGATCAACTAAAATGATAGCTTCAGTGTTTTGTCTAATGATGGTGAAAACAGAAAATGGTCCTTTGTTGCTAATTTAGACTGTGCTCTCTTCCCTTCTGTTTCCTCCACTGTCCCTTAATCTTGCATTTCATCTGTGGTGGTGTATGGAACTGCATTTTATGCTGTAATTATTATTTTTTCCCGCGCTCCACGGAACTGCATTTTATGCAATGTTTTATAGCCCGGCTATAGCCTTTGAATGCTTTCCCGCTAAAGCTATGCACTTTTAGTGTTAAATTAAAAATGAGGCTAATAGCGGGTGGGGCGTTTTAGCTTTGGGGTCCAAATCCTCTCTATATCTTGTACGTCCAGCTGCACCTAGGGATATGTGCCATGGCCCATTTAATGACATATACGGTGGGGTGGGAAATCGGTAATGTCTGGCACTGTGTGTATGTACGAACAGTACAACTGCAGAGGATACAAACGGCGTCAGCTTCAGGTCCACGGACGCATGACAGACGACAGGATCCCCACCCTCACCGCTATGAACCTGTCTTTCAGTCCAACCGCTGTGTATAACACAAATGATACATTCACATTTGTCGAAGCTTGTCCGAGCATATGCATGCATGGATTTGTTGCAACTTGCAAGCATCTGTCCCCTAAAAAAAAAAAAACTTGCAAGCATCTGTGGGCAATGTAAATTAACTAAGCACTGTGTGCTTACTCAGAGTGGCAGTATTCCACATCCTTACGCCGTCGTCGACACTCTTGCTTCCGGTGATGATGGATTTCTTCGCGCCATCGCCATGCATGGTGATGCTGCCCATTTTGTTGATGACGTTCTTGTCGTAAACACCTTCTTTAACGTGGAATCACTAGTTCTACGACAACACGTCCAAGGCGGCCTAGATGGCGAGATGTTTGTGAAGTCGCCGGTGACATCCTTGTGCACCACACTTTCTCGGCGCCATTGTGTTCTTCTTCCGCCTCGTCAAGAAGTTAACGTCCTCGCTCTCGCTTGCCACCCACATGGGGAGTGGCACGTCCAGTATGGATTCGGTTTTGAGCAGGGCGGCGACGGCGACTTCCGTGCTGGATTCGGTTTTGAGCAGGGCGACGAGGCAGCGCCCTGGATGATGATGATGGTGTTGCTAGAGATCTCCCGCTCCTTCTCCATGGTCTCCTATCCTACTATCCTTCACCTGGACGTGGAGGACGCCCTTGGGGAACATGTCGACGCGGGAGCCCTGGAAGGCTGGAACCATGGAACGTGATCACCGCACTCAGCCAGACCTGGAGTTCCTACGCCGGCCCGTAGATGTCGAGCCATTAGATGCCAGTCGGTCGTCCAGGAGCATCTTCTAGTCGCGCAGGGCGTCTTGGACTAGCGTGTCGTTGCTCTCGTGCCCGGCCTCCAGTTGCAACGACTCGTTGAAGCCGCGCTAGCTCCCGGACGACCCGGCGATCGCGGCGGTCATGGCGTGTGGCCCACGATCACCTCCGCTGCTATTGCCAACTAAACCACGCATCAAGTGTGCGCACACACGCACACCCCGCACAACACACGAACGCACACTCACAGTCACAGGCCGTACAAAAATCGGACTATGCCAATACTATGGTCAGACCATGCCCAGACACAAACACGCACGATCACACTCTCCGCGGCCCAAACCTGGCGTGCCCGACGCCGGTCACCTCCACACGGAGATGGCTTATTGCGCCAACAATCATTCCCTAATCGATGACATCGTCACGCACCTCCGGCACAAGCTGCCGCTCGCTGCCGCTGCAGCTAGCAGCCCACAGTCCCGTGCGCCGCCGTACCGCACCACTAACCCTCCACAGTCATCGCGCCGAGCCGCCGCGACCTTTGCGCCATCATGATGGTCCTCTGTGACCTCCTCGACTCCACGACCGCTGTGCTCACCGCGCGCACGACATCAGACCGCAAAGCCACAGACTCACCGCGCGTCGCGGTTGCCATGCGCTCGCCTCGCACCGCGGCCTCCGAACGCTTCTTTCTTGAAGCACGAACTCGACTCCACACGTACAACATCCCACACGACACTGCGCTCCTCATCACTCATCCATGCCCGCGCGCTCTGCACGCCCTGGCTCGTGCCCACGTCGAGCACAGAGGCGATCAACCCGGCCGGTCTCCAACATAATGCCACAGTCACCCCCCGCTACTATCGCGAACTAAACCACGCATCAAATGTGTGCACACATGCACACCCCGCGCCACACATGCATCGCACACACACTGGCCATACACAAGTCGCACTATGCCTGTACAATGGTCACCATGCCCAGACACACACACGACAACACTCTCCACGGACCAGACCTCGTGCGCCCGACGTCGATCACCACCGCACGGAGATGGTTTATTGCGCCAACAATCACCCCCTAAGCCATGACATCGTTGCGCGCCTCCGGCAAGAACTGTTGCTCGCTGCCGCTATAGCAGCCCATAGTCTCGTGCACCGCCGCGCAGCGCCACTGAGCCTCCATGGTCGTCGCACCGAGCCGCTGCTACCGCGGCACCACCATGCAGGTCCTTTCCGACATCCTCGCCTCCGCGACCTCCGTGTCGCACGACATCGCACGCACAACCGTGGACTAGCCGTGCGTCGCGGTTGCCATGCGCTCGCCGTGCACCGCAGCCTCCGTGTCCACCATGCTCGCCGCGCTCGCCACCGCGCGCCAAGGCCCCGAAGCTGGTAACTCTGATGCCAATTGTTGGATTCTAGCCCTAGTTCTCTCCCTCTAGTTGCTCTCTCTCTCTCTCTCACCGGCTCGAACCGCGGACGAAGAAAGAAGGGGGAGACACAGGACACGGTAGTTCCGCCGCACGAACGGCTTCTTCCTTCAACCACGAACTCGAATCCACACGTACAACAGTACACGGTGGTTCCGGCGCACGAGCGCCCGGACGAACGGCTTCTTCCTTGAAGCACGAACTCGAATCCACACGTACAACATCCCACACAACGCCGTGCTCCTCACTCCTCCACGCCCCGCGCGCTCCGCACGCCCTGGCTCACGCCCACATCGCGGACAGACACGATCAACACGGTCGGGCTCCAACAGAACGCCATGACCATCCCCCACTACTATCGCCGATTGTTCTGGAGACCGACTGTCTCCAGGCGAAGAATCGTATTTCTCAAGGACACGCCAGGCCGCTCGAGATACACTATGATGGTGGATACTATTTTGAGATCCCTACACGAGGGCAGAGAGGTGAAGATCACACATGTGAAGCGTGATCAAAATGTTGTGAGTCATTTTTTAGCTAATTTTGGTAGATGTGAGAATCGCACTGCTCTGTGGATTCAATCGGCTGGGTGTTGTTCCAGAACTTTGTAAAGCGGACTGTCCATTGATTGAGTAATAAAAACACCGTATTTCCCCGCAAAAAAAAAGTGTGCGCACACATGCACACCCCGCGCCACACACGCACACACACTCAGAGGCCATAGACAAGTCGGACTACGCCAGTACAATGGTCACACCGTGCCCAGACACACACACGCACGACCACACACTCCATGGACCAGAACTGGTGTGCCCGACGCTGGTCACCATCACACGGAGATGGCTTATTGCGCAAACAAGAGCATGACGAGTCACTCGAGTACGTGCGCGCAACGGCGCCGCAGGCGGCAGTGACATGCATGCCTGTCGCCGCTGGTACTGGTCCTCGTGCAGAATGCCGGCGACACAGGCCTTTACAAGCAGCAGGAAGGTGGGAGCCAGGGGCAGCCTGGCCGCGTACGTGAACATGGTGTGCGACAGCTATGAGCAGTGCGAAAATGGATGAGACTATGAACCACACCACGTGGAACATGCCCGAGCCGCGACGACACCCGGCGCAGCAGCAGCCCCGAAGAAGAACACGATGCCACGGGCTGGGACGCGAGCACCGCCGCTGAAAACGGATCATTTTTTTCCTCTAATTTTTTCACGCACGCCTTGCGTATATAAAGTAGAAACGGTCGTAAACATTGCTGTGTGTGTTTCTTTTAATCTCGGCCGTTAAACTAAAGGTTAACACAGATTTAACGGATGTAAAGAGATGACGGATGAAGAACCATGAAATCATCCTCCCTTTAATAGTAGGTATAGAAAGTGGTACTCGTCATGGGCAGTTAGGGTTATTCCCAGGGCCACCATAGTAGATGTAAGTTCCCCAGTCGCCATAGTTGCCAGTTTGCACATTATAGCAATTGTTCCGCTCAGTTATCAAGCCCACATCACTTGGGGGATTGAGACAGTTGGATGAATTTACCACTTGGATGTTCTTGATGTGACTCGCCTTACCGAACCCTTCATTTGGAAAGTGTCCACTACCCATATGTGTGGATGTTTGGCCGGCATCAGGTGAAAATATCTCGCCGCCCCACATAATAGCGGAGGCACTATGTGCCAAGTCAGAGAAGATGTATGATGGCCAATACCCAACATTGTAGCCACCAACTTGTAGCCACCAATTACCCCCTGCTCGGTCCTACAAGGAAAAATTATATTACTATATATAGAATAAAACACAGATGATTAAACATGAGGAGGGAATATTGTTTAAATTCTGTAAGTGTCAAAATCAAGGCCGAAAAGGGAACACTAAAGGCCAGGGTGAGCTGACAGGGATGAGTGTTTTTGTTAGTGAGCTCAAGTATGATATGTATTATAGATGTGTAGTTTAATCAATTCGCGATTTAGAACACTTGCATTGTAAAAATATGTTCCAAGAACCATGAGACTAGAGCAAGGTAAATTATTTGAGCACTAAAATACTCGAGTCCGCCAATCAAACCGGAAAGAGACAGACTCAACCATCTATGTAACTGGAGAATCTACAACTACGAGACGTCCTCTTGACGATGCATGCAATCATGCATCTTTTTTTGTTGCGAGGAATGCAATCATGCATCTAGGGTAAAAGTACGCCCTTCTATGCTACCAGAGGATCATGTGGTGGTGCAAACATCCCATAAAATTCACAAGATGTGTAACAGTTAAATGCAAATAAATGTAATATTAAAATGTCTTACCTGCTTTACCCTAGTTAAGTATGTGGCTCGTATTTATATGTCTCAACACTAACTGGGTAAGGAGTAACTTGATAGAGCCCTTGTTTAATAGCTAGCATGACATTATTGCATTTGTGGACAATTATTAAACGTGCATGGGACAACGTCTACTCCATTATTGAGCCAAAACAGACTAAGGAAACACAGTTTCCCAAAGAACAAGAGGTTCACATGGATTCTCTATGCCGACTCATGAATTTGATATTTCATGCTTAATGTTGGAGTGTAAGTGAACATACGGTTTTTAGCTTGAAATTGCCGGTGCATGCAACTCAAAGCAAGAGGTCTCAAGTTCAAATCCTAGGGGATATAATAAAATAAAAATATTTATTAGACTCCTATTTGAACATTTCGGTGTAAGGGAACCTGCACATCATGGGGAATATTAAAGTATAAGTGAATTTCCACTTTTCCCCTATAGCTTCACCATTTTGATTGAATTGGTAGGCGCACACAACTAAAAATATTTATGATTGGAAATCTTATTCTATTTTGTTACCTTCCAAACTAAAATATCGATGTCATATTGTGTGCCACCATAGGTGGATGTTGGGGAGATACTGCCGCCAATTGTGATTTGATTGCTTGTTTGGATGAAACCTGAGCATAATAGGTTGTAACATCCTGTAGTTTGATACGCATCGCGCTACAATATTCCATACGACAGAAAGTTAGTATTTTAGTATTATTCCAAACCTTAGGAAAGGTCTCAATACTATCATTTATCAAGATAAAATGGAATATGAAGTTTATCTTACGGTCCAGTAGATGAAGAGTCTCGTATTGCTATCACCATATAGATTTGGAAAAACCTACAATATTTGTAGAGAGCATAAGGCCATTAGGCACAATGAAAGATAAGGCACAACTAACTAGACTATTACAAAATGTTTTGACTTGTACAATAGCTATGTCTAAGCATGACCACATGGGATTTATTAATTAGGTGGGAGAGATACATAGATATATAATTGATACACGCACACACACATACACAAAGACGGAGGGAGAGAGAGAGAGAGAGAGAGAGAGAGAGAGAGAGAGAGAGAGAGAGAGAGAGAGAGAGAGAGAGGATGGGAGAGGTTTTGAGGTTGTTTGTTTGCTACAGCAAACAAAAAGAAGCAAGAATAAGTCTTTGTAGACAGCTTGTTTCTCCCTTCCTTCCATTGCAATTATCCAAATACAGTGTGATGGCATGCCAAAAAGGGCACCAATATGAGAAATACCCATGGAATCTCGCTCTTTTTAGTCCTTTCTCCAAATTATTTATTCCAATCCCTCGGTAGTTGCATCTTATCCCTTCAACACATCTGATGGCTCATAGAATCTTGCTTGCTTGTTTGTTTAGTTGAGTCCTTTTAAATGTTCATGCTATACATGCTTATATATCTAGTAAATTCCTTTATAATATTGTTGATATAGTTTTCCTATAGCACTTAATAGTGTCAAAAATAATTTCACATGCCTAATGTACCTCACTAGTCCATGAACCCATGCTCCCACAGGGGCATAAGAGACTTAAGTATTTTATAAGATACAGAAGAATTAGATGTTCGTGGATAAAATTTGAGGTCCATGGCTAATCAAATTTCTTATCCTTTTTTTTCACAATCTTGTATATACCATGCAATTTTATCCTGATAAAAAAGACTTCTATTACAAACTAATTTTCACATCTTGATTGATAGTTTTTTCCAATTTGCATTCCGGCCATTTATGTGTTTTATTGGTGCTAATTTGAAAACTTAGCTTGAGTTATGTTAGCTCTTGTTGTAGCCATCCATCATGATTTCATCAGTTCAAATTTTGGCTTCCTAGTTTAATCCGCTATAACTTCATTCATCCATGTGTTTAGTTGAAACAAAAAATGTTAAGAAAAATATATTATATTATGCACTCCACTATTGATTACTCCCTCCGTCCCATAATATAAGAGCGTTTTTGACACTACACTAGTATAAAAAACATTCTTATATTATGGGACGGAGGGAGTAGTAAAGTGTTATGAGCAAACATTTTAGCCAACACCACGGTAACGGAGAAGTTGTGTTTCCGCTATGGAAGAATAGTAAGTGGCATATTAAAAAAATAAAGTATTTGTGTTACAATGTAAATATGAAAACAATTTAATATCTATATAATATATTATCTATAATTACATTTTTTTGGCCATAAAGCATTAATATACTTTAACCTAAGTTGTTATTGTCATTGGCATGTCATTCATTAAATATAAGAGGTAGATTAAATATGTTGACTATCATTACAGTAACCCTAAATAGTAATCTCAGTTTCTTCAGGTCAGGTTTACTAAAGCTTAGCAATTCATGAATTGTGATTACTCAATAATCCAATTGATTTAGTTGTGTGGTAAACTCCTTTTTTATAATTAAATATTAATACAAGTTTTCTTTAATAATATCAATTGATAAAATGGGCATGTAGAAAGAAAAATGTTATTTACAGTTTAAGATGTCTACATGTCCTTAGGTATTAGAAAAAATGTTGCAAGCACAACTAATGAGAAAGAACAAACTTTACGAATGGACAACCTAGTCTAGCTCATTCTTATGCTCTGGCTCTTTCAAAGCACATATATCATGCACGAATGCTAAAAGGTGGAGTTTAATAGATCTTTTATGATGGTGGATTTAACGTTTCACTCTGAGGTCTCACCTGCCATCCTACTTCAATGGTATTGAGGTTGTTGCCATTGTAGGAACCCGCAGTGATCCAAAGCTGTGTTAAGCTGAAGTCATTAGCCCTGGCAATCGCTGGTTTCCACATATTGAAGGTGCCTTTGCTTCCGTGGCACTTATCGTACCGTGCAGATGCGGTGGCATACTGCTTAATGGGAGAGAGACAAAGTTAAATATGCAAATATGCAATAACAATAGCACCAATCTAAAAAGAAGATTATTAATCATATATTCTTAAATGGTGTTTTACCTGGTGGCCCCTTAATATATTGGGTGTGTTAGTGTCATTGATTGGATTGACAAGTGGGATGCTCCTAGGCATCTTCGTGCCAAACCTCCTAACTGAACTGGCCCTCAAGACATGCTCCTCCTTGGTCCTTCGTATTGGTATGGTGTGCTCAGGGCACTTTCCATTTTGATGCCATATTTGGGTGATTAGATGGGGTGTGATATTGGAATGATGTTGCATGCCTTTTGGGTTGTAAGAAGGATACATCTGAAAATATGACAATTGAGTGATATCATGATACGTGGGTGTGATATTATGGGGCACTGCAACTTCTTATAATCAATCGTTATATGAAAATGAAAATGATGTGGCAAGTATTACCTGTATAGTATGGTTCTTGAGGAGAAGATGGTCGAATGCAGGCTGTTCGATGATATGCACACAGTCTATGATATCTCCATCCGGGCTCTGTTAATTTCTAGGATTTAATTATTGTAACAATATAGGAAAAATAGAGAATAGTGCAAGCAAACTAGAAAAAATTAGATCTTTCCTACATTCCACTTATGGACAATGCATAATATAGAATAGGATAATGTGATTTGTTTTTGGTGACTGCATAAAATATCTATTCGTTGTATTCATTTAATTTTGTTAAAATGAATAGGGTTCAATATATTAGATTAAATTCATATGTCAGTAAATATAGGATTACATCTCTAGACACTGCTCATGAGCGCTCATGAGCTTTGCCAATTCAGGAGTGCCTCATACCATACTACATATCCAAATTAGGACAAAATGACACCAAGCCAAAAATAGATGACATTTACTACATGCAAAATTGGTTGCAATATTAAGAAAATTCCGCCTGGTGGCTGCTCCTGCATGTTGGCTGTTCGTGCATGGTGGGTGCTCCTGGTCCTCGCTGTTCGTGCATGGTGGCTGCTCCTGCATGTGGAGCGTGCTCGTGCATGCACGTTAGTTGATCATGCATGCTGCCGTTGGATATGCTCCTGCAGCGTCCCGTGTGCTGGAGGCAGCTCGCGTGCGTACGCGTCCACGCTTCTGCCGCGTCAGGCTGCCAAACGCACGTCGTCCGGCCTGATCAACCGCACCTGTGCGCGTCTGTGCCGAATTCCGTAAAGATCGTCAATGAGTATGCGTGTCCCTTCACCGATCGAGCAATGGACTGTTACTGTGTCGTCCCATCGGTCGCAGCACCGCCGTTCCATGGTGTTTCCTACGCCTGCATCGATCCGCGTGCTGCCGCTGCGTTGCCACTCAGGTCGCAGTGCCTCGGCCTGCGGTCCACCTTAGTCTCGTGGTCGTTCGCTTCAGGTCGTCCCGTGGCTGTACCAACCTTCGCGCTGCCGCTGCGTCGCCTCACCAGGCCTTAGCGAGCGTGGCACACGGTCTTCGCCGCCTCACCGTGGTTCTTCCCGTGGTTGTGCCGACCCGCGTGCTGTCGCTGCATCGCCCCTTTGGGCCATAGTGTCGCGGCCCGCGGTGCACCCATCCACCGTCCCGGTGGCTGCACCGATCCTCGTGCGGCTGCTGCGTCGCCCCATCGGGCTGTAGCGAGCGTGGCATGCCGCCGCCCTGAGGTCTTACCCGCCGTTGCCCCGACCCGTGCGTTGTCGCTGCATCACCCCTTCGGGGCGTAATGACGTAGCACGCTCTCCACTTCACTGTCCACGCGCATCGACTTCTGTGTGGTATGCGCCGCAACACCTTCCTAGGCGCGAGAACGTCGCGTCCGCGCCTGTGTTCGTCATGTTGTCGGGTTTTGCCTTGCCTACTTCGAGCACCGACGCCACTCTCCTAACCTAGCCACCACTGCTCTTCTTTCCGATCCACAGCGACTACCTCGACACCGGCCACCCCGACTCGACATCGACCACGGCGTCCCTCGCACGGCTTCCTCAACCACGGGCACATCATCCTACGCTCTCGGCTACATCGACACCAGCATAAAGGGCTATCACCTCGCTTGAGCAACTCGTCGGTTTCCTCTACAGTCAAAGCGTCCGCCACGCGACACCCTCTGTGATGCTACCGTTATGACTGCGGGGGATGTCAGTCCATCGGCTGCTATTCTGTTCAGTCTGACCGTCCACAACGCTCTTGTTGTTCGCGAAGCTACCACTACGATTGCGGGGATGTTAGATATATATTTTGTACTAGTTAGAGATTGCCCGGGATTAGATAGAATATTTCCATCTTATCTCTAGGAGGTGTCTTGCCCTTCAACTCTTGTGCTCAATATATACTCGCACTCGAGGTTTGATAATATATACATCGTGTTACGCCAATCCTTATCTATCCCTTCTACATTCCCGATTTCTTTGCATGCATCTGCATGGTTTGTAAGACTGAGCGACGTGAAACACTTACAAGAACACGCAAGCTAATGATAAACAAGGATCAAATAAATGCAAGCTACTCCAGTTAAATATGCATGGTGAACCATGCATGTGTGCGGAGCAACGCATAACACCAGAGAAGCAAGACTTCCATCGTACAATCAAACCGAACGTGAAAGTACGCGGCACAACTACATATGTACCTGAATGCTTGCGACAGGAGGCTTATTGAGCCGCCTGAGGAGGCTTCGCACCTCCCGCCGCCGCTGCACCAAATTCCCGGCTGACATCCGGGCTGCCGTCGCCCGGCCCTCCATGAAGAGAAACGTAAGAGCCACAACGAGCGCGACCAAGCACGCTCGCGTCGCCGTCATTGTGCTAGCTATCCGCAAGCCTGTTGGCGTAGGTTCTCCTAGATTCGGCTGCCGTGCTATATATGAGTGGTCGAGAGGAGGCGGAGCGTCCCGGCGTTTTATAGGGCCAGCCGAGAGTGCAGACGATCGACGTCTCCGTCGGCCTTGTTAGAATACGTATAGGACTACTACTAGGAACTTGGAGTCCATGATGCACACGGCCTTGATGGCCATGACGGAATCGGTCCGTTCTGTAAACGATCTCTTGTCGTGGATCGATCTATTGCAATATAAATAATGGCAAGGTGATCCCAAGGGAACATCACGCCTGAATGAATCATCTCTTGTTTCTTACAGGCTTGACCTCGTCACCGTATATTTTAGTTGCGGCCGTTAAAGCTTCACATAGTCGAAGAGCTTCAAATGGAGTGAGCACTCACATTATCACAGTACACAATCGTAGCTCGGCGAGGAGGGCGATGAAGCTCAATGAGAAACTCGCGAAGCCAGCACGACTCAGCCACACAGTTAGCAACCGCGCGGTACTCCGCCTCGGTACTGGATCGGGACACCATGTGTTCTCGCTTGGAGGACCAGGAGACGAGGTTGGAGCCAAGGAACACGCAGCAGCCCGAGGTGGCACGACGGGTGTCAGGACAGCCGGCTCAGTCGGCATCACTGTAAGCAAGGAGATCATGCGAGGACGAGCGGTAGAGCTGAAGCCCACAGTGTGTGGTGCCACGAAGCTAGCGAAGAACCCGCTTAAGCAGCTGGTAGTGACCATCCATAAGGGCATGCATGACGAGACAAAGCTGCTGCATGGCATACGAAAGATCAGGACGGCGATAGTGTGTGGGATCGGAGTAGGGCGCCCCATGAGTGGCGGATATCTTACTACTAGTGTCGACAGGGGTGGAAATGGGCTTGCAGTTAAGCATGCCAACGCGATCTAAAATCTCAAGCGCATACTGCTCCTGAGAGAGGAAGAGACCAGCAGCGGAGCGGTGCACATTCACCCCAAGAAAGTGATGGATATCACCGAGATCACTCATGAAGAACTCACCGGCAAGGGAGTCGAAAAGCTACTGAAGCGGGCTGGTGGTATTGGTGGTGAGGATGATGTTGTCGACATAGAGCAAGAGATAGACGACAGAGGTGCCACGGTGGAGAATGAAAAGTGAGGTGTCACACTTCGAGGACCTGGTTATAACAGACTAAGAGACAAGCATCAATACAATGTGTAGATGTACAACGTTACAGTTCAACAAACGGGACACATTGGAGGCGTGGGCGCAGCCACAGAAGGACATGGATATCCATATGTACACCCAATAATTTTGGTGGAAGCCCCTCGTGCTGTTATGTCTTCATGTTTTCCTTTTTTTTAGGATAGGTTTATCTACGGACGCATGGAGACCTGACAGTTCTAGAGCTATGGGCACATTGAAGGCATTGAGTATGGCATTTTTTGTGGAGTATTATTCCGAAGTAAATGTCTATGTGACTACTTTGTTTATCCTACTCCAAATCATACATAGATCTTGGAGATAGAGCTGCGCCAAATTGGATTTTATTGCAGTCCTTTCCACCACCTGCTACTCTACAAACTTAATTTTAAGAAATATTTTTATGTTTTCATTGAAAACATCTAAAATAATAATTAATCAAAGTTTGAAGTGTTTTATGGTATGTAGACATACAATATTTACAATCTACCTAGTATTGACAATGGGAGCTAGATGGTAACACTACTACACAAACTATTCCAGTGATGTTTTTTATTTATTTGTAGGCTAGATGCAATATTTTTTGTCCCGTCTCTAACTAGGGGTTATGAAAAGCGCCTTATTTGTAGTACCCCAGAATTCGTCACAGTACCCGGTTCAATTTACAAGGGCGATTCGTATGGTGGATCACCCAATAGAAATGGAATCAATTTCTAAGTGTAAATGCAGAAATATATCTAAAAAAGGGCCAAAATTAGAGAACACTTCCGTGTGCTAGCATCTACCACACTTAATTACAACAGTAGTTTGAAGAATGTTTTGAGCTGGTGTCATTTCTGCCCCCTACGAACTATTGGAGCTAGAACAATGAGCCCATTAAAGGCATCCGTTTGGGATTTTTTTTGCTATTCTGCTAATGTGTATGTTTATCCACTTTGTTTTATCTTTAAAACTCCAAATCATGCATGAAATTTGGAGCTGGAGAGCTGCTTTCCAACAAATACTACTCTCCATCGGTCATTTATTTCCAAATTATGAAGCGTTTGCGCCATGGGATCCCGAGTCACAAATCGTCTTCAATGTTGTGGACAATATGTTAGATGTCTTCACTTCATGGGCTAAAATGGATGGGTAAGTAAGTGGCATGACACCAAACCTAATTGACAATGGGGTGTCCATCGTTAAACATGCGGACATGGCATGGCCAAGACATTTGATACGAAACTAACATTATACCTCTGCGTGCAACTCTTTGGCCTCAAGATCAATGTCCACAAGAGAGAGCTCAACTACTTTGGTAAGGCCAAAGAAGTTGAGAGTCTGTATGTGCAACATGGTTGTGAAATTGCCTCACTCCCATTTCGATGTTTTGGTATCCCTCTCCATCATTTTAAGACTCTGAACAAGGAGTGGAAGGGTACTAAGGACCGGTTTGAAAAAAGCCCAATTGTTTAAAAGTATTGAATTCATGCACCGACCAGTTACTCAAAAGTCTAAACCGATGCAGAGAGATGGGCAATATGTTTCAACACCCCCTCACGTCTAGGTTTATTTAGTTCGTACACGTGGGATCGATGTAGACCTCGGAATATTTTTTACGATACCGAGGTTGCAGGTCTTGAACTCAAGACCTCTTGACACGGTTACAATAATGAATTCATGCACTGACGAGTTGCTCGAAAAGTGTGAGCTGATGGAGACAGATGGGCAATGTATTTCGACGACGGAAGCTCACTTCCTACTAGGGTGCCTTATCCTTATTAAAGTTATTGTCACTTACCTATTGTTTATGTTGTACTCCTTTGAGATACCTAAAGGGGCAAGGAAACTATTAAATTAATACATGTCCGTGTTTGTTCTTGCAAAGTTTCGGACATAAACAAAGGAAAATATTAAATTAATACTATAATACCCTTTACCAACTAATGACAAAGCCAAAAATTAACATTCTAGAAAAGGTAAGACGAAAGTCATGGAGGATTCTCTGGTAGAGATTTTTTTATTGGTCGGGAGTGGCCAGGACACTCGATTTTGGGAAGGCACCTAGCTGGGGGATTGATACTCACTAGCATAGGGTGTATTTTGTAGATATTTTCAATAACTAAGATTGTCAAACCCAATAAGTAGGAGAAGAAATTAGTTTGTGGAAATAAATAAGATGATGCAAAAGCCACCAACTAAGTGAAAACCATGTGTTTGATTGATTCCATAGTTGTAAGTAATTAAATGACAATAAAACTTAGTTGAATGCAGAAGTGACAAAGGTGCTTAGGAAGACTAGATCGTTCTCAAGGTTGTGGAATATTGGCCTAGATGTCATGTATTTGATTGTTTGATCGGTGTCATGTGGATAGAGCCTAAGCTAAAATTTTGCAAACCAATGGCAACATGTTCTTATCATTATGCACCCACCTTCCAACCCGGCTGACTATTAAATATAATGAAGGCATGACTAACCATAGTTTTATGTTTTGGGTCCCTATGTAATGATACGTCTCCAACGTATCTACTTTTCCAAACACTTTTGCCCTTGCTTTGGACTCTAATTTGCATGATTTGAATGGAACTAACCCGGACTGATGTTGTTTTCAGCAGAATTGCCATGGTGTTATTTTTGTGCAGAAATGAAAGTTCTCGGAATGACCTCAAACTTCACGGAGTCATGTTTTGGAATTAATAAAAAATACTGGCGAAAGAACCAACAGAAGGGGGCCCACACCCTGTCCACGAGGGTGGGGGCGCCCCCCCCCTATGGCGTGCCCCTGCCTCATGGGCCCCCTGGACCTCCACCGACCTCAACTCCAACTCCATATATTCACGTTCGGGGAGAAAAAATCAGAGAGAAGGATTCATCACGTTTTACGATACGGAGCCGCCGCCAAGCCCTGTTCTTCCTCGGGAGGGCTGATCTGGAGTCTGTTCGGGGCTCCGGAGAGGGGAATCTGTCGCCATCGTCATCATCAACCATCCTCCATCACCAATTTCATGATGCTCACCGCCGTGCGTGAGTAATCCCATGTAGGCTTGCTGGACGGTGATAGGTTGGATGAGATTTACCATGTAATCGATTTAATTTTGTTAGGGTTTGATCCCTAGTATCCATCATGTTCTAAGATTGATGTTGTTATGACTTTGGCATGCTTAATGCTTGTCACTAAGGCCTGAGTGCCATGATTTCAGATCTGAACCTATTATGTTTTCATGAATATACGAGTGTTCTTGATACTATCTTGCAAGTTATGTCACCTACTACGTGTTATGATCCGGCAAACCCCGGAGTGACAATAGTCAGGACACTTCCCGGTGATGACCGTAGTTTGAGGAGTTCATGCATGTATTCACTAAGTGCTAATGCTTTCACTACTAGGAAAAGGGCTATAGATGGAATGGCCACTAATGGCGCACCAGACATGTGGTGCGCCATTGCTATATAGCAGTGGCGCACCATGTGCTGGTGCGCCATTAGTGTGAAAGACACTAATGGCGCACCAGACACACGGTGCGCCATTAGTAACAATTTTTTTATTTTTCCAAACATACTAATGGCGCACCAGGGCATAGTGCGCCATTACTAGTTCTAACTAGTAATGGCGCACCAGCCCCCTAGTACGCCACTACTATATATTTTTATTTTTTATTTTTTTGCAAAACTACTAATGGTGCACCAGAGAATAGTGCGCCATTAAAACTAGTAATGGCGCACTGTTCCCTGGTGCGCCATTAGTGTCTTTTTTTGCAAAACTACTAATGGCGCACCACCAGCAGGTGCGCCATTAGTAACCAGGGTTACTAATGGCGCATTAGGTGGTGGTGCGCCATTAGTAACCTAGGACGAGCTAGATATTTTGGACAGCCACACCTACCCACTCACTTTCCCCACTTCATTCTCTCCACCTCCTCCTCCAAGCTTGTCTCGGCTGCCTCCTCCTCCTCACCTCATTTGCACCATAAATAAATCCAAATTAAGTTGTTAAATTACCTTATTTTGATAGGTAAGTAAGGGGGAAGCTATCTTTATGTTGTTCTCCCTCTCGAACAACGTGCACATGCACTTTTTATGGCCTAGCTAGATCTATGTATGTTAGTGGTATTGCATATGTTTGTGGTGTTGCATATATGTTTGTGTTTGTAGGTACCGGTATTTGAAATGTGATAGTTGCCAATATTTTGCCGGAATGTTGATTCATTTCCGTTTCGACAAGAATTTTGGCACTATGCATTCTTTTTGGTCCTATTTTTAGGGAAAGTCATGCCAAATTTTTTCTTGGTTCTAAAATATTGTTTTGCTCTACCCCGCAGGCGACCATGGTCCGCACGATGACCGAAGGCATCGTGAATAGGTTTTTGAGCTCCGCGAAGGCCGAGATGCTTGAAAAGAACGAGACGGAGATAAGATGTCCGTGTCGAAGATGCAAGTTGAAGAGCCTTATTGCGGACCCGGATTCCGGGCCGGTGCGGGACCACCTGCTCTTGCGTGGTTTCATGGATGGCTATCGGTGGCAAGGTGATGAATATGACTATGAAGTCGTCCATGGGGGTCGGGCAAGAAATGAGGATGGGCAGCAAGACAACCACCGCGGCTCGGGTGGGCGAGAAGACGAAGAATCTCCAGGACATGATCACGACGCTGATGTTGTACACAGTCATCATGTAGAAGATGCCGGACATGATGATGAGGAAGATGCGGGAGCAGACGAAGGGCATGATCATGAAGATGAAGATGCCGGCGGAGCAGACGACGATGGACCATCGATGGGCTGGGTGCAGGACCCTCATATTCAAGAGCTGCTTCTCAAGCAGACGGATAACGCAAGAGCTGCCGCCCGAGAGAAAGCCAAGCTGGATCAACTGGAGATAGACGTGGTTATTCCATTGTATGAAGGATGCAGGCCCGAGGATACCCGCCTGAAAGTAACGCTCATGGCTCTGGAGATGAAGGTAAAACACAAAATGACCGACGCATGCTTCGACGAGAACATGTCATTCTGGCACGAACGTCTTCCCAAGGGGAACAAGTGCCCGACCACTTTCGAGGAGGCGAAGAAAATCGTGTGTCCTCTGGATTTACCGCACGTGAAATACCATGTGTGTATGAACAATTGCATCATTTATCGGGACGAGCACGCGGAGTCTACCACATGTCCGGTGTGCGGCGTCACTTGATACAAGAAGAGGAAGAAAGCTCCTCGAAAAGTGGTGTGGTACTTTCCGATCACTCCTCGTCTGCAGCGGTATTTCGCGGACCCTAAGGTAGCAAAGCTCCTGCGTTGGCACGCGTATAGGGAGGAGAAGAAGCGAGAAGATGACGCAAATGATCCGGAGATAAATAAAAAAGACAAGATGCTGAGTCACCCTAAGGATGGGAGCCAGTGGCAAGCGTTGAACTTCGAACACTCAGAATTTGGGAACGATCCAAGGAACATCGTGCTGGGCGCGAGCACCGATGGAGTCAATCCGTTTGGCAGCCAGAGAAGCACACATAGCACCTGGCCTGTGTTTGTGTGGATGTACAACCTTCCCCCCGGTTGTGCATGAAGAGGAAGTACATTCACATGAGTATGCTAATTGAAGGGCCGAAACAACCAGGGAACGACATCAATCTGTATCTGGGGCTGCTGAAAGAGGAGATAGACACGCTGTGGAAAACGCCAGCCAATACGTGGGACGCCGCAGAGAAAGAATATTTCCCTATGAGAGCCGCACTGCTCACAACGGTGCACGACTATCTCGGTTACGGAAATCTCGCGGGGCAGGTGGTCCACGGATTTTCTGGATGCGTCAGGTGCATGGATGACACAACGTATCGCCAGCTAGATAGAGATCCCGGGTCTTCGAAAACCGTGTTCATGGGACATCGAAGGTGGCTTCGCGACGATGACCCGTGGAGGAAACGCAAGGATCTGTTCGATGGTGAAACCGAACCCCGAAGACGCCCGCGTACGAGGAGTGGCGAGGAAATAGACGAGCTGTTGAAAAATTGGAAAGATTGCCCACTGCCTAGAAAGAAGCAAAAGGCGCCAGAGCCGGGAAAGAAGCGAAAGGCGCCAGAGCCACTGCTGAAGGTATGGAAAACGAGGTCTGTTTTCTAGGACTTGCCGTACTGGAAGATCCACCGTGTGCCTCACAGCCTTGATGTCATGCATATCACGAAGAACGTGTGCGAGAGTCTGCTTGGTACCCTGCTCAACATGCGAGAGAGGACCAAAGATGGGCCGAAAGCAAGGGCAGACTTGAAATCAATGGGCATCAGGGAGGAGCTTCATGCTAATGATGATGATGATGATGAGGCGAAGCAGGACACGGAAAGTCATCGCAAAGGCAAAAAGGCCAAGAAGACCAGAAATGACTTCCCTCCCGCGTGCTTCACTCTAAGTCAGGAGGAGATCGATCAGTTTTTCACCTGCCTCGTAGGAGTAAAACTTCCTTACGGTTACGCGGGGAAGATAAGCAGATACCTAGACTCAGCGAAGCAAAAGTTCAGCGGGATGAAGTCTCACGACTGTCACGTGCTGATGACGCAAATACTTCCAGTTGCAATCCGTGGGATCATGGATGCGCACGTCCGTGAAATGCTATTTGGCCTATGCAACTTTTTCGACGTCATCTCTCAGAAGTCGGTTGGCGTGAGGCAACTCAGAAGGCTACAGGAAGAGATCGTGGTGATACTATGCGAGCTTGAGATGTACTTCCCGCCCGCATTCTTCGACGTTATGGTGCATCTGCTGGTCCGTATCATGGAGGATATCATCCAACTCGGGCCGACGTTCCTGCACAACATGATGCCGTTCGAAAGGATGAATGGTGTCATCAAAGGATACGTTCGCAACATGTCACGTCCAGACGGAAGCATAGCCAGGGGCTTTCTGACCGAAGAGTGCATCTCCTACTGCACGAATTATCTAGGCATCGAGAACCCCGTTGGTCTGCCCGTCAACAGGCACCTCGGCAGGCTCGCTGGATGGGGTCACCGTGAGGGTCGCCGCGAAATGCATGTCGACTTCGATGGTCGACTCGCCGACTTTGAAAGAGCAAACCTAGTCGAGCTACAACACATAGACGTTGTCGATCCTTGGGTGGTAGAGCACAAAACATTTATTGAGAAGATGTACAATGACCGAGGCGAACAGAGGACGGATGGAGATATAATCAAAGAGCACAACTCATGTTTCACGCGTTGGTTCAAGCAGAAGCTTCTGTCATACCCTTTACATGAGGATTCTTCCGCGGAAGAACAACTCATATTCGCCTTGTCACAGGGCGCCGAGCACAACCTGATGACGTATGAGGCGTACGATATCAACGGCTACACATTCTACACCGAGGACAAGGACATGAAGAGCGATGGTTATCAGAACTCCGGGGTAACGATGGAATCCTACACCGGTAACGACAAGGACAGATACTACGGAAGGATCGAGGAGATCTCGGAGCTGAGCTACGCTGGAGAGAAGGTCCAGATGTTCCGTGTCAGATGGGCCAAGAGCGTCATAAAAGAAGACCGGTATTTCACCACCATGGTTATACCCGAAGCCAAATTGGATTTTATTGCAGTCCTTTCCACCACCTGCTACTCTACAAACTTAATTTTAAGAAATATTTTTATGTTTTCATTGAAAACATCTAAAATAATAATTAATCAAAGTTTGAAGTGTTTTATGGTATGTAGACATACAATATTTACAATATACCTAGTATTGACAATGGGAGCTAGATGGTAACACTACTACACAAACTATTCCAGTGATGTTTTTTATTTATTTGTAGGCTAGATGCAATATTTTTTGTCCCGTCTCTAACTAGGGGTTATGAAAAGCGCCTTATTTGTAGTACCCCAGAATTCGTCACAGTACCCGGTTCAATTTACAAGGGCGATTCGTATGGTGGATCACCCAATAGAAATGGAATCAATTTCTAAGTGTAAATGCAGAAATATATCTAAAAAAGGGCCAAAATTAGAGAACACTTCCGTGTGCTAGCATCTACCACACTTAATTACAACAGTAGTTTGAAGAATGTTTTGAGCTGGTGTCATTTCTGCCCCCTACGAACTATTGGAGCTAGAACAATGAGCCCATTAAAGGCATCCGTTTGGGATTTTTTTTGCTATTCTGCTAATGTGTATGTTTATCCACTTTGTTTTATCTTTAAAACTCCAAATCATGCATGAAATTTGGAGCTGGAGAGCTGCTTTCCAACAAATACTACTCTCCATCGGTCATTTATTTCCAAATTATGAAGCGTTTGCGCCATGGGATCCCGAGTCACAAATCGTCTTCAATGTTGTGGACAATATGTTAGATGTCTTCACTTCATGGGCTAAAATGGATGGGTAAGTAAGTGGCATGACACCAAACCTAATTGACAATGGGGTGTCCATCGTTAAACATGCGGACATGGCATGGCCAAGACATTTGATACGAAACTAACATTATACCTCTGCGTGCAACTCTTTGGCCTCAAGATCAATGTCCACAAGAGAGAGCTCAACTACTTTGGTAAGGCCAAAGAAGTTGAGAGTCTGTATGTGCAACATGGTTGTGAAATTGCCTCACTCCCATTTCGATGTTTTGGTATCCCTCTCCATCATTTTAAGACTCTGAACAAGGAGTGGAAGGGTACTAAGGACCGGTTTGAAAAAAGCCCAATTGTTTAAAAGTATTGAATTCATGCACCGACCAGTTACTCAAAAGTCTAAACCGATGCAGAGAGATGGGCAATATGTTTCAACACCCCCTCACGTCTAGGTTTATTTAGTTCGTACACGTGGGATCGATGTAGACCTCGGAATATTTTTTACGATACCGAGGTTGCAGGTCTTGAACTCAAGACCTCTTGACACGGTTACAATAATGAATTCATGCACTGACGAGTTGCTCGAAAAGTGTGAGCTGATGGAGACAGATGGGCAATGTATTTCGACGACGGAAGCTCACTTCCTACTAGGGTGCCTTATCCTTATTAAAGTTATTGTCACTTACCTATTGTTTATGTTGTACTCCTTTGAGATACCTAAAGGGGCAAGGAAACTATTAAATTAATACATGTCCGTGTTTGTTCTTGCAAAGTTTCGGACATAAACAAAGGAAAATATTAAATTAATACTATAATACCCTTTACCAACTAATGACAAAGCCAAAAATTAACATTCTAGAAAAGGTAAGACGAAAGTCATGGAGGATTCTCTGGTAGAGATTTTTTTATTGGTCGGGAGTGGCCAGGACACTCGATTTTGGGAAGGCACCTAGCTGGGGGATTGATACTCACTAGCATAGGGTGTATTTTGTAGATATTTTCAATAACTAAGATTGTCAAACCCAATAAGTAGGAGAAGAAATTAGTTTGTGGAAATAAATAAGATGATGCAAAAGCCACCAACTAAGTGAAAACCATGTGTTTGATTGATTCCATAGTTGTAAGTAATTAAATGACAATAAAACTTAGTTGAATGCAGAAGTGACAAAGGTGCTTAGGAAGACTAGATCGTTCTCAAGGTTGTGGAATATTGGCCTAGATGTCATGTATTTGATTGTTTGATCGGTGTCATGTGGATAGAGCCTAAGCTAAAATTTTGCAAACCAATGGCAACATGTTCTTATCATTATGCACCCACCTTCCAACCCGGCTGACTATTAAATATAATGAAGGCATGACTAACCATAGTTTTATGTTTTGGGTCCCTATGTAATGATACGTCTCCAACGTATCTACTTTTCCAAACACTTTTGCCCTTGCTTTGGACTCTAATTTGCATGATTTGAATGGAACTAACCCGGACTGATGTTGTTTTCAGCAGAATTGCCATGGTGTTATTTTTGTGCAGAAATGAAAGTTCTCGGAATGACCTCAAACTTCACGGAGTCACGTTTTGGAATTAATAAAAAATACTGGCGAAAGAACCAACAGAAGGGGGCCCACACCCTGTCCACGAGGGTGGGGGCGCCCCCCCCCTATGGCGTGCCCCTGCCTCATGGGCCCCCTGGACCTCCACCGACCTCAACTCCAACTCCATATATTCACGTTCGGGGAGAAAAAATCAGAGAGAAGGATTCATCACGTTTTACGATACGGAGCCGCCGCCAAGCCCTGTTCTTCCTCGGGAGGGCTGATCTGGAGTCTGTTCGGGGCTCCGGAGAGGGGAATCTGTCGCCATCGTCATCATCAACCATCCTCCATCACCAATTTCATGATGCTCACCGCCGTGCGTGAGTAATCCCATGTAGGCTTGCTGGACGGTGATAGGTTGGATGAGATTTACCATGTAATCGATTTAATTTTGTTAGGGTTTGATCCCTAGTATCCATCATGTTCTAAGATTGATGTTGTTATGACTTTGGCATGCTTAATGCTTGTCACTAAGGCCTGAGTGCCATGATTTCAGATCTGAACCTATTATGTTTTCATGAATATACGAGTGTTCTTGATACTATCTTGCAAGTTATGTCACCTACTACGTGTTATGATCCGGCAAACCCCGGAGTGACAATAGTCAGGACACTTCCCGGTGATGACCGTAGTTTGAGGAGTTCATGCATGTATTCACTAAGTGCTAATGCTTTCACTACTAGGAAAAGGGCTATAGATGGAATGGCCACTAATGGCGCACCAGACATGTGGTGCGCCATTGCTATATAGCAGTGGCGCACCATGTGCTGGTGCGCCATTAGTGTGAAAGACACTAATGGCGCACCAGACACACGGTGCGCCATTAGTAACAATTTTTTTATTTTTCCAAACATACTAATGGCGCACCAGGGCACAGTGCGCCATTACTAGTTCTAACTAGTAATGGCGCACCAGCCCCCTAGTACGCCACTACTATATATTTTTATTTTTTATTTTTTTGCAAAACTACTAATGGTGCACCAGAGAATAGTGCGCCATTAAAACTAGTAATGGCGCACTGTTCCCTGGTGCGCCATTAGTGTCTTTTTTTGCAAAACTACTAATGGCGCACCACCAGCAGGTGCGCCATTAGTAACCAGGGTTACTAATGGCGCATTAGGTGGTGGTGCGCCATTAGTAACCTAGGACGAGCTAGATATTTTGGACAGCCACACCTACCCACTCACTTTCCCCACTTCATTCTCTCCACCTCCTCCTCCAAGCTTGTCTCGGCTGCCTCCTCCTCCTCACCTCATTTGCACCATAAATAAATCCAAATTAAGTTGTTAAATTACCTTATTTTGATAGGTAAGTAAGGGGGAAGCTATCTTTATGTTGTTCTCCCTCTCGAACAACGTGCACATGCACTTTTTATGGCCTAGCTAGATCTATGTATGTTAGTGGTATTGCATATGTTTGTGGTGTTGCATATATGTTTGTGTTTGTAGGTACCGGTATTTGAAATGTGATAGTTGCCAATATTTTGCCGGAATGTTGATTCATTTCCGTTTCGACAAGAATTTTGGCACTATGCATTCTTTTTGGTCCTATTTTTAGGGAAAGTCATGCCAAATTTTTTCTTGGTTCTAAAATATTGTTTTGCTCTACCCCGCAGGCGACCATGGTCCGCACGATGACCGAAGGCATCGTGAATAGGTTTTTGAGCTCCGCGAAGGCCGAGATGCTTGAAAAGAACGAGACGGAGATAAGATGTCCGTGTCGAAGATGCAAGTTGAAGAGCCTTATTGCGGACCCGGATTCCGGGCCGGTGCGGGACCACCTGCTCTTGCGTGGTTTCATGGATGGCTATCGGTGGCAAGGTGATGAATATGACTATGAAGTCGTCCATGGGGGTCGGGCAAGAAATGAGGATGGGCAGCAAGACAACCACCGCGGCTCGGGTGGGCGAGAAGACGAAGAATCTCCAGGACATGATCACGACGCTGATGTTGTACACAGTCATCATGTAGAAGATGCCGGACATGATGATGAGGAAGATGCGGGAGCAGACGAAGGGCATGATCATGAAGATGAAGATGCCGGCGGAGCAGACGACGATGGACCATCGATGGGCTGGGTGCAGGACCCTCATATTCAAGAGCTGCTTCTCAAGCAGACGGATAACGCAAGAGCTGCCGCCCGAGAGAAAGCCAAGCTGGATCAACTGGAGATAGACGTGGTTATTCCATTGTATGAAGGATGCAGGCCCGAGGATACCCGCCTGAAAGTAACGCTCATGGCTCTGGAGATGAAGGTAAAACACAAAATGACCGACGCATGCTTCGACGAGAACATGTCATTCTGGCACGAACGTCTTCCCAAGGGGAACAAGTGCCCGACCACTTTCGAGGAGGCGAAGAAAATCGTGTGTCCTCTGGATTTACCGCACGTGAAATACCATGTGTGTATGAACAAATTGCATCATTTATCGGGACGAGCACGCGGAGTCTACCACATGTCCGGTGTGCGGCGTCACTTGATACAAGAAGAGGAAGAAAGCTCCTCGAAAAGTGGTGTGGTACTTTCCGATCACTCCTCGTCTGCAGCGGTATTTCGCGGACCCTAAGGTAGCAAAGCTCCTGCGTTGGCACGCGTATAGGGAGGAGAAGAAGCGAGAAGATGACGCAAATGATCCGGAGATAAATAAAAAAGACAAGATGCTGAGTCACCCTAAGGATGGGAGCCAGTGGCAAGCGTTGAACTTCGAACACTCAGAATTTGGGAACGATCCAAGGAACATCGTGCTGGGCGCGAGCACCGATGGAGTCAATCCGTTTGGCAGCCAGAGAAGCACACATAGCACCTGGCCTGTGTTTGTGTGGATGTACAACCTTCCCCCCGGTTGTGCATGAAGAGGAAGTACATTCACATGAGTATGCTAATTGAAGGGCCGAAACAACCAGGGAACGACATCAATCTGTATCTGGGGCTGCTGAAAGAGGAGATAGACACGCTGTGGAAAACGCCAGCCAATACGTGGGACGCCGCAGAGAAAGAATATTTCCCTATGAGAGCCGCACTGCTCACAACGGTGCACGACTATCTCGGTTACGGAAATCTCGCGGGGCAGGTGGTCCACGGATTTTCTGGATGCGTCAGGTGCATGGATGACACAACGTATCGCCAGCTAGATAGAGATCCCGGGTCTTCGAAAACCGTGTTCATGGGACATCGAAGGTGGCTTCGCGACGATGACCCGTGGAGGAAACGCAAGGATCTGTTCGATGGTGAAACCGAACCCCGAAGACGCCCGCGTACGAGGAGTGGCGAGGAAATAGACGAGCTGTTGAAAAATTGGAAAGATTGCCCACTGCCTAGAAAGAAGCAAAAGGCGCCAGAGCCGGGAAAGAAGCGAAAGGCGCCAGAGCCACTGCTGAAGGTATGGAAAACGAGGTCTGTTTTCTAGGACTTGCCGTACTGGAAGATCCACCGTGTGCCTCACAGCCTTGATGTCATGCATATCACGAAGAACGTGTGCGAGAGTCTGCTTGGTACCCTGCTCAACATGCGAGAGAGGACCAAAGATGGGCCGAAAGCAAGGGCAGACTTGAAATCAATGGGCATCAGGGAGGAGCTTCATGCTAATGATGATGATGATGATGAGGCGAAGCAGGACACGGAAAGTCATCGCAAAGGCAAAAAGGCCAAGAAGACCAGAAATGACTTCCCTCCCGCGTGCTTCACTCTAAGTCAGGAGGAGATCGATCAGTTTTTCACCTGCCTCGTAGGAGTAAAACTTCCTTACGGTTACGCGGGGAAGATAAGCAGATACCTAGACTCAGCGAAGCAAAAGTTCAGCGGGATGAAGTCTCACGACTGTCACGTGCTGATGACGCAAATACTTCCAGTTGCAATCCGTGGGATCATGGATGCGCACGTCCGTGAAATGCTATTTGGCCTATGCAACTTTTTCGACGTCATCTCTCAGAAGTCGGTTGGCGTGAGGCAACTCAGAAGGCTACAGGAAGAGATCGTGGTGATACTATGCGAGCTTGAGATGTACTTCCCGCCCGCATTCTTCGACGTTATGGTGCATCTGCTGGTCCGTATCATGGAGGATATCATCCAACTCGGGCCGACGTTCCTGCACAACATGATGCCGTTCGAAAGGATGAATGGTGTCATCAAAGGATACGTTCGCAACATGTCACGTCCAGACGGAAGCATAGCCAGGGGCTTTCTGACCGAAGAGTGCATCTCCTACTGCATGAATTATCTAGGCATCGAGAACCCCGTTGGTCTGCCCGTCAACAGGCACCTCGGCAGGCTCGCTGGATGGGGTCACCGTGAGGGTCGCCGCGAAATGCATGTCGACTTCGATGGTCGACTCGCCGACTTTGAAAGAGCAAACCTAGTCGAGCTACAACACATAGACGTGGTCGATCCTTGGGTGGTAGAGCACAAAACATTTATTGAGAAGATGTACAATGACCGAGGCGAACAGAGGACGGATGGAGATATAATCAAAGAGCACAACTCATGTTTCACGCGTTGGTTCAAGCAGAAGCTTCTGTCATACCCTTTACATGAGGATTCTTCCGCGGAAGAACAACTCATATTCGCCTTGTCACAGGGCGCCGAGCACAACCTGATGACGTATGAGGCGTACGATATCAACGGCTACACATTCTACACCGAGGACAAGGACATGAAGAGCGATGGTTATCAGAACTCCGGGGTAACGATGGAATCCTACACCGGTAACGACAAGGACAGATACTACGGAAGGATCGAGGAGATCTCGGAGCTGAGCTACGCTGGAGAGAAGGTCCAGATGTTCCGTGTCAGATGGGCCAAGAGCGTCATAAAAGAAGACCGGTATTTCACCACCATGGTTATACCCGAAGCCAAATCCAAGACCGCACGCGCGAACGTCACCGCGAAAAATGAGCCATGGGTACTGGCTTCCCAAGTGGACCAATGCTTCTTCATTACCGACCCGTCAAAGCCCAGTCGTGTTGTCGTGAGGAGAGGCAAAAGGAAGATCATCGGAATGGATGGAGTTGCCAATGAGCAAGACTTCGACAAGTACGGCGACCCGAAGATGGAACATGACGGCGACGATGAAGTATCAGCATACACCACAAGAAGAAGCAGGACCACCCTACCTAAAGGACGTCCGTTCAAGAGAAGAACTCCATTTACGAAAAATAAGGGCAAGAAGATTGTGAACAGATAGCTATCTAAGATCGATTGTATTTAAATTGTAGCCTTCATTTCTCGATTGTATTTCATGGGCACTTTTTGAACTCATGAATATTTTTAAATTTCATGGACACTCGATCTCGATCCCCCTCCATCTCGATCGCTATCCCACCTCGCCAGATCTGGTCCCCCTCGCCGCCGAGCACCCCCCGCACCCTCTACCCCGCTCCACCGGCCGCCGTCGCCGACCCCCCGCACCCTCCCCCGCTCCACCGCCGCCGACGACCCCCCGCACCCTCCCCGGCCCGCTCCACCGTCACAAATGAATGCAACTAAAATTGCAAAAAAAAACAAATTTGATTATATTTTCAAATAATAAATTTGATGATTTTTTCATATTCATAAATATTATTACTGTTTTTATAAAACAATATTACTGTTTCATATTCATATTCATTTTCTAAAAAATTATTAGATGCAACAAAAAATAATAATAATAAAAATATTACTAATGGCGCACCTCTGGCTGGTGCGCCATTGCTATATAAAAAAAAGTTTACTAATGGCGCACCGATCGTGGGTGCGCCATTGCTATATAAAAAAAACATTCTAATGGCGCACCGCTTCGTGGTGCGCCATTAGTAAGCTTCCCCCACACTAAAATCCCCAATCTCTCACATTTCTCTCTAATCCCTCCCCTGCCTCATCTCACCCGCGCCCGACCACCATCGACCACCACTGCCCCCGTGCTCGCCGTCCCCGGCCGTGCTCGCTGCCCCCGCCGCACCCGACCACCACCGCCCCCAACGCCCCCTCCCCGAGCCGAGCGCCGCCTCCCTCGCCGTCCCCCCCCCCCCCCGCCCGCGCCCGCGCCCTCGACGTCTTCCCGCCCAACCACCCCCTCCGCCCGCGCCCGCGCCCTCGCCGCCCCCTCCCCCCGCGGCCCCACCTGCGTCAACCTCGTGCTCGCTGTCCAACACCGCGCGGCCTGCCCAGGAGGACCGCCGCCATCTTCCTCTTCTTCACCCCCCCGGCGTGAGCTCGGCGGCGACAAGGAGTGGCGACCGCAACGACCCCGTCGCCGGCGTGATTCTCCCCCGCCGGACTCCACCCCCGCCGCCCCCGTGCCCCCGCGCCTCCCACCACTGTAGCCGGCCAGCACCGTGTACGCCCTCAACTGCAGGTGAGCCCCTCCCCTCCACTTCCTTCTTCTTCTTCTTCCTCTTGCCCTCAACCTCTGCTCTGAGTCTCGACCGCTGTGCAGGGCCCGTCCATCTCCGGCGAGCTCACCACACCGCGCGAGCTCAACGACCGCTGTGCAGGGCACCACCACGCAGGTGACCCTCCGAATGTCAAAATTTCAACATTTTGATAGAGTACAATTGTTATAGTACAGTTAGAATTGTGTATGATTGTGCCTAAAGTAGATAATAGTGGACTTTAGGCTTTTTTAGAGGCAATACTAGTGAATTTCAGTTAACTCCTTACAGTTCAGTTAGGTACAGAAAAATTCAGTTAGGTACAGTTACAGAAAAATCCAGTTAGGCTTTTTGAGAGGCAATACTAGTGGATTTTAGGTATCTATTTGCTTGTCCTTCAAATAGGGGCAAGACTGTTACAGAAAAATTACTAAATACAGTTAGCTACTGTCAAAAAATTCAGTTAGGTACAGTTAGGTACAGTTAGCTACTGTCAGGCTTGTTAGATTAATCTTCAGTTTACTTGACTTTTGAGCCGCTGTATCTGAAGGGAGGGAGACAGGGAGTGATGCAGTTGTGCAGCTGCTTGCTGCTGAACCCTAATTAGTTTGTTTGGCTTATGTATAAGACCATAGGGCACACCTCAATTGGAACCACAGCTGCACTAGAGCAATTATGTTTCAGAATGCCCAATCATGTTCTCCAAGTGCACCAAGTGCAAGTGCACTAGGATTTTAGAACCACAACTGCACTAGGATTTGGTGGTGGTGACTGAATGCAAGTGCACCAAGTTACAATCTAATCGATGAGCTCTTCTCTCCAATCGCTGCACACTAGTAGTACAATAGTGACTACTTCACCAAGTTACAATCAAAACAAGCATATGCAGTCAATATACAGTCATTGTAATTTTTGGGAGTAATTTTTGGTGTCAAATCACTCAAGCAGTAACTGAATTTTCAAACTGAACTTGACACAATACTATTCATCAACATGATTTCTTTATTTTCTGTGTCATACATTTTACATATCTTTAGTCATTGAGTTCGGTAACTATTTTCACTCTGTCCTGAAGGTTTTTGTTTTTCAGCAGTTAATTGATGGTTTGATACACGATACATTTCATGCACAGGGTGACTAATGAAGCACTAGGCTCATCCATGGTACAAGTTCACCTGTGAACACTTGAAATTAGTCAGGACATCCTGTACTGATAGATGTAAATTGTGTCCAGTAGGCTTTGAAGCACCAGTTTTTCCTGTTTCTAACTCTGAATCTGATATAAACCATACTGTTGGCATAAGTGGTCTTTTGTATATGTGCTGATGCTTTGTTAATATAAAGCTATAGATGATGTTGTACTTGTGATGATGCTATTTGTGATCTTCTGAAATGACCCATTGGCGACTTCATTACGCGGGGATAATGATTTTGCAGGTACCCCGAGAGGCCCTTGAGTTTGCCGGAATGTCGATTAACTTCGGTTCCGGCAAATTCGGGTACTCCATATGTCCTATTTTCAGCAAAGGTCATGCTGAAATTTTCCATGAATTTTAGCATGACTTTGCTAAAGATAGGATATATGGGGTACTTGCGACTAATGCATGGGCCGGGGTATCTTAGTACTTAATTAAGTAGGATCAACTGCCTCTTGTGTTATACATATAGAAGTGTGATATGTTTACTGTCTCTTGGTGTTTGTCCTTAATTAAGTAGGGTATATTATTAGAAGATACCCATATATATCAGTCAACCTAGGGTGCCTCGGCATCGATAAACCCTAAATGATGAAAACTTAACTTAGCATTTAGGGTGCCTCAGCGTCGACAACCCCTAAATGATAAAACCTTGGCTTTTAGGGTGCCTCGGTGTCGATGAGAACCTAAATGATGTACCCTTAGGCTTTTAGGGTGCCTCGGCGTCGACAAACCCTAAATGATAAAAGCTTAGCTTTTAGGATGCCTCGGTGTCGACAAACCCTAAATGATGAGACCATGATCTTGTTCCTTGACAATAACCAACTTTTTGACCAAACTTTTTTCCTATTTAGAGCGAAACATGGCCCACAACGATGAGGCCGGCGGTTCGGGCGGCAAGCAATTCTGGGAGCTGTCCCAGGAGATGGAGGAAGAACCTCACCGCTATGAGGATGCCGCCGCGGAAGAAACCGATCCTGACTACACAACCCCTAGTGGCGTCGGGGATGACACCACTGATGGTGCCGCCGAGGATGCCACCACTGATGATGGCGGCGCACGCACAGATGGCAGCCAGCCGAAGAGGCAACGGAAGGACCGGCGCCCGAATGTGCTCGGCACCGTCAAGGAGGAATTTACTGAAGTGAACTCCGACGGGCATCCAACGGCGCCCAAACATGTAGTCAAGGGGTACTCGGTTCAGCTCGGGTGCATTCTCCGGAGCACCGTCTCGATCAACACCGAGAACCTAAGGCATAAAGACCGAGGGAATTTGCGCAGCCTCCTCTTCACGAAGCTGCACGAACGATACAAGTTCCCCACTGAGTTTGCAAACACACGCCTCTCAGGGAATAAAGTGAACAGTGCCGCCCTCACGAGGATGAGCACGGCCCTGTCTACATGGAGAAGCACGGTGAAGGCAATGATTGAAAAAGGTGATAGTTATGAGAAGATCAAGGCGAAATATCCTTTGATGAGCGAAGATGACTACAAGGAGTTCAAGATCAAGTGCGAGAGCAGCGCAACCTCCGAATCAAGTCAGTGGGGGAAAGAAATGCGGGAGTTGAACTTAGGGGTCCACCAACTCGGTCCCGGCGGTTACAGAGTGGCGGAGCCTATATGGGACAAGGAGGACGCGGAGCGTGCCGAGCAAGGCCTACCACCCCGCTTCGAGAAATTACATGACTAGCAGACCAGGAACTTTGTCAGGGCCCGGTACAAGGAGGACCCGGTAACAAAGGAGCTTACCACGGATCCGAAGACCAGGGCGCTTGAGCTTGTTCTGGTAAGGAATACACCCCCGCGTAATTAGCTCCATATGGTTGCATTCTAATTAATGAAGCCAAATTTCTAAATGGTTCACATTCCTTCCGCAGGAGGTTGAAAGCAGTAGCGCGGGGTCGTCTCAGAGCTCCCCTTTTGACACCCCTTTAAATAGGGCGTTGAACGTAATGAAAACAAGGATAAGCTCAGCAAGCCGTCGTCAGCTCGTCGTGTGGCCGGCAAAGGCTTGTCCACAAAATGGTCGTCATACTATACCGCTGGTGGGCGAAAGGAGAAAAAGACCAGCTCGGAAAGCCAGTCGCGCGAGGTTCAAGAACTCAAGGCACAAGTGGCGTGGATTCCGAAGATTGTCCAAGAGCAAGTGCAACAACAACGGGGAACGACGCTCACCGCCATTGTGCCTACCTTGATTCAGGGGCTGGCGACGTGGATTGCGGGCGGCCAACAGGGGCCTCCCCCTGTTCCCAGCTTCACGGCCAGCAACTCGCACAACGCGCAGGCGGCGCCATTGGTGTCTTCGGCGGAGGCGGTATTCGTGTCTCTGGCGCCGGCACGGGCATTGGAGCTTAATGCACCCGGGTGTACGCCGGCCGGCACCTCGCCAGCAAGCGGCCCCTCCGTCAGTTGCACACGCACGCCCGCCGTTGGCCGTGCCTCAACATTAGCCGAGCTCGACGGCATCACGGTAACTAAGCCTCTCGGCCGATGACTTCATCTCCTTGCCTTTGACTGGGCATCCCTGACGCCCTACATGTTTTCGCAGGGCGCCACCGATGTTCCTTGCACTCTCCTGCACTTCGTGGGCGGCGAGTTGGTCGATGTCGCCAAGGGCAGAATCGTTCAACCGGGCAACCACGTGTTCCACGGTAATCCGATGCCACCCACATTGTATAGGGTTGAAGTGGTTCGGGTGCTGCCAGGCTGCGACGAGTTGTTACCTCCGATTCGACCCACTGGGGCCGACGAAGATGATGTGATGACCCTCAGCGCCTGTGTAAGCTGGCCCCTGCTTTGGCCGAAGAGCCAGATTCGTTTGGGGGCGGGGGACACCACCCCACAGACAAGACCGCCAGTCGTGCCAGCGCCAAGCCATGGCAAGAACGCCGCAACGCTACCGGACATGCCGGACATCCCTATGGCACAGGATCCGGACATGCATATGGCACAGGATCCGGACGACGATGACAACGACGGCGGTACAATTTCCAACGTCGATAAGTACTTTGCCGAACATGGGTACGGTGACGAGTTCTGCGGGCCTCCTTCTCAAGAACCCAACCCTGAAAAAGACGACCGCGATCTAGCTGGTACGGCGGAGAAACCCAATTGCAACAGGCGTCGTCTGGCGTTTAGTTCTCAGGAGACGCCTCCAGCTGCCGCCTTCACCGAGCCTCAGATAGCTGAGGTGCCAAATATTATCTGCCCCAACACGCTCAAGAAGGCGGTCTGTGAGCAGAACTCGATCCCATTACAGCAGATCAGGAAGAAGGGACGGAAATGAAAGACTAACAAGGGCGCCAGTGCGAGCCAGCCGGCACCGAGTACGATCCGTGCTCAGGACGGGCCACCTTCACCTAAGGATATCTCGAGGAGGGTGCATGTGGCGGGTAGGCCGATGCTACCGACAAATATGCTCAATGCTGCAACCGGTGCTATGCGGAGTCTCCATGACAGTGTTCTTTCTTTGGAGAAGCAGCGTCTCAGAGAGAATGATGTGGCATACCCGGTTTTCGTGGCCAAGGTGCCAGAGGGCAAGGGCTTTGTGGATAGCGCCGTCGGGGGTACGATCGTCTTGCGGTTTGATGACATCTTTGCTATGCTTAACCTTCATCCGCTGCACTACACCTTCGTTCGGCTGTTTTCGCTGAGTATGGAGATGTGGATCATTAGAGACAAGACCCCGGACATTGTGATAGTCGACCCCTTCTACATGCGTGCCAAGATCTTGGGCAGCGCTGGGGACTGGCAAGTTGCGAGTTCACACCTCGAAGGCGTCATTCTGGCAAACCCAGATAAGGATAACTTCCCCGTGCCTTACTTTCCCGAGTAAGTCATCTCCTAACCGCCCCGTAACATATGATTTCTTAGATTTCAATCGTTCTTTTTTTTTCTAACATTCTGTGTTATGTGCAGTGACACACATTGACCACTCATCCTCTTAAGCCCAAAATATTCCATGGCCACGTATTTCGACCCGGACCGTGACTCCAAGATAGACTACACAAATATCAAGAAAGTTCTTGATGATGCTCTCCCCGGCTACGCCGCATCTGGAGGCACCTTTAAAAGGCCATCTCGTAGGTACGGCAGGCACGTGTTCACCCACAATACGACGTTCCCCTGCGTCAAGCAGCCGCCTGGCGGTCAGACGGATGCCTACTACGCCCTCCATCACATGCGGGCGATCGTACGGGACCATAATCACCTTCTGCTACCAAATAATCTCAAAGATTGGGCCGCAAGCTTGGCGGCAATCCAGGACGCGGACATCCGACAAGAATTCTTTCGCATCCAGTCGGAGTTTGCAGAAATCATCCATCAAGATGTCCTTCGTACCACGGGGCAGTTCTACCTCAAATTTCAACCGTCCAACAGTGAGATAGACACAACGCTACAAATGCAGGCTGACAACGCCCGCGACTTCATGACCATCACGACAGACGGCGACTTCATCCACGCTCCGTTCCCATGAGTCGAGTCGAAAGTAGTGATGCTATGTGTAGTTCTGAAACATTGATTAGCTCATGTTGTAATTAAACTTTAATGAACTTGTATGTCTCTTTGGTTTGGACAATCGTTCAACTTAGATGTAATCGATGCTATTTATTAGTAGGACCATGAATCGTGCTATTAATGTCTTGCTTTTCTCTTCCGATCCTTTTGTTGCATACTTATATATTGCTTATGTATTGTCTGTTGTTTGGCTAGTGCATAGAGATGCCGTCGTATGTCGTGTACAAGGGTAAGGTTCCCGGAGTCTACGACGACTGGGAGGAGTGTCGGAGATAGGTTCACCGTTTCAGCGGTAATAGTTACAAAGGGTACACCACTAGGGCGGAGGCGGAATCTAGATACGCGTGCTATCTAGCGGGAGAGAGGAGGGAGCATTGGAGGAACCGGATGAAGACCAGTTTCATCGCGATGATGCTCATCGTGATGACCGCAACTCTCTTCTATGTGATGGTAGTTTAGATGATCGATATCGACTTGTAATGTGAAGACAAACTCGCTACTTGCGGTCTCGAGACTTGTAATGTTCTATCTTTGTTCGGTCTTTTGAATTCGGAGACTAATATGATGAATTGTATTCGGAGACTAATCTTCTATTTTATTCGATGAATCTGCTGTTGCTGTGTGGTGCTGCTTATATTCTGTCCAATAATATATTTCGTAACCTGTGCAAAAATCAGAAAAGAAAAAATCCCTAATATACATACTAATGGCGCATCACCCCAACGTGCGCCATTAGTATGCCAAAGGATACTAATGGCGCATCACACCGCAGTGCGCCATTAGTATGCCAAAGGATACTAATGGCGCATCACCCCGCAGTGCGCCATTAGTATGCCAAAGGATACTAATGGCGCATCACCCCGCGGTGCGCCATTAGTATGGCTAGGCACATGGGTAAATATGGCCCCCTGGAAGGCATACTAATGGCGCACCGTGGCCTATACTAATGGCGCACTACCTGGTGCGCCATTAGTAAAAAATACTAGTGGCGTGGTACTAGTGGCGCACCAGTAGTGCGCCATTAGTAGGCAAAACTGGTGCGCCACTAGTAGGCCTTTTCCTAGTAGTGTTTGGTCCGGTACTCTATTAAAAGGAGGCCTTAATATCCCTTAGTTTCCAATAGGACCCCGCTGCCACGGGAGGGTAGGACAAAATATGTCATGCAAGTTCTTTTCCATAAGCACGTATGACTATACTCGGCATACATGCCAACATTATATTGATGAACTGGAGCTAGTTCTGTGTCACCCTATGTTATGACCGTTGCATGATGAATTACATCTGACATAATTATCCATCACTGATCCATTGACTACGAGCTTTTCACATATTGATCTTTGCTTACTTACTTTTCCATTGCCACTGTTACAATTGCTACAAAACTGCTACTGTTACTTTTGCCACTGTTACCGTTACTTCCATACTACTTTGCTACTAAATACTTTGCTCACTAGTAGAAAAATGACTTTTAGTACCGGTTCGTAAGGACCTTTAGTACCGGTTCTGGAAACCGGCACTAAAGGGTGGGGACTAAAGGTCCCCACCCCTTTAGTCCCGGTTCAACACGAACCGGGACCAAAGGCCCACCACGTGGCATGCCATGGTCTGGGGACTAAATGATTTTTTTTAATTTTTTTGAAATAAAGCAAAAACAACTCCCCTACTGGGCCGGCACGGCCTGCATACGACTAGAAACCCAACCTCTAGTTGGGCCAGGATGCAGGCCTGTACGGCCTAGTAGGCCCCACAGGGCAGAAGACTTGCAATAGGCCCACAAAGGCCTGCTTATAGAGAGGAGCTCGACACGGTAGCCTCGGCGGGGCTTATAAACCCATGTGAGCTCCTCTCAACTAGCGAGGTGGGACTAAACATTGTACACTGCGGGTGGCAGCGCACCACCTTTAGTACCGGTTGGAGCCACCGACCCGTACTAAAGGCCATGACCCCTTTAGTACCGGTTGGAGCCACAAATGAACTGGGACTAATGCATAGCCGTTCGAATCGAGACTAATGGTACCATTAGTGCCGGTTCATTTACAAACCGGGACTAATGTGTCTCACATAAAGTAGTTTTTCTACTAGTGGCTACATATATTAAGTCTTTCAGGTGTGGTTGAATTGACAACTCAGCTGCTAATACTTGAGAATATTCTTTCGCTCCCCTTGTGTTGAATCAATAAATTTGGGTTGAATACTCTACCCTCGAAACCTGTTGCGATCCCCTATACTTGTGGGTTATCAAGACCTTTTTCTGGCGCCGTTGCCGGGGAGCATAGCTCTATTCTTTGAGTCACTTGGGATTTATATCTGTTGATCACTATGAGGAATTTGAAAGATCTAAGAACCAAGATTTTTACCTCAACTACGAGGGGAGGTAAGGAACTGCCATCTAGCTCTGCACTTGATTCCCCTTATGTTTTGAGTAAACTTGCGACACCTACACCTACTATTGATTTTGATATATCGCATGTTATTGATGATGCCACTTCTGCTATGCATGATGCTTATGATGATACTACTTCTCTGCTTGATAATAATGTGCCACTAGGTGAATTTTTGGATGAACAACTTGCTAGGGTTAGGGAGAATGAAATTACTGAAACTGATGATATTAATGAAAGTGATGATGAAGATTCTCCCCTAGATATGAATTGCCTGTTGTACCTGAGGGTTACGTTATGGATGAAGAAACTGCTACAGACTTTCTTGCTTGCAATGATAGATATGATCTTAAGAAACTGTTAGCTAAGCTGAAAGAAAAGTCTTTGAATGCTAGAATGCAATATAATCCTGCTTTTGCTATTACACCTATCTGTATTCCTGATAAGGATTATGAATTCTCTGTCGATCCTGAGTTAATTACTTTGGTTGAATCTGATCCTTTCTATGGCTATGAATCTGAAACTGTTATGGCACATCTTACTAAATTGAATGATATAGCCACCCTATTTACTCATGAGGAAAAACGCTATTACTATATTCTTAAATTGTTTCCTTTCTCCTTAAAGGGTGATGCTAAGATATGGGTTAATTCTCTTGCTCCTGGTTGTGTGCGTAGTCCCGAGGATATGATTCATTACTTCTCTGCAAAATATTTCCCTGCTCATAAGAAACAAGCTGCCTTGCGGGAAATATTTAATTTTGTGCAAATTGAAGAAGAGAGTCTCCCACAAGCTTGGGGGAGGCTTCTCCAATTAGTTATTGCTTTGCCTGATCAACCTCTCAAGAAAAATGAAATACTTGATATCTTTTATAATGGGCTAACCGATGCTTCCAGAGACCACCTGGATAGTTGTGCTGGTTGTGTTTTCAGGGAAAGAACTGTTGAGCAAGCTGAATTGCTATCGAATAATATATTGAGTAATGATAATGATTGGACACTTCCCAAACCAACTCCTAAGACAACTTCGAAAAAGGGGTATTCTATTTATCAGTCCTGAAGATATGCAAGAGGCAAAGAAATCTATGAAAGAAAAAGGTATTAAAGCTGAAGATGTTAAGAATTTACCGCATATTGAAGAGATACATGGTCTTAATAACCCGACACGAGTAGTAAAGGCAAATTCTCTCTATAGATTTGATAAGTGTGAAATCCCATCTACTAATTTTGCTAGTCAATGCTTGGATGAGTTTGATAATTTTATTGTTAAACAAGAAGACTTCAATGCTTATTTTGGTAGACAGTTGAAAGACCTCTCCGGTCAATAACCAATAGCGGTACCTGGATGCTCATATTGGTTCCCACATATTCTACGAACATCTTTATCGGTCGAACCGCAATGTCAACATAGTTATTCCCTTTGTCATCGGTATGTTACTTGCCCGAGATTCGATCGTCGGTATCTTAATACCTAGTTCAATCTCATTACCAGCAAGTCTCTTAACTCGTTTCGTAGTGCATCATCCCGCAACTAACTCATTAGTCACATTGCTTGCAAGGCTTCATATGATGTGCATTACCGAGAGGGCCCAGAGATACCTCTCCGATACTTGTGACAAATCTTAATCTCGATCTATGCCAACCCAACAAACACCTTCGGAGATATCATCTTTATAATCATCCAATTACGTTGTGACGTTTGATAGCACACAAGGTATTCCTCCGGTGTCCGGGAGTTGCATAATCTCATAGTCGGAGGAATATATATTTGACACGAAGAAAGCAGTAGTAATAAAACCGAACAATCATAATGCTAAGCTAACGGATGGGTCTTGTCCATCACATCATTCTCCTATTGATGTGATCTCATTCATCAAATGACAACTCATGTCCATGGCTAGGGAACTTAACAATCTTTGATCAACGAGCTAGTCAAGTAGAGACATACTAGGGACACTGTGTTTTGTCTATGTATTCAAACATATATCAAGTTTCCGGTTAATATAATTCTAGCATTAATAATAAACATTTATCATGATATAAGGAAATATAAAATAACAACTTTATTATTGCCTCTAGGGCATATTTCCTTCAGTCTCCAACTTGCACTAGAGTCAATAATCTAGTTCACATCGACATGTGATTTAACACCAATAGTTCACATCTGTATGTGATTAACACCCATAGTTCACATCACCATGTGACCAACACCCAAAGGATTTACTAGAGTCAATAATCTAGTTCACATCGCTATGTGATTAGCACCCAAAGAGTACAAAGGTGTGATCATGTTTTGCTCGTGAGAGAAGTTTAGTTAACGTGTCTGCTACATTTAGACTCGTACATGTTTTGCAAATTTTCTATGTCTACAATGCTCTGCATGGAGCTACTCTAGCTAATTGCTCTCATTTTCAATATGTATCCAGATTGAGACTCAGAGTCATCAGGATCGGTGTAAAAGCTTGCATCGACGTAACTCTTTACGACGAACTCTTTATCACCTCCATAACCGAGAAAAATTTCTTTAGTTCTCTAAGGATAATTTTGACTGCTGTCGAGAGATCTACTCCTGGATCACTATTGTACCCCTTGCCAAACTCATTGGCAAGGCACACAACAGGTCTGGTACATAGCATGGCATACTTTATAGAACTTATGATTGAGGCATAGGGAATGACTTTCATTCTCTCTCTATCTTCTGCTGTGGTCGGGCTTTCAGTCTTACTCAATTTTTACGCCTTCTAATTCATGCAAGAACTCCTTTTTGACTGATCCATTTTGAACTCTTTCAAAATCTTGTCAAGGTATGTACTCATTGAAAAATCTTATCAAGCGACTTGATCTATCTCTATAGATCTTGATGCCCAATATGTAAGCAGCTTCACCGAGGTCTTTCTTTGAAAAAACTCCTTTCAAACACTCCTTTATGCTTTTCAGCAAATTCTACATCATTTCTGATCAACAATATGTCATTCACATATACTTATCAGAAATGTTGTAGTGCTCCCACTCACTTTCTTGTAAATACAGGCTTCTCCAAAAGTCTGTATAAAACTATATACTTTTATCAACTCATCAAAGCATATATTCCAACTCCGAGATGCTTGCACCAGTCCACAGATGGATCACTGGAGCTCGCACACTTTGTTAGCACCTTTAGGATTGACAAAACCTTCTAGTTGCATCATATACAACACTTATTTAATAAATCCATTAAGGAATGCGGTTTTTGACATCCATTTGCCAGATTTCATAAAATATGGCAATTGCTATCATGATTCGGACGGACTTAAACATCGCTACGATTGAGAAAATCTCATTGTAGTCAACACCTTGAACTTGTCAAAAACCTTTTTGCGACTAGTCGAGCTTTATAGATTGTAACACTTACCATCAGCGTCTGTATTCCTCTTGAAGATCCATTTATTCTCAATGGCTTGCCGATCATCGGGCAAGTCCACCAAAGTCCACACTTTGTTCTCATACATGGATCATATCTCAGATTTCCTAGCCTCAAGCCATCTGTCGGAATCTGGGCTCATCATAGCTTCTTCATAGTTCGTAGGTTCGTTATGTTCAAGTAACATAACTTCCAGAATAGGATTACCGTGCCACTCTGGTGCGGATCGTGCTCTGGTTGACCTAGGAGGTTCTATAGCAACTTGATCTGAAGTTTCATGATCATTATCATTAGCTTCCTCTCCAGTTGGTGTAGGCATCACGGGAACGGATTTCTCGGATGATCTACTTTCCAAATTGAGAGCAGGTACAATTACCTCATCAACATCTATTTTCCTCCCACTCACTTCTTTCGAGAGAAACTCCTAATCTAGAAAGGTTCCGTTCTTAGCAACAAAAATCTTGCCTTTGGACTTGTGGTAGAAGGTGTACCCAATTGTTTCCTTAGGTTATCCTATGAAGACGCACTTCTCCGATTTGGGTTCGAGCTTATCGGGCTGAAGCCTTTTGACATAAGCATCTGATGTCTACTACACAACTTTATTCTTGTAGACACGTGTTGGGCCTCCAAGCGCATAGTTTTGTGGGATAGTAGCAATTTTCCCTCAAGTATATGATCTAAGGTTTATCAATCCGTGGGAGGCGTAGGATGAAGATAGTCTCTCTCGTAGCTCCACCGACCTAGTTCCTTCGCCTATATATACTCTTATACCCTAAAAACATCAGGAGGAGCCACGAAACTACTTTTCCACCGTCGCAACCTTCTGTACCCGTGAGATCCCATCTTGGGGCCTTTTCCGGTGATCTGCCGGAGGGGGATTCGATCATGGAGGGCTTCTACATCAACTCATTTACCTCTCCGATGAAGCGTGAGTAGTTTGCCATAGACCTTCGGGTCCATAGTTATTAGCTAGATGGCTTCTTCTCTCTCTTTGATTCTCAATACAAAGTTCTCCTCGATGTTCTTGGAGATCTATTCAATGTAATATTCTTTTGCGGTTTGTTTGCCGAGATCCGATGAATTGTGGATTTATGAAGAAGATTATCTATGAATATTATTTGGTTATTTTCTGAATTCTTATATGCATGATTTGATATCTTTGCAAGTGTCTTCGAATTATCGGTTTAGTTTGGCCTACTAGAATGATCTTTCTTGCAATAGGAGAAGTGCTTAGCTTTGGGTTCAATCTTGCGGTGTCCTTTCCCAGTGATAGTAGGGCTAGCAAGGCATGTATTGTATTGTATTGTTGCCATCGAGGATAAAAAGATGGGGTATTCATCATATTGCTTGAGTTAATTCCTCTGTTTTTTTGAACGGTCACCGGGGGGGGGGGGGGGGCGGAGAGCTTCCCCACCTGAATATATTACCACTCAAAGAATACAGGGGAATACAGGCAAGTTATTGTTACAAGTTCAGCTAGAAGGGATTGCAGAGGAGAGAAAATTTAGCCACTGTCTAGCCAAGTTTCTGTCCTCTGTTTTTTTAATCGGAAAACCCAGAGAGAGAAGTCTGCTACAATATTTCTTAACATTAATCTGTGAGGGTGATCATCGTTCCTGAACACGAGAGCATTTCTTGAGTCCCAGAGCTTCCAAGTTATGGTCAAGGCCACCGATGGCCAGATGTTGGGGTTGAGGCCCTGAATCGGTGGGTGTTGGTGAAGAGCAGTGAGGGATGTCGGAGTAGACAGGCCCAAGCTGGACCAAACTTGTGTAGCAAAGGAGCAGGTGGAGATGAGATGAAGGGCATCCTCATACGGGTCTTGACATCGAGGGCACGCTGCGGATTGAACCACATTTTTGTGGAACATGTTGTCCTTCATATTCAGCTGATCGCAGAGGAGAAGCCAAGCGAAAATCTTGACTTTGATCGGAACCTTAGAGGCCCAAACAAAATCATGGTGTGGATCGAAGGAGTCACCAGCAACAATGGACGAGTATGCGTTCTTGGCAGAGAAAGCAAGGCCATGTGTGAGGGACCACTCGTCTGGTCGGTCGACCTGCTGGAAATCCTGCAACAACAACAACACACAGTCCAACTCACGAGCAGCATGTCATCTTGTCATCTTGCTTAATGCGTTATTCCGTTCTTATGAACTTAATACACTATATGCATGCTGGATAGTGGTCGATGTGTGGAGTAATAGTAGTAGATGCAGGCAGGAGTCGGTCTACTTGACACAGACCTGATGCCTATGTTCATGATCATTGCCTTAGATGTCATCATAATTATGCGCTTTTCTATCAATTGCTCGGCAGTAATTTGTTCACCCACCGTTATATATGCTATCTCGAGAGAAGTCACTAGTGAAACCTATGGCTCCCGCGTCTCTTTTCCATTACATCGAATCTCGTTTACATCTTGCTAGTTTCTGATCTACTATTTTGCAATCTTTACTTTCCAATCTATAAACCAAAAATACCAAAAATATTTACTTTGCCGTTTATCTATCTCTATTAGATCTCACTTTTGCGAGTGACTGATAATCCCCAAGTGCAGGGAATCATCGTAGCAATTTCCAAAGGTGGAAGTGATAAGTATGGAGTGTCGAACCCACAAGGAGCTAAAGGTAAGATCAATATTCTCTCAAGCCCTATCTGCCACTGATACGACTCTATGTACACCGAACGTTTGCTTCCAACTAGAAACAAGAAATAAAACTACGTTGTGGGTATGAAGAGGATAACTTTGTATGATATCGGAGAGCTAAAATATAAAAGTAGGTGCTGTTATCATAAAGTTAGAATATATTACTAAATATTATAAATAGCGAGTGTGGAATAATGGTGGATCGGTGTGCGGAATTGTCCTAGGCAATCGTTAACAAGACCGGTAATCACTATTGCAGTTTCATATGAGGGAGAGGCATAAGCTAACATACTTTCTCTACTTGGATCATATGCACTTATGATTGGAACTCTAGCAAGCATCCGCAACTGCTAAAGATCATTAAGGTAAAACCCAACCATAGCATTAAAGCATCAAGTCCTCTTTATTCCCATACGCAACAATCCCTCTTACTCGGGTTTGTGTTTCAGTCACCCACCAACCCACTATAAGCGAATCATGAACGTATGGCAACACCCTATAACAGGAACCCCTCACGCTTGCGCGACACGGAGGGCACCATAGGACAGCATCAAAGTGAAACATACAACTCATACCAATCTAGACCATCCATCAACCAAAAGACAAAAGATATCTACTCAAAACATCATAGGATGGCAACACATCATTGGATCATAATATGTGGCATAAAGCACCATGTTCAAGTAGGGATTACAGTGGGGTGCGGGAGAGTGGACCGCGTAAAAGAGGTGAGGATGGTGATGATGATGGTGATGTTGAGGAAGACGATCACCGTGGCGATGATTCCCCTCCCGATGGCACTCCGGCGCCACCGGAAGAGAGGAGGAGAGGTTCTCCCCCTTGTGCTTCCTCCTCCATGGCCTCCACCTTCTGGTCCTTGGCCTTCATGGTGATGATGGCCCCTCCGGGATACTCCTCCATGGCCACCGATGATGATGGCCCCCTCCGGCAGGGTGCCGGAGGGGGCCTAGATTGACTTCTCGTGGCTACAGAGGCTTGCGGCGGTGGAACTTCTGATCTAGGTTTCTTTCTGGAAGTTTGGGTATATATAGAAGAGTTTTGCGTTGATTTCACGTCAGGGGGGTCTGCGGGCTGTCCACGAGACAGGGGAGCGCCCCCGCACCCTCGTGGGCAGCCCGGGACTCTTCTGGCCTGCTTCTGGTACTCCGTGGGCTTCTTCTGGTCCAGAAATGATCTCCGTCAAGTGGCACGTCAATTGGACTCCGCTTAGTTTTCCTTTTCTGCGATACTCTAAAACAAGGAGAAAACAGAAACTGGCACTTGGCTCTAGGTTAATAGGTTAGTCCCAAAAATCATATAAAATATCATATAAATGCATATGAAACATCCTAGAAGGATAGTATAATAGCATGAATATTTCATAAATTATAGATACATTGGAGACGTATCAGCATCCCCAAGCTTAATTCCTGCTCGTCCTCGAGTAGGTAAATGATAAAAGAAATAATTTATGAAGTGTGAATGCTAGCAAGTGCATAAGTTTGATCAATGATAATTCCAATCACTTTTTCTAGCATCATTATATGTCATAACAATAGCTCATCTCATAAAACTTTTCATGATCAAGTAACAAGCAAATCACATGTTTAAAGTATAGATCATAAACTTTCTTGAAAACTAACAAACAATATTCTCAGTCATCAAACAATTGCAATTCACCTTATTTTCAGGAAGATTCTATGTCAGAGCTTTGATTTAGCAAACTCCACATACTCAACTATCATTTAATCTTTCACAATTGCTAACACTCACGCAATACTTGTGGTTATGGAGTTTTAATCGGACACAGAGAAAGATAGGGGCTTATAGTTTCGCCTCCCAACCTTTTACCTCAAGGGTAATGTCAACAATAATAGTTCATGATGCCTTACATCTGATTGGATATATATATATATATATCAGAATCTTTCCAACACAAGGTGCTTGCCAAAGGATAAAATGTAAAAAGGAAAGGTGGAAATCACCATGACTCTTGCATATGGGTAAGAGATAAAAGTAAAAGATGGGCCCTTCGCAGAGGGAAGCAGAGGTTGCCATGCGCTTTCAGGGTTGGATGCACAAAATCTTAATCCGAAAGAACGTCACTTTATATTGCCACTTGTGATATGGACCTTTATTATGCAGTCCGTCGCTTTTATTTCTTCCACATCACAAGATCGTATAAAGCTTATTTCCTCCACACTAGTCAATCATACATATTTAGAGGGCAATTTTTATTGCTTGCACCGATGACAACTTACTTGAAGGATCTTACTCAATCCATAGGTAGGTATGGTGGACTCTCATGGCAAAACTTGGTTTAAGGATATTTGAAAGCACAAGTATTATCTCTACTTAGTGCAAAGAATTGGCTAGCATGAGGGGGAAAGGCAAGCTCATCGTGTTGGGCGATCCATGACAATATACTTTATTTCAGATATAAGAAAACATAACCCATTACGTTGTCTTCCTTGTCCAACATCAACCTTTTAGCATGTCATATTTTAATGAGTGCCCACAACTACAAAAGATTTCCAAGATAGTATATTTATATGTGAAATCCCTCTCCCTTCAATATTCTTTCATGAATTGTTCAAGTGACCAATTCTACGTTTGCTAACTTTCAATAAGTTTACTACCTATACTTATTATGTGTGAAGTCATTATGCCCCATGTTATAAGCATATGAAACATATATAAATTAAGATTTATGACATTCAATTTATTCAACCATTTACTCATAGGATATACATGAAGCATATGAGTAAATGACAAACTACTCCAAAAGATATGAGTGAAGAACACTGAGTAGTAAAATAATTAACTAGCCATGGGAGGATTATTATTCATTCAATATTTCAGATTCAATGATTTTACTCAAACAGCAAGTAAAATTGAAAATACGCTCCAAGCAAAACACATATCATGTGATGAATAAAAATATAGCTCCGAGTAAGATATACCGATAGTTTTGAAGACGAAAGAGGGGATGCCTTCTGGGGCATCCCCAAGCTTAGGTACTTGAGTATTCCTTGAATATTGCCTTGGGGTTCCTCGGGCATCCCCAAGCTTAGGGTCTTTCCACTCCTTATTCTCCTCATATCGATATCTCACCCCAAACTTGAAAACTTCAATCACACAGAACTTAACCAAACTTCGTGAGATGGGTTAGTATGAGAAAGAGCAAACCATTCACTTTGGTACTGTCAAAGACAAGGTTCATAATTGTTCTCAAACAATGCCTACTGTACCATATCATTTCTACAATTTATATTGAAGAATATAAGCCATAGAAACTAGAAAACAAGCAAACTATGCAATGCAAACAGAATCTGTCAGAAACAGAGCAGTCTGTAATGATCTGAACATAAACCATACTCCTGCTACTCAAAAAATTATGAAATAAATTGGTGGACGTGAGGAATTTGTCTATTAATCTTCTTCAAAAAGAATCAACTAAAAATCACTCTTCTGTAAAAAATGACAGCTAATCTCGTGAGCGCAAAGTTTCTGTTTTTTACAGCAAAATCACATTGACTTTCTCCCAAGTCTTCCCAAAGGTCTCACTTGGTACTTTATTGAAAGAAAAGTTATAAAACATGATTACTACAGTAGCTTAATCATGTAAACACACAAAAACAGTAAGGGTAAATATTGGGTTGTCTCCCAACAAGCGCTTTTCTTTAATGCCTTTTAGCTAGGCATAATGATTTCAATGATGCTCACATAATAGACAAGAATTGAAACACAAAGAGAATATCTTGAAGAATATGACTAGCACATTTAAATCTAACCCACTTCCTATGCCTAGGGATTTTGTGAGCACACAACTTATAGGAACAAGAATCAACTAGCATAGGAAGGCAAAACAAGTATAACTTCAAGACTTTAAGCACATAGAGAGGAAACTTGATATTATTGCAACTCCTACAAGCATGTATTCCTCCCTCATAATAATTTTCAGTAGCATCATGGATAGTAACTTTGTTCTCATATTCAATTGGAACCTCTTCCGAAATAGTGGAATCATTACTAGCTAAAGTTGACACTCTTCCAAATCCACTTTCATAAATATCACACTAAGATTCAACACCCTCCAAAATAGTGGGATCACTAATTCCTAGAGTTGACACTCTTCCAAACCCACTTTAAATGATAGTATTATTCATACTCCAAAGGATATAAGTGAAGTTCATGGAGCATTCTACAATTAATATAGACTAACCAAGCTCATAAAACCATACTCAAAAGATTTAAGTGAAGCACAAAGAGCTATAAGATCATTCTTAAAAAATATAAGTGAAGCACATGAAGTATTCTATAAATAAGTGAAGGGATCTCTCATGCTAGCATGGTTCTTAAAGTAAAAACAAACACAAAAGACACAAATCATGTGAACAAAGCAAAAACCGAGGTATACCGATAATTGTTGAAGAAGAAAGATGGGATGCCAACCGGGGCATCCCCAAGCTTAGATGCTTGAGTGTCCTTTGAAATATTTACTTGGGGTGCCTTGGGCATCCGCAAGCTTGAACTCTTGCCTCTCTTTATTCTTCTCATATTCATAGCTCCTCGACCTTCGGACACTTCATCCACACAAAACTTTAACAAAAACTTGTGAGATCCGTTAGTGTAACAAAGCAAATCACTACAATAAGTACTGTTGCAAACCAATTCATATTTTGTTTTTGCATTATAGCTACTGTAATATAACTTTTCCATGGCTTAATCCCCTGATAGAAATCGATAGTTTCATCAAAACAAGCAAGCAATGCATCAAAAATAGAATCTGCCTTAAACAGGACAGTCTGTAGTAATCTGGAAGTTTAGTAAACTTCTGTAACTCATAAAATTATGAACTAAATTTGACAATTTGAACAATTTTTACAGAATTAACGTGCAAAACGTTTCAGGCCCATTTGACTTTCCAGTGAAAATGTAAATTCAGGCACTACAGCCAAACTTTCTGTTTTTGTTCTGCACATAGTAAACAAGCAATCTAATCATCCTAAAACCAAAGCTTGGCACATTATTTTTATAATACAATGGATATATACAAGGGGATAATTATTTATAGAGAAACTTCCATGAAAAATTCTACATTGTTTCCGTGAGCATGAACACAAGTGCTCAAGGTCGACCCTCACTTCTTCAATGCATAACTTTCCATTCACTTCTCTTTTTGAAAAACTTTTTAGGCATGAGAGGCAAGTAATAATTTTTTTGTATTTTCATTCTTTTAAAAAATATTGTATGTTTCACCCACAACTAAACAGAAACAAAAAGAAACAACAAAAATCTACTCAGTGAAGAAAGCAAACAAGCACACACGAGAATATCAACCCCACGCTATTTCTCCCCGGCAACGGCGCCAGAAAAGAGCTTGATAATCCCCAAGTGCAGGGAATCATCGTAGCAATTTCCAAAGTTGGAAGTGATAAGTATGGAGTGTCGAACCCACAAGGAGCTAAAGGTAAGATCAATATTCTCTCAAGCCCTATTTGCCACTGATACGACTCTACGTACACCGAACGTTTGCTTCCAACTAGAAATGAGAAATAAAACTACGTTGTGGGTATGAAGAGGATAACTTTGTATGATATCGGAGACCTAAAATATAAAAGTAGGTGCTGTTATCATAAAGTTAGAATATATTACTAAATATTATAAATAGCGAGTGTGGAATAATGGTGGATCGGTGTGCGGAATTGTCCTAGGCAATCGTTAACAAGACCGGTAATCACTATTGCAGTTTCATATGAGGGAGAGGCATAAGCTAACATACTTTCTCTACTTGGATCATATACACTTATGATTGGAACTCTAGCAAGCATCCGCAACTACTAAAGATCATTAAGGTAAAACCCAACCATAGCATTAAAGCATCAAGTCCTCTTTATTCCCATACGCAACAATCCCTCTTACTCGGGTTTGTGTTTCAGTCACTCACGAACCCACTATAAGCGAATCATGAACGTATTGCAACACCCTATAGCGGGAACCCCTCACGCTTGCGCGACACGGAGGGCACCATAGGACAGCATCAAAGTGAACCATACAACTCATACCAATCTAGATCATCAATCAACCCAAAGACAAAAGATATCTACTCAAAACATCATAGGATGGCAACACAGCATTGGATCATAATATGTGGCATAAAGCACCATGTTCAAGTAGGGATTACAGTGGGGTGCGGGAGAGTGGACCGCGTAAAAGAGGTGATGATGGTGATGTTGATGAAGACGATCACCGTGGTGATGATTCCCCTCCCGATGGCACTCCGGTGCCATCGGAAGAGAGGAGGAGAGGTTCTCCCCCTTGTGCTTCCTCCTCCATGGCCTCCACCTTCTGGTCCTTGCACTACAAAAAGAAGACACATATGTGACATTTTTGGCCGAACGAAATTTTTTTCTGTCATACATATGACACTTCTATGATGATAATTGTGACAAAACCCAGTATCATCATAGATGTGGTGGGCTCCTACTTCTATGACAAAAAATCATGACAGAAAATGGGCTTTTCGTCCTGGGCAGGCCGGAGACGCAGCTGCATGACATTCTTTGGGCCGTCCATGACGGAAAAAACTGTGGTAGAAGCGAGGGCGAGGAAAATTTCGGGGAGTTCCCGGTTACGGTGGGAGGTCGGGGGCCGAGCGATGCGCGTTTCTCTCGTACACGTACGCGCGTGTGTGCGACGCGTTGGCTCTAACTGAACCCGAGCGAGGCGTTGGGCTCTAACTGAACCCGAGCGATTGCACTGCAGGCTACGCGTTACTGAACCCGAGCGATCGATCGATGGCTATTAACTGAACCCGATCGAGCGATTCCTTCGCTACTGCTGCTAATTGAAGCCGATCGATGCTGCCTCTGGATGAACAGTGAGCATTGCTGGGGGGGTTTGGATGAACAGTTCCCGGTGGGGGTGGATGACCAGGACCCCGTGGTGTTGCCTCTGGATGAACAGGACCCCGATCGATCGAGCCGGTTGGGGCTGGATGAACAGGACCCCATGGAGGGCAGGATGTACAAGACCACCCCGTGGAGGGCGGAATGAACAGTAGACGGTGGAGGGCTGGATGAACAGTAGCCCGTGGAGGGGTGGTTGAACAGGAGCCCGTGGAGAGGGCTGGTTGAACAGTAGCCGATGGAGTAGCGCGCGGTGGAGGCTGGATGAACAGGAGCCCATGGATCAACAGTCGCAGGTGGAGGCTGGAGGGGGTCGACGGTGGATGAACAGTAGCCCGTGGAGGCTGGAGGGGGTCGACGGTGGAGATGAACAGTATCCCGTGGAGTCCCGTTTTACGGTACGCCACACCCCTCCCGATGAACAGGACCCCCGTTTCGACCGTAGCGCTCCAACACAAGTCCGTTTCCTCCGTTTTGCGGTACGCCACACCCCTCCCGATCAACAGGACCCCCGTTTCGACCGTAGGAGGTCCATTTCCTCCGTTTTGCGGTACACCAGACCCCTCCCGATGAACAGGAACCCGTTTCAAACATGGCCGGTCGAACACAAGGCCGTTTCCTCCGTTCTGCGGTACGCCAGGCCTCATTTCCATCGGTTGTTCCGTCCAAGCCCTGCCGATGAACACGACGACGCATTCCGTTCCGACCCAGTCGGTTGGCTCCCACGCATTCCGTTGCCTCCCGATGAACACGACGCATTCCGTTGCCTCCCCATGAACACGACGCATTCCGTTGCCTCCCCATGAACACGACGACGACGCTGTTTCTCCGTTCCGACCCAGCCATGTACACGAGCCCTGGCCGTACGTATGCGCGAGTAGGCGTTCGAGACCCCGCCCATATGTACACATACGTGGCCGTATTTTCTTTCTTGCACCCTGGCCGCTGTACGTACGTGTACATGCTACGTGTGCGCCTCTACTACGACACGTACGCGCCTCTACTACGACACGTGCGCGCCTCTACATCCACCAGTATATATGTACGTACACGTTCGCGACCAGAATGACAATGCTACGTAGCCTTCGACCTGCTGGGTCCCGACTGTCAGGCACTTCCTTGCCTGCGAAGATGTAGCTGGTGGGTCCCAGCAGTCAGGGGGGCGAATCGTTTTTTTGCCCGGACGCACTTCCTTGCGTGCGAAGATGTAGCTGGTGGGTCCCAGCAGTTAGGGGCAAACTTTTTTTCGCGAAATATGGTGGCCCGTCCGGTGGGTCCCAGCTGTCAGGTGGAGGAATAATTATTTTGCACGTAATAAGGAGGCACTTCCTTGCTGCGGCCGTGGACCCAGCTATCAGCCTCTCCACGTACATTCCATGTCCGATGGAAGCCGTTCCTTGACCACGTTGACCACGCCGCGCCGAGAGCACTAGGGCGGTTGACGACGGCGAGGCCTAGAAAGGGGACGATGCGGAGCCGGGGAAGAAGCGGCAGTGGATGCCCATGCGTAGAGGAGTACGAGGGTTCACTGGTTCGCTGCGGTGTGAGGCTGCCGTCGCTGCAGAATAACAGGGGGTGTGGGTGAGTAGAGGGATGGCCTGGCCAGCGGTGGGAGTAGTAGGGGGCGGTGAGGCCCCCGCCGCATCGCAGCCGGCCACGGGAGGCAGGAGCACGAGGCACGACCGGCGCTGGTTTGGGTGGCTGGAGCAAGAAGACCAGAGGTTGAAGAAGCACTACGGCCGTTGGATGGACATCGTACGGTCACTGGAGCTAGAATCGTGCATATTGACTAAGTTGACAAAGCCCTCCGTCCCCGTCAACTTAGTAGGCCCACAAGTCAGCCTGCCACTATACTGGGTCCCAGCTAACAGGGGGAGTATTCATTTTTTTGTGCGTAATAAGGAGGCACTTCCTTGCGTGCGAAGATATAGCTGATGGGTCCGAGCTGTCAGCGGCGGTAACGTTTTTTTCACGAAATATAGAGGCCCTCTCGGTGGGTCCCTGATGTTAGGTGGAGGAATCATTATTTTGCGCGTAATAAGGAGGCATTTCCTTGCGTGCGGCCGTGGACCCAGCTGTCGGCCTCTCCACGTACAGTCCACTTCAGATGCATGTCGGTCGTTGACCACGTTGACCAGGCCGCGCCGAGAGCACTAGGGCGGTGGACGACGGCGAGGCCTAGGAAGGGAACGACACGGAGGCAGGGAAGACTCGGCAGTTGTTTCCCACGCGGAGGGGAGTATGACTGTACGAGGGTTTACTGGTTCGTCTGCCATCGCCGGAGAATAACAGCAGGTGTGGGTGAGTAGAGGGATGGCTAGGCCAGCGATGGGAGTACGACGGGGCGGTGAGGCCTGCGCGGCAGCACAGCCGGCCGCAGGGAGGAGGGAGCAGGCAGTCCCGCCGGCGCTTGTTTGAGCGGCTGGAGCAGGAAGAGCATAGATTGAAGAAGCACGACGGCCGTTCGATGGACGTCCAACAGTCACTGCTTGTACGTCAACCTTTTTTTTAGGAAAGCCTCAACTCTGTGGAAAACAGCATACAACCCATCTGCCATTATTTCTAATAATTTACAGCCCATTTGCTAATTCTTAAGGGTTTTTTTGGAGCCATATTCTTTTTGTTAGCATTACAACCCATATTGTGGCCACGGTTACAAATTATACGAAATTTTGCATATTTTGGTGCGGTCCGAACTGTTTTTAATCCCGAAATTTCGACTCACATTCAAACTGATTTTAAAAATAAATGTATATCAATATAAAATCCAACAAATTCTCCATGCACAAAAATTAATGTAATTTAAAATCTCGAAATGAAAAAAAGATATTTGAAACTAATTGCCGGTTTGATGTGTTTTAAAAATGTACAGCCCATTTCTCATTACTGATAGGCCATTTTCTCGGCCAGCCGAATGAAGCTCTCCTTGTCTTGAAAGATTTGCAGCCCAACAGGCCTGACAAAGCGACTTACTTGGCAAATCACAAAAAACTGGGCTGTGGCCGTGGACCCGCTGTCAGCCTCTCCACGTACAGTACTCTTCCGATGGAAGTCGGTCGTTGACCACATTGACCACGCCGCGCCGAGAGCACCAAGGCGGTGGACGACGGCGAGGCCTAGGAAGGGGACGACGCGGAGCCGGGGAAGACGCGGCAGTGGATGCCCACGCGGAGAGGAGTACGAGGGTTCACTGGTTAGGCTGCGGCCTGAGGCTGCCGTCGCCGCAGAATAACATGGGGTGTGGGTGAGTAGAGGGATACCCTGGGCCAGCGGTGGGAGTAGTAGGGGGCGGTGAGGCCTCCGCAGCATCACAGCCGGCCACGAGAGGCAGGAGCACGCGGCACGACCGGCGCTGCTTTGGGCGGCTGGAGCAAGAAGACCAGAGGTTGAAGAAGCACTATGGCCGTTGGATGGACATCGTACGGTCACTGGAGCTAGAATCGTTCATATTGACTAAGTTGACAAAGCCCTCCGTCCTCGTCAACTTAGTAGGCCCACAAGTCAGCCACCCACTATGGTGGGTCCCAGCTAGCAGGGGGTATTCATTTTTTGGTGCGTAATAAGTAGGCACTTCCTTGCGTGCGAAGATATAGCTGGTGGGTCCGACCTGTCAGCGGGGGGAACATTTTTTTCGCGAAATACAGAAGCCCTTCCCACGTACAGTGCGTAATAAGGAGGAACTTTCCTTGTGTGCGACCATGGACCTCGTGGGTCCCAGCCGTCAGGCTCTCCACGTACAGTCCTCTTCCGATGACTCTCGTATGTTGACCACGCCGCGCCGAGCGCACCGAGGCGGTGGACGACGGTGAGGCCCCAGACAGGAACGACCCGGAGATGGGGAAGACGCGGCAGTGGAGTCGCAGACGGAGAGGAGTGGGAAACTTGACTGGTTCGGGTGCGGGGTGGGCCTACACTCGGCAGAGAATAACAGGAGGTGCGGAGTGGAGGGATGGCCTGGCCGTCGGCGGGGTAGCGTTCCGCTGAGGAGCGCAAAACAACGCCGCTGGACGCCGAAGGCTGGAGTAGGCGGTTCCGGCAGCGCTGGGGGAAGAAGACGAGAGATTGAAGAAGAATGCCGGCCGTTGGATGTAAATCCAACGCCTTCTTAGGCTTCGACCTACTGGCCCACATGTCAGCCAGTCCATTTGTTTTTTTAGTCCATTTGGTGGGCTGGGTGAAACAATGATGTAGCATCTATGCAGCCCGTTTAAATCCCATTTGCATTTTTCTCGAAATCCGCGGACTTGCTGGGCTGGGTGAAAATATCATGTTGGGCTAGACGGAGAAATGTTATAAAAACATAAACACATGATTGCACGTCAGTAAAATCTTTGCAAGCTTATGTACGCAATCACTAGGAGTTAACTTGCCAAGTTATATATAAACAATTATTATTATTATTTTGTAAGAACTTTCAACTTACGAAATAAAATATCATTTTAATTTGATGACTTAATAGTACGTGGGGTATTATTATTTTTTAGGCTAGACGTGGGACAGTTGAGTTGGTTCTAGGGGAAAGTACTAGGAGAAAACTCAGTTTACATCGAAAAAGAAAGTGGGAGAAAATTCAGAGACCTGCTGGGTCCACCTGAGGAGGGGAATATGTTGGGAGGAAGGAGATTCAAAGCACGGCATCCGAGTGAACTAGTTTTTTTTACGGACAAGTGAACTAGTTTACATACATAAGCAAATAGCCACTAAAAAAAGCAATCAGGTTAATGGGTTCTTAAAAGAAATATTTCGGACAAAACAGATAATTACGACACATAGGCTAATGCATGAAACACTCAGATGATAAAGGTGCTTATAAACATATAAAGTACAACATCTAGACCTTCCTGGCACGCTTGATCATGACGTTGCGGCTGTCCGTGTACTCGTCGGTTACGGGAAGCAGACACGCCCTCATGTCCAAGATCTGCCTGTACATGTCGTAGCATGCGTATGCGTCCTTGGCCGCGTAGGTTATGTAGGCTAGATTCAGAGGTACCTCCCACGTGTTCAGGTCATCTTCTTTCATGTTGGCGTATCAGGGGTCGATGATGGTCTCAGCGAGATCAACCACGGAGTCTTTCTCCTGCCCATTGCTGATGATCTTGTATTGCTTTTGGATGTCGACAAGCTTGTTGCACCAGATGGCTGAATCGTCGCGTTCTTCCTTCTCTCCACCGTAGCGAAGGTGCAGTCGGCGCTGCCGATGAAACGGGCGAATGCTCCAGAACCTGGTGCAACCTTAGGACTGAGGCGAGGCAGAGCTTCACCGAGTCCGTATCGTTGGTGTACATCACATTCAACTTGGTGCAGCCATAGGACTGAACGGCGAACTCAAAGGGGAACTCCTTGTTGAAGTCCATATCCAGCAGGCTCACCCCTCAGATCGCCATTGGAGTCTCTTCGAGTGAACGAGTGTGTAGGCGGCGGCAGCAGTTCGTTTTTCAGCTCTTGGGGAACTGGATTCAACAGTAAGCTGACTGTGTACAGGCGACAACAGTTACTACCCCTCCCTCGTCCGCTGCACGCCCGGCAGAAGATGCACCCTCGGCCACACGTCGGTTCACGAGCGGGTCTGTATTGGTACTATAATAACAGGAGTTAGTGGTCACATTACATAAATTTAATTAGCTTTAATAGAAATTTATACTTAAAACAAGCAATGCATTCGCTCGTTCTATCAGTGCCACAGGATCAACATGCACAACAATTAGAATTATTATTGTCAGGATGCTCACGATCAGCACATTTGTCGCACTTTCACAAAGATAATACTACCAAGTTTGAACTGTTTGTTATGGTTGTTGTCCTCTGCATCATCATGCCGTGTTTCCCAGCTTGCAAGATTCAGAACCAACAAATAAGATCCAAATAATAAGTATAACAAAGATGCCTACACATCTCATTGATTCCCAGCTTGCAAGATTCAGAACCAACAAATAAGATCCAAATAATAAGTACAACAAAGATGCCTACACATCTCATTGATTCCCAGCTTGCAAGATTCAGAACCAACAAATAAGATTCAAATAATAAGTACAACAAAGATGCCTACACATCTCACTGATTCCCAGCTTGCAAGATTCAGAACCAACCCATTAGAGCCTTTTGATAAAGTGAATATCGGGATTAAATCCATCTTGGCTAGCCATGTCATACAATCGAAGAACTTGGCGAATGCTCTTGAGCGTCACAACATCTGTAGTTGAGTATTCCTGTTTGCACAGCGCAGATAATAAAGAGCATGATTACTATAATAGTGGCACTAGTGGAAGTCAACCTGCAGCTCCAATCGATGATTCAATTCATGCCACTTTTTCTGCAGTTCGCCTGAAATGAAGCAAAGATTGCATCATTCAGCTACGGCTCATCTTGCAAAGGCTAATAAAATGTTGCACGAGATTACCAGCAGATTTTGACGGAGATTTTGGAAACTCCAATCACCATTTTGTGCAGTTCCACCAAAATTGAGAGATGTTGCCCATGTAACATTTTAGTTGAACTGCACAAGACACTCATTCCAAAAAAGTGTTTTGTGCAGTTCACCAAAAGGTCACAATAGCAACAAGGTGAAATGGATATCCCTATCTGCACAAAAAGATAGAAAGTAAACAGTTGCTGGTCAAGAAGAATATACGAAACATATACAAAATGAAAAGAAGCATCTTAATTATGTTCATGGCAATCACGCAAGGACAGTAGAAATTTTAAAACGTCAGCAATGCTTCATGTTACCAGAAGCATTACGATCAACAATGAGATTCCTCAAATATGGGATTACTTTAATGGTGGCATCGCTTGTTTACCAGACACAGTAAATCAACAGCAGCTAAAGAGTTGGTTTAAGGGCATGGGACCGTGGGGACACCAGGACACTCAGCAGCGTAAAGGAGCAACTTACTTATCATACTGGGGAAAACAGCAGGAGTGCCATTTGTAACACAGTTTAATTGCATCTTATCACTGGCGGCATTAGATTAACAATAACACTGGTTAGACATGTCCCTAAGGTAACAGTGTGATCGCTTCATTTTACATGCGCCCTTACATTAACAACAGCAAAAGGTTGGTATAAGGACATGCGATAGTGGACGCATCAGCACAATGTACCTACAAGGAGGCATAAAGTGGTGATGCCGAGTTTGTTCATGTTATGTGAGGGCAGCAAACCTAATCCTGGAGACCTTGTACTATGTGAGGGCAGCAAATCTAATCGTGGAGACCTTTTACTATGTGAGGGCAGCAAATCTAATCCTGGAGACCTTTTACTATGTGAGGGCAGCAAATCTAATTCTGGAGACCTTTTACTATGTGAGGGCAGCAAATCTAATCCTGGAGACCTTTTACTATGTGACGGCAGCAAATCTAATCCTGAGACCTTTTACTATGTGATGGCAGCAAATCTAATCCTGAGACCTTTTACTATGTGAGGGCAGCAAATGTAATCCTGGAGACCTTTTACTATGTGATGGCAGCAAATCTAATCCTGGACATACTCTGTTGACTTGTCCACCAGCCGCCACTTTCTATCCTTTTTTCAACCAATAATAGATCTGTTCCTTATCCAGTTTGTACTGCGTTTTCCCATTATTTCCCTTTTCAACCAAGAGACCAGTTGGGTATCCGGTCTCTACTACTTTCACCATATTATTTCCTCTTTGAATCAAGTCCTAGATTCATGCTACAACTTTCCCCCCTTTTCTTCGTTGTTTGAACAAAGCCCTAGATTCGAATGCATGAAGTAGCTTTACCTCTAATAATACTAAAAATTTAGGTGGCTTTGGAAGAGCTGATGGGAGTAGAAAAAGATGCACATGCAGACACGTGGGGAGCTGGGGCAGTAGAGCAAGGCCGCTTTCGAAGAACTTACACCTGAGGGTCGCCGGCATGTCGGCGGCGGCAGGTCGGATCTGCGGACAATACGGCAGGGAGGAAGAAGGGTCGGAGGACCTCCCGAGTCGGCGTTGTGTCGGAGAGAACGGCACGGGCAGAGGATCGGGCCCCTCCGCAAGCTGTGGGTTTCCTCCCTCGGCGGCGATGACCGCGTGAACGATGCACCTTTTAGTCCTCTACACACACCGGCCGAAGGGATCCGGCCGGATCTGTGACCAACGGTGAGCAGAGAGAAAATGTTGCTACCGCTGTCTTGTTTATATCTGGAGAGGATGAGAGAATGAAGAGAGCAACCCTAGTAAAGCAAGCGCTCAGGCCCCTCCGTCCATATATAGTGGAGTTATTATCTTTTTTCTCTCCACAACAAGCGTTTCAATTTGTGTACGTGAAGAGACCAACCCTAGAAAGGAAACTCTCTATTTAGGGTGACTATTGTACGACTCCTACTTACTACTAGTAGTACTATAGTATTGTTCACTTGTGCTCCCCGCCCCTCCATTCATTGAGCAACCCCACGGGTGAATAAACATACTATAAGAACTGTATTTATATAGAACGAACAAGCTCGAACTATTTTCGCGTAGTTAAAAGTTGAGGGCGGGGCTTTTCCCGGGCAGTACACGCGGCAGTTTTCGGGTAGGCGGTTTGACAGAGAGGCGAGGAGGGTGAGCGAGTGGGGCTGTGCGATTTGACGGCACGTTACTGCTGGAAAGACTTGTGATATGACCACTCACTATAGTCATGAATTACTGGTGCTCCGACCGGGGTGATGCCCCCCTTCCGTTCCACGCTCTAATCTGGTGCATGACATGTTGACCCGGATGCTGGCTCTCCCACATGTCGGAGTAGTAAGAAGGAGCGAAGAATGATGCGGTATATACTAGTACTATACTAGAGTACTACTCAGGTCGGAGGAGTGCGAACCACGGCAGCCCAGTGAACCAGCAGTGCGAACCACGGTAGCCCAGTGAACCAGCAGTAGAAAACAATGTGATGATATGGCCATAAAAAACAATGTGCTACGGTCCACACTGTAGAATGTACAGTAACACTCCTCTTTGTTTGGATCCCTGAGTTAGAGCTAGTTTGGGTTGAAATAGCCTCAAATTATTGAAACAAGAGGGGTTAGTTTGAGCTAGTTTGCTCTAACCCAGCTAAAAAACTAGCCCGGTGGAGAGGTTCTAATTGGGTTAGTTATCCTCGGGCCCACTAAAAGAGAACTAAAAAAAATCTCCCCTGCCCACACCAGATCGCTCCCCCCTCTTGCACGACTCCTCTCTGTTCCGCATAGGGCCGCTCGCCCTCTCTCTCCTCCGGCTGCCCTCTCCTTCCGGCCTCCGCCACCATACTCCGGCCGCCCTCTCCCTCCGGCCTTTGAAGGTCGCCCCGCTCCCCCTTCACCAGTCATTTTTCTCCCTCTGTCGTGCACGGCGGCGGCGCATCTACCAGGGAGGTCGCGAGAGGGGTGAGTTTGTTCGTTCCTTCTCTGTCTCACAGCCATATCATTGATCTTGCTTGCTATAGCGCTAATTCTGATTTGGAAAAGTAGATCCTGATCAAACTTGGTATAGATTTGTGGTGCACGCATGGAATTGTTTGATGCTGCTTGCGGAGGTAATAAATCTTTCTAGAGGCCCAAAGATTCAGGTCACCTTTCTAGGTATTTCAATTTCAGGCTTGTATTATTTCTAGAGGCCCAAAGATTCAGTTCACCTTTCTAGGTATTTCAATTTCAGGCTTGCATTATTTCTAGAGGCCCAAAGATTCAGTTCACCTTTCTAGGTATTTCAGTTTCAGGCTTGCATTATTTCTAGAGGCCCAAAGATTCAGTTCACCTTTCTAGGTATTTCACTTTCAGGGGAAAAGAGGTCTGAAATAAAAAGGGAATACGATTTATGTATGGATTCCGGTAAAATACCGGTACTCTATTCCATAAGAGTGGAATAGGAAATTAATAAAAATAATAGAGAATTAAAAATTGTAACTTGAAACAAGAACTACAAATTTAGATTATTTCTAGAGGCCCAAAGATTCAGTTCACCTTTCTAGGTATTTCAGTTTCAGGCTTGCATTATTTCTAGAGGCCCAAAGATTCAGTTCACCTTTCTAATTATTTTAGTTACAGGCTTGCATTATTTCTAGAGGCCCAAAGATTAAGTTCCCAGTCGGCGGCAAGCGGCCCTGCTACCCATGCCGGTGTCGACCTCAACTCGCAAGGGCCGGCGTCGGAGGGGTTCCCGGGGCTTGGGCTCTACAGAGCCTTCCTCCAGAGCGACGATGGCGAGCTCCTTCCTCGGTGCGTGAGGGGCTCCGGTCTCCCTCCCTATCGTGAATGACTTCCGTGATGAGTTAGCTCATTCTTTGTTTCATGAAGTGTTTTTTATTTTGTGAAGCTTGATTGACGACTTGTATGTTTAAGTGGGATATCTCATTTGTATGGACAAAGTAAAAATTATCATGTTTTGCATGCTTGATTTGTATAGATGGTTCGTTTATGTCAATTGTGAGCGGGAGGAGGCCACAGAAGAGCCGGCCACACCGAGAGGGTGCTTGGATCCAAGGGACTTATTTTAGTCTGACTAAAAATAGTCTCTTTAAGAGGGTAAAGTTCCAAGCACCCCTAACTAAAGTGGGGCTAAAACTAGTCTTGAGACTAAAAATTTTTAGTCAGGGGTACCCCTACTAAAATGTGGATTAGTCCTCTCTCTCCTCATTAACTCCTCTCCTTTAACACAGGCGAGTTCTGGATTGGAGGGTTTGGAGGATAATAAATGCTCATTAACTTGATTTTAGTCTCTTTAGTATTTGGATCCAAGCATGGGTGAGGCTAGCAAGTTTTAGTCCCACTACTTTTAGTCATGGAACTAAAATGTATCCAAGCACCCTCCAAATCCGGCAGGAAATAGGGTCCAAAGTAGTCAAATGATTGAGATAGAGCATTTATTGTCAATCTAACCCTGCCATCCATACACCTCTTTGGTTTAGAGTTAGTTCAGGGTTAGAACCTAACTCTAACCTCTAACTGAGTTAGAGTTCTCCTCGTCTCGGTTCATCGCCATCATACTTTCCCCATTCCTGTGTTTTCAGTATCCTGCGAATCAAAGAGGCCCTCTTTTTTGCGGGAAAAATCAAAGAGGCCCTTAGACTGGTTTCGGTCCGGTCATTTTCTATAAACGTATTATGTCCAAAATTTAATGAACGTGCTCCGGTTTCCACGAAAATAATCCGGTTTCATGTAGTAATTCATTCATTTATTTATTCTTCTGCGGGGGGTTTGCATGTAATTCGTGAGGTCTGAAATGTAAAGTACCCCGGCATATGCTCCGAGTCGTGCATGCACTACGACCCAGATGCTCTATGTCCCACATGTCGGCGCATGGGAGCACGTGGAAATAGCCTAGGAGTACATATAGGAGGATAAACGCGTGAAATAATATGTACTGTGAAGCATAGCCGCGGTTCGAAAAGGAGACCTAAAGTGATGACAGCTATAGGTCGCACGCAGCCAACTAGTGGTACTAGACATACGACTAATTTTTCCCTCAAAAAAAAGAGGCACGAGTGCTCAGTACTCCTATTCTATAAACACGAGTCCCATCTGACAACAGCGTCCGTGCTACAGCTAGCTCTCCTCCCTCGTTTCTCTCTTCTAATTCTAAACTCGGCCGACGCCCGGTGGGCGGGGTGGGTTTGGTCAACTGCGGCCCCACCTCACAGTGAAAACGTTACGACTGGAATAAAAATGCCTTATACTCCCTCCGTTCATAAATATAAGCCTTTTTAGATACTATTTCAAATGGAATAAAGCATACAGATGTATGTAGACATAGTTTAGAGTGTAGATTCACTCATTTTGCTCCGTATGTAGTAGTCACTTGCTGGAATCTTTAGAAAGACTTATATTTGGGAATGGAGGGAGTACTATACTAATAAAACATTAAGGTCACGAGGCGATGCAGTGCTGGTTACAGGAGGCAAGAAGAGATGCATCCATCGACGACGTCCACCTCCTCGACTCAGGGCGCCGGCCCACCGAACGGCGCCTAAGTAGCAGCGGCTTTCGTGGCCAGGTCGACGTGCTTCTGAACAATGGCGTCCAAAGATTCCAGCCGCTGGAAGAAGGCCAACGTTTTTCTGTCCTCGCTTGCCTTGTAGTGGCCTATGTAGACGATTTCCTCGTAGACGTGGATGTGCAGGTCGACGGTTTCTTGCATGGCGAGGCGCTGTGCGGCGAGCGCGGCCTCGAGGTGCACATTCTTCGTCGCGACCTCCAGCACCTGCAGGGCCACTAGGGCTTGAAAGAGTTCGTCACCATGGAGGCCGATGAGGGTGGCAGGCAATGAGGAGCCTGGGCGCGCGGGCTGGAGCAGTACGGCAAGGTCGTCTGAGCGCTTCTTGACGGCAGTGAACTGCCGGAAGGAGTTGACCATCATGTCGTCCATGCGAGAGGCGAAGTCGGCGTCGGTGAGGGCTACGATGCCTGCGGTCGCCAGCACCATCTGGAAACGGGGCTGCTGGCCGGCACCTTGGATGATTTGGCACAGCCGACTGCCGCTCGCGTCCATCGCCTCCATAGGTGCTTGTGCCTTCTGGTCACTTGGTCTTGGATTGGAGTGAGCAGTGTTGCGCAGAGACTTGGGAGTAGATGGATTGGAGTGGTGGGGCGCCTTTATTATATGAGAGTCCAAATTGTGTTGCATTCACATCGTGCTGGCTCTATTTTGCTTCTCCAATTAATTCCCTCTGCATGTAATTGAGGATGCATCATTGACCGTTCAACGTCTCGGGAACCGCTACCCTCTCCCTCCTTGGCATTCAAGCACCTATGGACCCGTCGACGACGAGGTGCCTATGGTGACTTCATAAATTTCAAGATGATAGTGCCGTGCGTGTGTGCGTTCATAGGGGTGAGTGTATGCGCGTGTATATGAGCGCTTGCGTCTGTACTGTGTAAAAAAACGTAAATGCGTGTCAAAAAGAGACTAGTCAGTATACTCAATATTGTGCACCTCGGAGAGGAAAACGATAGAACTAGTACGTATTTATTTACGGTGCAGATTCACTCGCTCCATATGTACTCCGTCTGGGTGTAGTCTAGTCACTTGTTGAAATCTCTAGAAAGGGCAAATACTCCTTTCTGGTTTACAGGGCTATACTAGCAAGTAGTTGTACATACTAGTACAATAGTGGGCTCACATAGCAATTTTGTCTCATGCAAGAGCCTGGCTATATATATGCGTGCTCCAATGTTCGCAACTACAACGTTCGGTTTGCGCTTGGCTCTTCGCCTCTTCGAGAAGACGAACAATGATGTTACTACTACTGCTTCTACAGTGTCGAATCCACTGCTGCATGTCCGTCCACCGCGAGTGGGACGGATAGCTTGTTGTAGAAGTACTACTAAGCAAAAGCATGTCCTCGTTTGCGAGCAACCGCGCGCATGGGTGAGGGAGAAGGCGTGTAGTAAAATCAAGCTTCTCCTCGTTGTACGAGTTGACGCGACACATCATAGCACTGGCCCCACATGCTTGCCTCTAAACTTGGCTGAAAGACCCGCAATGTACAATATATTTGCTGCAACCTCTAACATTTACCCACCACAAATTAAAATATATGTGGCCGTATGCATCGTTCTGATGCAGAGGCCGGGGAGTCTCCCCTTTTCAAAAAAAATTTAAAATATATATTCCTGTCTTGACCAGATGAGCGTGCAAACTACAATCACCAGGGTGTCAGGTAGGGCCAGAAGACTATTTTAATTTTTTTTTTAAATTTCGAGACGGCCACATAGCATGGAACCGACCCCAACGATTTTAAGCTTACAGGCACGGTACACGCTATCCTAGACTACTCTACACATGAAACTGCCACACGAGCGTCCGGGCTGCGCTTGGCTCTTCGCCTTTTCGAGAAGTCGAACAATGATGGAGTACTACTGCACTGGAGGAGTACTACAGTATGCTTCTGGCCATACGACACCGATTGAACTGATGCATGTCCACTGCGTGCGGGAGGGAGAGCGTGTAGCGAAAGCTTCTCCTAGTCTTGCCGGCCACCACGCTCATGGGCGAGGGAGGGACGCTCCTGCCTTTGCGTCTATGACAGGTGGGCCCGACAGGTGTGTGGCCAACCTGTCATACAGCCAAAGGTAGGTGCAGTTAAGTCCGCGAGGGAGAGGATAATCAAACTTCTCGTTGATGTACGAGTTGACGCGACACATCAAAGCACTGCACTCGATATATTTCAATAATTTGCATTTACCGATGCATTAATTACAACGCATGCATGCATGCCGTGACTCTCCTTTTGATACTTGCATGTGTTGATTTAATGCACCTTGAAGTAGTATAAAATATGTGACGGTAAAGCTTTGTAATCCCCCTGCCCAAGTCGAGAGATGGTTGTGCACGAGGAGGGCGAGATCGTGCAGACCGAACAGGACCCGACGATGGACCTCTCTAAGGTCTCGATGGACCTCACCGTGCTCCACTGCCCCTTGTGCCTCTGCCCCTTGGCGCCTCCAGTGTATGAGGTTCGAATACACCTCGTCCGTTCGGCTGATTGAGCAAGGTGCAGGTTTCTTGATTGATGTGCTGTTCGATTGATATCTGCAGTGCAAGGGAGGGCACCTGGCCTGCGCGGACTGCCGCGTCGAGCGCCCCGGGAACCAGCGGCAGTGCCAGAAGTGCGAGCGTGGCGGTGGCTTCGACGTGCGGAACACGGCGGTGGACTCCGTCCTTTCGTCGGTGAGGGTGGAGTGCCCGCACGAAGGCTGTGGGCTCTACGTCACTTACCACAAGCTCGCCGATCACCAGAGCGTGTGTCCGCTCGCGCCCTGCAAATGCCCCGTGCCTGTCTGCGGCTATGAAGGCCCGCCGCCGGTGCTCTACCACCACATCAGCACCGCGCATCCCATGCTCGTGCACAGCATCCAGTACGGCAAGGTGCTCCAGCTGCAAGTGCCACTGTCGGAGCCACGGCTCTTGCTGTTCGCGGAGGAGGACCGCCGCGCATTTTTCTTGGTTGGCAGCGTGCTCGACATCGGCGCGCCTATCGCCATGTCGGTCGTCTGCATCAGAGTGGGGGCGTCCCCACTGCCGCACTACGTGGCCAAGCTGTGGGCGAACGGCCCGCCGGGGGAGCCCAAAGGCACGAACGACGCCGTCAAGGTGGAAATGGAGGTGACAAGCAGCAAGGATCCCGGCGACGTCGACGTGCAGGAGCTGACCTTCTTGACAGTTCCGCCCAAGCTGCTGGCCGGGGCTAAGCTTGTGTCCCTCCACATTCAGATTGACAAGCTCACGTCCTAAATGTTTCTACAGTGCCTTCTGTTTATCTTAGTAATATGCTAATATAGGCATTACCTTGGTCTACTTTAGCTTAAGAAATGGTGGGTTTTGGTGGCGATGCAGCAATTACTTCGACATCAGATCAGTAATTTTCAACAGTCGAACAGATAATTTGTGTCTGTTGGATATAAAATTCCTTTGGGTAAGAGGTACTACTTGTCATCAAAATGGATAAAAGAAGATGCATGAAGACGTATTTTAGTTCTAGATACGTCCCTTTTTATCCATTTTGATGACAAGCACTCCCTCCGTTCCACAATACATGCCTTTCATTTGTCAAAATATAGATGTATCTAGACATGTTTTAGTATATAGGTACATCCATGATAGAGCCAATCGGATGGTTGAGAACACTACAATTCGTAGCTACAGATGCGTGTGTGACTCCCAGATGCAGAGGCCAGGGGTCATCATCCTCCTTTTCGAGAAAAAACAGACGCGTGTGTGAGAGCTCGCCACGCGGCTATTCCTGTCGAACACCCCATTAACCGTAAGATATGTATACGACGGTGCCAGTTATTGCACGTACACAGCAGTACTCCCTCCTTTCCGGTTTATAGGGCTTAATTCAAAAATCTCACCAACCAAGATGGTGAGTGGTGGAATATTTTTTGTAGTTTGCAAAAGCACCTCATTAATGCTCTTGTTTTTCTCAAAAAATTATGTTTATCAATGCATTAATTGCAATGCATGCATGCATAAAGTACATGCATTGGTCAATTTTCTCTTAATACTTGCATGCAATGATTTAATGCACCTTGGAATATGAACATGTGTTGGGGAACAACCAAATTGAGCCTTATAAAATGGAAAAACTAAAATTTTGAGATAAGCCCTATAAAACCGGAAAGGAGGGAGTAGAAAAAGAAGTACTCCATCCGGGAATAGTGCCGCACTTCGAAACTAGAACCGTCAATAAATTTTGAGCTTGTGTCTCGTCACATTCCAAATTACTCAATGCTATATTGAATTGCAAACCTGTTCACACCGATCACAACCTAAACGGTTTCCCACTTAGGAGCGTATTAGTACCATGCTATATTGAATTGCAAACCTGTTCACACCGATCACAACCTAAACGGTTTCCCACTTAGGAGCGTATTAGTACTCGGTTATAAATACTAGTATGCCAAGATGACTGCACATCCCTCCTCAACTCCTCATCCACAAAAACAAACAAGTCATTCAGCATCCTTCCCTTGCGTCTGCCATGGCAAGCGTGAGTTCTGGGTCGAGAGATTGCCACCAGGGAGAGGCGAGCATGGAAGCGGAAGCACGAGGGATGTCCCGCCTCGCTGCGAGAGCAGCCGACATGTCCCGCCACGCGGAAGTAGCAGCACAGAGGTCCCGCCGCGCCGCTGAAGTAGCACGGAGGTCCCGCCGCGCCGTCGATGCAGCAGACTGGTCCGGCCATGCCGCGGAAGCAGCACAGATGTCCCGCCGCGCCACGAATGCATCAGAGATGTCCCGCCGTGCCGCGGCGGCCTGGGAAAATTTCTCGCGGGCAAGCGACGACTGTTACAGGCGCATGCACGCGATCGTCCATAGCCAGATGGATCAGATCTCCGGCTGGTCGAGGTTGCAGGATGACATGAAAGCCTCCTTTGAACAGGCTACCGGCGTCATCCGGCAACTAAGGGAGGGCAATGAGAGGCTCCGGGCCGAGCGCGACCTGCTGAGGTAGAAGATCGTTCGAAGTGCAGACCAGCAAGAGGAGACCAGTGCCTTGTTGAAGAGGACCGGCGTCATCGTCAAGAAACTTATGGACGAGAATGACATGCTCCGCAACGAGCGCCAAAGGCTGGTGGAGGAATCCGTGGATGTTCTCAAGCAGCGTCTTGAGGACACGAAAGAGCTCATCGCCGCTCGCCGCGGAGACTAGTTCCCGCGGCCTGCAGCAACGCATCAAGAAAGTAGAGATCAGCGAGCCAGATCCTTGTCTTCCTTCTTCTTTTGCCCTTGTGTATTTCGGGCGTAGCCGCATGTGGTTTTTTTAATTATCTTTCTAATTATGTAAGACAATTAATCGTCCTTATCTTTCTGTGGAAGATCAATGTTGCGAGGCTGGAATGAAGAAAACTCTTGCTGTGGCGACCCTGGCGTTGCTGTTCTTCTAGTTGCTGTTGGGCTTCCTTCAGTTTCCTGGTTTCTTTTGATGTAATAATCGGTTTAGGATGTGGATTGTGTTGTCGGTTGTGAAATGTTGGGTTCTAGCGCAGATGTTTGGCCTTTGTTGGCCTCTTGGGATGTTGCAATTTCAATCTGGTAGCTTTTAGTCCTTCGTGTTAGGCTGGAGTTGTGCTGATCTTCTTCTGAATTGTGGTGGTTTTCAGTAATGAAAATCAGAAGGGGCAAGCCCTTCTTTGATCCAAAAAAATTTAATCGTCCTTATATATTCATCAGTCTTGCTATAAGTCGCAGTAGATGCTATATAGGTCCGTCGGATCTTACATCAAGATCCGTGCTTTCAGATTTTCTTTTTTCTCTCTTAAATCTCAGTCGAGTGAGACATAGCCATGCCATTAAACAGAGGCTCGGGCGCCATTAATGGAGACCTTGGGAGAGAGGTGGACGGCAGATGGAGGTCAAAGGGCTCTCCTCCCGATAAGCACGCGCAGGGGTCTGATCGCACGCCTCTCATACTCAAATAGCTACCCTACACGGCGCCTCCTAGCTAATAAAAAATCGGGACGCGTGGCGGCACGTAAATGGTACTAGTAAGTAGAACGCCAACGGTTTCAATAATACTTGTGTTTCTGATTGTAACGTGACAACACTTGTTCCAAAATGACTTTGTTGATTGTTAATGTGTGCGCCTTCGCAAATCGGACTGCAAATTTACCACAGCATGTTGGTGCCATGTCATGGCACCAAGCCAAGTTTCACTATTTTCATGCGTGTTTTGGATTTATAGGAATTAAAAAACTAAGTTTCTCAATGTTTCCAACCCAGCCACGACGCCCAGAATTTTGAATTTCATTCCCATTTCTTGCATGGAACCTAGAAATTTAGCCGAGGACACACATGTGATTTTTCAACCAACTTTGGTGCACTGGAACATGTGCTTGTATTTCAAATTTGAATTATGCAAACAAAGGTGACACGTTCCCTCCCAGAACCACGAGCCTTCTTGAGAGAAGCTCCGATTTGCAAGAAGCTTATACCAAAATTTGTTCCTATTCTGCCAATTTTTTTTACCACGGCATGGTACTACCATGACATGACACCATGCCAAGTTTCATGATTTTAAAACCAAGTTTCTCAATGTTCTCGACCGAGCCACGATGCCCAGATGTTTGAATTTTATTCTCATTTTTTGCATGGGACCTACTCCCTCCTTCCATCTATATAGGGCCTAATGTGTTTTTCAAGACAGCCTTTGATGATTGACAAGATTAATAGCACATGAGATGTATACTATGAAAATTATATTATTGGAAGCTCCTTTGACATACAAATTTGAAGGTATGCTTTGTGTAAGTTGCATGTCATATATTATTGCTCTAACGTTTGGTCAAAGTTAGCCTCGAAAAACGCATTAGGACCTATATAGATGGAGGGAGGGAGTAGAAATTCACCCGAGGACACAAATGTGATTTTTCAACCAACTTTGGTGCACGGGAGCATGTGCTTGTTGTTCAAATTTGAATTATGCACATTAAATGACCAAAAACTCAATTAATGTGTAAATAAGGCCAAACGAAGCCGGAATAATTCCAAAATTTAACAGGGCACTCATGTAGTTCTATGTTGCCTTTGTAAATAAACTCAAGGGGGACAACGTATATCATTTCGCACTCAAAGGGGGCACGTTCCATCTCAGAACCACGAGCCTTCTTGAGAGAAGCTTCGGTTTGCAAGAAGCTTATACCAAAATCTGTTCCTATTCGGCCAATTTTTTTACCACAACATGGTAGTACCATGACATGACATCCATGCCAAGTTTCATGATTTTCAGACGTGTTTTGGATTTACAAGAATTTTAAAACCAAGTTTCTCAATGTTCTCGGCCGAGCCACGATGCCCAGATGTTTTAATTTTATTCTCATTTCTTGCATGGGACCTAGAAATTCACCCGAGGACACAAATGTGAGTTTTCAACCAACTTTGGTGCACGAGAGCATGTGCTTGTAGTTCAAATTTGACTTATGCACATTAAATGACCATAAACTCAATTAATGTATAAAAAACGACAAACGAACCCGGAATAATTCCAAAATTTAACAGGGCACTAATGTAGTTCTATGTTTCCTTTGTTAAGAAACTCAAGGGGGGGGGCAGCGTATATCGTTTCACACTCAATGGTGGCACGTTCCCTCTTAGAACCACGAGCTTCCAAATCGGCCCAATTTTTTACCACAACATGTTAGTACCATGACATCACACCATGCCAAGTTTCATGATTTCCAGGCGAGTTTTGGATTTACATGAATTTAAAATCAAAGTTTCTCGATGTTCTCGGCCGAGTCATGACACCCCAGATGTTTGAATTTCATTCTCATTTCTTCCATGGGACCTAGAAATTCAACCAAGGACACACATGTGATTTTTCAACCCACTTTGGTGCACCGGAGCATGTGCATGCAATTCATATTTAGATTATGCACATTAAAAGTCCAGAAACTCAATTAAAGTATAAAAAGGCCAAATGAACCCGAAATAATTCCAAAATTTAACAGGGCACTCATATAGTTCTAGGTTGCCTCTATAAATAATATCAGGGGGAGGCAGCGTATATCGTTTCGCACACAAAGGTGACACGTTCCCTCTCGGAACCACGAGGCTTGTTGAGAGAATCTCCGGTTTTGCAAGAGGCTTATACCAAAACTTGTCCCAATTCAGCCAAAAATTATACGTATGAACACAGGGTTTTGATTGTCCCAAACATCTCGCTACCTAGACCAATAATGTACTATGATTTGAATTCAACATAAAATGGATACAACTATTTGAATTGGAGAGCGTATGGTACATGTAGTTCATAGTGAAATATGATTACTGCTATATGTATGTTTTTTGTTATCAAGATAATATTTAAATTATTGTATAACTTGACAACAATCGTATTCAAATAAGGAAAATTGATTCAAATTTTATCCATATGGTAGACGACAATATATATGTTCACATGGTGGAGTAAAATGTTCATATATGATGGAAGATCAAAATGTACGACTACATCAATTATAAACCGCAAGGTCACCTAACGATATATTCGAATTCAACATAACGTGGATTCAAAAATTGAAATTCGAGATCATGGCATCTGTAATCATATAAAAAGGGACATTACTCTTTCTTTGGTGGGAATTGATTTTTTTTTTGTTGTTGTTGAGGGAAGTGCGAATCGATTTGGTACTGTGCAGGGTAATCTTGTTCTCCCGATTTTTTCTACATTTTTCTTGTAGTTTTTTCAATGGCATCTATAGCAATATAGTAAAAGGGGACATGACTCTCTTGTGTCTTGTATATCTTTTGTATATACTGTGCGGGGTAATTATTGTATATCTTTTGTCTCACCTGCTTTGAAACTCCCGCTTCTTCAACCCTTGTCGCGCCTTGTTATCCCGAAATTTGGATGCGCGCGAGAACTCCCTCCTCATCCGAAATCGCTCCCGCAGCCCAGACACGCGAAATCCCCCTTCTACCCCTCAGTCGGAAATGAAGCTCCACGTCACGGTGTCAAAACCGGTGGGGGTATGCTGGTAACTTACAATACATTTCGGACAAGCGCGTCCCTAAGCTTGGCTCCCCCCTCCCCCTTCACCCCCCCATTCGTACACCGAGGCCGCCAAAACCCGTGAAACCCCACGCTCCTCCGTCGGCCTCCCGACCGCCGCCCAACCGGAGACTCTTCCCGACTACGTCGTCCACCGCAATAGCTCGCCGTCCCTCATCCACCGCACCGGATGAGGATCCGTTGTCGATCTCATCGTCCCGCCGGATCAGCCGCCCCGTCCTCCACCTCCAAGGAGCTTCCCCGACGTTCGCCTCGTCTATCACGCCACCTCAATCCCCACAGCCGTCTTGACCTACCCCACCGGAACTGCGGCACCCTCACCAATTCCTCCGATGAAGCCGAGGCCAACTCGGCGCCACCAAGGAGGTTCTGCACTCACCGCTCCATTTTATCTTTTATTCGATCTCACGGGGCTGCCGGTGCTCGATACCGAGCAGACATGGCGTGTCTCCATCGACGGCGTCGTCGCCGGCCACATCATCCACGGCGTCTCTCCCCCATGTCGTTGCTTCCTCGGCGGTGACTTCCACAATGACACTAGCTGCAGCTGCTCCGGCTCTTGCTCGCGTTGCGGCTCCGTTCTTGCTGTCGGTCGCGCTGCTGCACTGCTCCTGCTTTCGTTCGTGCTGCTGCTCTGCTCTTGCTCTCGCTTGCGCTGCTGCTGCTGCACGACCTCCGGCAGCTACAGGAGTTGCTGCTTTAGCACTCGCTCGCGGTGCTACTGCACGACTTGCTCTCTGCTAGTGCGTTCCCTGCTCGAGTGTCTGCTGATTTAGATCATTGCTTCTCTGCTACTAGTGGTCGAACGCCCTAAACATCTATTGCAATGCTCTGTTACTAGTTCAATCAGTTTCGACAGTAAAATTCAGTTTCGACTGTGAAGTTCATTTTCTTCAGTTAAGTTCAGTGTAAACAGTACTTACAGCATCTGTCGGAGCGGCCGTGGCGCAGCTGATGCGTTTTACATCTAGCACTTTTTGGTGATGTATTTTACATCATCTATTGCAGATGATATTAGGGTCCCACTTCAGATTAACGTTGTCTGTCTTGTCATGCTTTAGCCTCGTCGCCGTACACCTTAGCGGAGCTGCTCCAACGACGGAACCATCCATCACAGCGGAGCAGTACCCTCGGCGCCGTTTCCAGAGGCCTCGGATCTTCTTCCCCGCCTCCGACAGTCACACCAGCATCATCACCATCCTCCACGTCCAACCCAATGATGCTGAGGTCCACAAGGCTATGCCAAAGAGGTTGTACACTCATCGCATCAGTTTGTTTCTCCATTCCTCTGTTCTTCCAATTCATGTGAGCCAAACACCCAGGTTGACTGAAACCCTATGTTTCCAAATGCTCTATTTTGCACATGCATTCCTATCCTATTCCTGTGTTTTTTCTGTCCCTGCGTTTATAGAATCCTCCAATTCTAAGGAGCCCTTACAGATTTACTTCATTTTCAGATAGGCGTCAAAGAAAATGCTGTGTGTTATGTCCTGCTCCTGCCGTGCCGTCATCCACCCCACCTGAGGTGCACCATCGACAGAAGCGTTCACTGCAGCAGAGATCCCCCCTGCAGACTTCCTTTCGCCGCCTCAGATCATCTTCCCCGTTGTCGGCAGCCACGCCAACTGCATTACCATCATCGACTGAGCAGATGAACTTGAGGACTACACAGTTCCGGAAGAGAGGTCGCAGTCTTTCGTGTTTGCTTACGTTATACATCGGTTATTATTACCTGCTACTTTATCGTTCAATCTTGAGTTTTGAATTTCCCATGGGTCTCATATCGAGCCAGCAACGAATAGTATATGTCTACTATCTGGTTCATCTGGGGTCTTCTATGTGGTTCATGTTGGGTGGGCAACAAACAATAGATGATCCATTGTCTATCTTTTTAAACTGAAGCTATAATCTACCTGCTATCATTAGTTTTGGATCCATCCACTCGTTTGCTACCATCAGTCTTGATTTTTGCATGCACCCCTTAGGCCTTACAAAATCTAACTATTTTTTATTATGCATTTCAAATATTGTACACAATCGTACTGAACATGTAGAGAAAAAGAGAAGACCATTGCGTGCGAATATAATGTCATGCAGACGTCGCTCCATGGTGGGCGAAGTGCCCCCCCTCCTACATTTCTAGATTGTATTCCAGAGGAAGATAACTGTTCAGATGGAGATTCAGAAGGAGCCGACCACGCCTGTTTACCACCTAAGGTGTTTGCTCTAACCTGGCATGCTGATGTTGGCCATATCATGCATATGGCACCTTGTATTGCTTACATTATACATCTTATATGTCATCAGGTTAGTTTAGATTTGCTTTGTGTGAATGCCACCTGTTTGGTTTCTATATCATACTCCCACCATTCCTAAATATTTGTCTTTTTAGAGATTTCAACAAGTGACTACATACGGAACAAAATGAGTGAATCTACACTCTAAAATATGTCTATATACATCCGTATGTGGTAGTCCATTTGAAATCTCTAAAAAGACAAATATTTAGGAACGGAGGGAGTATATGGGAATTATGCAATGCCATCTTCTTTAGCCAGGCATCATATACGTGAATCATGCAATGCCATCCTGTTTAGCCAGTCATCGTATATGTGAATTGTATTGTGCCATATTTTTTTCCATAATATATTCCATTTGTCAACAATGTTTATACATTCATCTACTCTTCCTGTGCATCAGCCATTTGAGTCGGTCATGGGAAAATTTGGAGTGAAAACAAGGTCTTCTGAGCAGTCAGTGCTACCTGTCGATGCAGATTTCTTGCTGGTTACAGATAGCTCCTCAGAGGAGGATTCAGAGAGAGATGACCAGTCGTATCCCCCCCCCCCGAGGTGCATGCTCTAACTTGGTTGGGTTATGGTGTCTTGCATTGTCATTTGGTGTCTTGCATTGCCATGCCATCTGCTTAGATTAGACATGCTTTGTGTGAATGCCTCCTGTTTGCTTTCTATATCAGATATGTGAATTATGCAATGCCATGTTTTTCAGCCAGTTGTCATATATGTGAATTATGCACCGCCATGGAGCCAGGCATCATATATGTGAATTATCTCATGCCATCTTTTTTTTCATTACGTATTTCATTTGTCGACAATCTGTGTATATTGAACTACTCTTCATGTGTATCAGCCATTTGAGCCGGTTATGGAAAAATCTGGAGTGAAAACAAGGTCTTCAAAGCAGGCAATGGTACCTGTTGAAGCATATATCTCGATGGTTACAGGGAGCTCCTCAGAGGAGGATTCAGAGACAGATGACCAGTCCTATATCCCACCTGAGGTGTATGCTCTAAGTTGCACTGTTCATATTTCTCATATGATGCATATGGTGTCTTGCATTGCTTAGTTTAGACATCATATGCACAATATTGAATTCTATCTGCTTACTTTAGAGATCATACATGCGAGTGCCAGCTGCTTAGTATATGAATCAATTATGTCAATTATATCATGCCATCATGTATACTTAGACAACATGTATGTGAATTATTTCATCCCAACCTATTTTAGAAAGACATCATATAGTTTTGTCATGTCATCCTGTTTAGGTACTCATCATATGTTGAATTATGCCATTATATCCTGTTAAGTTATCCATCATATATCTGAAACTGTGTCATGCTATCCTGTTTAGTTAGGCATCATATATGTGAAATTGTTTTATGCTGTCCTATTTGGTTAGACAACATATATGTGAATTACCACATCTGTCTATCATACAATGTCTGTACGTTCAATTTCTTTTCTTGTTTCTCAGCCATTTGAATTGGAGGGGGGTGATGGCAGTATCTAAGGGAGCAAAAACCCGTTCTTCACAACAGACAGTGCTACCCGTCGATGCAGATAGAACCATGGTTGTACTGGCCCACAAACTAGCCCCACCACACATAATCGAGACTCTTCCAGATTGCACACTTACACCGTTGGGCAGAGAACCAGCTACAACCCATCTAACCGCAACCCCAGCGGATAGTAACCCACTTATAGTTGACAAAGCACCATGTCCACCACAGAGTACCCCCACACAAGCAGTTTGTAAAGCTACTGCAGTGCCCAAAGCACGAAGACCACCACAGCTAACCCAAACTCCACGTTTAAAGTAGAAGAGCAACTGTTCTCAGGTCAGATTCCGTAGCTATGGTCCATACTCCTTTGTTGTTGCATCACTGTATTTACTCATACCAACTACTTTCGAATTTGAAGGATCCAATTGAAACTCCAATGGCGCAACAGGTATGTTTTAAACCTATTTCTTTAACTGGATTGTTGTTCTAACTTCTTGCTCTATGTTGATTTCAGTTTAAGTTGTATAAACAGTTATGTTCTCATGTGATGCACATTACAAGTGCTGCCAATGCTGTGTAGTTTCTCACGCTTATATTCTGTCTATGCTGCTGTGTCTTAAAAATATATGAGTTGAACTGTGTCTCTATCTTGATTAGGGAACATAAACTAGAATGATATGGACAATACAGTCACCATAGTACATAGATATATGTTTGTTTCATGCTGTTATCCTGTCCACCTTACTACTGAACCGGTTTACCAAAATGAGTTTCATATACTACCAGCTAAACCTGTGATGTGTCTGCTTGTTTCTCTTGTAGTATGCAAACAGAATATTGGAGAAGAGCACCCCACTATGCAATGGTAGAGAAAGTAATGCAGATAAGGTTCAAGATAGTGAGACAACCCTGTTGGTCTCCAAGAAAGGTGATAAAAACGATCTTGTAGACAGTGAGAAACCACCACAGTCCTGCGTTGATGTAGTGTTAGAGTTACTGGCCAGTACCGCTGGCACAAGCTCTTCGAACTCGCTGCCTGAATCACTTCGGCTTCTTAAGTCTCAGCTACAAGCTGAAAGGCATCAGTCAGCTGTGCTGCGGCAAGAAGCCGAAGGACTGAGGAAGTCCCTGCAGAATTCAGATGCGTACTTTCTTGTGCAACAGCAAGCGCTGGAGGATTTAAGCGCCAAACAAGAGAAAGTTAATAAGCTTGCTAAGCATCTTGCCAGCATTATGGGTACCCAGGATATTGTTTCTTGAACTCTTATGAAGTGGTTTCAGTTATGGACTTGTTTTGCTGCGGCGTTTATATGCTGCTTTGTTCCCTATATTTGCACTGGTGGCGAACTTTGATGCCCGGTGGATGTAATATGTGTAATAGCCATGATAGCCTAGCATAAGTTGCTTGCTTATTTATTTCCTTGTTGTCTTGTTTATTTGTTTGCTTGTAGTCTGTGCAGTTCTTTTTCCGCGGTTTGCTAGTGGCTGCAATAACCTATTTTTTAAAACTAGGCCACAGTAACCATGGGCTAATATTTACTGTAGTGACAGTGGGCCTCCTACGAGCCGTAGAAATAGTGGGCCTTCTACGGGCCGTAGAAACAGTAGGCCTTCTATGGGTCGTAGAAACAATGGGCCTTCTACGGGCCGTAGAAACAATGGGCCTTCTACGGGCCGTATCATCAATGGGCCTTATACGGGCCATATGATCGATTGGCCAAACATGGGCCAATAACAGGCCGCATTATGGCCGTAAACGGGCTAGAGTTGGAATCTTCCGTTCATGGGCTGACCATAACGGGCCATCGTTAATAGGCCGTATTTGATGACGCTAAGAAAACGGCCCAATGTATTAACGGACCACAAACGGGCCGACTGTAACCACGGGCTGAATTTGGCCCACAAGTAGAAAATGACAGTAACGGGTCGTAAGTAAACGAATGCTGGAAATGAGCCCAAGAATAAATGGGCTCTGAGAAGGCCGAAAGATAACATGGGTTGGAAACGGCCCAACGGAATAACAGGCCGTTAATGGGTATAAAGTGATACACTGTTTATTACGGGCCAGTTTCACCACGGGCCGTTAATGAGTATAAAGTGATACACTGTTCATTACGGGCCAGTTTCACCACGGGCCGTTAATGGGTGTAAAGTGATACACTGTTCATTACGGGCCAGTTTCACCACGGGCCGTTAATAGGCCAAGAGTTACATAGGGCCTCATATGGGCCGAAAGACGTCATGGGCCATACATGGGCCAGAAGTGAAAACGGGCTGGAATCATATTGGATGGCCCAGATGACGCTACTGGGCCTAATTCAGATAGGGCGTAACGGGCCTTGGGTTAGCGGGCTATAAATGGGCTATATGCGAACAGCCCGTTAACAGGCTTTCCATGGGCCGGCCCGCCACCTTTTGACGAAGTCAAACGGGCCGGCCTTTCCACAGGAATGGGCCTCTGTTGGGCCGTGCCACGTGTCGACGTATCATAGGCGCCTTCCGTCCAATGAGTGGATGACATCTGTCCCAACGATGAACCGACACGTGTTTCCTCTAGCCAATGATGATTTTACACGTGGAAAATCCCCATTGGTCAGGGCTGTTAACGGGTTATCGGATCCAAAACCAGACCCGATAGCTTAACGGCGTTCCGTTACGGTGGATGCCACATGTCGGTCACCCTTGACGAAAGCACTTCTGTGACACGCGATTTATCGTCATGGAAGTGGACACTTCCGTGATGATAATTTTGGCAATGTCATGGAACACTTCTACGACAACACAGGTATGACTATCTTGATTCTGTCATAAATTTGTCATGGATGTACATGCCTGACAGAAAACGCGACCTACTGTGACAAACACGTATCATCACGGAAGTGTATTTTTTTTGTAGTGTTGGCCTTCATGGTGATGATGGCCCCTCCGGGATACTCCTCCATGGCCACCGATGATGATGGCCCCCTCCGGCAGGGTGCCGGAGAGGGCCTAGATTGACTTCTCGTGGCTACAGAGGCTTGCGTCAGCGGAACTTCCGATCTAGGTTTCTTTTTGGAAGTTTGGGTATATATAGAAGAGTTTTGCGTTGATTTCACGTCAGGGGGGTCTCCGGGCTGTCCACGAGGCAGGGGGCGCACCCTAGGGGGTGGGCGCGCCTCCCACGCTCGTGGGCAGCCCGGGACTCTTCTGTCCTGCTTCTGGTACTCCGTGGGCTTCTTCTGGTCCAAAAATGATATCCGTCAAGTGGCACGTCAATTGGACTCTGTTTAGTTTTCCTTTTCTACGATACTCTAAAACAAGGAGAAAACAGAAACTAGCATTGGGCTCTAGGTTAATAGGTTAGTCCCAAAAATCATACAAAATATCATATAAATGCATATAAAACATCCTAGAAGGATAGTATAATATCATGAATACTTCATAAATTATAGATACGTTGGAGACGTATCAGTGACCGTGAAGGGATTAACAACCCCTTTATCGCGTTGGTTGCAAGTTCTTGATTGTTTGTGCAGGCATTTGGTGACTTGTGTGTCATCTTCTACTGGATTGATACCTTTGTTCTCAAAACTGACGGGAATACTTACGCTACTTTGCTGCATCACCCTTTCCTCTTCAGGGGAAAACCAACGCAAGCTCAAGAGGTAGCAAGAAGGATTTCTGGCGCTGTTGCCGGGGAGATTTACGCCAAGTCAAGTCAATATTTGTCTCCCGTCAACTTGCCAATTTCTGGCGCCGTTGCCGGGGAGATCTACGTCATGTCAAGCCATACCTAGTACCCATCATAAACTCTTCTCCCTTGCATTACATTATTCGCCATTCGCCCCCCGTTTTCCTCTCCCCCACTTATAAAATGATTTTCGAAAACCTTTGCCTTTTCTTCGCCCCTCTTCCATTCATCTCTTTTCGCTTGCTTCTTGTGTGCTTGTGTGTTGGTGTGCCTATTTGCTTTGATGGCTCTGCCAAAAAGCGTTGATCCGCACGTTATGAGGTTGGAAGAAATTGAAAACAACGTTAGAAGATTTATGCCTTTGCAATTTGAGCATAATAATTTCCTCAGAAACGAGCTTAAAGAACAAAAAAGTTTTATGGAGTGCATGAATAAAGAGCTCGACGATATGTCTAAGGAATTTTATGGTTTGAAATCTCAGTTTGCTCATCTTGAAAATTTAGTAGGCCAAATTTCTGATAAGCAAGCCACCTTAGTTAATAAGATGGCCACTGAACCGGAGGCTCTACATAATAATGATGAAGATCTAAAAGTGATTGATGTGACTCCTATTAAATCTTTGTTATCCAATATGAATCTTGATAAATATGGGACTGGAGATGAGTCAACTTTAGTTAAAAGGCGTCCCAATGATTCGGAGTTTTTAGATCTAGATGCAAAAATTGATAAAAGTGGTATTGAAGAGGTCAAAACTTTAAGTAGCAATGAACCCACTATTTTGGATTTCAAGGAATTTAATTATGATAATTGTTCTTTAATCGATTGTATTTCCTTGTTGCAATATGTGTTAAATTCCCCTCATGGTTATAATCAAAACAAAGCTTTTACTAAACATATCGTTGATGCTATGATGCAATCTTTTGAAGAAAAGCTTGAACTAGAAGTTTCTATTCCTAGAAAACATTATGATGAGTGGGAACCTACTATTAAGATTAAGAATAAAGATTAGGAATGCTATGCTTTGTGTGATTTGGGTGCTAGTGTTTCCACGATTCCAAAAACTTTGTGCGATGTGCTAGGTTTCCGTGAATTTGACGATTGTTCTTTAAATTTGCATCTTGCGGATTCCACCATTAAGCACCCTATGGGAAGGATTAATGATGTTCTTATTGTTGCAAATTGGAATTATGTGCCCATAGATTTCATTGTTCTTGATATGGATTGCAATCCTACATGTCCTATTATTCTTGGTAGACCTTTCCTTAGAACGATTGGTGCAATTATTGATATGAAAGAAGGAAACACTAGATTCCAATTTCCGTTAAGGAAAGGCATGGAACACTTTCCTAGTAAGGAAAATAAATTTCCTTATGAATCTATTATGAGAGCCACATTTGGAATGCATACCAAATATGGCAATACCTAGATCTATTCGTGTTTTTATGCCTAGCTAGGGCGTTTAACGATAGCGCTTGTTGGGAGGCAGCCCAATTTTATTTTTGTTCTTTACTTTTTGCTCCTGTTTAGTAATACATAATTCATCTAGCCTCTGGTTATATGTGGTTTATGTTTTAATTAGTGTTCGTGCCAAGTAGAACCTTTGGGAAGACTTGGGTGAAAGTTAATGCGATCTTGCTGTAAAAAACAGAAACTTTATGGTCACGAGATTAGCTGTCATTTTTTATAGGAGAGTGCTTTTAAGTTGATTCTTTTTGAAAAAGATTAATAGACAAATTCCTCACGTCCACCAATTTATTTTATAATTTTTGGAGTTACACAAGTATTCGGAAGTTACAGATTACTACAGACTGTTCCATTTTTGACAGATTCTGTTTTTCGCGTGTTGTTTGCTTATTTTGATGAATCTATGTGTAGTATCGGGGGGTATGAACCATAGAGAAGTTGGAATACATTAGGTTTTAAACCAATAAAAATAAAGAATGAGTTCATAACAGTACCTTGAAGTGGTGATTTATTTTCTAATACTAACGGAGCTCATGAGATTTTCTGTTGAAGTTTTGTGTTGTGAAGTTTTCAAGTTTTGGGTAAGGATTTGATGGAGTTTGGAATAAGGAGTGGCAAGAGCCTAAGCTTGGGGATGCCTAAGGCACCCCAAGATAAAATTTTCAAGGAAAACCAAAAGCCTAAGCTTGGGGATGCCCTGGAAGGCATCCCCTCTTTAGTCTTCGTCTATCGGTAACTTTACTTGAGTCTATATTTTTATTCACCACATGATATGTGTTTTGCTTGGAGCGTCTTGTATGATTTGAGTCTTTGCTGTTTAGTCTACCACAATCATCCTTGCTGTACACTCCTTTTGGGAGAGACACGCATGAATCGTGATTTATTAGAATGCTCTATGTGCTTCACTTATATCTTTTGAGCTAGACAATATTGCTCTAGTGCTTCACTTATATCTTTTTAGAGCACGGTGGTGGTTTTATTTTGTAGAAATTGTTGTACTCTGATGCTTTACGTATATCATTTTGAGAGTCTTTTATAACAGCAAGGTAATTTGCTTTGGTTATAAAATCAGTCCTAATATGATGGGCATCTAAGATGGGTATAATAAAAACTTTCATATAAAGTGCATTGAATACTTTGAGAAGTTTGATTATTTATGATTGTTTTGAGATATGAAGATGGTGATATTAAAGTCATGCTAGTAGAGTAGTTGTGAATTTGAGAGATACTTGTGTTAAAGTTTGCGATCCCCGTAGCATGCACGTATGGTGAACCGTTATGTGATGAAGTTGGAGCATGTCTTATTTATTGATTGTCTTCCTTATGAATGGCGGTCGGGGACAAGCGATGGTCTTTTCCTACCAATCTATCCCCCTAGGAGCATGCGCGTAGTACTTCATTTCGATAACTAATAGATTTTTGCAATAAGTATGTGAGTTCTTTATGACTAATGTTGAGTCCATGGATTATACGCACTCTCACCCTTCCACCTTTGCTAGCCTCTCTTGTGCCACGCAACTTTCGCCGATACCATACACCCACCATATACCTTCGTCAAAACAGCCACCATACCTACCTATTATGGCATTTCCATAGCCATTCTGAGATATATTGCCATGCAACTTTCCACCTTTCCGTTTATTATGACACGCTCCATCATTGTCATATTGCTTTGCATGATCATGTAGTTGACATCGTATTTGTGGCAAAGCCACCGTTCATAATTCTTTCATACATGTCACTCTTGAATCATTGCACATCCCGGTACACCGCCGGAGGCATTCACATAGAGTCATATTTTGTTCTAAGTATTGGGTTGTAATTCTTGAGTTGTAACTAAATAAAAGTGTGATGATATTCATTATTAGAGCATTGTCCCATGTGAGGAAAGGACGATGGAGACTATGATTCCCCCACAAGTCGGGATGAGACTCCGGACAAAAAAATAAAAATAAAAAAAGAGGCTATAAAAAAAGTGAAGGCCCAAATAAAAAAATGAGAGAAAAAGAGAGAAGGGCCAATGTTACTATCCTTTTTCCACACTTGTGCTTCAAAGTAGCACCAAGATCTTCATGATAGAGAGTCTCCTATGTTGTCACTTTCATATACTAGTGGGAATTTTTCATTATAGAACTTGGCTTGTATATTCCAATGATGGGCTTCCTCAAAGTGCCCTAGGTCTTCGTGAGCAGGCAAGTTGGATGCACACCCACTTAGTTTCTTTTTGAGATTTCATACACTTATAGCTCTAGTGCATCCGTTGCATGGCAATCCCTACTCACTCACATTGATACCTATTGATGGGCATCTCCATAGCTCGTTCATACGCCTAGTTGACGTGAGACTATCTTCTCCTTTTTGTCTTCTCCATAACCACCATTATATTCCACCTATAGTGCTATGTCCATGGCTCACGCTCATGTATTGGGTGAAGATTGAAAAAGTTTGAGAACATCGTTAGTATGAAACAATTTCTTGGCTTGTTATCGGGGTTGTGCATGATTAAATATTTTATGTGATGAAGATACAGCATAGCCGGACTATTTGATTTTGTAGGGATAGCTTTCTTTGGCCATGTTATTTTGATAAGACATGATTGTTTTGTCAGTATGCTTGAAGTATTATTGTTTTTATGTCAATATTAAACTTTTGTCTTCAATTTTTCGGATCTGAACATTCATGCCGCAATAAAGAAAATTACATGAATAAATATGTTAGGTAAAATTGCACATCAAAAATTCTGTTTTTATCATTTGCCTACTCGAGGACGAGCAGGAATTAAACTTGGGGATGCTTGATACGTCTCCAATGTATCTATAATTTTTTTATTGTTCCATGCTACTATATTATCTGTTTTGGATATTTAATGGGCTTTAATATGCTCTTTTATATTATTTTTGGGACTAACCTATTAACCGAGGGGCCAGTGCCAGTTTCTGGTTTTTTTTCTATTTTAGAGTTTTGCAGAAAAGGAATATCAAACTAAGTCCAAACGGAATGAAACATTCGCGATGATCTTTCTTGGACCGAAAGCAAACCAGAAGACTTGGAGATGAAGTCGGAGAGGCAATGAGGCGGCCACGAGGCAGGAGCGCGTGCCCAGGAGGGTAGGCACGCCCCCACCCTCGTGGGCCCCTTGTAGCTCCATCAACCTAGTTCCTTTGCCTATATATACTCTTATACACTAAAAACATCAGGGGGAGCCACAAAACCACTTTTCCACCGCTGCAACCTTCTGTACCCGTGAGATCCCATCTTGGGACCTTTTCCGGCGATCTTCCGGAGGGGGATTCAATCATGGAGGGCTTCTACAACAACACCATCACCTCTCCGATGAAGCATGAGTAGTTTACAATAGACCTTTGGGTCCATAGTTATTAGCTAGATGGCTTCTTCTCTCTCTTTGATTCTCAATACAAAGTTCTCCTCGGTGTTCTTGGAGATATATTCGATGTAATATTATTTTGCGGTGTGTTTGCCGAGATCCGTTGAATTGTGGATTCATGAACAAGATTATCTATGAATATTATTTGGTTCTTTTCTGAACTCTTATATGCATGATTTGATATCTTTGGAAGTCTCTTTGAATTATCGGTTTAATTTGGCCTACTAGATTAATCTTTCTTGCAATAGGAGAAGTGCTTAGCTTTGGGTTCAATCTTGCGGTGTCCTTTCCTAGTGACAGTAGGGGCAGCAAGGCACGTATTGTATTGTTGCCATCGAGGATAAAAAGATGGGGTTTTCATCATATTGCTTGAGTTAATTCCTCTACATCATGTCATCTTGCTTAATGCGTTACTCCGTTCTTATGAACTTAATACTCTAGATGCATGCTGGATTGCGGTCGATGTGTGCAGTAATAGTAGTAGATGCAGGCAGGAGTCGGTCTACTTGACACGGACGTGATGCCTATGTTCGTGATCATTGCCTTAGATGTCATCATAATTATGAGCTTTTCTATCAATTGCTCGGCAGTAATTTCTTCACCCACCGTAATATATGCTATCTCGAGAGAAGCCACTAGTGAAACCTATGTTCCCTGGGTCTCTTTTCCATTATATTGAATCTCGTTTACATCTTGCTAGTTTCCGATCTACTATTTTGCAATCTTTACTTTCCAATCTATAAACCAAAAATACCAAAAAAAATTACTTTGCCTTTTATCTATCTCTATTAGATCTCAATTTTGCGAGTGATCGTGAAGGGATTGAGAACCCCTTTATCGCGTTGGTTGCAAGTTCTTGATTGTTTGTGCAGGTATTCTGTGACTTGTGCGTCGTCTCCTACTGGATTGATACCTTGGTTCTCAAAACTGACGGGAATACTTACGCTACTTTGCTGCATCACCCTTTCCTCTTCAAGGGAAAACCAACGCAAGCTCAAGAGGTAGCAGACATCTCATTTGCAGTTAATAAGGTTTGCCAGTTGCTTCATGCACCAACATCTGCTCATTGGAATGCTGCCAAACGCATATTGAAATACATAAGAAACACTTTGAGTGTTGCCCAGACTTTGAACAGGTCATCATCTACCCTTTCCAGTGCTTTCTCTGACTCTAACTGGGAAGGGTGTTTAGACCACAAATGATGAACGAGTCGATATGTTGTTTTCTTTGGCCCTAATTTGATTTCCACATGTGCGAAGAAGCAGGCCGCAGTCTAAAGGACAAGTACTGAAGGAGAATATAAGGCACTTGCAAATGCAACAACATAAATTATCTAGGTTAAGTCCATGCTGAAGGAGCATGGATTATGTCGTACACAAACTCCATGTCTTTGGTGTGATAATCTCAATGCTACATATTTGTCTGCCAATCCTGTCTTCCATGAAAGAACTAAACATATTGAGATTTACTATCATTTTGTGAGAGAAAGGGTTCAAGCGCTAGAGGAACGAGACATAGCTCGCAGCAAGCGACCTACCGAAACTACCCCTGAAGCTACCCCGCCATCTCAGCGGAGAAGCAGCGTGGCTTCCACCGAGCTCCTTCAGCCGGAGCATGTCTTGACGGCTCCTGCTAGCTACCCCGTGGATGCTATCACGGAGTCTCAACATTGCCACCTTATGACGCAATGGCAGAACTTCAAAGTCAAGGTGGCTGTCGGCTCTGTTCGACCTCCTGAACCCGGCGCAACTTTTCACTGTCGTCCGATTCCAGAAGGATATGCTAGGGTGACGGTGGATGAAATAACGGAGGGATTTGAGGACCTCCAGCTTGACCACCTTAACGGTGAAGGGGAGACTCGGCTGGGTTCTGCTCTGAAGACTCCATGCCTATGGCGGAAGGAGCTCATCAACCTTCCGAACTGGACGCCTCCGCCTCCTCCTCCTCCTCCGGCGAGTAAGGGCACTCCGCCTCCTCCTCCGCCTCCTCCTCCGGCGAGTGATCAGGGCACTCAGCCTCCTTCTCCGGCGCGTGGCGGCACTCCGCCTCCTTCTCCGCTGCGCCGGCGCGCCCGAGCAGCCAGCCTCCTCCTTCTCCGCCTCGTCAGCAATGGCGGAAGAGACCCGCCGCCGCTCCGGCTGCTCCGGCGCGTCGTAGTCCTTCTCCTCCGCCTCGTAAGCAAGGAAAGAAGACAGCTGCAGCCGCTCCGTCTGCTCTGCCGGCGTCTAGCAGTACAGCCAGAGGCGGGAGGCAATACAGATTCGGTCCTTCTCTGAAGACTCCAGAGAAGTTACCATACGAGAGGACCCCGGAGGAGAACGCGAAGATCGTGCGAGCCGAAGTGACGAACTTCTTTCAAGGGGTTAAAGCAAAGAAACATCCACCTCCGGAGGAGAAGGTACATCCGGTGAAAGCGAAGCGCACTATGGCTGCCCTGACAAAACCACCAAAGTCTCCGCCGAAAGGCAACTATGAGCGCATTATTGCAAACACATTTGTCGAAGCGGAGCGGTCGGCAAGTACTGTTAGTGATCAAAGGTTAAAAGAACGACGAGCTGGGAAAAAAATTGCCCAGCTCGGCGAACAAGCGAACCAATCGTGCCCCCCGCTCAAGGTTTCTAGCGACATCGTCGCTAATGATCCGAGGATGGTACCCGGTTATAGCAATCTTGGAGATTACCTGCCCGACGATGTACATTATGATTTCTTGGAGGTGGAGGAACACAGATACGAGTACGGGAAGCCTCTCGTCAAAGATGAAAGATCTCTAACAACGATGATGCGAAGATTCCATGATTGGTACATGAAAACCTGCAGAGAGTCTGGGGGAGGAATACTTTGACGCTGAGAGTTAAAGAGGAGCATGACCTCGTTGGAATTGAACTGTTGAATGTTCCATTTGAGAAGTTCTTCCAGTTTTTCAATCAAAAGGCCCTCGATAAATCAACGGTCACTTGCTACTGTCTGTAAGTAGTACTACTTCTGTCATTAAGTCTCTCTATATAGGTCAGCTCTTTCATTGCATGTATTTATAATTATCCTCACTATATTATGCAGATTGAAGATCGCCGAATTGAAGAAAAGACAAATCGGTGATATTGGGTTCATTAACACAAATCTCATAGATGCAACTAAGGTTAAATATCATGCCGAAAATACCGAGGCCAACTTGCTATGATCATTGGTAATAAATGAAAACAAAGATATAATACTCTTTCCTTACAACTTCAAGTGAGTGTTACTGTCTTGTGCATATTCGGTTTCCCTTATTAGTCCAGGTTATAGTAATGTAATTGATGACTTATGCATGCGTGCGCAGCTTCCACTATATTCTCCTAGAGATTAAGCTTGAGCAGGGACTAGTAACCGTCTTAGACTCGAGACGAAAAGATCCCCAGGACTATGCGGACATGACTCAAATGCTCGAGAAGTAAGTTAAATCGATCATTATCCACCATATCAGCAACTTTGTTCATTTCCTGATATCAAGTAATTGTTTTCTTTGTCTGGCAGGGTTTGGAGAAAATTCACCAAAAAAGCTCCGGGACTGCCGAAGAAGCTGCAATTTAGACACCCGAAAGTAAGTACTATAGTAGCATGTTCCGCGCATCTCCTAGTGATTCAAGCGCTAGTTTCATCAATACCATTTAGCATGCTTGCTTATCAGTTTGATTGACCTCTATTTCTTGTAAAGTGGTTGTGGCAGGAACAAGGGAATGATTTCTATGGATACTACATTTGCGAGTCCATCCGCCACACGACCTGTGAGCGGGGCTACTCTGACGAACAATATGAAGTGCGTAAGCAATAATATTCACAATTTTATTTTATTACCATCATTTGTGTTGAGTTTCATTTATTCATATATATATGTATTGACCCCCTTCTTCAAATTGGATCTTCCGGATGCGGGATGAACTCCTACCACCAGATCGTATGCGAGCAATTCAAGAGGAATTGGCAGCATTCTTCCTTGACCACGTGATCGCTGAAAACGGGGAATACTATGTGGACCCTGTGTTCATATATAATTAGGAGATTATATTGTAAGAGATAATTATTGTATATATGTAGCCGGTAGTGTCGGATAGATATACGAGAACTTGTTGTTCGACCAATCTCTCGGAGAAGGAGAGGTGGTCGATATCACTTCTCTCTGTATGCATATGTTCATGACGATCTTCTGTTTCCTTCATTTGCTTACTAGCTAGCGTGTCTAGTCCTCTCTATACATATATAGTACGTAGCATCGACCAAGCACGGAGATAAGAGAGGACGCTTCTCTCTATTAATTAACTAGCTAACACAATATATGAAACACCTAAATTAACCCCCCAAAACCCACAACCCCCCCCCCTTCAAAAAAAAACCCCAGCCCCTGAAATGCTGACACGTGGATGCCTATTGGTCCCGGTTAGTGCCACCAACCGGGACCAAAGGCCCTCCTGCCTGGGCTCGCCGCACCGGCCACGTGGAGGCCCATCTGTCCCAGTTCGTGTAAGAACTGGGACTAAAGGGATAGGGCGTTAGTAACGACCCTTTAATCCCGGTTCAACAACCGGGACAAAAGGCCCTTACCAACCGGGACAGATGACCCTTTTTTTACTAGTGACAGTGGATCATCTGCAGTATCAATGCTCATGGCAATGACTCATGGTGCAGGACTACTGCAAATGACCAGGGCAAGTATGGCTAGAAAGGGCGGTTAGGCCACTTATCTTTATGATTCAAGTGATGAAGTTATTGCTTTTTATTGTGGCACTATTTATGTAGTCCCTGTTACCGCTCCTGGCCCTGCCCATCTAGCATGTCTGTGAATGTTTGTCCTACTTTTCCGTGTCGCTTAGCCTGATCGGTTGGTGAGGTTCAGCTTATGTACTCTTGCTTTGAACATCGTGGGGTCTGGTCGACTCGCATTGCGGTCGTTAAGTGCCTCCATGGCCGTTCGGTCTAAGGTTTTCTTGTTTTTGCGGGGACATTGGTGTCTAGTGTTGTGGTTGGCCGGCCTTTTTCTTGTTCTCGACTAGCTTGTTTCCAGCCTGGCTTGTATGATTGGAATAAACATGATAATCTTTATGATTAAAGTGATGATGATATGCTTGTTAAGAGCATTGATTTTTACAGTGAAATTATGTCTGTAGTGTATGTTGACATTCCTGGCCATGCCTCTATGGCATTTACGTGAATGCATGCCCTTCTTTTTTATGCCATTTAGCCTGGTCAGATGGTTTGGTTCGAGCATCTACCCCTATTTTGGAATGCGTGTGGTATTGCCGGCTTGCCCAACCGAGCTGCCTCCAGAGGTGTTGCTATGGCAGCGAAACCCACTGAAGGAAGGGGATACCCTTATGACAAAGAAAACAAATTTTCTACGTGGGCTAAGTTTCATGGTACTTGGACATGGTAGTCTACCCGGAAGCATAATGGTTTTCAGACCATTCAAAATAAACATCCTTCCAGTAGTTCATTTAAATTCCTTTTCACGTTTCTAATAAACCTTCAAGTAGTTTCTTTAACATCAGTTGGTCGATTCACTTAACTTTCGCTTTATGTTTCAAATAGTTTGTTTAACTTCCGAGTGATGGTTTGATAGTTTGTCTCTTCAAATAGTTCACTTATCTTTCATTTTATCTATCTCTATTAGATCTCAATTTTGCGAGTGATCGTGAAGGGATTGACAACCCCTTTATCGCGTTGGTTGCAAGTTCTTGATTGTTTGTGCAGGTATTTGGTGACTTGTGCATCGTCTCCTACTGGATTGATACCTTGGTTCTCAAAACTGAGGGAAATACTTACGCTACTTTGCTGCATCACCCTTTCCTCTTCAAGGGAAAACCAACGCAAGCTCAAGAGGTAGCAGACATCTCATTTGCAGTTAATAAGGTTTGCCAGTTGCTTCATGCACCAACATCTGCTCATTGGAATGCTGCCAAACGCATATTGAAATACATAAGAAACACTTTGAGTGTTGCCCAGACTTTGAACAGGTCATCATCTACCCTTTCCAGTGCTTTCTCTGACTCTAACTGGGAAGGGTGTTTAGACCACAAATGATGAACGAGTCGATATGTTGTTTTCTTTGGCCCTAATTTGATTTCCACATGTGCGAAGAAGCAGGCCGCAGTCTAAAGGACAAGTACTGAAGGAGAATATAAGGCACTTGCAAATGCAACAACATAAATTATCTAGGTTAAGTCCATGCTGAAGGAGCATGGATTATGTCGTACACAAACTCCATGTCTTTGGTGTGATAATCTCAATGCTACATATTTGTCTGCCAATCCTGTCTTCCATGAAAGAACTAAACATATTGAGATTTACTATCATTTTGTGAGAGAAAGGGTTCAAGCGCTAGAGGAACGAGACATAGCTCGCAGCAAGCGACCTACCGAAACTACCCCTGAAGCTACCCCGCCATCTCAGCGGAGAAGCAGCGTGGCTTCCACCGAGCTCCTTCAGCCGGAGCATGTCTTGACGGCTCCTGCTAGCTACCCCGTGGATGCTATCACGGAGTCTCAACATTGCCACCTTATGACGCAATGGCAGAACTTCAAAGTCAAGGTGGCTGTCGGCTCTGTTCGACCTCCTGAACCCGGCGCAACTTTTCACTGTCGTCCGATTCCAGAAGGATATGCTAGGGTGACGGTGGATGAAATAACGGAGGGATTTGAGGACCTCCAGCTTGACCACCTTAACGGTGAAGGGGAGACTCGGCTGGGTTCTGCTCTGAAGACTCCATGCCTATGGCGGAAGGAGCTCATCAACCTTCCGAACTGGACGCCTCCGCCTCCTCCTCCTCCTCCGGCGAGTAAGGGCACTCCGCCTCCTCCTCCGCCTCCTCCTCCGGCGAGTGATCAGGGCACTCAGCCTCCTTCTCCGGCGCGTGGCGGCACTCCGCCTCCTTCTCCGCTGCGCCGGCGCGCCCGAGCAGCCAGCCTCCTCCTTCTCCGCCTCGTCAGCAATGGCGGAAGAGACCCGCCGCCGCTCCGGCTGCTCCGGCGCGTCGTAGTCCTTCTCCTCCGCCTCGTAAGCAAGGAAAGAAGACAGCTGCAGCCGCTCCGTCTGCTCTGCCGGCGTCTAGCAGTACAGCCAGAGGCGGGAGGCAATACAGATTCGGTCCTTCTCTGAAGACTCCAGAGAAGTTACCATACGAGAGGACCCCGGAGGAGAACGCAAAGATCGTGCGAGCCGAAGTGACGAACTTCTTTCAAGGGGTGAAAGCAAAGAAACATCCACCTCCGGAGGAGAAGGTACATCCGGTGAAAGCGAAGCGCACTCTGGCTGCCCTGACAAAACCACCAAAGTCTCCGCCGAAAGGCAACTATGAGCGCATTATTGCAAACACATTTGTCGAAGCGGAGCGGTCGGCAAGTACTGTTAGTGATCAAAGGTTAAAAGAACGACGAGCTGGGAAAAAAATTGCCCAGCTCGGCGAACAAGCGAACCAATCGTGCCCCCCGCTCAAGGTTTCTAGCGACATCGTCGCTAATGATCCGAGGATGGTGCCCGGTTATAGCAATCTTGGAGATTACCTGCCCGACGATGTACATTATGATTTCTTGGAGGTGGAGGAACACAGATACGAGTACGGGAAGCCTCTCGTCAAAGATGAAAGATCTCTAACAACGATGATGCGAAGATTCCATGATTGGTACATGAAAACCTGCAGAGAGTCTGGGGGAGGAATACTTTGACGCTGAGAGTTAAAGAGGAGCATGACCTCGTTGGAATTGAACTGTTGAATGTTCCATTTGAGAAGTTCTTCCAGTTTTTCAATCAAAAGGCCCTCGATAAATCAACGGTCACTTGCTACTGTCTGTAAGTAGTACTACTTCTGTCATTAAGTCTCTCTATATAGGTCAGCTCTTTCATTGCATGTATTTATAATTATCCTCACTATATTATGCAGATTGAAGATCGCCGAATTGAAGAAAAGACAAATCGGTGATATTGGGTTCATTAACACAAATCTCATAGATGCAACTAAGGTTAAATATCATGCCGAAAATACCGAGGCCAACTTGCTATGATCGTTGGTAATAAATGAAAACAAAGATATAATACTCTTTCCTTACAACTTCAAGTGAGTGTTACTGTCTTGTGCATATTCGGTTTCCCTTATTAGTCCAGGTTATAGTAATGTAATTGATGACTTATGCATGCGTGCGCAGCTTCCACTATATTCTCCTAGAGATTAAGCTTGAGCAGGGAGTAGTAACCGTCTTAGACTCGAGACGAAAAGATCCCCAGGAATATGCGGACATGACTCAAATGCTCGAGAAGTAAGTTAAATCGATCATTATCCACCATATCAGCAACTTTGTTCATTTCCTGATATCAAGTAATTGTTTTCTTTGTCTGGCAGGGTTTGGAGAAAATTCACCAAAAAAGCTCCGGGACTGCCGAAGAAGCTGCAATTTAGACACCCGAAAGTAAGTACTATAGTAGCATGTTCCGCGCATCTCCTAGTGATTCAAGCGCTAGTTTCATCAATACCATTTAGCATGCTTGCTTATCAGTTTGATTGACCTCTATTTCTTGTAAAGTGGTTGTGGCAGGAACAAGGGAATGATTTCTATGGATACTACATTTGCGAGTCCATCCGCCACACGACCTGTGAGCGGGGCTACTCTGACGAACAATATGAAGTGCGTAAGCAATAATATTCACAATTTTATTTTATTACCATCATTTGTGTTGAGTTTCATTTATTCATATATATATGTATTGACCCCCTTCTTCAAATTGGATCTTTCGGATGCGGGATGAACTCCTACCACCAGATCGTATGCGAGCAATTCAAGAGGAATTGGCAGCATTCTTCCTTGACCACGTGATCGCTGAAAACGGGGAATACTATGTGGACCCTGTGTTCATATATAATTAGGAGATTATATTGTAAGAGATAATTATTGTATATATGTAGCCGGTAGTGTCGGATAGATATACGAGAACTTGTTGTTCGACCAATCTCTCGGAGAAGGAGAGGTGGTCGATATCACTTCTCTCTGTATGCATATGTTCATGACGATCTTCTGTTTCCTTCATTTGCTTACTAGCTAGCGTGTCTAGTCCTCTCTATACATATATAGTACGTAGCATCGACCAAGCACGGAGATAAGAGAGGACACTTCTCTCTATTAATTAACTAGCTAACACAATATATGAAACACCTAAATTAACCCCCCAAAACCCACAACCCCCCCCCCCCCCCCCCCCCCCTTCAAAAAAAAACCCCAGCCCCTGAAATGCTAACGCGTGGATGCCTATTGGTCCCGGTTAGTGCCACCAACCGGGACCAAAGGCCCTCCTGCCTGGGCTCGCCGCACCGGCCACGTGGAGGCCCATCTGTCCCGGTTCATGTAAGAACCGGGACTAAAGGGATAGGGCGTTAAGAGCATTGATTTTTACAGTGAAATTATGTCTGTAGTGTATGTTGACATTCCTGGCCATGCCTCTATGGCATTTACGTGAATGCATGCCCTTCTTTTTTATGCCATTTAGCATGGTCAGATGGTTTGGTTCGAGCATCTACCCCTATTTTGGAATGCGTGTGGTATTGCCGGCTTGCCCAACCGAGCTGCCTCCAGAGGTGTTGCTATGGCAGCGAAACCCACTGAAGGAAGGGGATACCCTTATGACAAAGAAAACAAATTTTCTACGTGGGCTAAGTTTCATGGTACTTGGACATGGTAGTCTACCCGGAAGCATAATGGTTTTCAGACCATTCAAAATAAACATCCTTCCAGTAGTTCATTTAAATTCCTTTTCACGTTTCTAATAAACCTTCAAGTAGTTTCTTTAACATCCGGCCTATAGTTGGTCGATTCACTTAACTTCCGCTTTATGTTTCAAATAGTTCGTTTAACTTCCGAGTGATGGTTTGATAGTTTGTCTCTTCAAATAGTTCACTTATCTTTCATTTTATGTTTCATATAGTTTGATTAACGTGCAGATTGCAGTTGCTCTCTGTGCTAATTGACGCAATGGGTCATCTAGTAACCGAGGTAACCCTGCACGATGGTAAGGGCATGCGGTTGGACAACTGACTTTTGATGCAGGTATGCACAGGTCAAGACGTAATTTTGACACATCCCCATTGCATCCTGGACAAGCACATCTTAACAGGTGTCTTAACACAAATCAATACCATGATGATCCCTAGCGCAAATATATGGTTGTAAGAATCAAGTCCGCATACCCATCCATGTTTTAATTCTAAGTGTTTACACCCGTAAGGTTGTTAAGGCCCGGTTACAAAACTAGAATGTATTCTTTCGCAAAAGCTTGTTAGAGCCACTGTCGTAGTGGACATCCTCTCATGGTTTTGATAACTCAGGGGTCAATCCTTGCAAAAAAGGTACGAAACCTTTCTGCTATCGAAATCGGTTTTAAAGGGCATCAGTAAGCAAGGTTTATTCTCTCTATATGACCATTGCACACCCCAGATGGACCTTTTTCCTTGCATCAACAAGACTAAGCATTCAAACATTGTGAAGTTGGTATTATAGACTCCGAGTGGTCCAACGCTAGAATTTTTGTTTTAGTTGTCAAAAGTAAAAATCTAGTAATTCCCACATAGAAATTTTATAGTAACGAACTAGAATATATATTGTCTTCATATAACTCACTAGTTGTTTTAGGAAAAAAAAAAACTAGACTAGTAGGCCTCGCAAATGCGAGGGCATTGTCTATTAAGAGTAGAAAGCTTCCTCAAGATCGCATTGCTCCATGTAGAATGATAAAATATATTTTCTAGTTTAGCAGAAACTCAGTCCATGGAAAAGAAAAAATGCTTAATTATAGACGAACACGTCCCCATTTGGAAAAATTAGTTGCATTGAGAGAGAGAAATTTTCTTGGTCAATATTATTTTCTTAATGTATCTTTAAGGTCTAGTGATAAATATAATCATATTTATTTCTTTGCTGAAAAAAATATTTTGAGCTCCAAAAAATCTTGTTGCTAGTGTCTCTACTCATGGATGTAATATGTGTATCCTTACAAAAACTATTATCAATATAGAATATTTAGCTGCAGTGCCTATATAATTATAACTACAAATGATAAAAACTGCTTATTCCATATATTTCCAATCATGCGGTGAAATATGAATACATATGTTGTGAGCTTATAAAGCTTGATCACGCCTCTTATTAATGCGTCCATACACACAACAAGTGAGCATTACAACATACTTGATAGCCCATATTTTTGCATTAGTACTGACCCTAGCAATGCATATTGGGCCAAAAGTAATGCATTAAGCATTATATTACTAAACTGGAACCCGTCATGGGCAGTTATGGTTATTGCCAGGGCCACCATAGTAGATGTAAGTGCCCCAGTCGCCATAGGTGTCACTTTGCACGTTATAACAGTTGTTCTGCTCAGTTATCAAGCCCACATCACTTGGGGGATTGAGACAGTTGGACGAATCTACCACTTGAATGTTCTTGATGTGACTCGCCTTACCGAACCCTTCATTCGGGAAGTGTCCACTGCCCATATGTGTGGAAGTTTGGCCGGCATCAGGTGAAAATACCTCGCCGCCCCACATGACGGTAGAGGCACTATCTGCCAAGTAGGAGAAGATGGATGATGGCCAATACCCCACATAATCGCCTCCCACTTGCAGCCACCAATTGCCCCCCGCTTGGTCCTGCAAGCCAAAATTAGCTTACTAGATAATATAACAAACATGATTAATTATGACCCGCCAATATGTTTTAAATCCCTTAAGTGCCAAAACAATGGCCAAAAAGGGAACATTAATGGGCTAGGGTGAGCTGACAAGGATGAGTGTTTTTTGTACTGAGCTCAAATATGACATGGATTATAGGTGTATTGAGTAATCGATTTGTGATGTAAAAGACTTGCATGGTAACAATATGTTCCTTACTTGAGTTCTAACAAAATCGAGTCGACCAATCAAACAGGAAAGAGAAGGACTAACCTTCTATGTAATTGTGCATGTACATGAACGAGACGTGATCTTGACGATGCATGCAAGAATGCATCTAGGGTAAAAAAATCTGTCCTTCTATGCTACCAGAGGATCATGTGGTGGGGCAAGCTTTCCATAAAAGTTCATATGATGTGTTGTCATTAGTTGAGAGTCAATATAATATTAGAATGTCTTAACTACTATACCCTAGTTAAAATATGTGGAACATATATATTTTTCCCAACTCTAACCGGGTAAGGGGAGTAACTTGAAAGAGCCCCTTGTTCAATAGCCAGCTTGACATCATTGCTTTGGCGGAGAAATATGAGACGTGCATGGGACAACCTCTACTCCATTATTGAGCCAAAACATGCTAGGAAACATAGTTTCCCTAAGAACAAGTGGTTGGCATGGATTCTCTATGTCCACTCATGAATTTTATGTTGTATGCTTAATGTTGAAGTATAAGTGAACATAAGTTTTTGGCTTAAACTAGTCAGTGCATGCAACTCAAAGCGAGAGGTCTCAAGTTTAAATCCTAGTGGATGTAATAAAATGAAATGAGACTCCTATTTGAACGTTTGGGTATAAGGGAGCATGCGCATCAGGGGTAATGTTAAAGTATAGGTGAATTTTCACTTTCCACTAGCAGCTTGACCATTTTAATTGAATTGGTATGTGCACGTAACTAAATATTTATGATTTCAAAGCTTATTGTGTTTTTACCTTCCAAACTAAAATATCGATGTCATATTGTGTGCCACCATAGGTGGACATTGGGGAGATACTGCCGCCAATTGTGATCTGATTGCTTGTTTGGATGAAGCCTGAGCACAGTAGGTTGTAACATCCTGTTGATTGATATGCATCACGCTACATATTACATACAATAGAAAATTAGTATTTTGGTACTATTCCAAACCTTAGGAGAGAAGGTCTCAATATTAGTATTAATTAAAATAAATTGATGTTTATCTTACAGTCCAGTAGATGAATAGTCTTGTATTGCTATCGCTATATAGATTTGGATAAACCTGAAAACATTTAGAGACCACAAGGCCATTAGCCAAAATGAAGGATATTGCACAACTAACTAGACCATTACAAAATGCATAGGACTTGTATAATATCTATACCTAAGAATGACCACATGGGATTTTTTTAGGTGGACGACATAGATAGATATATAATTCATAGACACACACACACATAGAGAGAGAGAGAGAGAGAGAGATTGCAGTTTTCCTTTCGCAACAACAAACGGAAAAAACAAAATAATATAAGTCTTTGAATATAGCTTGTTTACCCCTTCCTTCAATTGAGATTATGCAAATATAGTGTGACACCTTGCTAGTAAGTGCACCGGTATGAGAAATGCCCGTGGAATCTCGCTTTTCCATCCTTTATCCAAAGTCTTGATTATGTTCCACTGGCAGCTGCATCTTATCCCTTCTGCACATGTGATGGCTGATGCAATGTGATGTTGCTTGCTTGTTCAGTTGACTCCCTTTAGATGTACACCATACATATCCATTATGATATATCTAGGAAATCCCTTTATAATATTGATATAGTTTTTTTCATTTGCATTGCGCTCCTTTGTGTGTGTTTGGCAATTGTTAATTTGATAACTTAGCTTGAGCTATGTCTACTCTTGTTGTAGCCATCCATCATGATTTCATGAATCCAAATTTTGGATTCGTAGTTTAATCTATAGTAACTTTATTCGTCCATGTGTTAAGTTGAAACAACAAAATGTTAAGAATATATATAATGTCCTGAACTCCACTCTGGATTAGTAAAGTGGTATAAACTAACATTTTAGACAACACACATTGCATGATAAGATGTGTTTATGCTATCAAAGAACGGTAAGTCACCTACTTTAAAAAATAAAGTTTGAGTGTTTACAATGTAAATATGTTATAACAATTTAGTCTAGATATAATAAATTTACTTAATTAACATTTTTCTTGACATAAAACATTAATAGTTTAACATGGATTGTTGGTTGTCGTCTAACTCATTACGGAAATATCTTTAGTGATTGCAAAACACAAAGAAGGATATGTTAATTTCCTAGCTACCTAACATGCATGCATGGTTTGCATGTTGACACTCGGCTAAGACATGATCTGGGTTGCCAGGGTCGCGGCCTAGGTCGTCGTGCCATATTTCTTAAATGAATCTTTAACTTTTGGCATTGTTTGGCAATATAACACGAGTTTGGCCTAAGGCCCAACCTGATACTCACTCCGTCCTTGCTCCACCACTAGTGAGAAACGACATGCAAGTGTACTGAGTTTGATTTTGGAACAATATGTACATATAGCTAACGTTCTCTTCATAATGGCAAGGATTGGTAACTTAGACTATTCTTTATGGTGTTATTTTGAAGTATCTAATAATAATAATAATAATAATAATAATAAGGACAAATCAATAATTTAGATGTTTATTTAGAGGCATAGACTATTTTACATAATGTTCAAGATGGGTAATTAGATGCAGATGAGGAAGACAAATCCATTGTCGAATCATGTAGAGTGATAACATCGAGTAGTGGGGGTGGCTTCCACCCCTGAGAGAGCTTGATTTTCAAGAAATCCTGCCGAGTCCTAGTGGGCCTAGATTCCGCGATAAGTTCCGAGAAATGGAGGAAATGATGCACTCAAAGTTCACAGAATTGCAAGAAAGAAAAACAGAACAAGAACATATGTTCCCTATTATTATCGGGAACGAGACTAAATGTTCGGCCCTAATGAGATGGACCTTGATTCCTCTCCAATAAGGAAAATATGCAGCTCCTCTTTGTTCTACTACCTGGGATTGAAGATTATCTTTGTAATGGTAGATGTGGGTAATGTAGATGTAAATTTGTATGTTTATTTCATATTATTTCTAATAAAGGCAAAGGTAGTTGACTGAGATGACTATTTAGGAGTTACTTTAGATTAAATACAAGACGTGGATAATATGGATGCAGATTTAGAGGGTGATTTAATACTATTCTCATAACGGAAATGGTGGGTCACTTACATTTTAATTTATGAGACCACTTTAGGTTATTATTTATAGTAACATACATGGGAACTTTAGCACCGAGTATGATCCCATGGCAAGTGTCTCAACAAATAGTATTTGTTTTGAATTTATTAGTGGGAATATCTAGAATTTATCTATTTTTCTAGTGCATTTCGTGAGAATTAACATTGTGGATTCAAAATATACCTCTCATTACTAGGAGTAAGTTGACAATTTTGAACCCACCATGCATATGAGTATAGGATACATTATTGATGGGTATTCCATCTATGTTTATTTTTTGTGTTTATGGTAGTATTCGGTTTTGTAATCATCTATTCCCTATCAATATTCTTCTCCAAGACGATCGCTTTTATTCAACTTCTCTTTGATTGATTCTTGAGAGGATCTTTCATTTTTCAAACCACCTCTATTCGAAATTGCTAGGCTTATTTACTTTGCCTTGACAATGCTTTGGCCAATAATTATTTTAATACATGAATCATATTTAAGAGTAATATTCATAAGTATTTAGTTATGATTATATTTTTGTAACATAATTGACATATTAATGGGATAAATATTTGTCAAAACCTTTTCGTAATGAAGGAAATATGCCTTGTGAGGAATAATGCATGGAGTATTACTGTTTTTACGTGAGAAATGATCTAGTTTGGAATTTCAAGTTGTCGTCTTCTAAAAGTCAAGGTTCATCTCCTATGAGTTGCAATTCCATGGACTATATGAGGGTTGTACTAATATTGAAATCCATGAACTGGATGAAGAATTTATTTCTTTTTGTGCTATGTCTTCCCAAGATTAATTATTTGTGTCCCCTTCTTTAGGCAAAATTTCTCTTTCGTGAGCCACAATTTGATGGCCTATGTGAAGAGAAGCACTTGTTTAGGACATGAATAAGTTTGAAACTTGTTTGTTTTTCAGGGTAGGTTTCCTCAAGATTAGCAACTCATGAATTGTGATTACTCCAGATTCAAATTGATTTAGTTGTGTGTTCGTATCCTTTTTTGAACTCGAGATTCAACTTGATTCAGTTGTGTTTTAATATCCTATTTAATTATTAAATTTAATACAAGGTATATTTATTAATATCTATTGATGAAATGGTCATGTATAAATACAAAAGTTATATACACTTTAAGTTGTCAACATGCCCTTAGGTATTAAAAACAATGCTACTAGAATAGCTTAAGAAAGAGAACATATTGTATTAATGGAGAATCTAGTCTACCTCATTCTTACGCTCTGGCCCTTTCAAACCCACATATATCATGCACGGAAGCTAAAAGGTAGAGTTTAATAGATATTTTATGAAGGTATGTATATTTATTCCTTTTGAGGTCTCACCTGCCATCCCGCTTCAATGGTATTGAGGCTGTTGCCATTGTAGGAACCCCCAGTGATCCAAAATTGGGTTAAGCTAAAGTCATTGCCCCTTGCAATCCATGGTTTCCACAAATTGAAGGTGCTTTTGGTTCCGTAGCACTTGTCATATTGTGCAGAGGCGACAGCATGCTTCTCAATGGGAGAGAAAACAAAGTTAAATAAGAAATTTTGAAAATAACAATAGTAACAATCTAAGAAGAAGATTATTAATCATATGAATTTGATTAATGATATGGTGTTTTTCACCTGGTGGCCCCTCAATATATTGGGTGTGTCAGTGTCATTGGTTGGATTGAGGTGTGGGATGCTCCTAGGCATCTTCTTGCCGAACCTCCTAATGGAACTGGCCCTTAGGAGATCCTCCTCCTTGGTCCTTCGGATTGGTATGGTGTTCTCAGGGCACATGCCATTTTGATGCCATATTTGGGTGATTGCATGGGTTGTGATGTTGGAGTCATGATGCATGCCTCTTGGGTTGTAAGAAGGTCGCATCTGAAAGGTGACAATCGAGTGATATCATGATACATGTGTGTGTGATATTAGCGGGCACTACAACTTTCTACAATTATAGTGATATGAAATGGGAAATGATGTGCAAACTGTCACCTGTATAGTATGGTTCTTGAGGAGAGGATGGTCGAATGCAGGTTGTTTGGAGATGTGCACACAGTCTATGACATCACCATCCGGGCTCTGTAAATTTCTAGGAATTAGTGATTGTAACAATGTAGGAAAAGTAGAGAATATTGCGTGGAAACTAGAAACTGATATATCTCTCCTACATGCTACGAATGGAGATGTGTAATGTAGAATAGGATTTGTTTTTCGACTGCATGCAATTTCTATTGGTTTGGCCCCTTTAATTTTGGTAAATGAATAGGATTCCATCTCTTCGAATAAAGCCATATGTTAGTAAAAATAGGATTACATCTCTGGACACTGCTCACGAACGCTCATGCACTTTCCCAATTCAGGAGCGCCTCATACCATACTACATATCAAAATTAGAACAAAAAAATGCCAACGAGTGACAAATAGATGACTTTACTGACATGCAAATTAGTTTTGAATATTCAAAAATGCATTACTTATAAACCAAACCTCCAAATAAAAATCAATTTTCTCTGTTGTGTTTTACAACGAGATCTTTCAAACTCACCCTGCATGAGCATATTTCGACAAATAATTTTGAAAAGCAACTCTCATTCACAAAAAGCAACTTTGTGGTGCAAATATGATTTCTAGCTCATACCAATTTTCTACTTGAATGATAAGTCAATCATTTGTAATACATTATTTGGCAAATAAAATCATGTTTCAGAAAAACAGTTTCTTGCATATCACTAAAATTGATTTTTCTGTAGATCCCTAGGGCATAGACTAATTTCTTTTAAGGGACATAATATACAAAAAATGTTTTTATTACAAGTTTATTTCATCACCCTAATTCGCATTTGAAGTAAATAGGGCAAACACTTAAAATTGTATAAAAGTATATTTTTTAACCATGAAGTTTTATTTTAGGACATGAAATTCATAAAACAGATGGTCTACCCATTCATAAAAATATATATTTTAACCATGAACCTTTACTGTTTATTTCATCGCAGTAAGTTGATTTCTAAATGTATCCATGAGAACATGTCCATATGAAATCTACTTTTGAAGATTTGTTAGAGAATCGAAATTACACTCATTTAGAAATTGGTTGGCGAATGCCAGAGGAAGGATAAGGGGAACCTACACCAACGTAGTCTTAGGCCTAGAACACATGAAGCTTGGTGCTCTGAAAATAAGTCTGTCTGATTTTCAAGGAGTTTATGAACAATCACCACATCCATATTGAGAAGAAAGCTCACCCATGCTACTGAACTTGTAAATACAGTTGTTCTCATGATAGGGATTCAGTTTATGGCGTGAGGTGAAGTTAGAAGCATACATGGATATATACTCATAGTGGCTTCCATACCTATCTCTGGTAGAACTAACAAAATAGAAACTTACTTTTGAAGATCTCATGCTGATAAACATCCAAAATTGCTGGAAACAAAACGTGGGATCTAGTTTTCCTTAAAAACAAATCTTAGCTTATGAGTCTAGGTTAGAAATGCATGTTTGTACCATAAAGTTTTTGTTGTGGCAAGTTGTTTAAAAAAATATTTTTCATAACGTGCCCATGGAGATCTAGTTTCAAAGACCTCATTATGAGGAACACAATGGTGAAATCGGATTTTGATTTAGACACTCAATTTTGAAGCAATGCATTTTTCAATTTTAGCAAAAAGGTTTCCATGGAAATGACAACATGTAATTTGTTTGTATGTCTTCTTATTTGGTCCTCATACCATGTAGAGAGAAGTGATGTCTACCATGTGCGATGAATATGAAAAGCGCATGTGCACCTTTTAGCATTTGGGTACGTCTGTTAGTCTCTAAAAAGCCAAGCAAGGCTACCTTTTTTTCTCCGGTGGATCATTTACATACTCTATCTATGAGTTTCCAAAAGTCAAAACTTATTTGGACCAACATATTGATATGATTGGATCTACATATGAATAGATTATCTTTCTGGATTTAGTAACAAAAGTTTGGGTCCATCTCCTTGTTAACATTAGGGTACATGATTATCTGCATGTGTGTTACATAATAGATCTTTGGTTATGTCTTAGGACTTAGGCATTGAATAATGGACATCCACGTAGGATAAATTTTGACATGGCAACTAATTAAATGAGGAAACACGATGTGCTAGTGCCGAAACAAGATAAACTGAATTGTTAGGACAAAAAACAAAATATGTGTTGAAGTAAAGACCGTGTCCTCATAATGTTCTCGCATTTTTATATTGGTCATGCAAAGCTGTTAAAGGCACTCTCCCATTTTCGGTTTTTACTGTTGGGCCACCGTAAAACCGGCTACCTGGAATGCTGGAAAGAACAAATTTTGAATTAAGGGATGGAAGAAATATATTTGCACCCTATATGTAACTAAACGTGTGTTGTGGTACTAAGGTTAGCAGGGAACTTGCTTATGCGGCCGTGCTCCACTGCTCATTTTACCTTATTTTGCTTCGTAGGTCCCGTTGGCAGCGAGAGCAAAAAATGTAACGAAAAAACAGAGGACCGGTAAAACCGGTTGATTACCAAAAAAGACTGGCCGAGAGAAAAAAAACTTGATTGGGAGTGGCCGCTAGCTTATGAACCACAAAGGAATCTATGGCTGGAAGCGAGAGCGTTCAGCATTTAGAATCTTCCTTTTAGTACGCTTATATTGTATAATTGCAGAAGAATTAATAACTAAGCCACCTTTAGCGTGCAGGGTGGGTAACTGGTATCCATACCTGCATGCACCACTTTTGCGTGCACGTACTACGTACTATAATGTTCCCGTTTCCTTTGCATGCATCTGCATGGCTTGCGAGACTGAGCGACGAAAACAACTGAGAACACGCAAACTAGTGATAAGCATGCAAATAAACAAGGACCAAATAAATGCAAGCTAGTTAAACATGCATGGTGAATCATGCATGTGTGCTGAGCGACGTACAACACCAGAGAAGCAAGACCTGCATCGTACAATCAAACTGAACGTGAACGTTACAGCTCGTCTTGCGTTTTCTCTCTTCTTGTGAAAGAAAGAGGACCCTTTTGCTAGGGTTTCTCGTGACTCCCACTGGTGCCGCCTCCTGTCTACATCGTCTTCTGTGGTTTTAGGGCCATGGAGGCGTGCTGGATCCCTGCCCTTGCTGGCTAGAGGGCTTTATTTTTTCATATTTTTTTAAGTTTTGTTAGGGTTTGTGTTCTGCTCAGAGATGGTAGGTTCTTCCCACCTAGTCCCTATCCCTATGATGTTTCTAGCATCATCGAAGGGCGTGTGGATATTTGTCTCCGACGAACCTCACGTGATTTGGTCGGCGTTTATCTTTAGTGGATCCGCATGGATCATGTGTTCGTTCGACTGTCTTCATATATCTACAGGTTGGATCCTTCTGATCTACACTTCCCTGCATCGGTGGCGGTTGATATTTCTAGTGTGCTGGTCCTATGGGGCTTTAGCACGGTGACTTCTCGGTTGTCTACTACAACAAGCTTTGCCCAGCTCCGATGAGGGAGTGGCGAAGATGGCGGCGCGCCTTCGGCTCACTCCAGTGTTACTAGTCGTCACTAGGTGGGCAACGGATCTAGATGTATTTTTTATTTCTGATGTTCTTTGTACTACCTTAACAGTTGATGAATATATCAGGTGTTATCCCTGCAAAGAAAAACTGAACGTGAACGTACGCCGCACCACTACATATGTACCTGAATGCTTGCGATAGGAGGCTTATTGAGACGCCTTAGGAGGCTTCCCATTTCCCGCCGGCGCTGCACTAAACTCCCGGCAGACGTCGGCTCTGCCGTCACCCGGCCCTCCATGAAGAGAAACGTAAGAGCCACGACGAGCGCGACCAAGCACGCTCGCGTCGCCGCCATTGAGCTAGCTAGCTGCAAGCCTGTTGGTGTGGGTTCTGCTAGACTCGGCTGCTGTGCGATCGAGAGGAGGCCGAGCGTCCCGGCGTTTTATAGGGCCGAACGAGAGTGCAGACGATCGACGTCTACGTCGGCCTGGCCCTGCTACCGTATATTTTAGTTGGGGCCGTTAAAGCTTCACATGGTGAAAGAGCTTCGAATGGTGTGAGCACTCACTAGGACAGTCGGAGGCAGCGGTAACATGGATGCCGCAGCTAGCCGAACACCTCGTTCTGTCAGGTTTCCAAGCTTTTCATGGCACAGACGTGGATACAGGAGTATGACACCATGGAAGAATAGAATGGGAATAGGCTAACAGAGACTCAACAGATGCACAAGTTAAATCTAGCTAGATTAATTCATTCGCTTTGTATGCATTAGTATATGGCTTGTGTACATATAACATATTAATACCGAAAGTAGCGGCTACTCTCGGGTGTAGTACACCCGAGTTAGCAAAAAATTGAAAAAAAAATGTAATCAAACATTATGCAAAAAATCTGAAATTTTGGGACATCAAATATTACCAGATGTGTGAGGTCCTTGAAAAAGTTCAACTAAAAATAACATCCGAGCAGCTCTCACCAAAAATAAAAAAATGACTGCTCAAAAAGTGCACAAAACTTTCAGCAGCGATTTTTTTTGTGAGAGCTCCTTGTATGTTATTTTTCGATGAAACTTAACAAGAAATGCAAACATATGATAAAGTTTGATGTAGCAAAATTTCAGATTTTTTAGATTTCATTTGATAAACTTTTTTCAACCTTTTTGCTAACCTAGGTGTAGTACATCCGAGAGTAGAAAATCCAGTCAGTAAAGTTTTCTTCGAGATATGGGTTTATTTTTATTTCCAAAGGTCCTTTTTTAGTGCGGATCTAACCAAGGGTTACTAAAAACCATGAATATGCAGAGAAAGATCCGCAGCCACCCTTAGAAATCCCCTAGAAATAGATGTCCATGGGATGACATGGACAAGGAATTTAATATGAAACTAGCTTGATGCCTCGTCAAGCAACTCTTTGGCCTTAAGATCAATTTCCACAATATCGAGCTCATCTACTTTGATAAGGCCAAAGAAGTTGAGAGTTTGTATATGGAACTTGGTTGTGAAACTGCATCACTCCCATTTTAGTATCTTGGTATCCTTTTCCATCACTATAAGCTTCTGAATAAGGAGTGGAAGGGTATTGAGGACAGGTTTGAAAAAAGCTCAGCTGCTGAAAAGGGAAGCTCACTTCCTACGAGGGTGTGTCTTATCCTTACTAATGATATTATCACTGGCCCACCGATATTTATGTTGTCCTCCCCTGAAATACCTAAATGGGTAAGGAAAATATTAAATTGCTACATGTTCATTCTTTTCTCTCAAAGTGTTTAGCATAACCAAAAATATCAATTAGCAAAGTGGAATATGCAGACCAAAGAATCAAGGGGCCATTGTACAATGACCTTGAAATAAATAATAGGTGTATGCTCGGCAAATGTCTATTCAAATTGTTAGAAGGCGAATGGATATGGGAAGAATTCCTTCGCACCAAGATTATAATACACTTTCCAAATTAATGACAAAGCAAAAAATATTTATAGTTCTAGAAAAGGATTAACGAGAGTCAAGGAGGATTCTCCGGTAGAGGCTTCTTATTTGTCGATAATGGTCAGGACACTCGATTTTGGGAAGGCACCTAGCTATGGGACTGATACAAACAAGCATAGGGGATAATTATTAGATCTTGTCGATGCGTAAGAGTGTCGAACACAACTAGTAGCATCAGAAATTGTTGTGTGAAAATAGCTAGGATGATGCAAAAGCCGACTAAGCAATATTCATTTATTTGATTGATTGCATGGTTGCAACTAATGAAATAACAATAAAAGTTAGTTGAATGCAGAAGCAGCCAAGGTTCTTATGAAGACTAGATTGTTTTCAATGGTTGTGGGTTATCTGCCTTGATGTCATGTGTTTGATTGTTTGAATATTGTCATGTGGATAGATCCTAAGCTAACATGCTGCAAAACTGTGTCCTCACATGTTCTTATGATTATACTCCCATCAGCCGACCCGGCTATCTACTAAAATAATGATGGCATGACTAACCATAGATTTATGTTTCGGGTCCCTATGTAACACTTATCTACAGATCCTAGACATTGGAATCGGTATTATATCACTCCGGACTTCCCTAACAAATTCATTATAACCCAATGCTCTCCTCCATGCCCGTATTTGGTGAAGTGGCACACAATCGATGTCTGCACACCACCACTAGAGATTTGTAGCACAACAAATAGTCAAACATTAATTGTTATTGCAATTCATATGATATATACCAACTAAGTTTCTCCTTGTCCTCCAAAAAGGTAATGGACCACTCACAAATCACCAATAAAAGTATAAAACTCAAGGCATAGCCGGATCCATGTATGATTCTTCCTATAGTGTGTGCAGACGGAGGAGTCCATGACCTGTGGGTAGAACCAATGGAAGACGGTAGTTCAGGCCATGTTCAACCGTTTTGGATGGCGGCCCATTAATATGATTTATGTAGCATGAGAGTGTCATGTCATCATGTTCTCTTGTAGTTATGCTTGCATTTACATTATTTTCTCGTATCTAACGTTTAAAATTTGCATAAAAAATAGCTGAGTGCATCAACCAATAAAGTGAACGAATAATATGGACTCTGGAGAACTTTGCCTAGACCGCATGTTCTCTGGTATTTCTTGTATTTCATATTAATAATTTTTCATGTTCTCTGGTCTTTCCCTCCTTTCAGTAAAGAAAAAATAGAACACTTACTACGTGCTAGTCAAATGTTAAATCAACGATAACATTTTTTACCAGGGTGGAGCGGCCATTATGGTGGGTGCGGTAAATAGAGAGAGTAGTGGTCAATTTGTACGGGCTTTCTGCAAGTGCATGGAACATTACAGCACGTGCGGAACCACCAAATGCATGCAGCATTACAGACTTGTATAGTACGTGCGGAACCACCAAGTGCAAGGAGCATTATAGTACGTGGGGAACTACCTAATTACCTCGACCCGCGAGACACTCCACTTAGCCAACTTGCATGTGATAACGTTATGACAATTAATTAAGCTATAATCGAGACTTGATCACTTGACCAAGCTAGCTGCGGGTGCTAATGTAGTCTGGCCTGACCGTTCGAGATTCAGGGCACAGATGAGTCATTAGTCGTTACAGCATAAGAAAAATGGAAGCAGCTCTTTGCATGCGATCATGTTTGTTCAAGGTACAAAATTATAAATATACAAAGTAGAATATTACTGGTTTTTTGTTCCAATGTTCTTCATCCCCCCCAAGATATACAAACGAAGCACCGTAAATGAGAGCACCAATAAGCACGGCGATGGCAACGGCAAGGTCGGTAGGCAGATCTCTCTCTTGGATTAGGACTCGTACGCACGGTATTTTTTTTTTTTGTGGTTCTCAGCACGTCAACAAGTAGCGTGATCGAAAGCTTTATTTCTTCCTTTAGAGACCATATCTAGAAGCTTGGTCAAGCAACATCTATGGCGTCGTCGTTGACTACACCTTGGTCCTATATCCAAGAGGATATCTTAGGCCTTCTTATCAACTGCCTGAGATCCACCCGCAACCAAAGACGGATACTTATGCGGTGTGTGGCAAATAATCGGATGCTCCACGAGCTCAATGTTGTCATGGGCAATGTTTTGGATCTTTCTGAGGTCTGCCAAATGCTTTTGCAATCAACAACTCATGATGTCGTTGCTATCGTCACCATCATCTCGAATTATCCCATCACCATAGTTGGGCCAGGGAAGGTTGTGTGGTTGCCTATTCCAGTAAAATTATTTTTCACCTAAATCAGTGTGCTGCTCTTCCTGGTGACAAAGCTTACCCCGCACGTTGTTGTAGGAATTTTTTGCAATATATTTCAATAAGATTTGGTTGTATGGAATATGAATATTTGGAGTAATAATTTAAAAACTAAAACTAAAATACATATAATTTATTGTGATTGATTATTGTGTAATTGTGAAGTATTTATTAAATGTAAATAGCATAATAGATTGAAAATTATGATGCATATTTGCATGTTGAGGTGTGGGTTTTCCTATTTATAGTTGCATGTTAAAGTGGATATTTTCCTATAAATGTTGCATGCTGAGGAGGCATGCTTGCATGTTGAGAGAAATAAGTGCGGGCTAGCTATTTAGATATAGAAGATTATGTCATGGGTGGACTTAATAATCATGTAGCGACCACAATCATGATAAGAACATTAGGTCGAGTGGCTTGAGTGGCTTGACCTTCAACATCCGAACGCCTTAGTATCCCCTCCACCACAAACCTCCTTTCTGTGCCGCACAATCTCACAGCAAATCACCACTCTACAAAATATTTCCTTCGTGCTCACAAATAGCGGTTCACATACTTATTTTTGGTTAGACACGTGGCTGATCTCTCAACCCCTCGCCATCACCTTCCCCCACCTATTTTCACACTCCACCTTACAGCTGGTTAAAGTGGCTAACATTTTGCGTTTCGGTATTGAAGCTAACCTCCGTAATCGCCTCTCCCTCACGGCAGAACAAGAGCTTGTGTCGCTTCTGGCTATTTTGCAGGATTTCGTGCCATCTGCGGGGGAAGATCAACGGTTCCTACGACATGGCATTTGCTTCTCCACCAAGCATGCATACGGTGTCCTCATGGCTCGGCCAGAGATTGATCTCATGGCCCCTCTCATATGGAGTGCCAAGGTTCCTCGGAAACTGAAAGTATTCGCATGGTTACTCTTCAAAGACCGTCTCAACACTAGAGTTAACCTTGCACGTAAGCATATAATCGACTCAGACATATGCCCCCGATGTGCTACGACAACCGAAGACTCCAACCACCTCTTCATCACATGTCCTCTTGCCAATAGGATTTGGCAACGGCTGGGGTTCCTACCACCTTCTAGTGACATCACAGATCTCTGGGATGTCTCTACTCCTCCTCACCTCCCGGCCACAGCATGGCCTTCGGTCCTCTTGGCTTTGCTTTGGATGACTTGGGCAGCACGGAATGACATGGTTTTTAGGTCTGCAGACCAAAGCTCTGTAATAACCTTGAGGAACCTTATTTCTGCTTTGGACCTCTGGTCTCATCGTCTTGTGAGTTCACAAGACAAGCAGGACGTCTTCTCGTGGCGCTCCTACCTCTCTGCACGTTGCACCGTGCCTATGTAATTATGTACTCACTGCCACTGCAGTCCCTTGAGTAATATATTCAGGTGGGGGAGCTCCCCCCCCCCTCCGGTGGTTCTCAAAAAAAACATTAGGTCGATATCCCCTCCAGCATGCATATATACAACTTTATTTTTGTCCTTCGGTGACCACAACAACATACATTTTCCATCGGGCATGACATGAATATTTGGTAACTTTGTATCCTGTCGGGTATCATATGGGAGCGACACCACTCCATCAAAGACAAGAGAAAAAAGTACTGATAATCAGTAAACGCCTTGCGACCATGATGATGGCTACCAGGTAGAAACTTTGTTAGGATCCTGCCCATCGCCGGATGAGCGATGTTTGGGATCATCCTTATTGTCATCAACCTCAAAAGAGAAACTCTAGCAGAGTAGCCAAAAGAGCAGCTTCCATAATTGTTATCGATTGCACTCCAAAAACTGATGGAGGCTCGAGGGGCAACAAGCAAACACAGAGTCTCCATACTTGCTGCCTCCATAATCATGGGACCCACTCGTCAATGAGACATCCCTTTTTCCCAACGTCCCTGTCATCCAACATGAGGTGGGGGGCCACCTGAAGTTTTCTTCACGCTGTAGCACCCCGGCTCAGAGAAACCGGAACGCCCCGTATTCCAGCCCAGAGATCGAGGAGAAGTCTCTGGACTACGGCACTGCTTGACATAGAACAAATCAGCTCTTATTATAAGAACAATAATACAAGGGTCTGATGTTACAAAGAGGCACATCAGCACGGCGACACTTCGCTTGCTATACTACACTTGCTCTATGCTAGCAGCGGAACAACGACGAAGGTGGTGAACTCCACTCCGCGGGGACTCTGGCTGGGACACGATCTAGCTCGCACGCACGGAAACCTTGACAAGCAATCAAGCATTCACGGCATCACCTGCAATCTGGCATGACACGCCAGGTCAGTACATTGAATGTACTTGCAAGCTCGCAAGAACCAAAAGCATCAAGGCAAAACAACAACATAGCGTTAACAGGTTAATTAATTAACAGCTACCATGATGAAGCAACTACTATGCATGACAATGAACTCATACAATACTGATAAACCACCATCTCCAATCTGAATATTCACCTCACTCTTGGCTAACCGACCAAGCATTATACCATCTCGATCACCTAGTGATCAAAACCAAACGGTGGTCGTTCACGGATCACAAACGGAACCACACTTGGTTCAACGGGTTACCTCGTAACCAAACGGTGATCATTCACGGATCACAAACGGAACCACACTTGGTTCAATGGGTTACCTCGTAACCAAACGGTGATCATTCACGGATCACAAACAGAACATCCACATGATCACCTTGTGACCACATCACAACTGAATGATCATCCTCAAGATCATCCCAGCATCATCATCATCATCATCCTGCCCAACTGTTACTGCTCAAAGTACATCAACATATAAATCGCCTATAAGTCATTCCGTCATGTGAGTGTTGATCGAACGGTGTGACCTAGTACGAACCTGTGCCCATGACCGAGGACGCGGCTATCGATAGATTAAACACACACAATCTGCAGAGGTAGCGCACATTACCCACACCACAAAACCCATGGCCTCGCACTCCCATTCGGGTGGACCAATGGCGTTCCGACAAAACCGACCTACTGCCATGACACTCTCCTGGCCACTCCGACCAACACCCCTTTTGGGTTTAGTCCTGGGTGGCCCCGTGCCTACCAAAGGCACCAACGGCCCGTGGCAAAACAAAAACAGTCCCAAACGGGGACAAAAAGGCGCCTAACAACAACTACGGGCACACAAGGTTATGTCTGCTTACCGGGACAGGGTACCGCACGCCCATAACCTTCCCTCGTTGGAGGCACCGGCGAGAGGCACGACAATACACCGCGTTAGGGCCTTCCCATAAAAGGCAAATGTGGTTGCACTGGAAAAAGCCCGTTTCAGTGGCACCTGACCAACTTAATGACGGAATTTATCCCCAAAATACAACAATGATAACTGATACTCCGATAACATCTATCAACCTGTAATCCAAGTCATAGCAATATCCAACAAATAATCCAAAATGTACTATCGTCATATCAAAATACTCCGAGGATAGCACAACACTACTATCATGAGGAATCCAAGAACGATAATACTACTACTCAAATATCAAGGACTAGATATCCAACTATGCTCCACATGCAAGCATCATCTCCAACATCATACTCCAAAACATAATATCAACTAGCATCATGATGAAAATAATACTAGCCACTAATAATCCAAAGGCAACACAACATCCAAAGTAATACTCCAAAGCATAATATCAAATACCACCATGAAAATAATCATAAAATCCACTACTAATCCAAAGGCAACATGTCATCCTCACAAAATATTAGTCCTAGAACTCCAAGCAAAGTCATGGAAATAACAAGATCAAAATACAACTCCGAGAAATGCCATGAACAAGATCATACATAGCTATTGTAATATTTTAAATAAGTTCAAATAAAGAACCATGTCACTGCATTGCAATCATGCAAATCGAGGGTGCGGCTTACCCGGGGTGGAAGAAATCACCGGGAAGAACTGCGTGAAGCTCGCGGAAAGAATCGCCGGAAAACGTTCTCTCTCGGAGGGAGCTGAGTAAGCGCAAGGGCAAAATGGTCATTTTCAGAATGTCAAAACATGGTGAAAATGATACCAACAGAACGGGCTCGACGAGACAAAGAAGTGGGCTTTGGATTCACCTGATTTGGAGTTGGGAGTAAAAAGATATAAGGGTTTTTCTGCCAGGGACCTATTTGTAATAAAATCATCACAAACAGGCCCTCAGTAGGAAAAACAGAACGCGCCTCTATGGAAGTACGCTTTCTCTGAAGTGAAAACGTATTCAAGGCTGAATTAGAAAAGGAATGCGCCTTCAGGAAGGGAAAACGTATTCCTCTGGAATGCGTCTCCACTTATCCACGCTGGCAAGCGCGGGGCCGGGCCTCTGGGACACTGACGGGTGGGGCCCGCGCCTTTTCTCTCTCTCCTCCTCGTTCCTTCTTCTTCCTCCCGTCAGTGAACAAAGGCAGGGCAAGGCAGAGCGCTCCGGCGATGGCCCGGGCGACTCCGACCATCTCCGGCCGAGGTGCTGGCACCGGCGGCCTCAGCGCGGAGCACCGCACCCATCCCAGCCATTTGCGGACTCCTGGGAAGGCCAGGGCTGCGGTGTCGCACGGCAACAGAAGGTAGGGGAGGCGGCGGCCGATCCTGGGGTTGGCGAGCATAGGGGCTCCGGCGACCGGAGGAGAGGTGGGGGAGATGTGCCGCGGTCAGGGTGGAGCTCTGGTGGTGGAATGGAGGAGGGAGGGGGCTTGGCTCAGAAGAATTTAGGGAGGAGGGAGCGGTGGCCGTGGCGAGCAGTGGCCGCGAGGAGAACCGCTGGAGGTCGGGGAAGAGGTCAAGGGAGGCTAGAGGAGGTACAGGAGGCCAGTGGTGAAGCAAGACGGGGTCGGGGTGGCCTTATATAGGCGGGGGAGGGGGCGTGCCGCGCGGTCGTCGCCGCGGACGCGTGGCCGGCGCCGCGGATGCGTGTGCACGCGCATGAGCTCGGGGTTAGGCGACGAGAGGGAACAGGCGGGAGGGCTCACGGGGAAGAGGTGGCCAAGGGGGCGCAAGGAGGAAGAAGACGGCGAGGAAGATGACGGTTGGCGCACTGTGCTCTCGTGGGCGTTCGGCGGCGAGCGTCGGTGAGGAAACGGATGGAGGGGCAGAGGGGTCCAGGGGAACGGCGACGACGAGGTGAAGACGCTGTACATGCTCACGTGCGCGAAGACGATGAGAGGAGAGCGGACGAAGCAGAAATGGCGCCTGGACGCGGCCACTGCGCACAGACCGCGTGCACAGGCATGCCATCGTAAAGCTGAAGAAGGCACTGTATGGATTGCGTCACGCTCCCCGAGCGTGGTACGCCAAACTTGACGACACACTGTTTCAGCTTGGGTTTGCTCGCAGCCCATATGAGCATGCGGTTTACCGGCAAGGGGACACCAAGTCTTTCTTGCTGGTTGGGGTGTATGTTGACGACCTCATAATCACTGGTACATATGTGGCATCAATTAAAGAGTTTAAAGGTCAGATGCAACAACTCTTCAAAATGAGTGATCTTGGCCTACTCAGCTACTACTTGGGAATTGATGTAGTGCAGAAAAAGGGGGAGATCACACTAAGCCAGAGAAGCTATGGTGAGAAAATCCTAGAGCAGGCAGGCATGAGCGAATGCAACAACTGCAGTACATCCATGGAGTGTAGACTGAAGCTGAAGAAGGAGGACGGGTCCAAGCCGTTCGACGCCACTCTGTATAGAAGCGTCATTGGGAGCTTGCGCTACTTGGTTCATACTCGACCAGATATAGCTCACGCCGTCGGGATTGTCAGCCGTTTCATGGAGAATCCAAGCACTAGTCATTGGGCTGCGGTGAAGCAAATTCTGAGGTACATTCATGGAACCAAGCAGTATGGCTGCACCTACAGAGCGGGCAGTGGCAGTGCTGAACTTCTTGGTTACAGTGACAGTGATCACGCCGGCGATTTAGGCGACCGCAAGAGCACATCGAGGCAAGTCTTCTTCCTCGGACAGAACCCGGTCAGTTGGACCTCCCAAAAGCAGAAGGTTGTGGTAATAAGTTCTTGCGAGGCCGAGTACGTCGCAGCTGCAGCAGCAACTTGCCAGGGTATTTGGCTGAGTCGCCTCCTCGCCGATCTGCTGGGTACCAGTCCAGAGAAGTTCACACTGCTGGTGGACAACAAGTCTGCGATAGCACTGGCGAAAAACCCTCTCTTTCATGATCGGACCAAGCATATCGATGTGAAGTTCCATTTCATTCGGGATTGTGTCGAGGAGAAGATTCTTGAGATCGAGCATGTTAGGACTCACAACCAGCTAGTTGACATTATAACCAAGGCACTGGGAAGGGTGCACTTCATTGAGATGCGGCAGAAGCTGGCGGTCATGGAAGGCAGCAAGAAACCATGAGCTTAAGGGGGAGAATGTTGACTCTGTTAAGCTCATGTAGTGCTAAGAGATTTTTTTTGTTAATAATGTTGCATGCACGATGATTTGACGTGCCCATGCAAGTAGATAGGAGGGAGTGCGCCATGCACGTTCCCAGTTTCCTTTTCTTTCGTTTTTCCTTACCCTCTCGTACGCCGATTACGCCGTGTGACGCGATCGTGGGATGGCACGATAGCCACGGATCACAGCGAGGCATCGGGAGGGGTTGTTGCTTCTGTTTGGTAGATGCATAAGAAAAGGAATGAGAAACAGAAAACGCTGCGACAGTTAGGCAGCAAAAATCTTTCTCTCTCGTTCATCTACCTCCGTCTCTCTCGCTCAACATCATCCGATCGCTCTCGCTAAGTTCGGAAACGACACGCATGAGCTCGGGGTTAGGCGATGAGAGGGAACAGGAGGGAGAGCTCCCGGGGAAGAGGCGGCCAAGGGAGCGCAGGGAGGAAGAAGACGGCGAGGAAGACGACGGTCGGCGCACTGTGCTCTCGTGGGCGTTCGGCGGCGAGCGTCGTTGAGGAAACGGACGGAGGGGCAGAGGGGTCCAGGGGAATGGCGACGACGAGGTGAAGATGCTGGACATGCTCACGCGCGCGAAGACGACGAGAGGAGAGCGGACGAAGCAGAAATGGCGCCCTGGACGCGGCCACTGCGCACAGAGCGCGTGCACGGGCACGCCATCGTCGTAGTCACCACGTGAACCGGGGCATTCAATGCTCTACAGCACCCAAGACGTTGTCTAGCTGACAGTCCTTGCAAGATAGAGCATTTATGAGGCCATGGCTGGATCTGGGGTGCTATGTTAAATGGTAATCATCTTCTGAAGTTTACTGTAGTAAACTTGACCGTGCACTGGTGATCAACAGGAACTTTACTGGCACCAAAGAGTTTGTCTGGGGTGATCAGCTTAGGAAGGACTATACTCCTGTTAACTTTGAAGCATAATGGAGCACAAACTAATATAGTTGCTGTGTAACCCCAAAATTGGTCCAGAATCAAGATTTGGATGATGCACTCACATGGTGAAGCCACTTGAGCTGCAATTTGTCAACGCTTGATGATTTGGACAGATAGAGGTTCTGTAAAAATTTCATACCAATTGGGTTCACCAAAATGGTACTTCCTTCGCAGCTATTCTCTGTGTCCAGAAACTTGCAAAAATTCTACAGGAATATTTGCTTGATGCGTTGATCCCAAATTTGGTGGATAGAGGTTTTATGGTCATGAGAATGCTCTGGTACATTTTCAGACAAAACGAAGCAATATAAAATATACTTGCTTCACAACCTGAAAATATTGACAGAAGCAAAGATTTGGTCCTGTGCTCACATAGATCAAGGGATGGATCTGAAATTTGGAGGAGTGTGATAATATGAGCACATTAAGGAGTGTGCTAAATTTCAAATCATTTGGGTACTCCTAGCTAGCACTTCCTTCACAATGCCTTCTGTTTGACAGAAAGTTTGAAAAATTGCTGAGGAAGATTGGGTAGGCAAATAAAGTTGGATTTTGGCATGAGGCAATGATTTGGACATAAGAGAATTCCCAAAAGGTTTGGGAGCAATCAGGGAAGGATAGGTGGCACTTCCTTCACAGAAAGTCACACTGGATAGAAATGAAGAATATTTATTGGGGAATTATTCTTGGGATAGGATAGGAAAATTTGGGCATACCTGAGCAACATATGACCCAAAGAAATTATAAGAATTAATTGGGATTTTTGGGAGTGACAGAAATATAGGTTGCTTCACAACCTAGGGCAGACAGGGTTATTCCTTTAAAAGAAAAAAGGAATATTCCCTAGAAAAAGATTTTAGGGTTTGGTCAAAGAGTGAAGTGGCATGATCTTGGCAAGGTTTTGAGAATGATGAGCCACATGGGAGGGGAAATGAGGATGATTTCCCAGGTGGCAAGGCCACAGAACCACTCCAAAAAGAAAAACGGAGCAAAAACCAATAAATCAAAAAGAAAAAGGAAAGGGCCAAAAACCAGGCTGTTACAACTCTTACCCCCTTAAAGAAATCTCGTCCTCGAGATTTGGTTGCTCAGGGAATAAGTATGACTTGAGGATACCGTTTCCAACTCGGGTATCCTTTTTCCTTTATTTATTGTTCCACCAAGAATTTTATATGATCAACTTACCTTGCTCTGGGGTGGTTTGCTTCACCTTTCCCCAAATTCTGACGGGTCTTTGCTCATATACCGATTCCTTTTTACTGACGTTGATTCTCCATATCTGTGGTGATATCCAATGGATCTGGGCATAATTTTTTTCTTTTGGTCATGAAAACCTTTTTATTTCTGTCATGGGGTTGCTTCAAATAAATGCAGGCCTTCTGGTTTCAATAAATGCTGAGAATTAATCATGGCCATCTTCTGACAGGATCTGACTGCTCATAAGTGGTACTGATTTATTTTGATTTATTCCTTTGCCTCGAGCATGAGATATGTACCAAAGATTCGGCTGCCTTTTGTCGGGAGCAATATAACGTTGTATGGTGTTGTAGGTGTGTCATACCTCAAATATTTACATCTTGAGACTGGCCAGACAGGGGGCTGACGGACAAATGCTTTTCCTGATAGACTGACCGTGTACTTGATTCTGTATACCGTGTCTGAGCTGATTGTTCGGCTTTTGATTTTCCTCATTTTGTCGGTATACCCATTGGGATTTTCCGCACTAACCATTCCAAGCGGGTCACGGGATATGAAATCCTTGTAAAACAGAGTAATCCTTCGAGGGTATGCCTTTGTGGCTCCATATGTAATTATGGCTTTCACTGACTTGGGTATCCGGACCCTGATGGTCATGCAAAAATCATCATATTGTTGTTGTCAGTCTCATCCTTTTGACGGTCATGATTTTCTTTGTTAGGATACTTTACTGAAATAACTTGGCCACATGGCCTTGATTCTTCATATGACCTTGACTGGGGCTAGTGCAATATTTTTGGCATAATTCCTTGTTCTTGTTTTCTGACCTAGGTCCGCACATATACGACATATGATCGGGGCTTGTAGCGGTACAGAGCTCTTTGTTGAGGCCAACCATATAAAAGAGTGACAAGAGCTCATGACATCCCCTTGTCGGTGTGGGAATATTGGCCTTGGTGGCCGTTGTTAAGATTGTTGACTCTGCGTTCTCATCTCCAAATCTTGTCGATCCTTGTATTACATAAGAGGTGTATCTCTGCTTTTCTTCATTTGCATGGCTCATGAGGTGGTTGAATCCGTACCTTTCTTGGGTATATCACCTTTGTCATTGCCGCATCTCGTATGAGTGACTGATGTGACTGGGGGTGCATGCTCACCATATATAAAAATCATATGCAACCAAACACTTGATTCTTGAGGTAGGCATATGTTTTGACTGCATTGTACCTCTCACAAAATTATTGCAAATCTGATTCTTGAACTGCACTGTCAAATATTGACAACTCGTCATATAATCTCTGGGGCCTGTGCATTAGTGTGATACTGACGCAGACTGAGTGGCTTATGAGAGAAGCCATCCGAGTAGCTTGCTGAGGAAGACTTGTTAACTTCTGCTCAAATCTTTTGTTTGGTTATCGTGCAGAAGAAGGCTCTATAGTTTACACACGAAGCTTGGTCTGATTATTGTGCTGGAGAAGCCTGAGTTCCGTACTTGAGAAGCTTCTCCTCGGGTTTGCTTGTTGAGAAAAATTCATTTTCGTCTGTCAGAAGCTTTTACCGGGGTATCTTGCTGAGAAAGACCGGGTATCTTGGACCAAAAATTGTTCACATATCATGCTGAGGAAAAATTGAGGAGCCTTGCATCATAAATTTCTTCCAATAACATGTGGAAGAAGACTGAGTTTCTTACATCCAAAGCTTCATACTAATATGCAGACTGAAATCTACACACACGCCCATAATATTTTGTGGCTAATTATTTGCATGAGAAAATCCGTTTGACTGTCTTCCTTGAGCATATCACATTCTGAATTTATTTCGGATGATAACATATTCCAAGCATCATGCATTGTTGAACCAAAATTTTGTATATGACCCGTACCTTTGACTGAAAATATACCGTTGATCTTGTACCTGACTTGTCTTGCTGCTGACTTGATCATTACTGTCGTGAGGATTTTGTACTGATGTAGACTTGAGTTATCAGTACTATTGTGAGGAGTGCACACTAATGCAAAATTGATTATCAGCCTCAAAATCAGATATTCCCCATTTCACTGCAGTCGGCTGAGAATTCCATTCTGTTTAGCTGAGTTTCCAAATATTTGAACTCCTTATTACTTTTTCGAGTCCGGTGTCAGTTGATGAGCAACTCTTTATAGGGGAAAAATAATGTAACACCGGGGCCCAAAAAGAAAGAAACAAAAGAAAACTCCACTAAACAAAAGCACACAACAACAGTCACTACACACTCAAACAAAGTCACATAGTACTTCTAGTCACATAATATGCATGCCTACTTAAGCACACAAATCTTGCGAGATCTCCGGTTCTACGATCTAGCATGCTGTGACGGTGTGCACGAGGACGAATAAATGTGTGGAAGAATTGGTGTAAACAGCGCTACACCAAGTGTTAGCTTAGCCAGGTAGCAACCTCGACTAGCTCGGAGGCGAGGACGTACCTGGTAACCATGTAGCAGGACACGAATGTCGCTACCACATTATTATCAAGCGGACGGAAAATATCCGTACTCGTCCAAGAAATAGGATAACGGGGAAAAACTGAGTCTGCTGGCATTGCCCTTTCGTGATGACTAAGATCATTAAGGATTGCCAACACGACGAGATAAAAGGACGATCCGCGATAGAAGCATGTGTATCACCGAAACGATAGGTGGGGCTGAAAGAAGGATATCGGTGCGATACCTGAACACCATTTCTGCAAACAGTGTCAGGATCACTTGGCATCACGCTGCTGGGACAGAAATGACGCCAAACACCAAAGAACGAGCAAGAAAAGAAACTGGAGAAATGCAAAGGCTGAGCTATAGTGGATCCAAACCGATGCCAGCTACACTCACCAGATAAACCGTTAGCAACAAATACTAAGGCTATATGCATGGTATGCAACAAACAAATGCAGCAACCAAATGCAACAAACAAGGTAGACTCTATACTACCGATTTCTACCGCTCGCGCTGACTAGGGCGTCCTACAGCCAGACCTGCTCCCATACCAAGCCTGTAGCACCCCGGCTTAGAGAAACCGGAACGCCCCGTATTCCAGCCCAGAGATCGAGGAGAAGTCTCTGGAATACGGCACTGCTTAACATAGAACAAATCAGCTCTTATTACAAGAATAATAATACAAGGGTCTGATGTTACAAAGAAGCACATCAGCACGGCGACACTTCGCCTGCTATACTACACTTGCTCTATGCTAGCAGCAGAACAACGACGAAGGTGGTGAACTCCACTCCGTAGGGCCTCTGGCTGGGACACGATCTAGCTCGCACGCACGGAAACCTCGACAAGCAATCAAGCATTCACGGCATCACCTGCAATCTGGCATGACACGCCAGGTCAGTACATTGAATGTACTTGCAAGCTCACAACAACCGAAAGCATCAAGGCAAAACAACAACATAGCATTAACAGGTTAATTAATTAACAGCTACGATGATGAAGCAACTACTATGCATGACAATGAACTCATACAATACTGATAAACCACCATCTCTAATCTCAATATTCACCTCACTCTTGGCTAATTGACCAAGCACTATACCATCTCGATCACCTAGTGATCAAAACCAAACGGTGATCGTTTACGGATCACAAAACGGAACCACACTTGGTTCAACGGGTTACCTCGTAACCAAACGGTGATCATTCACGGATCACAAATGGAACCACACTTGGTTCAACGGGTTACCTCGTAACCAAACGGTGATCATTCACGGATCACAAACAGAACATCCACATGATCACCTTGTGACCACATCACAACTGAATGATCATCCTCAAGATCATCCCAACATCATCATCATCATCATCCTGCCCAACTGTTACTGCTCAAAGTACATCAACATATAAATCGCCTATAATTCATTCTGTCATGTGAGTGTTGATCGAATGGTGTGACCTAGTACGAACTTGTGCCCATGACCGAGGACGCGGCTATCGATAGTTTAAACACACACACTCTGCAGAGGTAGCGCACTTTACCCACACCACAGAACCCATGGCCTCGCACTCCCATTCGGGTGGACCAATGGCGTTCCGACTAAACCGACCTACTGCCATGACACTCTCCCGGCCACTCCGACCAACACCCCTTTTGGGTTTAGTCCTGGGTGGCCCCGTGCCTACCAAAGGCACCAACGGCCACCGTCGTGGCAAAACAAAAATAGTCCCAAACGGGGACAAAAAGGCGCCTAACAACAACTACGGGCACACAAGGTTATGTCTGCTTACCGGGATATGGTACCGCATGCCCATAACCTTCCCTCGTTGGAGGCACCGGCGAGGGGCACGACAATACACCGCGTTAGGGCCTTCCCATAAAAGGCAAATGTGGTTGCACTGGAAAAAGCCCGTTTCAGTGGCACCTGACCAACTTAATGACGGAATTTATCCCCAAAATACAACAATGATAACTGATACTCCGATAACATCTATCAACCTGTAATCCAAGTCATAGCAATATCCAACAAATAATCCAAAACATACTATCGTCATATCAAAATACTCCGAGGATAGCACAACACTACTATCATGATGAATCCAAGAACGATAATACTACTACTCAAATATCAAGGACTAGATATCCAACTATGCTCCACATGCAAGCATCATCTCCAACATCATACTCCAAAACATAATATCAACTAGCATCATGATGAAAATAATACTAGCCACTAATAATCCAAAGGCAACACAACATCCAAAGTAATACTCCAAAGCATAATATCAAATACCACCATGAAAATAATCATAAAATCCACTACTAATCCAAAGGCAACATGACATCCTCACAAAATATTAGTCCTAGAACTCCAAGCAAAGTCATGGCAATAACAAGATCAAAATACAACTCCGAGAAATGCCATGAACAAGATCATACATAGCTACTGCAATATTTTAAATAAGTTCAAATAAAGAACCATGTCACTGCATTGCAATCATGCAAATGGACGGTGCGGCTTGCCCGGGGTGGAAGAAATCACCGGGAAGAAGTGCGAGAAGCTCGCGGAAAGAATCGCCGGAAAACGTTCTCTCTCGGAGGGAGCTGATTAAGCGCAAGGGCAAAATGGTCATTTTCAGAATTTCAAAACATGGTGAAAATGATACCAACAGAATGGGCTCGACGATACAAAGATGTGGGCTTTGGATTCACCTGATTTGGAGTTGGGAGTAAAAAGATATAAGGGTTTTTCTGCCAGGGACCTATTTGTAATAAAATCATCACAAACAGGCCCTCAGTACAAAAACAGAACGCGCCTCTATAGAAGGATGCTTTCTCTGAAGTGAAAACGTATTCGGGTATGAAGTAGAAAAGGAATGCGCCTTCGTGAAGGGAAAACGTATAACCAGCGAATACGTCTCCACTTATCCACGCTGGCAAGCGCGGGGCCGGTCCTCTGGGACACTGACGGGTGGCGCCCGCGCCTTTTCTCTCTCTCCTCCTCGTTCCTTCTTCTTCCTCCCGTCGGTGAACAAAGGCAGGGCGAGGCAGAGCGCTCCGGCGATGGCCCGGGCGACTCCGACCATCTCCGGCCGAGGCGCTGGCACCGGCGGCCTCAGCGCGGAGCACCGCACCCATCCCAGCCATTTGCGGACTCCTGGGAAGGCCAGGGCTGCGGTGTCCCACGGCAACAGAAGGTAGGGGAGGCGGCGGCCGATCCTGGGGATGGCGAGCATAGGGGATCCGGCGACCGGAGGAGAGGTGGGGGAGATGTGCCGCGGTCAGTGTGGAGCTCTGGTGGTGGAATGGAGGAGGGAGGGGGCTTGGCTCAGAAGTATTTAGGGAGGAGGGAGCGGCGGCCGTGGCGAGCAATGGCCGCGAGGAGAACCGCTGGAGTTCGGGGAAGAGGTCAGGGGAGGCTAGAGGAGGTACAGGAGGCCAGTGGTGAAGCAAGACGGGGTCGGGGTGGCCTTATATAGGCGGGGGAGGGGGCGTGCCGCGCGGTCGTCGCCGCGGAGGCGTGGCCGGCGCCGCGGACGCGTGTGCACGCGCATGAGCTCGGGGTTAGGCGACGAGAGGGAACAGGCGGGAGGGCTCACGGGGAAGAGGCGGCCAAGGGAGCGCAGGGAGGAAGAAGACGGCGAGGAAGATGACGGTTGGCGCATTGTGCTCTCGTGGGCGTTCGGCGGCGAGCGTCGGTGAGGAAACGGATGGAGGGGCAGAGGGGTCCAGGGGAACGGCGACGACGAGGTGAAGACGTTGTACATGCTCACGTGCGCGAAGACGATGAGAGGAGAGCGGACGAAGCAGAAATGGCGCCTGGACGCGGCCACTGCGCACAGACCGCGTGCACAGGCACGCCATCGTAAAACTGAAGAAGGCACTGTATGGATTGCGTCACGCTCCACGAGCGTGGTACGCCAAACTTGACGACACACTGTTTCAGCTTGGGTTTGCTCGCAGCCCATATGAGCGTGCGGTTTACCGGCGAGGGGACACCAAGTCTTTCTTGCTGGTTGGGGTGTATGTTGACGACCTCATAATCACTGGTACAGATGTGGCGTCAATAAAAGAGTTTAAAGGTCAGATGCAACAACTCTTTAAAATGAGTGATCTTGGCCTACTCAGCTACTACTTGGGAATTGAGGTGGTGCAGAAAATGGGGGAGATCACACTAAGCCAGAGAAGTTAAGCCGAGAAAATCCTAGAGCAGGCAGGCATGAGCGAATGCAACAACTGCAGTACACCCATGGAGTGTAGACTGAAGCTGAAGAAGGAGGACGGGTCCAAGCCGTTCGACGCCACTCTGTACAAAAGCGTCATTGGGAGCTTGCGCTACTTGGTTCATACTCAACCAGATATAGCTCACGCTGTCGGGATTGTCAGCCGTTTCATGGAGAATCCAAGCACTAGTCATTGGGCTGCGGTGAAGCAAATTCTGAGGTACATTCATGGAACCAAGCAGTATGGCTGCACCTACACAGCGAGCAGTGGCAGTGCTGAACTTCTTGGTTACAGTGACAGTGATCACGCCGGCGATTTAGGCGACCGCAAGAGCACATCGGGGCAAGTCTTCTTCCTCGGACAGAACCCGGTAAGTTGGACCTCCCAAAAGCAGAAGGTTGTGGTAATCAGTTCTTGCGAGGTCGAGTACGTCGCAGCTGCAGCAGCAACTTGCCAGGGTATTTGGCTGAGTCGCCTCCTCGCCGATCTGCTGGGTACCAGTCCAGAGAAGTTCACACTGCTGGTGGACAACAATTCTGCGATAGCAGTGGCGAAAAACCCTGTCTTTCATGATCGGACCAAGCATATCGATGTGAAGTTCCATTTCATTCAGGATTGTGTCGAGGAGAAGATTCTTGAGATCGAGCATGTTAGGACTCACAACCAGCTAGTTGACATTCTAACCAAGGCACTGGGAAGGGTGCGCTTCATTGAGATGCGGCAGAAGCTGGCGGTCATGGAAGGCAGCAAGAAACCATGAGCTTAAGGGGGAGAATTGTTGACTCTATTAAGCTCATGTAGTGCTAGGAGATTTGTTTTCTGTTAATAATGTTGCATGCACGATGATGTGACGTGCCCATGCAAGTAGATAGGAGGGAGTGCGCCATGCACGTTCCTAGTTTCCTTTTCTTTCGTTTTTCCTTACCCTCTCGTACGGCGATTAGGCCGTGTGACGCGATCGTGGGATGGCACGATAGCCGCGGATCACAGCGAAGCGTCGGGAGGGGTTGTTGCTTCTGTTTGGTAGATGCATAAGAAAAGGAATGAGAAACAGAAAACGCTGCGACAGTTAGGCAGCAAAAATCTTTCTCTTTCGTTCATCTACCTCCGTCTCTCTCGCTCAACATCATCTGATCGCTCTCGCTAAGTTCGGCAATGACACGCATGAGCTCGGGGTTAGGCGGCGAGAGGGAACAGGAGGGAGAGCTCACGGGGAAGAGGCGGCCAAGGGAGCGCAGGGAGGAAGAAGACGGCGAGGCAGATGACGGTCGGCGCACTGTGCTCTCGTGGGCGTTCGGCGGCGAGCGTCGGTGAGGAAACGGACGGAGGGGCAGAGGGGTCCAAGGGAATGGCGACGACGAGGTGAAGACGCTGGACATGCTCACGCGTGCGAAGACGACGAGAGGAGAGCGGACGAAGCAGAAATGGCGCCCTGGACGCGGCCACTGCGCACAGAGCGCGTGCACAGGCACGCCATCGTCGTAGTCACCACGTGAACTGGGGCATTCAATGCTCTATAGCACCCAAGATGTTGTCTAGCTGAGAGTCCTTCCAAGATGGAGCATTTATGAGGCCATGGTTGGATCTGGGGTGCTATGGTTAAATGGTAATCATCGTCTGAAGTTTACTGCAGTAAACTTGACCGTGCAGTGGTGATCAACAGGAACTTTACTGGCGCCAATGAGTTTGTCTGGGGTGATCAGCTTAGGAAGGACTATAATCCTGTTAACTTTGAAGCATAATGGAGCACAAACTAATATAGTTGCTGTGTAACCCCAAAATTGGTCCAGAATCAAGATTTGGATTATGCACTCACATGGTGAAGCCACTTGAGCTGGAATTTGTCAACGCTTGATGATTTGGACAGATAGAGGTTCTATAAGAATTTCATACCAATTGGGTTCACCAAAATGATACTTCCTTCACAGCTATTCTCTCTGTCCAGAAACTTGCAAAAATTCTACAGGAATATTTGCTTGATGCATTGATCCCAAATTTGGTGGATAGAGGTTTTATGGTCATGAGAATGCTCTAGTAAATTTTCGGACAAAATGAAGCAATATAAAATATACTTGCTTCACAACCTGAAAATATTGACAGAAGCAAAGATTTGGTCCTGTGCTCACATAGATCAAGGGATGGATCTGAAATTTGGAGGAGTGTGATAATATGAGCACATTAAGGAGTGTGCAAAATTCAAATCATTTGGGTACTCCTAGCTAGCACTTCTTTCACAATGCCTTCTGTTTGACAGAAAGTTTGGGCATACCTGAAAGCCACACCAGACAGAAATGAAGAATATTTATTGGGGAATTATTCTTGGGTTAGGACAGGAAAATTTGAGTATACCTGAGCAACATATGACCCAAAGAAATTATAAGAATTAATTGGGATTTTTAGGAGTGACAGAAATATAGGTTGCTTCGTAACCTAGGGCAGACAGGGTTATTCCTTTAATAGAAAAAAGGAATATTCCCTAGGAAAAGATTTTAGGGTTTGGTCAAAGAGTGAAGTGGCATGATCTTGTCAAGGTTTTGAGAATGATGAGCCACATGGGAGGGGAAATGAGGATGATTTTCCAGGTGGCAAGGCCACAGAACCACTCCAAAAAAAAACGGAGCAAAAACCAATAAATCAAAAAGAAAAAGAAAAGGGTCAAAAACCAGGCTGTTACACACGCCACATACAATTTGTCATAAGGAGCGCGCTCCAAAAGGCAGTCTCGACATGCTATGTATCGTAACTCGGAGACTTGTATGGTGGCTGCTCCATAATATTGCAATCCTGACGCGAGGGCAACTCTGCTAGAGTGCTTTTTTTGGTAAAATAGTTATAATGGTGGTTATTATGGCAATCAGCTCAATATAGCGAATCTGCTAGAGTTGCTGCAAGTAGAGTTGTCGGACTCCCAGAATGAGTCCTCCTATTTGACGCCCAGCCCCTATATGGACCGAAAAAGCATGGGCCATTAAGTATGAACTTTTTATTTTTATTATGTTCGAAACAAAATATATTTTTTGCAATATGTCGAAAGACTATATTGTAGAAAAAACAGTTATTTGTTCAAATGTATAATGCGGATTTTTTCTTCATATAGCGTACATAGATAAGTTCAATCATGGGAAATGAAATGTTCATCATGAATTAAAAAAATTAAAATATGTATAGCTTCATGTATCTTTAATTTCAGAAAGTTTTCATATATTTAAAAACAAAATTTGCACATACGTACATTTGTATGTTCATACATTTGAAATAAAATGTTCATCGTGTATCTAAAAAATATGTTTACATTTCGAAATACATAAATGTATTTACTAAAAAACCATATACCATTTTATAAAAAGTTTATCACTGTTTCAAAATATCCATACACATGTGAATAAGTAACAATATAATATTTGGAAAATGTTTATGTCCAAAAAAAAGTAAACATAAATGAGAAAAGGTTAAAAATGGTTGGAGAAAGAAAAAAGGAAGGAGAAAAAGAAAATACAATAAGTAAATAAAATTTTACAGAAATTCAGCCACTAGGAAACTGAAAGAACTGAAAAAACTAAAGGAAACGGAAGAAAATAAGATTTGCCGATGGCTGCTGGCTCTGGGATTGTGCTTACGTGTTTCTAAAGTCCTGTCCACCATGGTTAGTCAGGCCCATTCCGTGGCAAGTGAGGAGCTACTTGGTTAGGCGGGCCATGCCGTGTGGGCTCATTTAATGGTCGTAACGAAATTCCTGGCTTGCTGCTTGTTTCTCCTTTCTTCTCCCTCTTTACTTTGGCATTGCCGCATTGGCGATGGTAGTCTCTCGTCTTTAGTTTTTCATACTTTTTTCTTGAAGCTTTGCTCGGGTGCACGCGATAATATCTGCAGGGTGAGTAGACACTTACGAATGGAGGGCTAGGTTAGGCTACGCATGGTAAGCAATAATGCTAAACATACAAAGAGTTACATGCTGACTAGGATTTTTTCTATCTACTAACCAATCACAAACTTGCCCCCTTGATTTTCAGGAGGGGTGGGCCGCCTCTCCACCTATTGATCAATCAAATTAACCCTCTTTGTAAAACCTTGTAACTCGTTTGTACGTGTAGCATTACTCCATGGTGAGCGGCATTAGTGCAGGAGAACAACCATCCTATCAAGGGTTTTTTTTGGGGGGGGGGGGCACCCTATCAGGTTTTCAAGTGAAGGGAAACTCACGTCTTGATAAAGCTTACAGTTACTTTTTCTTTTTCTTTTTGCAAGGATTGAAAAAGGTTATAGTTGATCTATTTTTCAGTACTAATAGAACGGTAGTGCCCCATCGACATTCACTACGACTATTAAATTTGTTCAGTACAAAAATTAGGCAGAAATTCAAACTTAGTAGTGCTAGCGGGTGTTCTTCAGTGTTTTCGAATTATCCAATCTAGCAAATATTATGCAAATTAATATCATTCAAATATATACTACTCAAAACAGAATGACCATTACATATGTTCAGTACAGAAACTAGGCATAAATTCAAAGTTCCTAGTGCTAGCGGGTCTCTTTCGGTGTTTTTGAATTATCTCATCTGAAAAATATTATGTGAATTAACGGATGTAAATTGCGTGCTGCGTACCAAGTAATTGCGAGCAACAGCATAACACCCCGCTTGGCCTGTGTGTACGCCGCGCGCTCACAGACGCACAGGAATGTGGACAGACTCACGGCCTGAGAAAGAAGTTGGCAAGAGCAGAGCAGGGGAACACAGAGTAGTAGGAGTAGAGCAGAGGAGACACACAAGCTCCCTTTCTTTTTCCCTTCCTTTTTCGATTAACTGCTGAGCCACACATGTTGTGCTTATTACTGCATGGGTTATTAAATAGCCAACTCCACAGCAGACTATGCAGTGAACCAACTGAATCGCAGTCACTGAATTTGGTCAGAGTACAGCTTGGCAACAGTTGCTGGCAAACACAACACATTCCTACTCCGGCACACAAACACTCAACCACAACACATTCTTAAGCTAGCACGTGCTGGGTCCCTGGATGGCCCAGAATTATAAGACTGATTAAGGAGATTACTGGGCCAGTTCATCGTTTCACCATCAAGGAATGCAGTGTACCCTTCCATTTTGTCCATTTTTGTAATGATCAATATCAGTCAGTAGTGCACGGGGAAGGAGGAGATATAGATTTCATACCTAGTTGACGTACAGGGAAAGTTTGACATGTCATTGGTAAACAACAAACACAATCGAACGCAACGCAATTAGGAACTAGCAACTGAGGCCACGCTCCCCTGTTAGCCTTCAAGTGCTAGAGATAGCTTCAAGACTCTTCAATACAAGTAGTACATACTAACCGAGGCTGAATATATGCAAGATAACACTTCAATACAAGTACATGCACATGGAGACATTCAACTTGGAATGCAAAACCATGATACTTGACGTCAAAACGTGAAGAGTGTCAAACCGTGCTTTTGTCCCTAGCTGTTTCAGAACATAACTGACGAATAATAACACATAGCGCATATACGATTGAGTTCGACAGTGGATCTTAGGTCTCACTGAACAGTAATTCAACAAAACTTTTTGCGGAACAAGGGAAATAGAAATCAAGTATTCAACAAAAAAAGACCCCAAATGCAAATGGAGCTTAGGTCTCACTGAATACATAAAGCTACTGGGATAGAGTATAAGTGAATTTACAACTTCCGCCAAAATACAAAAGTCAAAAGTGAATTAACAACAGCGTAGGTATTCAGACTACAAGTTCCGAGGGAACATTATTAGCACCGACACCGATAGAGTTTAGGTTCGAATCATAAAAGTAAGAAACAGAGGCAATCAAAAACAGAGTAATTAGCAAGATAGTAGTTATAACTTCAGTTGAGAGAGACTCGACGCCACGCTTATTAGGAGGTGTCTCTGTTTCAGCTACAGTTTTCAGGTTGATTAGCTTCATGCCTCCTTCGGTATGGCATTCCAAGCAAGCAAGCCAGCCACACAACATATCCTGGACAAGATCAGCAAAAGAAAAACAGTACAACATGAGAATTTGAGGAAAGCCAGAATCAGCTTGGGATATAGATGTATTTTGGTGGAGATAATTAAAATGTAATGATGCTTTTGAAAGAGAAAGGGTGAATGACTAGAATATGTGATATTACCTCTTGCAGTTTTTTGATCATTCTAATCCTCATCGGCGTCACTATCTTCCCTGCTCTTCTGCTCATCACTACCACTCTTCATTCTACTACTCGTTTTCTGCCTGATTGTAACTGCGGGATGGTTGGGATTGGCACCTGCTTCTTTCCTTATCGCGACAGCTGCAGCCTTGATTTCCGAAGGTGTCGCGTCTTTGTCATCAAGTCATCAAGACATGGGAGATGCTCAATGCCTAAATAGAAACCAACATCTTCTGCCGCCGACACACTGAAATACATGTCAAGTTCCTCAAGCTTGGGCGCAGACCCTTTCACGAACACAACATATGCCTGATATTGAATTTCTAAGATAAACACCTTCAGATTTGGGAAAGAAATGCCTTGGACTGTAGCAACAAAATCACTTGTTGACACTAGTGTCAGGCGAAAAGTAAGGATGGGAGCTGCCCAAGAGTAAGCAGCCCATCTTCCGTCAGTTCAACTAAGCAGAGGCACAGGTCGGCAAGATTGGTGAGTGTAATCCACTTTGGAACGTCCATGAACGAAATCAACGAATACCACCTGGCCGCCCAAAAACTTTGAAGAGAAGATGGGAGAGGGGACCAAGAATCTAACAAGTCAAGGGAATCATCATCAGGTGACTCTAGGACTATCGAAAGATCGGAGTCTCCCGGTGCCAAGCTTGCACAGTGAGTGGAGGAGCGCCTCTTTTTTACATTCCTCTCAACACTCTTCATCCGCATCATCACAATCACCCACCTCGAGCACCTCCAAACTTGTCAGGTTACCGAGATCCTCCAACGCGTCTCTTTTACTCAGGGCAATAACGAAGGCTGACAGCCGCTGTAACTTCGTCATATTCCCAATCGAGGTAATATCACCAGGAGTCACACAACTTGCGCCACATGTTCAGTTTGGTGCAAAAACTTTGAAAATACAATTTTCTAGTCATCTAACTTGACTCAAGCGTGCAGGTACGATCATAATATACGTATGTGGATGTATCTATGTGTATGACCCCACTGTTAGTGAGCGATTGCGCTGGCCTGACGTAATTTTGCACAAAACACCCTGATTTTTTTTATTTACAAAAATGTCAGCCACTGCTATGTATTTTTGCACGACCCCACCCACCCACATTTTTTATTCAAGAAAACTTTACATATACGCGGATATTAACACCAAAAAAGGTTCCGCTAGAACTCAAAACCACAACTAACTAGTTTAGCACAACACGTGCTACCACTATATCCCTTCAGGTCTAATTTGGATAACAAACCTTTATGGACTAAACGGGACGCATGTGAAGCTTAAATGGGCTGCTGATATTTCGGCACATTTCACACGCGCTATTTTTTTAAACATATTTGTCAAACCTAAGTAATAAAGTTATGTTCAAATATTCGTGCGTTAAAAATATTATACATACAAATGATGATTAGTAAGAATCTGAACGTGTGTGTTATAAGTAAAATATTTTATAAACCTGAGTATCGTATAAACATGTGTGTTATATAAATGTGCATATTACATATTTGGTTTTCAAAATTAAACTTCATAAATATTATTTTAATTATACAAACACTTAAATAAATATATGCACATTTGTATAATGTTTGTAAAATTAAAACTATTCATAATTTAAAAGTTAAACTGTTAATATGAATATTTAATCATGGCTAACGATTAAATTATGTATTTATTTGAATATAAGTCATGAGTAAAATACTATACAACAGTAATATTTATAAACATTTAGTAAATGTTTGTATTCATATTTTTTATAATTTAAATATGAGTCGCAAGTGTATATATTTAAATGTTTTTATTTACTAATTTTATTTGTATGTATAATATTTTTAACACACAAATAGTTGAATAACTTTATTACTTTTTTAGGCAACATAACTTTATTACCGCATTACACGCAGCCCAATTAAACTCCACACAATTTTCATGTACATATAATTTCGTTATAACTAGAACAGAAGTGCCTGGTGGCTAGACCGACTAGTATTTAAACAGTTTGTTACGGGTTCAATTCCTCCTGCCGCACCTTTTTGTTGTTAATTGTGCACTACGGTGCTAGGTTTTTTCTGTAAACAAAAGAAATGTGAGGGGGTGTTGTGTAAAAATTGGTGGCTAGTGGTTGACTTTTTCCGCAAATACAAAAATAGGTGGGCGTTCTGTGTAAAAATACATCGCGTCCAATGCCATCACTCGCTGACTAGTGAGGCCATACACATGAATATGCCCGCATAGGCATAGTATGACCGTATCTGCACGCTTAAGTCAAGTTAGGTGACCACAAAACCATGCTTTTAAAGTTCTAGCACCAAACTAAACATGTGACGCAAGTTCTATGACTCCCGATGGTATTACCTCTTCCCAATACCATCTGGCAGTGCCCCTCTCCCTCCAATTAGGTGTCTTGGTGTAGTCAGCCAAGCAATTACACCAGGCAACTCTTTCAAACGGCTATACTAAAGATCTAGGGTCTCTAAATTACCTACCATCACGATCCCTGCCGGTAGCTGTGCTTTACGTGTGCCCCTAAAGCTGAAGTATTTTAGCTGGTATAATTTGTCCATGCCTTTCATATCATATTGCTCTAAATCCTTATATGGAGTACAAAACTTAGAGGGCAAGAAGCCTATTACTTAAAATACAAGATGAACTCTAGAATCCTAGTCTATCTCTAAGTCGCACACATATATGTATTCTAACAAGACATACTCCATCTATTCCGGTTTATAGGGCTCAATTCAAGAATCTCATCAACCAAGGTGGATTGTGAATGGTGGAATATTTTTTGTAGTCTACAAAAATACTCAATTAATTGGTGAGTTTTCTCTCTATCCTTGAATGCAGCGATTTTAATGCACCTTGAAATATAAACGTATTGATGGAGAGCAATACAATTGAGACTTATAAATTGAAAAAACTAAAATTTTAAAATAAGCCTTATAAATCGAAAAGAAGGAAAAACTAAAATTTTAAGATAAGACATATAAACCAGAAGGGAGCCTGTCCGTAGCATTTTCCATAGGAATTGAGAACATGGGAATACAAGAAAAAAAAGGATTTACTTAGCGGCTTAGGTGCATGCATTACTGGTAATAGAAATAATGAATATTTTTAGTAGATTGAACTCTATGAATAATTTTTTCGGAATTGAATGGAAAGTGAAGCAATAGAAATTCCTTTGGCCGAAGACTCATAAAAATGATAGCAACGATACTAATAATCTTACAAAATCGTGATAATATTTTGTTTAATTAACCAAAGAGGGCTTTAAACTAGCAAACCAATGGACAACACAGGCAAACTATGCAATACTAGTTTTTCAGAAGTATATTCACAAATTTCTTGCATAATGATAATTGGAGCCAGTTTCACAATATATTATAAAATATATATTTGAAGTAGTTAGCCCGTGCACTGCACGAATTCTTGACTAGTGATAATTTTCATTGGGTGGAACATCAAAATACGTATGAAGTGCCTATAGCTCAGTCTAGTCGGCACGAGAGCTGTTTAAGTCGGACGGTTCTTACCATTACTTGATACGAATTGTTTCCCAGAACAAAACAAAGAAAATGTATAGGTCGTGGCTATGTAGCCACGTCCACGTACGACCAAAACTATACAGTATAAAATCCTGTAACGGAGACGTGAATTGTCCCTGACCCCGGCCGTGACGTTACCAAAGATATTAGTGATCGGCGCTTGACTAGTAGTACGCATGAAGCTTCTTAGTTCCTGCAGGTCTAGCTAGTTGCAAAGCTGGCGGGCAGGTTTTCGTCCGCTCCCATCTCGGGCATCTCCTGGACGTGTGGAGCAGTGTCACTCGGGCCAAACCTTCGATAGCTCCGCGCCGTGTTGCTATGCTTGCCGCGTCCGTGTGGCAGCCGGCGAGGACGCGAGGTGATGACTGCCGTGTCTCGCTAGTTGCAAAGCTGGTGTGGAGGCTTTCGTCCGCTCTAGGGAGAATATCAGATAATACCATCACTCAAGTGCTTCCAAGATACTCCCTCTGTCCGGAAATATTTGTCTCGGAAATGGATGTATTCACACGTATTTTAGTTCTACATACATTCATTTTTATCCATTTCTTTGACAAAATTTTTCGGACGGAGAGAGTATCAATTTTAAAAACATCGATTTTAAGTGTGTCAAAATTTTTGATTTTTTATGTGAATGTTCATCACATACTTGTACACAACCCCTAAAAAATTCAGATCGAAATCCGAAATAGACAAAGAGAAACAAAAAAAACAAATCCAGATGTGAGCAGTATAGTTTTTACACTATTCATGTTTTTGTCTTTATTGACATTATTCGTGTTGGATTTCTCTATTCTTTTCTCTTCGTCTATTTTGGTTTTTTAGCTGAATATTTTAGGGGTTGTAGACACATGTATTGTGAACATTCACAAAAAAATTCGATATTTTTTGACACACCTAAAACTGATTTTTTTTTTTAACTGGTATCATGGGAGTATTGAGTGATTGTATCACCTGATACTCTCCCCCGCTCGTATCGGGTAAATTCCTGAGCGTGCGGTGCATGTTCGAGTCGCGTCGCTCTCGTTCGGCCCAAGATTTGGAATTTTTTCGACCAGTCAGCAAGACGTTTGCCTCGCACTGTGTTGCTATGCTTACCCGCCGTGTGGCCGCCGGCAAGGTGATTGATCGATGCGCTTGTGGCTCCGGAAAGGATGAGGTTCTGCAGAAAGTTCCTATAAATTCACCACTACCCTTGCTGTTCACACCACATACAGGCAAACAGCCCAGCCACCGAGCTCAATGGCCGCTCCATCTATGTCTGCCCACATTCCCATCTTTGTGATAGTCCTACTCTCGGCCGTCTCCTGTTCTTATCCCAGCCTGACCAACCGCAACGGTAGTGAAACTGATCTCGCCGCGCTTCTGGCTTTGAAAGCGCAGCTCGCCGACCCTCTCCGCATCCTTGCCGACAACTGGACAACCGGCACATCTTTCTGCCACTGGGTCGGTGTCTCATGCAGCCTGCGCCGACAACGTGTCACTGCTCTATCATTGGTGGATACGCGTCTCGTTGGCTCTCTGGCACCTCACATCGGTAACCTCTCTTTCCTTTCCATCCTTAACCTCACCAGCAACAATCTGATGGGCTCCATTCCAGTGGAACTTGGTAGGTTACATCGTCTTAGGTATCTCGATCTCATGAGAAATAGGTTTTCTGACGCCCTACCTACTACCCTTGGGAACCTCACAAGGCTTGTGCGCCTTCGTCTAGGTTACAATGAACTCTCGGGCCAGATCCGTCCTGGGATGTTAATCCGTATGCACAACCTTAAAGAAATTGTCCTGCACCAAAATGAATTAGGTGGCCAAATACCGTTGTATTTGTTCAACAATACACCTTCTTTGGCAGTCATCCATCTTGGAAATAACAGCCTGTCGGGTCCAATACCAACTGCTCTTGCATCCCTATCCATGCTTGAGGTCTTCAGTGTACAGCATAATCAACTCTCCGGTCTACTCCCACAAGCCATGTTCAACATGTCTAAGCTTCGAGTAATGGCATTCGAAGACTGCGGTAACCTAACTGGAATGATTCCGACCAATCAAAGTTTTAGCCTCCCAATGTTGCAATTTTTTACACTAGCTGGGAACAAATTTGCAGGGCGGTTTCCAATAGGGTTTGCATCATGTCAATACCTGCAAGCACTTGATTTGAGTCGTAACTCTTTTGTGGATGTTGTGCCAACATGGTTAGCCAAATTGTCACAACTAAAAAAGCTTTTATTGGGTTCTAATAACCTTACCGGATTCATCCCAGTTGCTCTTAGCAACCTCACTAGTCTTAGTATGCTAGCACTCGACAACGGTAATCTCAAAGGGGAGATTCCACATGAATTAGGTCTTATACATGAACTCTGGTATCTTAATCTTGGCCAGAATCAATTGACAGGTAAAATTCCTGATTCCCTTGGCAACTTATCAAAATTATCAACCCTAGGTTTGTATCGTAATCAATTGTCTGGCCAAGTACCAACAACATTTGAAAAAATCGTACATTTAAACAAGCTTGTGTTGAACCACAATAATTTAACGGGAAATCTAGACTTCTTGTCAGCTCTTTCCAAGTGTAGACAACTCCAAATCCTTGATATGTCGTCTAATTCTTTCACAGGTATCCTCCCTGGCTATGTGGGAAACCTTAGTACACAATTAAGCATGTTCATTGCACATAGTAACAAGTTAACATGTGGACTTCCGTTAGCGATTTCAAACCTAAGCAACATTTATCTGATAGATATTAGCAACAACCTATTCGTCGAGCCATCCCAGAATCCATCATTATGTTGGAAAATCTTGTACATCTTGATCTCTCCCACAATGATATGGCAGGCACTATCCCAACACAAATGGGTATGCTCATGAGTTTAGAACGTTTGTTTCTCCAGGCAAATAATTTTTTAGGTTCCATACCAAGCTTCTTTGGTAATCTTAGTTTGTTGGAAATTATTGACTTGTCCAATAACCAATTAAGTTCAACCATACCCGCGAGCCTTTTACACCTAGATAAACTTATCAAAATAGATCTTTCTCATAATTTATTTGTTGGTGCACTACGAGTTGATTTTTCTAGTTTAAGACAATCAAACTACATGGACATTTCTTCCAACTTCTTGATAGGAAGCATCCCTGACTCATTCGGACAAAACAATATGTTGATGAATCTTAATTTATCACATAATTGTTTCAAAGGCTCAATTCCAGGCACACTCGAAAAGCTAAAAAGTTTAGCATCATTAGACCTCTCATTCAATAATCTCTCTGGTACCATTCCCATATTCCTTGCCAACCTTACATATTTGACTAGCTTGAACCTCTCATTCAATAGTCTAGTAGGCCAAATACCGGAGGGGGGTGTTTTCTCAAACCTCACCCCACAGTCCTTGATTGGTAATGTTCGTCTACAGTGTTTACTTCCAGCACTCACATTAGCTTTTGGCGGCATTGTCATACCTTTATACCTATGTATTAGAAAGAAACTTAAGAAGGGAGATGTCAAAGCTTCTGTTGATCCAACTGGTGTCATAGATCATCAGATAGTCTCCTATCAAGAAATCATTCGCGCCACCAATAATTTTAGTGAGGATAACATGTTGGGATCTGGAAGCTTTGGAAACGTCTTCAAGGGACAACTGAGCAATGGCTTGGTGGTCGCGGTAAAAGTTATTGATATGCAGCTCGAGGAGGCCATCCGAAGCTTTGATGCGGAGTGTCAAGTGCTTCGAATGGCGCTACACCGCAACCTGATAAAGATACTCAACACATGTTCCAACCTTGACTTCAGAGCATTAGTGCTTCAGTACATGCCAAAAGGCAGCTTAGAGATGATCCTACACCGGTCTCAAAGTTCAGGTCACCTAGGGTTCCTTGAGAGACTAGGCATCATGATCGATGTGTCTATGGCAATGGAGTATCTGCACCATGAGCACTACGAGCTGATATTGCACTGTGACTTGAAGCCCAACAATGTGTTGTTTGACGATGAGATGACGGCGCATGTGGCTGACTTTGGCATTGCAAGGTTGATTCTAGATGACAATTCCACCATATGTGCGAGCATGCCTGGAACAGTTGGGTACATGGCACCAGGTACCTACTTAGTTTGCTCTTGTTATGTTTTCAACCATATACTTATTAAACCATTCATTTGTTCTGTCTACACCTAAAACAATATGGTTGAGCAACAACATTTTTATTTTATTGAGTAAAAAGCCTCAAGGAAAAGTGACGTGTTCAGCTATGGAATCATGCTCCTTGAAGTCTTCACCGGAAAAAGACCCACCGATGTCATGTTCGGCGCACAACTAACTCTTAGGCAGTGGGCTCATCGGGCATTTCCTGCGGATCTTGTCCAAGTCGTTGACGGCCAGCTTCTACACGACTCCTCAATTTCAGGTTGCAGATTGGACAATGGTTTTCTAGCATCGGTCTTTGAGGTTGGTTTGCGATGTTCCAGCGACTCTCCAGACCAGAGGATGACAATGCGTGACATGGTCGTAACACTGAAGAAGATCAAAGCCGAGTACACTAAACTGGTAGCAACTATGTCAAGTACTGCAGCATAGTGAACCGATCTCATGTGGTAGCTACTATGTGCTTGCTTAATTATGTATCGTCTATATATATTCTACATCTGCACTTAGAATAACCACACATAACTTCAGGTATCGGCAGGACTGAAATAAGTTGTATTGGAATGTATTATACATCATGCATGTATAGCTGTTTAGACACAGTTTTGTTCTCTGGCTGTGAGGAAACATTCTCGTTCCCTTTCGGTCATGAGCAAAACTGAACAAGACCAAAGAGAGGACATAGGAGTAAATCTTCTTCCTCCCGTTTGTTCCCAAAACTCTGAATACGAGTTCACATTTGGCATGCATAACTATATTTGGTCCTGATTCTCCTCTGTGTGAGAGCAGCATTGCGGCTCCCTTGCTATTGCTCTGACAGTTGCAGACTTTCTGAAATCTGAACATGACGAAAGAGATGAACAAGGGGTCTCTGTTTCTAGCCGCAGATGCTTGTAAGTAGTCAGCAAAACTGTGTTTGTACTGATACAGGAAGGCAATATTGATTCAGTTTACCGGGCCTCCGTAGATATTTGCATGGTTCAACAACGTGATTGTTCAGTGGGTACATCCGTACATGAGATTCAGTGATATCAATCCAGATTAGTGTGAACTCACTGAACTACTTATACATGTGTGTGTGCCGGAGTACATCTAGTTAATTCTCTTGCGGTGGGAGATGAGGTCACGTGCCACAACTTGGAGACGTCTTAAGGCGACTTGGATTGGAGTACTACTGAACCTGCTGATGTGATGATGGTTTAGGCTGTGCTGTTCTCGCAGTCGCAGGCCCGCTCCGTGGAAGTCATGGGGCTGCCAGTGGTGGATGGGAGGCAGATCGAAGGGTTGGAGGATGCGGATGACATCTTCATCAACTCGTTCCATGAACTCGGGGCCCCTTGCCCGTGCCCCCCACATGTTTGCTGATTTGCCCACCTGAAAGATGGATCAAAGATGAAATACGTGAATTTTCAAGTGTGGAAAGCAAGCCCTGGGCAAGTTGATGGACTTTGAGTTCAAGTTCCACTAAATTTCTGTGCTGCCTAACAAGTACCATATACCAGTTGGCCTAATTATTTTACTTCCTTGTTCGCGTGTATGAAATAGTTGAGAGACCTGCTATGCCATTATGCAATGCATCCTGAGTGCATCATTGATATTGCAGCTGTAAAATGTGAAGTTGGCCCGTACATTTGATATAATTTTGTAAGAACATATTCCATCCTTTTTCCATTTTGGAAATACTTCTACTGGTTCGTTTCTAATTGTCCTCTCAGTTTCTGTTGATCAGACTTTCACTATTTCCAGTATGGGGTTAAGAAATATCCAACAAGAAGGTAAGGGAAATAAGTCCTGTTGCAAGTTCCTCAAAATCAACATTTTGTTTCTACACGTTACTTATGGTGCCCGACAACTAGATTCCCCTTCTTTTGCACTGGCGGAGCTTTGTGAGGGCAAAACCAACCTTTTGTATCTACACGTTATTTGTTGTAGCCCATATAAACTCACCGCTACCCTTGATGTTCACTCCACACCCAGCTCAATGGCCGCTCCATCCATGTCTACCCGCATTCCCATCTTTGTGTTAGTCCTACTCTCGGCTGTGTCAGCTTCTTCTCCCAGTCCGATCAATGGCAATGGCAGTGACATCGACCTCGCCGCGCTGCTCGCTTTCAAAGTGCAGCTCGCCGACCCTCTCCACATCCTTGCTGACAACTGGACCACCAGCACGTCTTTCTGCCACTGGGTCGGCGTCTCGTGCAGTCGGCGTAGGCAACGTGTCACCGCTTTATCATTGGTGGATACACATCTTGTTGGATCTGTAGCTCCTCACATAGGTAACCTCTCTTTCCTTTCCATCCTCAACCTCACCCGCAACAATCTGACGGGCTCCATTCCGGTAGAACTTGGTAGGCTACGTCGTCTTAGGTATCTCCGTCTCATGGGAAATAGGTTTTCTGACTCCATACCTACTACCCTTGGGAACCTCACAAGGCTTGTGAGCCTTCGTCTGGGTCATAATGAACTCTCGGGCCAGATCCCTCCTCAGATGTTGGCCCATATGCACAACCTTAAAGAAATTGTCCTTAACCAAAATGAATTGATTGGACAAATACCATCGTATTTCTTCAACAACACACCTTCTATGGCATCCATCGATTTTGGAAATAACAGTCTGTCGGGTCCAATACCACAAGCAGTTGCATCCCTATCCATGCTTGAGTTCTTCAGTGTACAGTATAATCAATTCTCTGGTCTACTTCCACAAGCCATGTTCAACATGTCTAAGCTGCGAGTTATGGCGTTCGAAGAATGCGCTAACCTAACTGGAATGATTCCGAGCAATCAAAGTTTTAGCCTCCCAATGTTGCAACTTTTCACACTAGCCGGGAACAAATTTGCCGGTCGGTTTCCAATAGGCTTAGCATCATGCCAGTACCTGCAAACACTTGATTTGAGTGATAACTCTTTTGTGGATGTTGTGCCAACATGGTTAGCCAAATTGCCAAAACTCAGAGTGCTTGACTTCGGTTCTAATAACCTTACTGGCTTCATCCCAGTTGCTTTTAGCAATCTCACTAGTCTTAATGCACTAGCACTCGACAACGGCAATCTTAAAGGGGAGATTCCACCTAATTTAGGTCATATACATGAACTCTCGTATCTTAATCTTGCCTCCAATCAATTGACAGGTAAAATTCCTGCTGCCCTCGGCAATTTATCGAAATTATCAAGCCTAAGTTTGTCTCATAATCAATTGTCTGGCCAAGTACCAACAACACTGGGAAAAATCGTAGCTTTAAACAAGCTTCTATTCCACACAAATAATTTAGAAGGAAATCTAGACTTCTTGTCAGCTCTTTCCAAGTGTAGACAACTCCAAATCCTTGATATGGGGTCTAATTCTTTCACGGGTGTCCTCCCTAGCTATGTGGGAAACCTCAGTACACAATTAACCATGTTCATTGCACGTGATAACAAGTTAACAGGTGGACTTCCATTAGCGATTTCAAACCTAAGCAACATTTATCTGATAGATATTAGCAACAACCGATTCACTGAGCCCATTCCAGAATCCATTGTTATGTTGGAAAATCTTGTACATCTTGATCTCTCCCATAATGATATGTTAGGCCCTATCACAACACAAATGGGTATGCTCATGAGTTTAGAACGTTTGTTTCTCCAAGCAAAAATTTTTTTAGGATCCATACCAAGCTGCTTTGGTAACCTAAGTTTGTTGGAAATTATTAACTTGTCCAATAACCAATTAGGTTCAACCATACCGGCTAGCCTTTTCCACCTAGATAAACTTATCCAACTAGATCTTTCCCACAATTTATTTGTTGGTGCACTACAAGTCAATTTTTCTAGTTTAAGACAAGCAAACTACATGGACATTTCTTCCAACTTCTTGATAGGAAGCATCCCAGAATCATTCGGACAACTCAATATGTTGACAAACCTGAATTTATCACATAATTATTTCAAAGGCTCAATTCCAGGCACACTCGAAAAGCTAAAAAGTTTAGCATCATTAGACCTGTCATTTAACAGTCTCTCTGGCACGATTCCCATATTCCTTGCCAAGTTTACATATTTGATTATCTTGAACCTCTCATTCAATAGTCTAGCAGGCCAAATACCAGAGGGGGGGTGTTTTCTCAAACCTCACCTCGCAGTCCTTGATTGGGAATGCTCGTCTATGTGGAGCCCCGCGCCTAGGATTTCCACCATGCTTCGACAAATCTCGCTCAAGTAATAGACACTTGCTACAATGTTTACTTCCAACACTCGCATTAGCTTTTGGCGCCATTGTCATTTCTTTATACCTATGTATCAAAAAGGAACTTAAGAAGGGAGACGTCAAAGCTTCTATTGCTCCAATTGCTGTCATAGACCATCAGATAGTCTCCTATCAAGAAATCATTCGCGCCACCAATAATTTTAGTGAGGAAAATATGTTGGGATCTGGAAGCTTTGGAAAAGTCTTCAAGGGACAACTAAGCAATGGCTTGGTGGTCGCGGTAAAAGTTATTAACATGCAGCTCGAGGAGGCCATCCGAAGCTTTGATGTGGAGTGTCAAGTGCTTCGAATGGCGCTACACCGCAACCTGATAAAAATACTCAACACATGTTCAAACCTTGACTTCAGAGCACTAGTGCTTCAGTACATGCCAAAAGGCAGCTTAGAGATGATCCTACGTCGGTCTCAGAGTTCATGTCACCTAGGGTTCCTTGAAAGACTAGGCATCATGCTCGATGTGTCTATGGCGATGGAATATCTACACCATGAGCACTACGAGCTGATATTGCACTGTGACTTGAAGCCTAGCAATGTGTTGTTTGACGATGAGATGACGGCACATGTGGCTGACTTTGGCATTGCAAGGTTGATTCTAGATGACAACTCCATGATATGTGGGAGTATGCCTGGAACAGTTGGGTACATGGCATCAGGTACCTAATTAGCTTGCTCTTGTGATGTTTTCATCCATATACTTATTAAACCAGTAATGATTGCGTCTATAGTAGAGCAAGCATGTTTCAAATTTTCATTTATGTTCCTGTTGAGCAGAGTACGGATCACTTGGAAAAGCCTCAAGGAAGAGCGACGTGTTTAGTTACGGAATCATGCTCCTTGAAGTCTTCACCGGAAGAAGGCCCACCGATGTCATGTTCGGCACACAACTAACCCTTAGGCAGTGGGTTCATCATTCATTTCCTGCTGAGCTTGTCCGAGTCGTCGATGGTCAGCATCTGCAAGGCTCCTCTCTTTCAAGTTGCAGGTTGGACGATGGAATTCTTGCATCGGTCTTTGAGGTGGGTTTGCGATGTTCCAGTGACTCTCCACGGCAGAGGATGACAATGCGCGACGTGGTCGTGACGCTAAAGAAGATCAAAGCCGAGTACACCAAACTTGTAGCAACTATGTCAACTAGTTCATCACAGTGAACGAGTTCATGTGCTTATGTCTCCTCTGTATGTTTTTTCTTTGCGAAATGGATCATCTATATCTATTCTACTTCTGTACTTAGAATAACCACGTAACTTCATGTATGAGCAGGAATGAAATAAGTTGCATCGGGCTGTATTTATACTACATTTGATAAAGCTATTTAGGCACGGTTTTCTTCTCTCCTATTGTGAGAGTCGCATTGCGGTTCCCTTTTAATCATGAACAAAACAGAACAAGACCAAAAAGAGGAGCTTATCTTCTTCCTCCCTTCTGTTCCCAAAACTGAAAATTTGGCATCTCTGATCATCCTAGCTGTTTTCTCTCGCTTGGCCCCACCTAGGATTTTGTTCACGCTCCACCACTGGGCGTCATCACCAATAGCGTGCTGCGTACTGAGTAGTTGGGAGCATCAGCACAGCACCTTTTGCCGAGAACTGTTCTCAGCAAAGCATTTGCCGAGTTTTTTTTTTTACTCCTTCACCGATTGGAACCGGCACTCGGTAAAGCAGTGGATTCCAGTAGTGACAAGAGCAGAGCAGAAAAAACAGAGTAGTAAAACAGAGGAGACACACAAGCTCTATATGTCCCGGCAACGAATGCCCCCTTTATTTTCCCTTCCTCTTTTAACTGCATGCCCACATATATGGGTTTATTAAATAGCCAACTCCACAGCCGACTATCCAATGAACCGCCTGAATCGCAGTCACTTAATTTGGTCCAAGTACTCCTTGGCAACAGTTGTTGGCAAACTGCAACTCCACTCTGCACCATGCAGCAGATTCGTAGCAGTTCCGTACTCCGTCACACAACTAATGTGCGCCGTTCGCACTCAACTCCAACAAATTTAAGGCTAACCCTCGTGGTTGGTCTCTAGCAGGCACGGGCTTGTGCTAGTGTATGAAAGAATGCAGACATGTGTTGAAAAAAAAAGTAGACACCAGAACAAATATTTCAAAAAAAAAAATTTAATCATCCAATTAAAAAATGTACAATATGTATAATAAAATGTTTCCGATGACTACGAAAACTTTGCATTGTAATGGCGTGTGAAGCGCATATGGAAGGGGCATGGTGAAATAAAGAAGTCTGGGAATCACGAAATAGAAGAAAAAGTGCACTCCGTGAGAAATGTGGAGAATAGCCATCCATTTTTACCATCAAATAAAGTTGACTACATATCTGATCCCTCAGTTAAGCAAAATTATATATGAGAAAATGTAGACATGTGTTGAAGAAAAAGGGGGAAAAAGAAGAAAAAAAAACCCTATGAAAACTAAAAAAGAAACAAAAGAAAATGAAGAAAATAATGGGGACCAGTGAAAGTCAAAGAAAGAAACAAAATAAAACAGAAGCAACAAAGAAAAACAGAGAAAGCTGCAAAACCCGATAAGAAAACAAAGAAAAACTAATGAGAAACCATAAAGAAAATACACTGAAAAAGAGAAGAAAAGAAAACCAATGATACCGTAAAAAATAAATAAAAAATAATGAAAGAAAACCCAAAAAAACTGGACCACTCTAGCCATTGTTCAAGAAAAAAGAAAATGAAAAACTAGTCTACAACGACCGAACAAGTCTGAACACCGGAGGCGAACCGGTCCGAGCGAGCGAACGAGTCCGACCGAACGAGCGCCCATGGCGAGGCGAGCTATCATCTCGCTAGCCGTTTCAGCACAAAATTGCTGCACTTTTGGAACAAATGGAAGCCCAGACCCAGTTTTCATTTATGTGATGTAGAGGCATAAGCAACGACGATACAGCAGCTATAGGCGTCCATTTACTTATCCAGCCACTGAGACCAATCAAGGTACTGGGAATCAGTACGACATTTACCTCAGGAAGTATTCAGCACAAACATTCCCGACTAAAATAGATGTTAGGTCATACCAAACTAATTAAACAGCTGAAAGACAGTAAAAAATGCTCGGGAAAAATAATCCATAATCCCGAATGCAGATCAGATCTCATGTGCTACTCATTAAAGGAAGCATTCAAACACAGCGTTTTTGGAGGTGTCCCATGTTTGAACTTCGTTTTTCATGTCTTGGTCTTAAGAGATGCGCATTTCAAGCCTCCTTCAGCTCGTGTGTTGAAATCAAATCCAGAAAGGCTGTGTGTTGAAATCAAATCCAGAAAAATAATACATGTACACTACTTCAGATAAGGAGCTCACAAAAGGACCAGGTAATCGAGCTACTAGACGCATTCAGATAACTAAATCATGCATGTTCAGCAAAAAAATTGTCCATACGACGCCTCGGTCTTAATACTCGAGCGAGCAAAGGCAGAATCAATATTACATCTCTATCTAGAAGAGTATTCAGAAGAAATCATCCACACTCCAGATGCCCAAACAGAGAAATTATGTCTTGATAATTGTGAAAAGTAAATAATGGGAATTCAATGTAGCAATTAGCAACCAGACCACTCTCACCGTCTTTCTGAATGTGACCATCACCGTGCTTCAGGCCTTCCTTCAGTATGCCACTCCAAGTCTCCAAGTAACCCAGCCAGCCGCATATCATCCTATATAGCAGTGCCAAAATAAATTTTAGAAGCCAAAATCATTTTTGGATAAAAGATGCATTTTAATGGTAAAAGAAAGAATGGTCACAGTCTGTATTAATACCTCTTGCAGTTGGGATGAGGATCATTCCACTCGGAAGATGAGCATCTTAATTCTCATCGGTGCCACCAATGTCTTCACTACGCCTGTATTTCCACCAAATAATAATTCTGGGATGGTTTGGATGTGCACCTGCTTCAGCCCTGATCGCAGCCTCTGCAGCCTTGCTCTCGGAAGGTGTAGCGCCCCTATTGTCAAGCGGTGCCGTTGCTTCTTTAAGACATGTGAGATGCTCAATGCCTAAATAGAAGCCATATGTTTTTCCCACTGACACATTGATAAGCAAACCAAGTTCCTTAAGCTTGGGCATAGCCCCTTTGACAAATGTAACGTATGCTGACGCATAATTACTATGGATGGTAAACTGCTTCAGAATTGGGAATCCTCGGACTATAACCCTATCATCAGATCTTTTTTTGAACCATAGTTTTAGGCAAAGTAAGGACGGGAGCTCCCCAAGAGTGTGCAGGCCCTCCTCTGTTAATTCAGCTAAATTGATGTCTAGGAAAGAAAGGCTGGTGAGTGCTGGAGCAATCCACTCTGGAACTTTTGTGAAATAATAGTCACAGCTGGACATACAAAATTCTTGAAGGGAAAATGGCAGTGGGGACCAAGACCCTAAGAACTCGAGGAAACCACGATAGCTGGTTATCTGTAAAGACCGGAGCTTGCAGCTGCCAAGCTTGCACAGTGAGGAAAGTAACATTTCTTCATGCCTCCTGAACTCGTCAGATTCTCCACCATCGAGAGATATATCAATTTCCTCCAAACCTGGCAGGTTCCCAAGATCCTCCACGGCATCTGCTGGACTCTCGGTAATACTAAAGCCTGATATCCCCCGTAAGTTCCTCATATTTCCAATCTTCTTTGGTATAATTGTCCAACCTCCAGCAATTAGGTGTTGTAGTTTGGTCAGCTGAGCGAATCCAGTTGGCAACTCTTCTACTGTTGTAGCTCCAAAATGCAGGGTCTCTAGGTCACGTAGCAACATGATCTCTGACGGTAGCTTTGAAATTCTCATGGCTGGAAAGTTTAGGTACTTTAGTTGGAGCAATTTGCCAATATTTCTCATATCATACTCTTCCAAACCCTCACAACCTTCAAAATCCAGTACACGTAGAGCTTCAAATTTAGCAAGACTAGGCAAGTGTTTGATGCAAGCTGACGATGTTACTGTCAGAGATCGAACATGGCTTAGATCTTCTTGTGCGAGTAAATGTGCAAGCTCATGATCAATGTGCTGGATTGATAGCCGCCGAATAAAACCTTGACGATTTGCCAAACTCGTTTGGCCCCCACCTAACACAACAATGAAATTATCTTCATTTGATTTTGAAATAATAATTTCTAGCATCATGTCATGGACTCGGCAAGCACGAGCCTTGCCATCATAGCCAACGTCCTCAGGCTGTACCATGCTTTTGTTGACAAGCTCATAGAAATATCTCTCAGCGACTTCTTGCCGGCTTTGTCCACGCTCTTCAGAGATAAACCCTTCCGCTATCCACCGCCTCACTAACCTTTTTCGATCAATCACATAATCCTCGGGGAATACACTCAAATACAATAAACATGTCTTGAGATTAGGTGGAAGATCATTGTAGCTAAGTAATAGTATCTTACTCATTCCCTCCAAACTCTGGTTATTTTCCAGTGCAGAACCAATTGATCTTCTAATCTTCTCCCACTCCTCCTTGACAGCTGGTCTATTTGCTAACAAACTAGATATACTAACAATTGCCAGTGGTAGGCCTCCACATTTTTTCAGGATTTCATTTGAACTTTCTTTCAGCATATCAGGGCAGTTGTCCTCAGAGCCAAAAATTCTTCTCAGAAACAATCTTTCGGAGTGAAGATCACCTAGGGCTGCCATTTCATAGACACGGTCATCACTACCAGGACAACATGATCTTGCCACATCAATAATGCGTGTGGTAGTTATAATTCTGCTAGAACAATTATTGTCTGGAAAAGCACACTTGATATTGCTCCATGCTTGGGTAGACCATATATCATCCACTACGACAAGATACCTAATAAATAGTAGCAGATGATGTTAGCTGATTTTTAAAAGGAATTCAACTACAAAAATAAACATGCAGTTAAACTCCAATGATGCAAATGCTTCATGTACTGGAGTGGTTAACAAGTGGGACACACTTCTTGGTTCTTGCTTATGTTTCCATCTATATTTCATCACACACCACTTCAATACAATTTAAGTGGAACACTAGTGCTCATTCACAAAAACAATGTTTATCTGTTATATTTTTATCTGCAAACATTGTTTCTTAATGCTTATTTAAATATTGTATATGGAATATATTCTAATACAAGTGACAAGGATGAATTGCACATGTCACAATTGTGCTCTGTATTTCTTCACGTGAAAAATATAACTGTACATGAAAGAGTAACCAGTAACTACCAAAAATTGTGAAAACATTTGCATGGAATGTTCTGAAAAATAACAACAGAAGTTAAAGTTACCTTTTATCTTTTAGCAGTTCTCTTAGCTTTGCAATGGATGTCGCTTCGTCCCAAATTTCAATATCTTTTCTGAATTCATGAGGGCAAGGCACTTTGTAGATCAAATCCTTGATAATATTCTTTATAATTGGCTTTTGTGAGACTGATACAAAAGCCCGGCAATCGAAATGCCCTTCAATCTTGCGATAGACCTCATTTGCGAGTGTTGTCTTTCCTAATCCACCAAATCCAACAATTGACAACACCTTAGGATCCTTGGTGGAGCTGTTTGCTTCTTCTTTCAACATCCACTTGACAAGATCATCTCTTGGACCCTCCACACCCACAAGGTGTGCCTCCTCCGCAAACAGAGCACACAGCCGAGGATCCACGGCGGCATGCTCAGTCTTGCAACAAGCAGTCTCACTCAGCTTGTAACTATCCTTGAGCTCCTTCACATGCTTGATGCGGGCCTTGAGCTCCTCGATCTGGTCGGCAATTCCACAGCGAGAATCAAGCGTCTTGAGTAACAGAGCGGTGCTGCGGAAGAACTCCTTGAAGCCGCCGTGGCGCCCGTGTTTGCCGAGGTGGCGGATGAACTTGTCGATGCAATCCTCGGTATCGTACGCCAGCTCCCTGAGCAGCGATATCCACGCCTTCACCTGGACGCCCGGATCTTCGAGCATCGTGTACTCCTGGAGCGCGGCGTGCATGCTGGTCAGCTCGGCCTGGAGGGAGAGGATGTCCTTGCGGACGCCTCGCACGCGGCCGAACTTGCCGGCGAGCAGGTCGGCGAGCTTCCCCAGCAGCGGACCCAGCACGCCATGCGCGGCGCTCACCACTGACATCGATGAAGCCCCCTAGCTCACCACTGCATCTATGTAAGTCGTTGTGTGTTTGTGCTGCTGGGTGTGGAGAAAACAGATCGATCAATGGGTGTGGTGGGCAGCAGGAATCGATATATTTCGTGGTGCAGTGATGCGCATTTGGGAGGAGACGGCGGCGGAGGAGGGAGTGGGTGAGCAGGAGGTGGCGGCGGTGGGGGAGTAGAGGACTGAGGAGTGACGAGGACGAGCTAGGGTTGGCAGGCCCGTTCCGTAGAGCACAGCACAGCAGTGGAATACCCAGCCGAGCGACGGTCCCTCGATCAACATTATTGATCACTTCACGGCAAATTGATCAGACGTAAATGTATGAGCACTTTGCCCACCGGTGATGCTCGTATACAGTTTAAAACTAATTTAAGCAAACACAAATTTCATCAAACATGATTGATTTCAGCAAACACAAATTGTTCCGGTGTGTTGGTCCTTTAGGGTTTTAGCACGACAACTTCTTGACTGTCTACTATAATAAGGTTTTCTCGGCTCCCGTAAGGAAGGGGCGACGACGGCGGCACGCCTTCGACTCGCTTCAATGTTTGTAGTCGTCTTTAGGTGGTCTACGGACCTGGATGTATTTCATTTTACTTCTGATGTTCCTTGTACTACCATGATGTTTGGTGAATAAATTGAAAGTTTTTCTCGCAAAGAAAAAAAAAGAACACGGACAAGTGCAGCTGGAAAACGAAGAAGCAACTAATTTTTTTAGAGCATCTACAACTAAACTTGCTTAAGTTGGCTCCCCATACGTCCGCAGATGTGCCCGGTCAGTGCCCGGACACGTCCGTTTTGAACCTCACTTTCCTTGCAAAACAACCGTACTTTTCATACTATCCTTATATTGTCCGGTCACATACATATGTTTGATGGAGAGGAAGAGAAAAAAAATAAAGAATAAGAAAGAGAAAAGTGGCATGTGGTGAGCCAAATCCTACGTGGCACCCTGCCTGACACGTCCAAACATCCCAATATCCATGGGCGGAGGGATTGGTTCAAGACCAGGGCCACAGGCTGCTGCAACGTTGCTACAGTGCGCACACTGGTAGAGTAACGAGGCAATGCTTCTTCATGCCCCGGGACCACCCCCCGGGGCTTTGATCCGCCACTGCCAATATCCTCCCTATATATGGCTTGAATATGGGAATTTGTGGCTTGGACATGGTCACACAAAATGAGGATTACGGTTGGATGAGTTTTTCTATTCTTTCTGCTGTCCAGATAGTGACCGGGCTGTTCTGATGAGACCTTTGAATGCTTCGGTTGTGGATGCTCTTAGCTAGGCTGGACGACAATGGATATGAAATGGTGCGGAGGAATAAACCTCTTCCTCTAAGAATAGGTAATGAGGGCTGGCATGTGCAGCGCATGAGAGCATCTCCACTCGCTCCCCCAACAGGACCCCATCACCTTTTTTATCGTCGGCTCTGAAAAATCGGCCGTCGCGCCCCAAGAAGCCCAATTTTTACCGGTTAGGGCCGAAATTGGCGTCGGTGGACCCAGGCCGAACCTGATGCGCTGGGGGCGCTCGGGGCCGTCGGGAAACGTTTTTGGCGCGAAAGCCTGGTGGACCCGCCGAGTCAGTGACTGGGCGACGCCGAGAATCTTCGTCGTGCTCATCGCCTCGGTTTCCACCAGGAATCAATGCGAGGCAGCTGCCGGTCAGCCTTCCATTGATTCAGGGGCGTCGCAACGAAGGCGCACCCCCATCCTGCATGTCCCGCCCCCTCCCGCCACGCGTCCACACAGCTGCCGCCCGCTCGCCGCCCACTCACCCCTATAAAAGTCGCCCCTCCCTTGCTGCCGCTGGACGCACACTTGCTCGCCACAGCTTCTCTCTCTCGCCGCTGACGCCCCTCTCTTCTTCGCCGTCGACGCCCTCTCTCCCTTTCTCAAGTCGCGAGCATGGCCGAGCACTTCCCCTGCGACGGGCCGGCGGCTAACGGCTTCGGTCGCCGCCACCTGCATGAGGCGGAGGCTCGCCTCCTCTACGAGGCGTACTACCCAGTGCCGGCCGACATGCGGGTGGCGGGATCGTGGAGGCTCATCGCCAGCGAAGTCCCGGTGCCACCGCCGCCCGCCGGTGCTGAAGGCCGTGCCGAGAGCGCGCGAATCTGGTCGTCTCTGCCAGAGCACACGCGGCAACAACCAAGGTACGCTCCCGACAGCCACAATTTGTGGACGGCGTACTTCGAGCGTCGCCATGCCGAGTAACTCACGTCCACGAATGGTGTTGAATCCCGCCGACGCCACAACTCCGAGGACCGGCGTCAATGGTGGGGCGTCCCCGGGCACACTCTCGAAGCCGTCCTCGAGTACATCGAGGCCGACAACTCGCCACAGATGGAGTACCCGGTGGCCCCGTCCTTCTCTCGCCGCCGCGGTAGTTCCTGGACGCCGAGGCGAATGGAGACGGCGTCGTTGTCCTCCTTGGGTTCCCGTTCCTCCAGGTCGCCGCTCCTCCCCGTCAAGCCGGAGCTGCGGGAGACACCGCTCGGGCGGCGCACCCGCAGCGGGCCCTTGTCATCAACAAGGGCGATAGTGTCCCTTCTCCTCCCTTCTCCCGCCTCGTCAAGCCGAAGACCGAGCTGACGCTCCTTCACGTGAAGAAGGAGCACGAGGCCGTGGCTGCCGACCTAGAGGACGGCTTGGCGTGGTCACGCCAGGACTATGTCTGGGAGGAATTGGAGCGCCAGTGCCGTGCTCTGGAGGAGATCGCCACGCGGCGCCGCGGCCACGACGAGGGTGGCCTCGTCATCCTCGACGACAACAACGAGGAGGCACTGGCGCGACCAACCCCACCTGCATCGGCGACGCGGGTCAGCGGTGCAGCAAAGACAGCGGTGGCGGCGTGCAGGACGACGGCGGCAGCGACCACAGCGACTACCCCGCCTTCTACAAGCTCCTCGGCATGTAGAAAGGCTCGGGCGGCGGCGGGCGCCAATGTTTTTTAATATTTTTATTATGTCTTTTTGTTATGTATAAATATGAATGAAACCCGCCGAATATAAATGAAACCTGCCTAAATTTAGCCGAATTTGTGTCTTTTTTCGTCTAATTTTAGCCGAACTTCAAATCAAAAAACGGTGTCTCGAGGCCATCCTGGGATGTGGTTGGGAACCCGACCGCCCCCACTATCAAATAGCGCCGGCTAGCCTCAAGAGGCGCTATTTTAGTCCCTGGGGCGCCTTACGGCTGGAGATGCTCTGAGGTAAGTGGAACCCGAGGTAAGTAGGGCTAAGCGTAACCGTATTAAAACAACCCATGTCAGGTTTCCGACAGGGTAGCTCCTGTTTATAAGCACGAAAAGAACCTTTAACCCATGAGCAGCGGAGAACGAGGAGGAGCAACAATTATTTCCTACAAAACTTTTGTTTGGTTCACACAACAACGGCTGGCACATGAAAGTTCACGCCCTAGCATGTGCACCGCACAAACTTTTCAAGAACAGCCCGTGCCTGATCCCAGCTGGAAGAGCCTTGTATATAGTATACATTACTCGTAGTAGTACTCCATTCACGTTAGTAAAACGAAAACACAAATTATACCGTCAGTCATGCATTCTAACGGCCATTTCTAGCTACTTTTCCTTACGTGGATGGCACCAACTTAAACGTCAGATTTTCATCAGAGAAACCAGTTGTGTTGTGGTACTGCACAAAGTTGTCTCTCTCTTATTTGTGTGCTTGTGTGCTTGTAGCCGGGAATAACCAGGCAACTAAATTGGTGTTGCAAGTTACAAGGAAATAGCTCGGACAAGTTCAGCTAGCAGGAAAAATGAAGAGGAGCAAGCGGCAGATTCTCTTTGGGCTCAGCTAACGGTGGCAGCCACGTGAATGATCACGCTGTAGCATGTGCATCCACATCGAAGGAGCCAAACTAATGCTTGGTGCCAGAGAGCACCGGTACTTAATTCACGTTTTGGTGAGCTTTTGTTGACTCACCTAATCACGATGCATGCATATGCATGGGTCCATTTAGCAAAGTGAGACATGGACGCGGTGTTTTGTGCTTTGGAGCCGGCTGGAAAGAACCAGGAAACTGGGTGGTGCGCATTGAGTAGTTGCAAGAGCTTTTCTTGGCCTCACCCAACGAACGGTGGCTAGCATGTTATATACAGAAAATGTTGCAAGTAAACCAGTAAAGTATTCAGTCCATATATTACACCAAGAGCTGAACCGCTGACATATACAGAAGACATTCTGTTGGCGTGGATTTTTTGAGGTTTTGATGGATTTTTTGTGGTTTTGGTAAAATCTGCAGATATATTATCGATGATCGATCAAGATAGAGCATCAGTGCATCAAATTGGATCATCACCACCGGTACTCTAGTGATGGCTTTCACTGCTAGCTACAGGCGGGTTTGGTACTTGGGCCGGCCAGATTTGCAGCACCGGCTCTCAAGTGATGCTTTTGACTCGCTTCTACACCACTATTCAGGGTCTGATGGTCGCTAATTCTGAGTGGATGATAAGCTTTCAACTGGCTAAAGGAATTGTTCAATGATGGAAGTGAAAACAGAAATTCCGGCAAAAGATAGCAGAACACTACTAGGAAAAATGCTAGCAATAGCGCGGGGTTTTACCTTACAACTAAACTTTAGCAGTAGCGTGGGATTACCAGCGCAACCGCTAGCCATACATATAGCAGTAACGTGCTTGCTAAACAGCGTTGTTGGTAATATCAGCAGCGCTGCTACCAAAAGTGCGCTACTGCTAAACGCCTAAACCCACGCTACTGCTACGTGCACGCCCCGCGCTACTGCTAATATTTCCTCCTTTTTCTGCAGCATATTGTTGTTGTATTTGTACAGGTTTAATACAGTAGTCTCATCATATGATTTTATGATCATGATGAGTTATTATATCAGTGGGTGAAAGGGACGTGGATTAGATTCAAGTGGAGGCAACATGGTGCAGATCCAAAGTACTACTATTCCATACATTCAAGTAGAGGCAACATGGTGCAGATCCAAAGTAATACTATTCCAAACTTCATCACTTTAGTTTGGATTAGTAGTACTTTCGATCTGCACCATATTGCCTCCACTTAAATCTAATTCACGTTATTTCACCCACTGGTTGGTGTGTGTGTGTACAATAACTCATGATGACCATAATGATATAACAACTCAGCATTATCATCATAATAATAACTCATCATCGTTATCATAATAACAAGTCATACTAATCGTCATCATAGTCATCTAACAACTTCTACTCGTTATAACAATAACAAGTCATACTCATCATCATCATCATAGTCATCTAACCAACCCTAGTTAATTGTTCTTAGAACATGATCATGAGTATCAGCTAGGACCTGCTACCCTCTCTAAGTTAAAATAGCATAAAACAACATAGCTCCTGACTCTCCATTATAGAGAACAAAGATTATCCTGTCTCCAATTTGTGGGCTTCGCACCATGTTGCCTCCAAGTAGCTCCCATGTGGTTATTCATAACTTTTTTCCATTCTTTGATTGTGAGGTGATCATCTCTTTTAGAAATAGTGTATGCGCACAATGGAGAACCGTAGGCAGACTTGGCCGTAAGCTCATGATATCAATGTCACCTTTCGTATGCATCAGATGAGGCAAACAATCCTTCAGAATTTTCTATTGAAGAGAATAATAATAACGTATTAATCAATGTAGTTTAACTTTAATTAGAAGAATGTATGTGAAAGATGCACCGGTGTCAAAATAGTAAAAAAAATCTTACCATGACATCTCCATGGATGTTGCCGTAGTTCAACACTCTGACTAGTGGCACCTATTGACCATAATGTGGAGGAATTTCATAATTCTTATGGAAAATCTAAAAATCAATAATAAATGAGACAAGATGATCTTTCTCCTCGCAAGTTAGTTCAGATCCATCAGTGTAGTAGGTTTTGTCTACTACTTTCCGTACATTTTTTGAAGAATGAAAATAAGCTGTCAATGAAAATAAGCCATCAACTATTTTTTAAATAAACAATATAAATTACTTAATAAATATGTTTGAGAAACTCACATAGGGAAATGGACGCGTATCAACATCGACACAAATGTCGATATTATCGGCATCGATATTATCTTCGTCGATGTCATCTTCAGGATCACCAAGATCGAAGGTGACATGCGTACCCTCCTAAAAACCATACGCCTTGCATAGTGCTGCCCAATTCGAGCAACCCAAATCGGAGTAGGACACCGTATTGTATAGCTTTACATCAAAAGCATAACCATGATGGGTCCTGAGGTGAACTCTCTTTATCTCCATATTCTCATGATCTTCGAAATGCAGCTTCTTCAAGACATAACATCTTGCATGGAAGGAGATGCACTAGTCGAATTGTAGAAAGCGAAAATTACATGTTGAAGAAGCATAAGTCATGCTTAATTACGAAAAAAGACTTGTCATCGTTGCATACTATATATACATCAAAGGTCTTGTCGAGCTAAATACTGAAGCACCGACCATCTTACAGGTGAGGCCTATTGCACAGACCCTAGTTGTTGATGCAGTAGTCGCACTCAGGGATCCTATCGTCCTCAGACATTTCCTATGTTCATAATTCAAAGATTAAACTTCTGAAATTCAATATATGTAATACAAAAACTAAATAAGATCATTATTATTCATCACGGGTTGATTGTCGGTTATGTCGAGTCTTTTTCTCGAAAACTCTCATCTAATGTGGTGCATATGGTGGACACTCCCCAACAGATATTTCGACCGTCGGTGATGGTCGCTTCCCCTCCTCTCGTGCATTACCAAGGTATATCACGAGCAGAAGGAAAAGGAAGCGACCCCCGCGAAAACAGTCGGGATTCTTCCTCTCTGACATTTGCGACTATCGGTAATGGAAGCTCCTACGTTCATTTGAAAGTGCATTACACCAAAATGTCTAGTACCTTCAAATGAAGAAGAAGCTCCCCTCACGACAACGGTCGAGATTCTTCTTCTCTCATATATGGTGGACACTCTCCCTCACTGTTTTTTTAATGTCATGTATGGAGCCCCGACAGACTTAAAATCAAGCCAAAATGTCATTTAATTCGGGCAAATCCAAGGCACTCGATATTTTCTACATTCTAGCAGAAGCCATCCTAAAATTCACAGAAAAATACGGCATGACCTTTGCTAAAATAGGACATATCGAGCGCCTGAAATTTGCTGGAACGGAAATGAATCAACACTCCGGCAAAACATAGGCCACTCGGAGGTGTTCCCTGCAAACATAGGCCACTTGGGCAAGCACATATCCTTCATTTTCCAAATATTCATGTGCGACATCACTAGTAGTACACAAAACTACATATGACATGTCTAAATCTTCATCATATTTGAGCAACACTAGTACACAACACTAGATATACATGTTTATTACTCACTATAGACGATGGATGTCGAGGATGCGGGTGTCGTCGGTGATCTTCTGGGCGTCGTCGACCGGCTCGTCGGTGATATACCCTGCGCCACACATGTGCATTTATATAGAAAATTTCAAACTTGGTATGCTCATTGCATTTCAGTGGTTTAATTTTGACATCAAGCATAACTTTTTTTTACGAAACCATTTCATTTCATTAGGTCTCTCTTTCTCTCTCTCTCCCTCTCTCTCTCTCTCAAAATTCACTAGGCATCAACTATACATCCAAAGCTATGAACAAAATTAGTGAACTTTTGAAACTTTCTATACCTAAATTAGTACTATTTTTTTATAACGAAACTACTAACATTTTCTATAACAACACTATAACTCAACATTCATCGTACTTTCTATAACAAACTACTTCAATTTTCTATAATAACATAATACCTAAAAAATTGTCTAACATTTCTATAGCATACATGAGAGGTGCGAGGAGGGAGGAGAGAGGAGAGAAGAGAGAGAAGGATGAGGAAGTAGTAGGGCCGCTGGAGGAGAGGGAGGAGGGCGGTGGGAGGAGGGCAGCCGAAGGAGGAAGTGGCTGGAGGAGGAGGAAGGAGGGCGCGGCCGAAGGAGGAGGGAGGAGGGGGTAGCGGCATACGGACGAAGGAGGAGGGAGGACGGCGGCGGCAATGTGGTAGCGGCGAAGGCAGAGTGAGGCAAGGAGGGGAGGGAGAAGGTCGCCGAGCGCGGGGAGTAAATTTGATAAGGTGGCATTAGCAGTAGCGCGGTCAGTGGCGGGCGCTACTGCTAAGCCCAATAGCAGTAGCGCGCGTCAGACAACCGCGCTGCTACTAAGTGTGGCCCACCTGCTGGCAAGGTACACCCATAGTGGTAACTGCGGTCCACTGATGTTGGAAAGCTGTGGTACACCCGTAGTAGTAGCTCTCAAACAAAGCTTTTGTTGCAATAGTGATCCACCGATGTGTTTCGGAAACAAAGCTCTTTTTGCAATAGTTATCGTTATTTTCTGAAACCATACTCTTGTTATAAAGAGAGATCGTACCCTGAGTAACCAAGACCGGACAGCTCGGGAGGTGGCGGGGCTGACACGTAGCACGCCCCTATAGATACACACCACGCATGCCATATCCCATTGATGTTGACAACTATGTATATTGTTCTCTTCCAAGGAGAATCGAACTTTGTTTCCTGGTTTACTATGTATTTTTAGGGGCAAACAGGAATTAATTCTATGTATTGTTTTAACAAAAAATGGGTTCGTAGCCGTACAAAGGAGGGTCAGAAAAAAAATGGGATATTGAATAAAGTTCTATATGGATGATCAGAAACCAAAATAAGCATCTTTGCCGTAGGGTGGTGTTAACCATGGCAAAGCTCATCTCCGAACGTATTACCTTCATCTTTTCTTTTTGTAAATGGAGGCATACCCCCGGCCTCTGTATCATAATAATGCATACAGCCATATTATTAAGAAGTCGCAAAGTATCACAAAGTCGCCTTACAACTCGCAAGTGGAGCGAAAAATAAAAGTAAAGCAAAGTTCATGCTAATAAGCTCAACCGGAATGGCAATAAGAAGGATAAGCTCCCTAGACTCCTATTCTGTTATACGACCGCCATCCGAACCGGTTGAATATAGCCCGTGCGACCATCTCCCACTGGTTGCACCCAGTAACCAAAGGCTCCCTGGATTCCATAGGAGTGAGTAAGGACCACGTACGGATCCAAGCGGTAGCTCTGAAGATGACCTGCAAGAAAGTTAAATTGTGTTGTCTGTTAAAAATCAAATCATTCATGCAATTCCATATAGCCCACAATAGTGCACAAATTCCAATCCGAATACGTGCCGCCGTAGTATGTTCGACCCCAGTTAAGCACATTTCAAACAACGATGCAATGTCAACTGGAGGAGTAATGTTGAAGGCTATATGAATCGTTCTCCAAAGCAATTTGGCCAATGGGCATTTAAGAAATAAATGTTGCATTGTTTCATCATGATCACAAAAGCAACATCGTGGACTGCCTACCCATCGCCTCTTGATTAAGTTGTCCTTTGTAAGAATGACTTGTTTGTTTACAAACCACATAAAGATTTTAATACGCAAAGGAACCTTAATCTTCCAAATATGCAACGATCTCGGGATTGAGCCAGAATTAATCAAATCCATATAGAAAGTCTTTACCGTAAAAATTCCATTCTTAGCAGCTTCCATTGCATGGAGTCCGGTTGATCAGAGAGTTGAACATCCATCAATCTCCGAACCAGGTGCATCCATGCATTCCATCGCTCACCAACTAGTGCTCGTCTAAATTGAATATTTAAGGGGATCGTATGTAAAACTGTGCCTACGTCATCCTCCTTCCGTTGCACAATGTTATACAGGGTAGGATATTGTACAGCCAGGGACGTCTCTCCTAATCACGTATCCTCCCAAAACCTTGTCGACATCCCATTGCCAACTAGGAATTTGACCCTCCGAAAGAACAAGTCCTTTACCCGCATAAGACCTTTCCAGAATGGCGAGTCTGTTGGTCTCATGGTAACCTGAGTGAGTGTTTTGGACTGGAGGTATTTATTACACAAAATTTGTGCCCACATGCCCTCCGACTCTGTCTCTAACCTGTAGAGCCATTTGCTCATGAGGCACTTGTTCTTGATTTCTAAGTTCTCAATACCGAGACCGCCCTGGTCTTTTGGTTGACAAAGAATGTCCCAACGCGCGAGACGATATTTTCTTTTGGCCTCATCTGACTGCCAGAAGAACCGAGATCTGAGTTAATCAACACTAGCCGACCTCCATAAGACATTAGCTTACCCTTCCAGCAACTAAGCTTTTTTTCTATTCGATCTTTGATGCATTTCCATTCTTTATTGGATAGCTTACGGTGATGAATCGGTATACCCAAATAAGTGAATGGTAAAGAACCCAATTCACACCCGAACAATTGTCTATATGTGTCTTGTTCGTCTTTGGCCTTCCCCAAACAAAACAACTCACTTTTGTGAAAGTTTATCTTTAAACCAGACAATTGTTCGAAAGGACATAAAATAAGTTTCATATTACTCGCCTTAGCAATGTCATGTTCTATAAATAGGATAGTGTCGTCAACATATTGTAAGATGGATACTCCTCCATCTACCAGATGAGGGACTGACCCCTCCACTTGCCCATGCTGCTTGGCCCTGCCAATAGGAATTGCTAACATATCGGCCACTATATTAAACAAGAGAGGAGACATGGAATCTCCTTGTCTCAAACCCTTGTGAGTCTGAAAATAATGACCGATATCATCATTAACCTTGATTCCGACACTACCCCTTCTGGACTTGAGAACCCACTTTCATGCGCATTGCCTATTGAAGGAAAGCCCACTTAACTTTATCATACGCCTTCTCAAAATCCACTTTGAAGATAACCCCATCAAGCTTCTTCGAATGAATTTCATGTAGCGTTTCATGCAAAACGACCACCCCGTCAAGTATATGTCGTCCTGGCATGAACGCTGTTTGGCTCGGTTGTACCATTGAATGCACGATCTGTGTCAGACTATTAGTACCCACTTTTGTGAAGATTTTGAAACTCACATTGAGAAGACAGATTGGCCTGAATTTTTCAATTCGAACGGCCTCTTCTTTCTTTGGCAATAGCGTAATCATGCCAAAGTTAAGATGAAACAGCTCTAAATGACCGTTAAAGAAATCATGAAACATAGGCATAAGATCACCCTTAATAATATGCCAACATTTCTTATAGAAATCAGCTGGAAACCCATCTGGTCCCGGTGCTTTATTCGATTTCATTTGTGAGATTGCATCTAGAACCTCTTTCTCAGTAAATGGTGCAGCCAAAATATCGTTCTCTTCTACCTGTAGCTGCGGAATATCCCCAATTACAGACTCGTCTAGGGACACCGTACTTGCTTCTGGATGGCCAAAGAGTTGTTTATAGTAACTAGAGATATATGCCTTCAGGTTCTCATGTCCTATAATTGTCCCCTCGTCCTGTTCCAGCTGAATAATTTTCTTCTTCCTATGTTTGCCATTCGCAATCATATGGAAAAATTGTGTATTGTCATCCCCTTGGACAACCTTAAGCACTTTGGCGCGCAGTGCCCATTTGAGCTCCTCTTCTCTAAGAAGCGCTCGAAGGCTTAGCTTAGCTTCGGACTTAGAACTTTGCCCATTCACCGAAAGCAGGGTACTTTCTGCTTTTAAATCTAAAGCTTCAATTAAACTAGTAAGTCTCGCTTTTTCTTGTTTGTAAATCCCACTTTCGTTTCTGGCCCAACCACGCAAAAACCGTCTCAAATGACGGATCTTATTTTGCCATCTTTCAAGACTAGTGTTTCCACTAACCGGAATGGCCCATTCACGTGCGATGATCTCCAAGAAGTTTTCTTTCTCGAACTAACCAAGTTCGAAAGAGAAAGCATTCTTATTCGCAACGTGAGTGGCCTCGCCCGAGTCTACAAGCAATGGTATGATCTAAGATCGCTCTTTGCATCGCATGAACCGGCATCAAAGGATATTTTTGTTCCCATTCCACACTAGCAAGTACCCTATCCAACTTCTCATACGTTGGAGTGGGCAATGAGTTGGCCCAAGTAAACTGTCTACCGGTGAGTTCAATTTCTATCAAATTGTGACTCTCGATAATCATATTAAGAGCCTGTTTGGGACTGCTCTGCTCCGTAAAAATCAGCTCCGCTCCCAAAATCATAAGCCAAACAGGGTAGCTCCACGATTTGCAGCTCCGTGAAAAAACTGTTGGGGAACGTAGCAGAAATTCAAAATTTTCTACGCATCACCAAGATCAATCTATCGAGTTTACTAGCAACGAGAGGGAAGGAGTGCATCTACATACCCTTGTAGATCGCGAGCGGAAGCGTTCAAGAGAACGGGGTTGATGGAGTCGTACTCGTCGTGATCCAAATCACCGATGATCCTAGCGCCGAATGGACGGCACCTCCGCGTTCAACACACGTACGAAGCAGCGACGTCTCCTCCTTCTTGATCCAGCAAGGGGGGAGGAGAGGTTGATGGAGATCCAGCAGCACGACGGCGTGGTGGTGGAAGTAGCGGGATTCCAACAGGGCTTCGCCAAGCGCTGCGGGAGGAGGGAGGTGTGTCACGGGAGGGAGAGGGAGGCGCCAGGGCTTAGGTGTTGCTGCCCTCCCTCCCCCCACTATATATAGGGCCAAGGGAGAGGGGGGGGGGGGGCGCAGCCTTGGCCCTTCCTCCAAGGAAGGGTGCGGCCAGGGAGGAGTCCTTCCCCCCCAAGGCACCTCGGAGGTGCCTTCCCCCTTTAGGACTCTCCGTTTATCTTATCTCTTGGCGCATGGGCCTCTTGGGGCTGGTTCCCTTGGCCCATATAGGCCAAGGCGCACCCCCCACAGCCCATGTGCCCCCCCGGGGCGGGTGGACCCCTTGGTGGACCCCCGGACCCCTTTCGGCACTCCCGGTACAATACCGATAAAGTGCGAAACTTTTCCGGCGACCAAAATAAGACTTCCCATATATAAATCTTTACCTCCGGACCATTCCGGAACTCCTCGTGACGTCCGGGATCTCATCCGGGACTCCGAACAACTTTCGGGTTACCGCATACTAATATCTCTATAACCCTAGCGTCACCGAACCTTAAGTGTGTAGACCCTACGGGTTCGGGAGACAGGCAGACATGACCGAGACGACTCTCCGGTCAATAACCAACAGCGGGATCTGGATACCCATGTTGGCTCCCACATGCTCCTCGATGATCTCATCGGATGAACCACGATGTCGAGGATTCAATCAATCCCGTATACAATTCCCTTTGTCTATCGATATGTTACTTGCCCGAGATTCGATCGTCGGTATCCCGATACCTTGTTCAATCTCGTTACCGGTAAGTCTCTTTACTCGTTCCGTAACACATCATCCCGTGATCAACTCCTTGGTCACATTATGCACATTATGATGATGTCCTACCGAGTGGGCCCAGAGATACCTCTCCGTTTACACGGAGTGACAAATCCCAGTCTCGATTCGTGCCAACCCAACAGACACTTTCGGAGATACCTGTAGTGCACCTTTATAGCCACCCAGTTACGTTGTGACGTTTGGTACACCCAAAGTATTCCTACGGTATCCGGGAGTTGCACAATCTCATGGTCTAAGGAAATGATACTTGACATTAGAAAAGCTCTGAGCAAACGAACTACATGATCTTGTGCTAGGCTTAGGATTGGGTCTTGTCCATCACATCATTCTCCTAATGATGTGATCCCGTTATCAACGACATCCAATGTCCATGGTCAGGAAACCGTAACCATCTATTGATCAACGAGCTAGTCAACTAGAGGCTTACTAGGGACATGGTGTTGTCTATGTATCCACACATGTATCTGAGTTTCCTATCAATACAATTCTAGCATGGATAATAAACGATTATCGTGAACAAGGAAATATAATAATAACCAATTTATTATTGCCTCTAGGGCATATTTCCAACAGTCTCCCACTTGCACTAGAGTCAATAATCTAGTTCACATCACCATGTGATTAACACTCACAGGTCACATCACCATGTGACCAACATCCAAAGAGTTTACTAGAGTCAACAATCTAGTTCACATCTCTATGTGATTAACACTCAATGAGTTCTGGTTTGATCATGTTATGCTTGTGAGAGAGGTTATTTAGTCAACGGGTCTGAACATTTCAGATCTGTGTGTGCTTTACGAATATCTATGTCATCTTGTGGATGCTACCACGCGCTACTTGGAGCCATTTCAAGTATCTGCTCTACTATACGAATCCGGTTTACTACTCAGAGTCATCCGGATTAGTGTCAAAGTTCGCATCGACGTAACCCTTTACGACGAACTCCTTTTCACCTCCATAATCGAGAAAATTCCTTAGTCCACTAGATACTAAGGATAAGTTCGACCGCTGGCATGTGATCCATTCCCGGATCACTATTGTACCCCTTGACCAACTCATGGCAAGGCACACTTCATGTGCGGTACACAGCATAGCATACTGTAGAGCCTACGTCTGAAGCATAGGGGACGACCTTCGTCCTTTCTCTCTCTTCTGCTGTGGTCAGGTCTTGAGTCTTACTCAATACTCACACCTTGTAACACAGCCAAGAAATCCTTCTTTGCTGATCTATTTTGAACTCTTTCAAAATCATGTCAAGGTGTGTGTTCTTTGAAAGTATCATCGGGCGTCTTGATCTATCTCTATAGATCTTGATGCCCAATATGTAAGCAGCTTTTATCCAGGTCTTCCTTTGAAAAACTCCTTTCAAACAACCCTTTATGCTTTCCAGAAATTTTACATCATTTCGGATCAACAATATGTCATTCACATATACTTATCAGAAATGTTGTAGTGCTCCTACTCACTTTATTGTAAATACAAGTTTCTAACAAACTTTGTATAAACCCAAAAACTTTGATCACTCCATCAAAGCGTATATTCTGACTCCGAGATGCTTGCTCTAGTCCATGGAAGGATCGCTAGAGCTAGCATACCTTTTAGCATCCTTAGGATCGACAAAACCTTTCTGATTGTATCACATACAACCTTTCCTTACGAAAACTGGTAAGGAAACTTGTTTTGACATCTATCTGCCAGATTTCATAAATGCAGCTAATGCTAACATGATTCCGACGGACTTAAGCATCGCTACGGATGAGAAAATCTCATCGTAGTCAACTCCTTGAACTTGTGAAAATACTCTTTGCCACAAGTCGAGCTTCATAGACGGTAACATTACCGTCCACGTCCGTCTTCTTCTCAAAGATCCATTTATCTCGGATTTCATGGCTTCTAACCATTTGTCAGAATATGGGCCCACCATCGCTTCTCCATAGCTCATAGGTTCAGTATTGTCCAACAACATGATATCTCAGACAGGATCACTTACCACTCTGAAGTAGCACGCATCCTCGTCGTCCTACGAGGTTTGGTAGTGACTTGATCCGAAGTTTCATGATCACTATCATAAGCTTCCACTTCAATTGGTGTAGGTGCCACAGGAACAACTTCCTGTGCCCTGCTACACACTAGTTGAAGTGACGGTTCAATAACCTTATCAAGTCTCCACCATCCTCCCACTCAATTCTTTCGAGAGAAACTTTTCCTCGAGAAAGGACCTGTTTCTAGAAGTAATTACTTTTGCTTTCAGATCTGAAATAGGAGGTATACACAACTGTTTTGGGTATACTATGAAGACACATTTATCCGCTTTGGGTTCGAGCTTATCAGACTGAAACTTTTTCACATAAGCATCGCAGCCCCAAACTTTCAAGAAACGACAACTTAGGTTTCTCTAAACGGTGTCGTCTCAACGGAATTGCGTGTTGGGAATCGTAGCATAATTTTAAAATTTTCCTACGTTCACCAAGATGCATCTATGGAGTATACTAGCAACGAGGGGAAGGGAGTGCATCTACATACCCTTGTAGATCGCGAGCGGAAGCGTTCCAATGAACGTGGATGACGGAGTCGTACTCGCCGTGATCCAAATCACCGATGACCGAGTGCCGAACGGACGGCACCTCCGCGTTCAACACACGTACGGTGCAGCAACGTCTCCTCCTTCTTGATCCAGCAAGGGGGAAGGAGAGGTTGATGGAGATCCAGCAGCACGACGGCGTGGTGGTGGATGTAGCGGGTCTCCGCAGGGCTACGCCGAGCTTCTACGAGAGAGAGAGAGGTGTTGCAGGGGAGGAGGGAGGCGCCCCTGGCTGTTGTGTGCTGCCCTCCCTCCCCCCTTTATATAGGCCCCCTGGGGGGGGGCGCCGGCCCTGGAGATCAGATCCAAGGGGGGGGGGGGGCGGCCAAGTCGGGGGGAAGGGGTGCCTTGCCCCCCAAGGCAAGGGGAACCCCCCTAGGGTTCCCAACCCTAGGCGCATGGGGGGAGGCCCAAGGGGGGCGCCCCAGCCCACTAGGGGCTGGTTCCCTTCCACTTTCAGCCCACGGGGTCCTCCGGGACAAATGGCCCCACCCGGTGGACCCCCGGGACCCTTCCGGTGGTCCCGGTACAATACCGATAACCCCCGAAACTTTCCCGGTGGCCGAAACTGGACTTCCTATATATAATTCTTCACCTCCGGACCATTCCGGAACCTCTCGTGACGTCCGGGATCTCATCCGGGACTCCGAACAACTTTCGGGTTTCCGCATACATATATCTCTACAACCCTAGCGTCACCGGACCTTAAGTGTGTAGACCCTACGGGTTCGGGAGACATGCAGACATGACCGAGACGCCTCTCCGGTCAATAACCAACAGCGGGATCTGGATACCCATGTTGGCTCCCACATGTTCCACGATGATCTCATCGGATGAACCACGGTGTCGAGGATTCAATCAATCCGTATGCAATTCCCTTTGTCAATCGGTATGTTACTTGCCCGAGATTCGATCGTCGGTATCCCAATACCTTGTTCAATCTCGTTACCGGCAAGTCTCTTTACTCGTACCGCAATGCATGATCCCGTGACTAACGCCTTAGTCACATTGAGCTCATTATGATGATGCATTACCGAGTGGGCCCAGAGATACCTCTCCGTCATACGGAGTGACAAATCCCAGTCTCGATCCGTGCCAACCCAACAGACACTTTCGGAGATACCCGCAGTGCACCTTTATAGTCACCCAGTTACGTTGTGACGTTTGGCACACCCAAAGCACTCCTACGGTATCCGGGAGTTGCACGATCTCATGGTCTAAGGAAAATATACTTGACATTGGAAAAGCTCTAGCAAACGAAACTACACGATCTTTTATGCTATGCTTAGGATTGGGTCTTGTCCATCACATCATTCTCCTAATGATGTGATCCCGTTATCAATGACATCCAATGTCCATAGTCAGGAAACCATGACTATCTGTTGATCAACGAGCTAGTCAACTAGAGGCTTACTAGGGACAGGTTGTGGTCTATGTATTCACACATGTATTACGATTTCCGGGCAATACAATTATAGCATGAATAATAGACAATTACCATGAACAAAGAAATATAATAATAACCATTTGTTATTGCCTCTAGGGCATATTACCAACAGTCTCCCACTTGCACTAGAGTCAATAATCTAGTTACATTGTGATGAATCGAACACCCATTGCGTCCTGGTGTTGATCATGTTTTGCTCTAGGGAGAGGTTTAGTCAACGGATCTGCTACATTCAGGTCCGTATGTACTTTACAAATATCTATGTCTCCATTTTGAACACTTTCACGAATGGAGTTGAAGCGACGCTTGATATGCCTGGTCTTCCTGTGAAACCTGGGTTCCTTCGCAAGGGCAATAGCTCCAGTGTTGTCACAGAAGAGAGTCATTGGGCCCGACGCATTGGGAATCACCCCTAGGTCGGTAATGAACTCCTTCATCCAGACTGCTTCCTGTGCTGCCTCTGAGGCTGCCATGTACTCCGCTTCACATGTAGATCCCGCCACGACGCTTTGCTTGCAACTGCACCAGCTTACTGCTCCTCTATTCAAAATATACACGTATCCGGTCTGTGACTTCGAGTCATCCAGATCTGTGTCGAAGCTAGCGTCGACGTAACCCTTTACGACGAGCTCTTCGTCACCTCCATAAACGAGAAACATATCCTTAGTCCTCTTCAGGTACTTCAGGATATTCTTGACCGCTGTCCAGTGTTCCTTGCCGGGATTACTTTGGTACCTTCCTACCAAACTTACGGCAAGGTTTACATCAGGTCTGGTACACAGCATGGCATACATAATAGACCCTATGGCCGAGGCATAGGGGATGACACTCATCTCTTCTATATCTTGTGCCGTGGTCGGGCATTGAGCCGTGCTCAATTGCACACCTTGCAATACAGGCAAGAACCCCTTCTTGGACTGATCCATATTGAACCTCTTCAATATCTTGTCAAGGTATGTACTCTGTGAAAGACCAATGAGGCGTCTTGATCTATCTCTATAGATCTTGATGCCTAATATATAAGCAGCTTCTCCAAGGTCCTTCATTGAAAAACACTTATTCAAATAGGCCTTTATACTTTCCAAGAATTCTATATCATTTCCCATCAATAGTATGTCATCCACATATAATATGAGAAATGCTACAGAGCTCCCACTCACTTTCTTGTAAACACAGGCTTCTCCATAAGTCTGTGTAAACCCAAACGCTTTGATCATCTCATCAAAGCGAATGTTCCAACTCTGAGATGCTTGCACCAGCCCATAGATTGAGCGTTGGAGCTTGCATACTTTGTTAGCATTCTTAGGATCGACAAAACCTTCCGGCTGCATCATATACAACTCTTCCTTAAGGAAGCCGTTAAGGAATGCCGTTTTGACGTCCATCTGCCATATCTCATAATCATAGTATGCGGCAATTGCTAACATGATTCGGACGGACTTCAGCTTCGCTACGGGTGAGAAAGTCTCATCGTAGTCAACCCCTTGAACTTGTCGATAACCCTTAGCGACAAGTCGAGCTTTGTAGATGGTCACATTACCATCTGCGTCCGTCTTCTTCTTAAAGATCCATTTGTTTTCTATGGCTCGCCGCTCATCGGGCAAGTCAGTCAAAGTCCATACTTTGTTTTCATACATGGATTCTATCTCGGATTTCATGGCTTCTAGCCATTTGTCGGAATCCGGGCCCGCCATCGCTTCTTCATAGTTCGAAGGTTCACCGTTGTCTAACAACATGATTTCCAGGACAGGGTTGCCGTACCACTCTGGTGCGGAACGTGTCCTTGTGGACCTACGAAGTTCAGTAACTTGATCTGAAGTTTCATGATCATCATCATTAACTTCCTCCCCAGTCGGTGTAGGCACCATAGGAACATTTTCCCGCGCTGCGCTACTTTCCGGTTCGGAAGGGGTGACTATCACCTCATCAAGTTCCACTTTCCTCCCACTCAATTCTTTCGAGAGAAACTCCTTCTCTAGAAAGGACCCGTTCTTGGCAACGAAGATCTTGCCTTCGGATCTGAGGTAGAAGGTATACCCAATAGTTTCCTTAGGGTATCCTATGAAGACGCATTTTTCCGATTTGGGTTCGAGCTTTTCAGGTTGAAGTTTCTTGACATAAGAATCGCATCCCCAAACTTTTAGAAACGACAGCTTAGGTTTCTTCCCAAACCATAATTCATACGGTGTCGTCTCAACGGATTTAGACGGTGCCCTATTTAAAGTGAATGCGGCAGTCTCTAAAGCATAACCCCAAAATGAGAGCGGTAAATCGGTAAGAGACATCATAGATCGCACCATATCCAATAGAGTGCGATTACGACGTTCGGACACACCATTTCTCTGAGGTGTTCCAGGTGGCGTGAGTTGTGAAACTATTCCACATTTCCTTAAGTGTGTACCAAATTCGTGACTTAAATATTCTCCACCACGATCTGATCGTAAGAATTTTATTTTTCTGTCACGTTGATTCTCGACTTCACTCTGAAATTCCTTGAACTTTTCAAAGGTTTCAGACTTGTGTTTCATTAGGTAGACATACCCATATCTACTTAAATCATCAGTGAGAGTGAGAACATAACGATATCCTCCGCGAGCCTCAACACTCATTGGACCACACACATCGGTATGTATGATTTCCAATAAGTTGGTTGCTCGCTCCATTGTTCCGGAGAACGGAGTCTTGGTCATCTTACCCATGAGGCATGGTTCGCACGTGTCAAATGATTCGTAATCAAGAGACTCCAAAAGTCCATCTGCATGGAGCTTCTTCATGCGCTTGACACCAATGTGACCAAGGCGGCAGTGCCACAAGTATGTGGGACTATCGTTATCAACTTTACATCTTTTGGTATTCACACTATGAACATGTGTAACATCACGTTCGAGATTCATCAAAAATAAACCATTGACCAGCGGGGCATGACCATAAAACATATCTCTCAAATAAATAGAACAACCATTATTCTCAGATTTAAATGAGTAGCCATCTCGAATTAAACGAGATCCAGATACAATGTTCATGCTCAAAGCTGGCACTAAATAACAATTATTGAGGTTTAAAACTAATCCCGTGGGTAGATGCAGAGGTAGCGTGCCAACGGCGATCACATCGACCTTGGAACCATTCCCGACGCGCATCATCACCTCGTCCTTTGCCAGTCTCCGTTTATTCCGTAGTTCCTGCTTTGAGTTACAAATATGAGCAACCGCACCGGTATCAAATACCCAGGAGCTACTACGAGTACTGGTAAGGTACACATCGATTACTTGTATATCACATATACCTTGGGTGTTGCCGGCCTTCTTCTTGTCCGCTAAATATTTGGGGCAGTTCCGCTTCCAGTGACCACTTCCCTTGTAATAAAAGCACTCAGTCTCGGGCTTGGGTCCATTCTTTGACTTCTTCCCGGTAACTGGCTTACCGGGCGCGGCAACTCCCTTGCCGTCCTTCTTGAAGTTCTTCTTACCCTTGCCCTTCTTGAACTTAGTGGTTTTATTCACCATCAACACTTGATGTTCTTTTCTGATCTCTACCTCAGCTGATTTCAGCATTGAATATACCTTGGGAATGGTCTTTTCCATCCCCTGCATATTGTAGTTCATCACAAAGCTCTTGTAGCTTGGTGGAAGCGACTGGAGGATTCTGTCAATGACCGCGTCATCCGGGAGATTAACTCCCAGCTGAGACAAGCGGTTGTGCAACCCAGACATTCTGAGTATGTGCTCACTAACAGAACTGTTCTCCTCCATTTTACAGCTGAAGAACTTGTCGGAGACATCATATCTCTCGACCCGGGCATGATCTTGAAAAACCAGTTTCAGCTCCTCGAACATCTCATATGCTCCATGTTTCTCAAAACGCTTTTGGAGACCCGGTTCTAAGCTGTAAAGCATGCCGCACTGAACGAGGGAGTAATCATCAGCACGCTGCTGCCAAGCATTCATAACGTCTTGGTTCTCTGGGATTGGTGCTTCACCTAGCGGTGCTTCTAAGACATAATCTTTCTTGGCTGCTATGAGGATGATCCTCAGGTTCCGGACCCAGTCCGTATAGTTGCTGCCATCATCTTTCAGCTTGGTTTTCTCTAGGAACGCGTTGAAATTGAGGACAACGTGGGCCATTTGATCTACAATACATAGTGTAAAGATTTAGACTAAGTTCATGATAATTAAGTTCATATAATCAAATTATTTAATGAACTCCCACTCAGATTGACATCCCTCTAGTCATCTAAGTGAAACATGATCCGAATTCGACTAGGCCGTGTCCGATCATCACGTGAGACGGACTAGTCAAGATCGGTGAACATCTCCATGTTGATCGTATCTTCTATACGACTCATGCTCGACCTTTCGGTCCTCCGTGTTCCGAGGCCATGTCTGTACATGCTAGGCTCGTCAAGTGAACCTAAGTGTATTGCGTGTGTTCCGAGGCCATGTCTGTACATGCTAGGCTCGTCAACACCCGTTGTATTCGAACGTTAGAATCTATCACACCCGATCATCACGTGGTGCTTCGAAACAACGAACCTTCGCAACGGTGCACAGTTAGGGTGAACACTTTCTTGAAATTATTATAAGGGATCATCCTACTTGCTACCGTCGTTCTAAGCAAATAAGATGCAAAAACATGATAAACATAACATGCAATCAAATAGTGACATGATATGGCCAATATCATCATGCTCCTTTGATCTCCATCTTCGGGGCACCATGATCATCTTTGTCACCGGCATGACACCATGATCTCCATCATCATGATCTCCATCATTGTGTCTTCATGAAGTCGTCACGCCAACGATTACTTATACTTCTATGGCTAACGCGTTTAGCAACAAAGTAAAGTAATTTACATGGCGTTATTCAATGACACGCAGGTCATACAAAATAATAAAGACAACTCCTATGGCTCCTGCCGGTTGTCATACTCATCGACATGCAAGTCGTGATTCCTATTACAAGAATATGATCAATCTCATACATCACATATATCATTCATCACATCTTCTGGCCATATCACATCACATAGCACTTGCTGCAAAAACAAGTTAGACGTCCTCTAATTGTTGTTGCAAGTTTTTACGTGGTTTGTAGGTTTCTAGCAAGAACGTTTCTTACCTACGTATGACCACAACGTGATTTGCCAATTTCTATTTACCCTTCATAAGGACCCTTTTCATCGAATCCGTTCCGACTAAAGTAGGAGAGACAGACACCCGCTAGCCACCTTATGCAACTTGTGCATGTCAGTCGGTGGAACCAATCTCACGTAAGCGTACGTGTAAGGTCGGTCCGGGCCGCTTCATCCTACAATGCCGCCGAAACAAGAAACGACTAGTAGCGGCAAGAAGAATTGGCAAACTCAACGCCCACAACTGCTTTGTGTTCTACTCGTGCATAGTAACTACGCATAAACCTGGCTCTGATACCACTGTTGGGAATCGTAGCATAATTTTAAAATTTTCCTACGTTCACCAAGATGCATCTATGGAGTATACTAGCAACGAGGGGAAGGGAGTGCATCTACATACTCTTGTAGATCGTGAGCGGAAGCGTTCCAATGAACGTGGATGACGGAGTCGTACTCGCCGTGATCCAAATCACCGATGACCGAGTGCCGAACGGACGGCACCTCCGCGTTCAACACACGTACGGTGCAGCGACGTCTCCTCCTTCTTGACCCAGCAAGGGGGAAGGAGAGGTTGATGGAGATCCAGCAGCATGACGGCGTGGTGGTGGATGTAGCGGGTCTCCGCAGGGCTACGCCGAGCTTCTACGAGAGAGAGAGAGGTGTTGTAGGGGAGGAGGGAGGCGCCCCTGGCTGTTGTGTGCTGCCCTCCCTCCCCCCTTTATATAGGCCCCCTGGGGGGGGCGCCGGCCCTGGAGATCAGATCCAGGGGGGGGGGGGGGGCGGCGGCCAAGTGGGGGGGAAGGGGTGCCTTGCCCCCCAAGGCAAGGGGGAACCCCCCCCCCCTAGGGTTCCCAACCCTAGGCGCATGGGGGGAGGCCCAAGGGGGGCACCCCAGCCCACTAGGGGCTGGTTCCCTTCCACTTTCAGCCCACGGGGCCCTCCGGGACAGGAGGCCCCACCCGGTGGACCCCCGGGACCCTTCCGGTGGTCCCGGTACAATACCGATAACCCCCGAAACTTTCCCGGTGGCCGAAACTGGACTTCCTATATATAATTCTTCACCTCCGGACCATTCCGGAACCTCTCGTGACGTCCGGGATCTCATCCGGGACTCCGAACAACTTTCGGGTTTCCGCATACATATATCTCTACAACCCTAGCGTCACCGGACCTTAAGTGTGTAGACCCTACGGGTTCGGGAGACATGCAGACATGACCGAGACGCCTCTCCGGTCAATAACCAACAGCGGGATCTGGATACCCATGTTGGCTCCCACATGTTCCACGATGATCTCATCGGATGAACCACGGTGTCGAGGATTCAATCAATCCGTATGCAATTCACTTTGTCAATCAGTATGTTACTTGCCCGAGATTCGATCGTCGGTATCCCAATACCTTGTTCAATCTCGTTACCGGCAAGTCTCTTTACTCGTACCGCAATGCATGATCCCGTGACTAACGCCTTAGTCACATTGAGCTCATTATGATGATGCATTACCGAGTGGGCCCAGAGATACCTCTCCGTCATACGGAGTGACAAATCCCAGTCTCGATCCGTGCCAACCCAACAGACACTTTCGGAGATACCCGTAGTGCACCTTTATAGTCACCCAGTTACGTTGTGACGTTTGGCACACCCAAAGCACTCCTACGGTATCCGGGAGTTGCACGATCTCATGGTCTAAGGAAAAGATACTTGACATTGGAAAAGCTCTAGCAAACGAAACTACACGATCTTTTATGCTATGCTTAGGATTGGGTCTTGTCCATCACATCATTCTCCTAATGATGTGATCCCGTTATCAATGACATCCAATGTCCATAGTCAGGAAACCATGACTATCTGTTGATCAACGAGCTAGTCAACTAGAGGCTTACTAGGGACAGGTTGTGGTCTATGTATTCACACATGTATTACGATTTCCGGACAATACAATTATAGCATGAATAATAGACAATTACCATGAACAAAGAAATATAATAATAACCATTTATTATTGCCTCTAGGGCATATTTCCAACATTGCGTGGTGCCCCTTTTAAAGTGAATGCGGTTGTCTCTAATGCCTAACCCATAAACGATAGTGGTAATTCGATAAGAGACATCATGGTATGCACCATATCCAATAGGGTGCAGTTATGATGTTCGGACACACCATCACACTATGGTGTTCCAGGCGGTATTAATTGTGAAACACTTTCGACAATGTCTTAATTGTGTGCCAAACTCGTAACTCAGATACTCATCTCTATGATCATATCACATACATTTTATCCTCTTGTCACGACGATCTTCAACTTCACTCTGAAATTACTTGAACCTTTCAATAATTCAGACTTGTGTTTCATCAAGCAAATACACTCAGCATCTACTCAAACCATCTGTGAAGTACGAACATAACGATATCCACTGCATGCCTCAGCACTCATTGGACTGCATACATCAAAATGTATTACTTCCAATAAGTTGCTCTCTTGTTTCATCTTACTGAAAACGAGGCCTTTCAGTCATCTTGCCCATGTGGTATGATTTGCATGTCTCAAGTGATTCAAAATCAAGTGAGTCCAAACGATCCATCTGCATGGAGTTTCTTCATGCATATATACCAATAGACATGGTTTGCATGTCTCAATCTTTTCAAAAATGAGTGAGTCCAAAGATCCATCTACATGGAGCTTCTTCATGCGTTTTATACCAATATGACTCAAGTGGCAGTGCCACAAGTATGTGGTACTATCATTACTATCTTATATCTTTTGGCATGAACATGTGTATCACTACGATCGAGATTCATTTTAGGTGCAAGACCATTGAAGGTATTATTCAAATAAACAGAGTAACCATTATTCTCCTTAAATGAATAACCGTATTGCGATAAACATAATCCAATCATGCTCAACGCAAACACCAAATCTCGATGGTAGAGGGAGCATGCGATGCTTGATCACATCAACCTTGGAAACACTTCCAACACATATCGTCATCTCACCTTTAGCTAGTCTCCGTTTATTCCGCAGCTTCTATTTCGAGTTACTAACACTTAGCAACCGAACCGGTATCTAATACCCTGGTGCTGCTAGGAGTACTAGTAAAGTACACATTCATATAATGTATATCCAATATACTTCTGTCGACCTTGCCCGCCTTCTCATCTACCAAGTATCTAGGGTAGTACTGCTTCAGTGACCGTTCCCCTCATTACAGAAGCACTTAGTCTCGGGTTTGGGTTCAACCTTGGGATTCTTCACTAGAGCAGCGAACGATTTGCTGTTTCATGAAGTATCCCTTTTGCCCTTGCCCTTCTAGAAACTGGTGGTTTTACTAACCATCAACAATTGATGCTCCTTCTTGAATTCTACTTTCGCGGTGTCAAACATCATGAATAGCTCAAGGATCATCATAATTATCCCTGATATGTTATAGTTCATCACGAAGCTCTACTAGCTTGGTGGCAGTGACTATGGAGAATCATCACTATCTCATCTGGGAGATTAACTCCCACTCGATTCAAGCGATTGTGGTACTCAGACAATCTGAGCACATGCTCAACGATTGAGCTTTTCTCCCTTAGTTTGCAGGCTTAAGAAACTTGTCAGAGGTCTCATACCTCTTGACGTGGGCACTAGTCTGAAATCCCGATTTCAGTCTTCGGAACATCTCATATGTTCTGCGACGTTTCAAAAACCGTCTTTGGTGCCATGATTCTAAACCGTTAGCATTACGCACTGAACTATCACGTAGTTATCAAAACGTGTATGTCAGATGTTCCGCAACATCTACAGATGACGCTGAGGTTCAGCACACCGAGCGGTGCATTAAGGACATAAGCCTTCTGTGCAGCAATGAGGACAATCCTCAGTTTACGGACCCAGTCCGCATAATTGCTACTACCAACTTTCAACTAAATTTTCTCTAGGAACGTATCTTAAACAGTAGAACTAAAGCGTATGACATAATTTGCAAAGATCTTTTGACTATGTTCATGATAATTAAGTTCATCTGATTAATGAACTCCCACTCAGATAGACATCCCTCTAGTCATCTAAGTGATACATGATCCGAGTCAAACTAGCCCGTGTCCGATCATCACGTGAGACGGACTAGTCATCATCGGTGAACATCTCTATGTTGATCGTATCTGCTATACGACTCATGTTCGACCTTTCGGTCTCTTGTGTTCCGAGGCCATGTCGGTACATGCTAGGCTCGTCAAGTCAACCTAAGTGTTTCGCATGTGTTCCGAGGCCATGTCTGTACATGCTAGGCTCGTCAACACCCGTTGTATTCGAACGTTAGAATCTATCACACCCGATCATCACGTGGTGCTTCGAAACAATGAACCTTCGCAACGGTGCACAGTTAGGGGGAACACTTCTCTTGAAATTTTAGTGAGGGATCATCTTACTTACTACCGTCGTTCTAAGCAAATAAGATGCATAACATGATAAACATCACATGCAATCAAATAGTGACATGATATGGCCAATATCATTTTGCTCCTTTGATCTCCATCTTCGGGGCACCATGATCATCTTTGTCACCGGCATGACACCATGATCTCCATCATCATGATCTCCATCATTGTGTCTTCATGAAGTTGTCACGCCAATGATTACTTCTACTTCTATGGCTAACGCGCTTAGCAATAAAGTAAGGTAATTTACATGGCGTTATTCAATGACACGCAGGTCATACAAAAAATAAAGACAACTCCTATGGCTCCTGCCGGTTGTCATACTCATCGACATGCAAGTCGTGATTCCTATTACAAGAATATGATTAATCTCATACATCACATATATCATTCATCACATCTTCTGGCCATATCATATCACATAGCACATGCTGCAAAACAAGTTAGACGTCCTCTAATTGTTGTTGCAAGTTTTTACGTGGCTTGTATAGGTTTCTAGCAAGAACGTTTCTTACCTACGTAAAACCACAACGTGATATTCCAATTTCTATTTACCCTTCATAAGGATCCTTTTCATCGAATCCGTTCCGACTAAATTGGGAGAGACAGACACCCGCTAGCCACCTTATGCAACTAGTGCATGTCAGTCGGTGGAACCTGTCTCACGTAAGCGTACGTGTAAGGTCGGTCTGGGCCGCTTCATCCCACAATGCCACCGAAACAAGATAAGACTAGTAGCGGCAAGAAGAATTGACAACATCGACGCCCACAACTACTTTGTGTTCTACTCGTGCATAGAAACTACACATAGACCTAGCTCATGATGCCACTGTTGGGGAACGTAGCAGAAATTCAAAATTTTCTACGCATCACCAAGATCAATCTATGGAGTTTACTAGCAACGAGAGGGAAGGAGTGCATCTACATACCCTTGTAGATCGCGAGCGGAAGCGTTCAAGAGAACGGGGTTGATGGAGTCGTACTCGTCGTGATCCAAATCACCGATGATCCTAGCGCCGAACGGACGGCACCTCCGCGTTCAACACACGTACGGAGCAGCTACATCTCCTCCTTCTTGATCCAGCAAGGGGGGAGGAGAGGTTGATGGAGATCCAGCAGCACGACGGCGTGGTGGTGGAAGTAGCGGGATTCCAACAGGGCTTCGCCAAGCGCTGCGGGAGGAGGGAGGTGTGTCACGGGAGGGAGAGGGAGGCGCCAGGGCTTAGGTGTTGCTGCCCTCCCTCCCCCCCACTATATATAGGGCCAAGGGAGAGGGGGGGGGGGGCGCAGCCTTGGCCCTTCCTCCAAGGAAGGGTGCGGCCAGGGAGGAGTCCTTCCCCCCAAGGCACCTCGGAGGTGCCTTCCCCCTTTAGGACTCTCCGTTTATCTTATCTCTTGGCGCATGGGCCTCTTGGGGCTGATTCCCTTGGCCCATATAGGCCAAGGCGCACCCCCCACAGCCCATGTGGCCCCCCCGGGGCTGGTGGACCCCTTGGTGGACCCCCGGACCCCTTTCGGCACTCCCGGTACAATACCGATAAAGTGCGAAACTTTTCCGGCGACCAAAATAAGACTTCCCATATATAAATCTTTACCTCCGGACCATTCCGGAACTCCTCGTGACGTCCGGGATCTCATCCGGGACTCTGAACAACTTTTGGGTTACCGCATACTAATATCTCTATAACCCTAGCGTCACCGAACCTTAAGTGTGTAGACCCTACGGGTTCGGGAGACAGGCAGACATGACCGAGACGACTCTCCGGTCAATAACCAACAGCGGGATCTGGATACCCATGTTGGCTCCCACATGCTCCTCGATGATCTCATCGGATGAACCACGATGTCGAGGATTCAATCAATCCCGTATACAATTCCCTTTGTCTATCGATATGTTACTTGCCCGAGATTCGATCGTCGGTATCCCGATACCTTGTTCAATCTCGTTACCAGTAAGTCTCTTTACTCGTTCCGTAACACATCATCCCGTGATCAACTCCTTGGTCACATTGTGCACATTATGATGATGTCCTACCGAGTGGGCCCAGAGATACCTCTCCGTTTACACGGAGTGACAAATCCCAGTCTCGATTCGTGCCAACCCAACAGACACTTTCGGAGATACCTGTAGTGCACCTTTATAGCCACCCAGTTACGTTGTGACGTTTGGTACACCCAAAGTATTCCTACGGTATCCGGGAGTTGCACAATCTCATGGTCTAAGGAAATGATACTTGACATTAGAAAAGCTCTGAACAAACGAACTACACGATCTTGTGCTAGGCTTAGGATTGGGTCTTGTCCATCACATCATTCTCCTAATGATGTGATCCCGTTATCAGCGACATCCAATGTCCATGGTCAGGAAACCGTAACCATCTATTGATCAACGAGCTAGTCAACTAGAGGCTTACTAGGGACATGGTGTTGTCTATGTATCCACACATGTATCTGAGTTTCCTATCAATACAATTCTAGCATGGATAATAAACGATTATCGTGAACAAGGAAATATAATAATAACCAATTTATTATTGCCTCTAGGGCACATTTCCAACAAAAACTCGAATCTGGGAGTCAGCTTCGCACTTTCTGGGGAGCTACTCGAGGGGTACTCCAAAAATTCGAGTTTCGAAAGTACTCGTGGAGTTGGTGGGTAATTACCCACCACTGCCACCCATAAGTCATACCCCTTCGTTTTTTTTCAACTCTTTTGTTTTTTTATAGCCATCACGAACGAGAGATCTCAACAGCTTATCCTTTCGCTTTCAGGAGGCATGGACAAGAGACCTACCGCCGCCGCCTCCGCCACCTGCATCGGCCGGCCGGAGCACGACGCCGGCGAGGAGACCACCAGAATGGGTCGATCCGGTGGTCCTCCTCCTCCTCCCTCCAATTTCTCTGCCCATCTCCACCATCCAAATCCCGTACCTTCGAGGACGGCCATGGCCCCGGTGATGAGGGTCGGCCTTTCCCGTCCCGACCAGTCCTCGACGGCAGCAGCCCCGTCCGTTGTGGCATCCGCCTCTTCTAGGCCAACACCAGCAAGCCATGGGGGGACCCCTACAGCACCCTTTCCTGCGAACCAGGAGTCAGCGTCCACCATGGACGCTGAAGCTTCGGTCGGGCACACCACCGGCATGAGCGGCAATGTCGGCCAGACCGGCGCCCCGACCAAGAGACGTGCATCACGCTCAGCCACTAAGGAAGAGCAGGTATACCATTTTTTCCACTTGTGTTCTATTGAAGATGATTTGTTTCCACAATACACGACCATGGTCTTGAATTTGGACAAATAATTAGATACAGTATGTAGATTGAAGTAGTATGTCTGTAGCAACGATTTGTTGAGAAATATATACTGAACTATCATGGTCAGGGTGATTCAATGGAGTGGACCGATGAGTACGTCCAAATTGTTTGTTCCTTGATGGCTGAACAAGTGGGACAGGGGAATCGTCCCAACACTCATTTGAACCCTTTAGGCTATAACACTGTGTCAGAAAGGTTCTACCAGATGACCGGAATTAGTTTATCAAAGACACAGCTGAAGAACAAGTGGGATAAGTTAAAGGGCGACTTGTCTTGTTGGAATAAATTAATGAGGAAGCAAACTGGGACAGGTTGGGACAGTTCGAAGGGAGTTATTGTCATGGACAATGAGTGGTGGAAGAAGGCGAGAAAGGTTAGTGTTGTCATATATTACATTATAATGGTAATTGTAATTCATAAACATGTTATGTTGATGATTTTTTCTTTTCTTTAGGACATCCTGGATGTGGCAAGTTTAGAAAAAAGGCTCTTCAAAATCGCATCTTTCCAAAATGTTTGGTGATATTTTGAATGATGAACAAGATCATTGGAATCCCATGAGTGACAACCCCATCATACCCCCAAGTCAAGAGAATTTTGTTGATGCTGATAATGTTGTTGGAATTGGAGAGGAAGAGATTCATGACATCCCTGATGATATTGGTAATGTGGTTGGAGGTGAGGAGGATGAGGTTCATGAGGTTTCACCTTGCATTGCTAATGCAAAGAAAAAACCTCGTGTTCTTTTTGAAAAAAATAAGAAGCCAAAGTCAAGCACAACACTTGTTATCCAAGATAAAATCACAAAGATAGCTGAATCCGCCGCTTCTTTTACTTCAATGAAGCAAGGAGAGGTGACAATCAAGGAAGTCATGGATATGGTCTTGGAATGTGGGGCCGTACATGGTTCTGATGAGCAAGATATTGCCACACAGTTATTTGTGAAGAAGGACCAACGGGAAATGTTCAAGACCCTTCCTAAAGAGTTTAGGTTCAATTGGCTTAAGAGGAGATACAACGACAAGTATGGAAATTGAAGAAGTAGTGTGTTGGCGCATGAATTTTTCTTACGTCATGTCATTTGAACTATTTGCTTTATGTATGTTGGAGTGAACTATTTTGTCATTGTATGCCACTTGAACTATTTTCTTTATCTATGTTGGAGTGAACTATTTTATCATCGTATGTCGCTTCAACTATTTGTTTTATGTATGTTGGAGTGAACTATTGTATCGTTGTATGTGACTTGAATTATTTCTCTATGTAATGTCACTCGAAATATTTTCTCTATGTATGCAGATGTTTGATAGTGACAACGATGATTCTGATCATGAGAGTATGAAGTTTTGCAATCTTGTTCTGGGTGCTGCTACACTTGCACAAGTGTATTGTGATACATATCTTGATAAGAATCCACCGAGGACCTCAATTCTAAGTGGTATGGGATGGTTGCAAGAGACTTTGAGGACTCCAGGTGAATGCCTTTCACAACTTCGCATGAGCACAGAAGTATTCATGGACCTTCACGACTTGTTGGTGCGAAGGTACGGGTTAGAATCATCCATGCATGTGAGCACCTATGAAAGTCTTGCAATGTTCCTCTTCATTTGTGGTGGAAATGAGTCCAACAGAAGAGTTCAAAATCGTTTCAAGCACTCGGGCGAAACCATTAGTAGGAAATTTGATGAGGTTCTGAATTGTTTGATGAAAATGGCAAAAGATTTCATTAGACCTAAAAACCCCAACTTTCCAACTGTTCATAAGAGGATAAGAGATGATAGACGGGCGTATCCACACTTCAAAGATTGCATTGGTGCACTTGATGGCACGCATATTTCAGTGTCTCTGTCTCCTGAGGATAGTGTCAGATAAGTGTGTTATACAATGCAATAAGTGTTGATGAAAGTTTCTTCCCACACCCTCCAAAAGGTAAACACGTTTGCATAAACTCATACAACTTACTAATTGTTCAAACATGAAATGTCCATTACAAAATAGCTCATATCATCTCCTCCCTTTATAGGCAAATACTATGTTGTTGATGCGGGATATCCCAATCGTCCGGGATACCTGGCTCCTTACAAGGGTGAGAGGTATCATATGCCAGAATGGCATAGAGGTATGGAGCCCAAGACTCCAACAGAAAATTCAACCGTGTTCACTCATCTATCCGCAATGTTATTGAGCGATCATTTGGAGTGCTAAAAATGAAGTGGCAGATTCTCTATAAGATGCGACCGTACCCGATGTTCAAACAAAAAATGATCGTTGTTGCCACTATGGTCCTTCACAACTTTATTCGCGAGCATAACAGCGTAGACTTGGACTTTGAGCGGTTCGACCGTGATCCTGATTATGTGCCTACAATTCCAGATAGGTATAACAAATTTGTTGCTGCCTCAGATAGATCTACTGCGGAACCGGATGCTCCGACCATGGATAAATTCCGTGACGAGTTAGCCACCGCTATTGCCTCTGGTTGGAAGTAGCTATGTTCTAATCAAAGATGGTCTGGTTCTTATTTGAATCATTTCTTTTCGTTTCTTTTCAAGGAAGTCAAACAATGTATCGTCGCACATTCATGTGAAACTTTTTAATTATCTATCGATGGATATTTATGTCGAACTTTAATTTATATATCAGTGGATATATATTGGTTGTATTAATTCACATCATTTTACATCTTTGTAATCCGGCGACATGTTCATGCATACAACACTCAAACCGTGAGCACATGAGTTCACTTGTAATATTTTATTTTTTAAGTACAAAACTTGAAGAAAAAAACAATCCCTCAAGGGGCACAAATGTTAGCCCGCTCAAAACATCATCCATAATAAAATAGGGGCACAATAGACTTTTCCCACCAAATATTCCTATTCTTGAAGCTGGAGCTAACTGGAAGCCAAACAGTATAAAGTGGAGCTCCAACTTCTGGGTGAAACTGCTCTAAAGTGAAGTTGGTGGAGTGAAGCTGGTTTTCCTCGAGTGGAGTAGTCCCAAACAGGCTCTAAACATCATAGCCCATCGACTATCAAAATTGTCATTGTTCTTTTCATCTCTCCTCCTAATTATATTGAAGTCACCACCGACAAGGATCGGTAGAGTCTCATCTCCACATATCCGCACCAAGTCGGCTAAGAAATCTGGTTTAAGTTCAGGTTGTGCTGCACCATACACCGCTACGAGAGACCATCGGAACCCATCCAATTTTGATATCACCCGAAACTTAACCGCAAAATCAACCCGAACCACGTTAAGGACCTCAAGTGTTTCACATCAAACTCCTAGTAAGATCCCACCGGATCTTCCTCTAGGAGGTAAGATGTGCCAATCAAAATCAATTCCTCCGACAAGAGTTGCAAGGAATTGTGAGGTAAAATTATCACATCGTGTTTCTAAAAGTGCAATAAAATCTAAATGTTGCTCCACTGTTATTTCTGCCAAGAACGTTCGTTTAGCCAAGTCAGCTAGACATCTGCTATTCCAAAAGATTCCTTTCATATGTCATCATGGAATTTTTTCTTAAGCTTAACTCTAGCGCTTCTACGAACTGCGGAGGTAGGATAAATCTTTAGTTTCCAGGGTCGCTTAGGCTTCTTCTCAGTACCCTCCGTACCCGTATGTTCAACATAACACGAAACAGTGCCCTCCGTGACTAGAGGCTCTACCGTGTCCATACTCTCCGACCCCTCCTCATCCTCCGCTTCATCACTTGGCAAAAGATTATTGCAAATGTTTTCTAGGGCTACAATTCCTAAATTATTCATGTCATCCTCATTCATGGGTTTAACTGATGCAAGGTTCCTAATTATTTTAGAGGCCCATTCTGCTTCTAAATCCAAAAGATCATTAATAGATTTCGCTACCTCTTTTTCATTTGAACCCGAAGTAATTCCTTAGTTGTTTGCCTTATGAACAATTTCATGCTCTGAAAAATGCAAACGACATACCTGTGGTTGCCTCGACATCTCGAAGCATGGCCGCCCTCTTGGCGCGCGCTAACTGCAGGTCATCAGCATCAGGCTGTTCCAGAATCCGGTTGCTGACACGCCTGCCAGACGTAACCGGATCCGGGATCCCACCGAAGGTGACGAGCTCCTCCATAGTCCTCTCCGGAGGCGAGTGTTCCCCACTCGGACGCCCATCCCTAAATGTCGGTGAAGAAGGGGTAGGCGCGGCCGAGCGAGCAACCTCAGCCACAATGGTGGGAGCTGGCGACCGTGGAGCCACCTGCTCCACAGACCCGCTCCCCCCCAATCCGGCATCGTGGCGTGGAGACGACGTCGACGAGTTGCGGATCTCCTGCCCGCACCCCGCTCCAAGCTGTCCAGGGCTGCTCCGTGGTGAGAGAGCAGGGCTAGCCTCCTGCCCGCGCCCCTCCCCCAACTGGCCAGGTATAGTCGAAGTTGGGCTGGGGATGAGAGCCTTCTGCCCATCATCCCCCCCAATCGCTATTGGTCCATCGGTGCCCTGTGAGTCCTGAACCTCGGAATCAACCCTCTGGGACAAAAACACATTAGGCGAACCAACAGAAGGGAGCAACACCGGTGGTAAGTCGAGCTCCTCAGGGTCATCCGCCTCCACTCGGTTGCTCCATAACCGACTAGGTGCAGACCGAGCTCCAAAAGAACCAAACCTAAGCGTGTTAATCAGTGTCGTGGAAGACGCTCCCTTGGCCATAGCCGCCTTATCTGTTTGCGACTCCGGCCCCTTGGCCGGCTCCTGTGGATTACTCTCAGGCCCCTTTTCCTGATTCCCGGGGGCTCCATCTCCCTCAGTCGTATCTATGTCCTGAAGATCATCTCCCTCCTGTGGTACCGGCGTATCCTCAATCTCAAGCTCGAGCACATATGTAGCCCCGGCACGTGTCCACTTGACCACATCCGGCACGTGCTGCAAACTGAGCATGCTCACAAGAAGCCTCGCAGCTCCATGAGCTCGAGTAAACGGCATGTCAACCTGCTCCGTTTTACCAATGAGTGAGCCCAAGCTCCAAGCAACCAGAAAATGATTAATATGTTTGCGCGGTGCCCCAAAGAAACGAACCCACACCTTCTCTAACGATGTACCCTCGGGCTCCTTCTCTGTCCACTCATCAAACGCAATGACAATATTCAAGCTCTGACCTCTGCACAAGCCATACTTGAGAACACGCAACTGATCCTCCTTAGTGGGGAAGTCCACCTTGTAAGTCTGATTCTCCAACTTGACAAGGTCCCACTGATAATCGCCTGGTACAAGATCCCTCAAATGCCGCACAATCTGTGCCTCTATCAAAACCCCATTAGTAACCTTGACTACTGCGGGGAAGCTACTCTCCATTACATGTTCCGCAGGTGCCATTTGCGGTGACTCAAACAACATCAGCTCTTGACAACAGACCCCATAGATGTTAACCACCGGTTTGGGGCCTGAAAGAAGTGGGCATTCCGCAGACACATGCTGCGATCTACTGCAATAGTCACAAAGCTTAGTCGTGCACTCTGCCACAAAATGTCCTGGCTCACAGCATCTGTAACACGGTAACTTTTTCTTCTTAAGTGCCCACTTGGAAAGCTTTTCCCGCGGCTTAGACGCCGTCTGTTTAGCCGCAGGCACCTGTACAGTTGCCAACGCCGTGACCGCCTCCATGGTAGCTGCCGGTAGCGTAGGCGTAGTAACCGGCTCCACATGAACCGTCAGCGGCGTCTTCTGCACCACCGCCGTTTGAGCCGGTGGCGGCGGAGGTCTAGGCAGAGGCGGTCGTCTGCCGCCTCCCCTTCCTCCCCGGTTATATCGCTAGTTGTGGCGAGGCCGATAGTTGGGGCCTGCTGGCCCCTCCACAAAACCTCCCGGAGGGCCATAGAAGTCACGGCCGCCACCACCGTCGTTCTGCCACGCAAAGCCGCGACCTCCTCCCGTCGATGAAGAACCGCGGTGCTGGCCTTCCCCATATACGTCATAGCCGTCGTCCCCCCACTGCCATCGAGCGCAATCATCATGCCCTGTGCCCGCGAAGCGTCCTCGGCCGAAGCCATTATTCGCCGCGGCACCAGCAGGTGGCCTGGTCGGCTGCGCGCCTTGCGGCGGCGGCGGATCCATCCTCTGCGCAGGCGACGGCCCGCCCCCTGGCCTGCCATCGCAACCGCGTCGAGAGCCGGAAGGAACGCAGCCGGCAGAGACACACGCGCCGCTCTTCCTGATCCCAGTTTCGGGAACCCTGGTTTAGCGATCACAGGATCCCTAGCCCCGCGCCTTACGTAACCCAGCCCCGCTCGCAGGCCAGAATCGCGTGCGGAAGAAGTCGGCATAGTCGTAGGTGTTACAATCATATCTTGTAATGGTTCAGCCGTAGTTGATTTTGTTATGTACTCCACTCATTGGTGACTTTGCCCTTTCTTTGTTGTATCAACTTTATTAAAGATGTGGTGTGCATAACAATGACGCAAAGGCCGAGGGTTTTAACCTCCTTTTTGAAAAAAGAGAAAAAAATGTTGGATTTCACCTGTATAGCTCACTCTTATGAATAAAGAGAAATATATAGATAGATGGAATATCGGGTTCTCACAATCACATGGATCTCCCGCTTCCCAAACATCAAAATGGGACCCGGTGCGCCGATCACCATCCCCGGGAGATGCTCGAGTGTATGTCGCCGAAGAACAAGGCGGCCTATGAGTTCCTCAAGACGGATCTCGCCGAGTCCTTCGATGCTTGGTTCAAGAAGCAGGACGACGGGGTATTGCAAACCGTGTGTATAGTCGTCGGCGACCTGTCTGCATGCCTCAACTAGTTCAAGACATTGATCGGGGTAGATCTTGACGAACTCCGCACCGGATTGGACCATGTCGTGCAAGTTGAGTCGGGTCACCTAATCTTTAGAACTGTACACCGGGAAGCGGCAGGTCTGACCCAGATGGGCACCACTTGCACGAGATAACCAGTCAAGGAGCATGCTTCGAATGTGCCTTCCCCCGCCAGAGGTATGTGATCCGACCAAAATTTTGCATCTGCTTTTTGTTCTGTCGAATTCCACCATGAATAAAACGCGCGGACCAGCTGGAGATGCGCTGAAGGATTTTGAATCTTCTTATCATTCTTGAATAGTATACTTCTTTTCCTAGAGTAGTATAGCAATTTTGACGTACTGATAGATCAGTTGTGCGCCAAAGAATTTTCTTAGCGAAGGCAACATCAATTTCTTCGTGCCAGCCAAAACATTACGAGAGTAATATACGGCGCCATCTTTATTTAGAAATTCAAACACTTTGGTTGAAATTCTATTCTATCGCACGCACGTTTTAAATGAAGATATATAGTGCGTGAGAAGTCAGTCAACGCTGTCAAAGATTGAGAAGTCTGATCACGTACTGGCATTTTCTAAAGTGACACTCTTTTGGAAAGAAGATACTGCTAGTGCGTTGTATTGTGAGTGCTCCAATGCACACGGTGGCTGTCCCTGTCAGATGGCCAAGATGAGGCTACATGAGCTGCATTTTTTTTAGAAAAGGAAGATGAACCCCGGCCATTGCATCTGGGTGATACATACGACCACTTTATTAATTATTCTCACAAGATCTTACAAAGTCATACAACAATAAGACTAAAGCCGCCGTCTAAGCAACAAACTGTCGTTACACCTATCCAGTTGATGAAGGGGCGCAGATAGCCTGAGCCTAATACCAAACAGACATCACAGCCAAGCCTAACATCTCAAACCTGAGACCCCAACCTAGCCACTTGCCGGGTCTGGGGCACACACTGGTCCGGCGTGCTCTCAAAGGCCGCCGCCGCCAACTGCGACCGCTCCATCTTCAGAACTGTACTGATGCATCAACCTTGCTCGGTCTAGCTATCACCGACGTCACCACGGCGCCCAACAACACCTCCTCCCTGCGCGCAAACAGCTGTGCACGTCGCGGTCGCCACTAATACACCTCAGCGCCATGCTGCCAAGTACCACCAGCCGACACAGCTTGAAGTCCTTGGAAGATCCGTCGTGCGTAGCACCTGCCGACCAGGCTACATGAGCTGCATGACCGAGAAAATAATCAAAATATACAAGTGGAGTAAGTGGAACTTGGAATATTGCAATAGATATGCTTGGATTTTTTTCATTCTTCCGCACTTTGCATCCATGTAATTTATAAACTATATTAGCGAAGCAAGGGTGGCGCCTGTTGACAGATCCTACATCCCTTTGTGCGCGTGTGCTCCGAGCCAAATACTATCCAGATGGGAATTTGTTAAGTGCACAACCAAAGGAAGGAATCTCGTATACTTGGCGCAGCATCTTGCATGGCATTGAGTTGTTAAGGCAGGGTGTAATTAAACGTGTGGGTGATGGTTCATCCATTAATATTTGGGCTGACCCATGGCTACCAAGGAATTGGTCTCGAAGACCGATTACACCTCGTGGAGGTTCAGTTCTGAGTAAAGTTGAGGATCTCATCAACCCTTACACAGGTGACTGGGATGTAGAACTAGTTCAGGATATTTTTTGGCAGCAGGATGCAGCTATGATCCTTACAATTCCACTAAAACCTGATATGGAGGACGAGTGGGCATGGTTTGCTGATCCAAAAGGCCTCTTTTCAGTTAAGTCGGCCTATAAATTGCATCGCTTATTGGGGGATATGAACAAAGCAGAGGCTTCAAACTCTGCCCAGCAAGAAGGATTTAGGTGGTATGATATCTGGAATGTGCCGTGCACGCCGACGGCGAAGCAATTCCTATGGCGCATTGTTGGCGCCGCCTCTTCTCGCAGCGCCGCCTCTTCTTCTGCCCCGAGCTGCCTCTCACAACTCTCTATTCTGGCTTCTGTCAAAAACACTCCCATGAACAGAAGGACACAGAGAGAGAACACACACACGCAACCAGAACACAAGGACACAGAGAGAGAACACACACACGCAACCAAGGAGAAGACCAGCTGGTGCTTTGCCGAGAGGCTCTCCTCCTTGGTGGAACAAGAGACTACATTGTGTATTTTCCCAGCCCTCACGGCCTTCTCCTTTTTCATTAATATGCAACACATATATATACATCAGGGGTAAGCACTCAAGCCCACAACTCACGCCACTACACCGGCCACTAGCCCATGCACTCGCGCATCACCCGGCTACTAGCTCAACTAACTCCATGCACTACGGCACTACCTAACCACTAACTACATGCACGTCTATACTCATCACTTGTGCCAATATCTCAACGGTCACATGATCCGGCTATGCAGCTAACTACGAGTTGCATGCAACTAACTCTCCAGATCTCTTGGCTCCTCCAACTAATCAGTCCAGCACATCCGGTCTTGCTCCAGTCATACACGTGCTTGCCGTATCACACGGCCTCGCCGTCTCGTGCACCGCTGCAGCTTCACACTGCCATCGGCATCTCGCCGTGCTCGCCGTATCACACGGCGGCCTAGCATCTCGCCTTCTCCGCACATCTCCGTTGAAGCTTCACCGGACTAGCTACTCTCTAACCTATCCTACATGCATGACGAAAGCAAACTAAATATGTAGATACATACATCAAGATTAAAGCTAACACGCATCGCTCATAATAGTCTTCCCACGATGCTTGCTATAAAGAGAAGAGGTATCGAAGTAGACGCTTTGTGCCCGGTCTGCGCTCGACTAGATGAAGATGGTGCTCATTTTTTGTCAAATGTAAAGAGGTCCGCGAGATTTGGTCAGCACTTCTTTTGGATCAGGAACGCCAAATGCTTGTTAACTGTGCCGGTCCTAAAGAATTTTTGCAATTACTGTTAGGCTGGGACAGACAAAAAGTCATGATTACCATTGCAATTCTATGGATTTGGTGGAAAACACGAAATAAGGTGAATGTAGAGGGAAAGAAACTGAACATAGATGATGCACTGTTCCAAATCCGAAGGGAGGCTGCAGATTATGAAGCTTTCTGTCTAAAAAGGCCAACGCAGAGGCTCGGTACTCAGCAAATTTGGGTGCCGCCACAGGGTGATCTTCTGAAAATCAACACAGACGGCAGTTTTCGGAAGTACACACAGGATGGAGGGTGAGGTTTCATAGTCCGAGACAAGGATGGGGAGGCTGTAGGAGCAGGGGCTGGTATACTGAAGTTTATTCATGACTCGCTTCAGGCGGAAGCAGAAGCTTGCATACATGCATTACAGGCCGCACAAGGTTGGGCTATGACCAACATTATTCTGGAAACAGACTCAAAACAGCTGGTTCAGGCAATCACCACCCATGACTACGATCTGTCCCCTAATGGAGTGCTATTCCGTGAGATTTAAAGCTTTTGCTAGACTGAATTTTTCTTCCTTTTCTGTTTTGTACTGCCCAAGACACTGTAATAAGGTAGCTGACGCCATCGCGGCGTTCGGTGCGAAGATGGATGCTAATCCCCAAGCCGTATGGCCGGGTGGCGCTCCTACCTTTGTACAGGATTTGGTGGCCAGCGATTATGCTGCGTTCGTTGGTTAATGGAATAAAGATGTTTCCATGTCAATTTTTTTTATAAACTATATTAATTTTATACTCCCTCCGTAAACTAATATAACAGCGTTTAGAATAGTAAAGTAGTGATCTAAACACTCTTATATAGTTTACATAGGGAGTATATCCCAGATGAGAGAATTAAAGGTGAATTGTTTCACTATGCTGCCCTTACGCCCAATGGACTTGTGGCTTTAAAAGAGTGTATATCTTCCTGCATTCCCTTTATTGATCGACAAGTCTAGTTGCAAAGTTCACAAGGTAGAGGATATTTCCTGGATGTGTTTATTTAGTGTGTCTCGGGGTCAAGCTTCGATAGCTCCGCACTCTGCATCCCACTGCATGTTGCCGGGCTGCGCATGCTCCTTCCAGGAATGCGATGAACGAGATCAAATGATCGATGCACTTGTGACCCACAAAAGGCTGAGGTTCTGCGGAGATCCCCTATAATTTCACCACTACTCCCGTTGTTCACAGCACACATAGCCCCACAAGCAAACAGGTGAGCCACCTAGCTCAATGGCCGCTCCATTCATTTCTGCTCCTATTCCTATCATCACACTCGTACTACTCTTAGCCTTCTCGGCTTTCTCTCCTAGTCCGACCACTGGCAGTGGGAGCCACACCGATCCCTAACACATCTTTCTGCCATTGGGTTGGTGTCTCGTGCAGCCGGCATAGGCAACGCGTCACCGCTCTATCGTTCAACGGTGTGCCTCACGCTGGGTCTTTGGCCCCTCATATTGGTAACCTCTCTTTTCTCTCTGTCCTCAATCTCACCCGCGCCAATCTCACGGGCTCCATTCCAGTCGAACTTGGTAGGCTACATCGTCTTAGGTATCTCCGTCTTTCAAGAAATAGCCTGTCGAATGCTATACCTACTTCCCTAGGGAACCTCACAAGGCTCGAGTACATTGGTCTATCTCTGAACCAACTATCAGGCCAGATACATTTTGAGATGTTGCATATGCACAACCTTAAGGTGATTGCTCTAGCCGCAAATTACTTGACTGGTCAAATTCCACCGTATTTGTTCAATAACACGCCTTCTTTGACGGCCATCGATTTTGGAAATAATAGCCTGTCAGGTCCTATGCCACACACCATTGCATCTCTATCCATGCTTCGGTTCTTCAGCCTACAAATTAATCAATTCTCTGGCCTAATGCCACAAGCCATTTTTTTTTTTGAAATGGAGGTATACCCCCGGCCTCTGCATCATAATGATGCATGCAGCCCTTTTATTAAAAATCCCGAAAGTATCACCGCAAAGGTCTTACAGCTCGCAAACGGAGCAAAGCACAAGGCATAAAAACTGAAAAGTACAAGCGGACAAAGACAACCGGTACGGTAATAATGAGGACAATCTCTCTAGACTCCTATCCTGTTATGCGACTGCCATCCGAACCGGTTGAATATAGCCCGAGCCACCATCTCCCATTGGTTGCACCCAGTAACCAAAGGCTCCCTGGAGTCCATAGGAGTGAGTAAGGACCACGTACGGATCCAAGCTGTAGCTCTGAAGATAACCTGCAAAAAAGTTAAGTTGTGTTATCTGGTGAATATCATATCGTTTCTGCAGTTCCATATAGCCCATAATAACGCACATAGTCCAATCCGAATACGAGCTGCCGTGAACTGTTCAACCCCAGCTAACCACGTCCCAAACAAAGACGCAATATCTATAGGGGGGTGATATTAAAAGCTATATGAATCGTTCTCCAAAGTAACTTGGCAAGTGGGCATTCAATAAATAAATGTTGTATTGTCTCGTCTTGAGCACAAAAACAACACCGCGAGTTACCTACCCATCGCCTCTTAAGTAGGTTGTCCTTTGTGAGTATTACTTTCTTGTGGACAAACCACATGAAAATTTTAATCCGCAAAGGAACCTTAATCTTCCAAATATGAAGTGATCTTGAGAGGGGGCCAGAATTAATCAAATCCGTATAAAATGATTTCACCGTAAATATCCCATTTTTAGTTAACGTCCAGTGTGTGGAGTCTGGCACGTTGGAGAGTCGAACTTCGATCAATCTCCGAACCAGGTGCATCCAGGCTGTCCATCTCTCACCTACTAACGTACGTCGGAACTGGATGTTCAAGGGAATATTTTGAAACACAATACCTACGTAATCTTCCTTACGTTGCACAATATTGTAAAGGGTAGGATATTGTAAGGCCAGAGGTGTCTCTCCTAGCCACGTGTCCTCCCAAAATCTTGTTGACATCCCGTTGCCAATCACGAATTTGATCCTACGAAAGAACAAATCCTTCGTTCTCATAAGTCCCTTCCAGAACGGTGAATCATTCGGTCTGATAGTAACCTGGGCTAGCGTTTTCGAGTGCAAGTACTTATTGCGTAGGATTTGAGACCACATGCCCTCCGGCTCTGTCTCTAACCTATACAACCATTTGCTCATAAGGCATTTATTCTTAACTTCCAAGTTCTCAATACCGAGCCCCCCTTGGTCTTTAGGTCGACAAAGGATATCCCATCGTGCGAGACGGTACTTCCTCTTGGACTCCTCAGATTGCCAAAAGAAACGAGATCTAAAGAAATCAAGCTGCTTTCTGACCCCTTTCGGAATTTCGAAGAACGAAAGTAAAAACATTGGCATGCTAGTCAATACGGAGTTAATCAAAACTAGTCGACCTCCATATGACATCAGCTTACCCTTCCAACAACTGAGTTTTTTTTTCAATTCGTTCTTCAATACACTTCCATTCCTTATTGGAGAGTTTACGGTGGTGAATCGGAATACCCAAGTAACTGAATGGTAAAGCACCTAATTCGCATCCAAACAATTGTCTGTAAGTATGTTCCTCTTCTTTGGCCTTCCCAAAGCAGAACACCTCGCTCTTATGAAAATTAGTTTTTAATCCAGACAATTGTTCGAATAGACATAAGATAAGTTTCATGTTACGTGCCTTAGCCATGTCATGTTCCATGAAAAGGGTAGTGTCATCAGCATATTGTAGAATGGATACTCCTCCATCAACCAGATGAGGAACTAGACCTTCTACATGGCCATGTTGCTTGGCCCTGCCAATAATGACGGCCAACATATCTGCCACAATATTGAACAGAAGAGGTGACATGGAATCCCCTTGTCTCAACCCCTTATGCGTCTGGAAGTAGTGACCGATGTCATCGTTCACCTTAATTCCGACACTACCTTTCTGGACTTGAGTATCCACCTGGTGCCTCCAGCTTTCACTAAAACCCTTCATACGCATTGCCTGCTGAAGAAAAGGCCATTTTACTTTATCATAAGCCTTCTCGAAATCCACTTTTAAGATAACCCCGTCTAGTTTCTTTGAGTGAATCTCATGGAGTGTTTCATGTAAGACAACCACTCCTTCGAGTATGTGTCGTCCAGACATGAAAGCAGTCCGACTAGGTTGAACCACTGAGTGAGCAACTTGCGTCAATCTATTGGTTCCTACCTTTGTAAAAAATTTAAAACTCACATTCAGCAGGCAAATGGGTCGGAATTGTTCTATTCTGACCGCCTCATTCCTCTTCGGTAATAATGTTATAGTACCAAAGTTGAGGTGAAACAACTCCAAATGGCCATCCAAAAAATCGTGAAACATAGGCATAAGATCATCTTTAATGATATGCCAACATTTCTGATAGAATTCAGCTGGAAACCCATCTGGTCCCGGTGCTTTATTCGGCTTCATTTGAGTTATGGCCAGATGAACTTCTTTTTCAGTAAACGGTGCCGAGAGAAGATCGTTCTCCGCTGCCTGTAATTGAGGTATATCATCAATCACCGACTCATCAAGAGACACCGTGGAAGTAATCGGGGGTCCAAAAAGGTTTTTATAATAATTGGAAATATATGCTTTCAGATTTTCATGCCCCACTATTGTTCCTTCGTCCTGTTCAAGCTGTATGATCTTCTTCTTCCTATGTTTACCATTTGCAATCATATGGAAGAACTGTGTATTATTGTCCCCTTGGACAACTTTAAGCGATTTCGCACGCAACGCCCACTTGAGCTCCTCCTCTCTCAAGAGAGCACGTAGGCCTTGCTCAGCCTCAGACTTGGTGCGGTGCTCAATAACAGAAAGAAGAGTGGTTTCAGCTTTTACATCTAGTGCCTCAATGAGTTGAATTAGACTTTCTTTTTTCTTCTTATAAATCCCACTCTCATTCCTGGCCCAACCTCTTAGAAATTGTCGGAGGTGTCTAATCTTATTCTGCCATCTCTCGACATGCGTCGTACCCATAACTGGGATATCCCATTCGCGTGCAATCATCTCCATAAATCCTTCTCGCTCAAACCAACTTTGCTCGAAGGAGAAGGTATTTTTGTTTGCAACATGGGTAGCCTCTCCCGAATCTAAAAGGAGTGGTGTATGGTCCGAGATCGCTCTTTGCATCGCATGAACCGACACCATGGAATATTTTTGTTCCCACTCCACACTAGCAAGTACCCTATCCAACTTCTCATAAGTCGGAGTAGGTAACGAATTGGCCCATGTAAACTGTCTACCGGTGAGCTCAATTTCTCTCAAATTGAGGCTCTCGATAATCATGTTAAATATCATTGACCAACGGCCATCGAAATTGTCATTATTCTTCTCTTCTCTTCTCCGAATGATATTAATATCTCCCCCGACTAGTAATGGCAGATTTTCATCTCCAGAAATCCACACTAAATCGGCAAGAAAATCGGGTTTAAATTCAGGTTGGGCTGCCCCATCCAATTTTGATCGCACCCTAAATTTAACCAAAAAATCTCCCTGCACCACATTAAGCACCTCTAGCGACTCACACCGCACACCTAGTAAAATCCCGCCGGATCTTCCTCTAGGGGGTAAAATGTGCCAATCAAAGTCGATACCACTGGAAAGGGTTTGGAGAAATTGGGATGTGAAATTATCTCGTCCATTTTCTAAAAGTGCAATGAAATCTAAGTGATGCCCTAAAGTTGTCTCTGCTAAGAATCTTTGTTTAGCCAAGTCTGCTAGACCTCTGCTATTCCAAAAGAGTCCTTTCATAAATCATCATGGAATTTTTTCTTAAGTTTTACTCTAGCACTTCTATGTACTGCCGAAGTCGGATAAATTTTCCGCTTCCAGGGTCTTTTGGGCTTCTCCTCAACACCCTGCGGTATGAAGGAATCATCTATGACAGATAGTGCCTCCTCCATCAAGAGAGGCTCGACCGTATCTGTGTTCTCAACATCCTCCTCCTCTTCAGCCTCGCCACTCGGTAAGAGATTATTACAAATATTCGTAAGATCATTAATGCCTAAATTGTTCATGTCATTTTCATTCAAAGGTTGGATAGAGGCAAGATTATGAATGATCTCAGAAGCCCTCTCCGCTTCCAAGTCTAACAGATCATTAACGGATTTGACGACCTCGGTTTCATTTGTCCCCAAAGAAATGCCTAAGTCGTTTGCCTTATCAACAATTTCATTCTCAGAGAAGTATAAAATGGAACAACTTATATCAAAGGACGTACCTGCAGTGATCTCAGCATGACGAAGCATGGCGGCCCTCTTGGCACACGCTAGCTGCAGGTCGTCCGCGTCCGGCTGTCCCTGGATCCGGTTGCTGACACGCCTGCCAGCCGACACCGGATCCGCAATCCCGCCAAAGGCGATGAGCTCCTCTGTGGTCTTCCCGCCAAGGGTGCGGTCAGGACTCCCACGCCCCTCCCTTATCGTCGGTGAAAGAGGATAGGGCATTGTGGAGTGGACCTCCGCCGCATGTGCCACAGGGGAAAAGGAACGTGGAGACGCCTGCTCACTGATCCCGTCCCCCTTGGCACCCGCGGAAACTGTCGTCCCTCGACCGCCCTGCTCGATGCAACACAGTGGAGGGGTTGCGACACGGGACTCCTTCCCGCATCTCACCCCCGACGCGCCACTGTGGAAGATATGATCCTGTGGGGGGGTTATAGCACGGGACTCCTTCCCGCACCTCACCCCCAACTCGACCGGGGTCGTCAAACTAGGAAACGCGCCACAGACCTCCTGTCCAGGCGCCCCTCCCGCGGCCAACCTCTCAGGATCGGCCCGCGCCCTGGGTGTGGACTCCGCAAACGTCACATCGCCGACTAGATTCGGCACTGGTGGCAGCTCAAGCTCTGCCGGGTCGTCTGCCTCAACCCTGGTGCTCCATAACCGGCTAGGAGCCGACCCCGGTGCAAAAGAACCAAAACGAAGCGTGTTCATCGGAGTAGTGGACGAGGGCGCCTGTTTGGTAGAACTGGCTACCTTATCTGGCGTAGGCCCCTTATCCGACTCCGGCAGTGCATCATCGGCCCCCTTCTCCTGGTTCCCGGGCGCGCCACCACCCTCAGTCGTATCCATGTCATGTGGCCCATCCCCCTCCTCCGAGACTGCAGTATCCTCAATCTCGAGCTCTAAGATATAAGTGACTCCAGCATGTGTCTAGCTGACCACATCTGGTATATGCTCAACACTTACCACACTGACCAACAATCTCGCCGCATTTTGTGCGCGAGTGAAAGGCATGTCAACCTTTTCTGTCTTACTAATGAGACCACCCAAACTCCAAGCAATCAGAAAATGTTTTACATATCTAGGTGGCACCCCATAAAAGCGAACCCATACCTTCTGTAGAGGTGTACCTTCAGGTTCCTCCTGCTTCCACTCGTCGAAAGAGATAACAATGTTTGTACTCGTAACTCTGCATAAACCCCACTTAAGAAAATGCATCTGATCCTCTTTAGTGGGACAATCAACCTTATAAGACTGACCATCTAACTGCTCCAGAAGCCACTGATAATTACCCGGCACTAACTCACGTAACTGTCTGATGATCTGAGCTTCGGTCAACTGCCCATTAGTAACTCTGATAGCTACCGGGAAAGAACTCTCAACCATCTGTGGTAGAGGACCGACCTCCGGTGTCTCAAAAAACATCAACTCCTTACAGCAGACCCCAGAAATGTTAATGGCAGGCTTGGGACCGGAGAGGAGAGGGCATTCCCCAGTCACATGCTGGGAGCGAAGACAATACTCGCAGAGCTCATTAGTACACTCTGCCACAAAGTGACCCGGCTCACCACATCTATAGCAAGGCAACTTCTTCTTCTTAATCGCCCACTTAGAGAGTTTCTCTCCTTCCGCTTTCTCCGACCCTTTGTTAGACGTGCCCTCCCGATGTTTGGTCCCTCCCGAAGTCACCGGAACCTGCACTGCTGCCAAAGCCCTAACCGCATCAACTGCCGCTGCGGGTAGCGTGGATGGATCCCCCACCTTAGCTGCTCCGTGCTCGATCTCCTCACCCGAAGCCTTCTCTATCACTGGCGGTGGTGGCGGTGGGTAGTGCCGTGGCGGTGGTGGCCGTTTCCCTCTCCCACCGCGACGATAACCACCTCGGAAGCGATCCCTGGGTCCGGCAACACCTTCAACAAAATGACCGAGCGGCCCTTGAAATTGTCCCGCGTCCTCATCAGAATATCGAGTATATCCCCGGCCGCCACCGGACGAAGATCCACGGTGTATTCCCTCACCATATGCATCGTATCCATCATCTCCCCACTGCCCGTAGCGGTTGAAATTCTGCCCATCTCTGCTGTAACCACTATATCCACCACGCCCGTTCGCACCGTGACCCCGTCCTAGGGCCAGTGCCTTGGCTGCCGGTGGCTGAATTGGATCCTCCGGCTGACGCACATTGGTCTGAGCAGCGTGCGTCGTCGCCTGAGACCTGGCAAAGTCGACCGCCGTAACCTGCCGCGGGGCGGTCGGAGCACCCCGGCCGGCTCCGGCTTTGGGCTTCATCCCCGCAGCCGACGGTCTCTGAAGATGCAGGCCGCCGCGTCCGGCATTGGCATTCGCACCGGCCGGCAGGGCGCCGCGGCCGGCGCCACCAGCGCCAGCGGTCAACGGAGCGCTACGACCGACGCCGCCCGCAGCGGCTGCACCAAGGGCCGGCGGAGCACCACGACCAGTACCACCCGTAGGAGCGGCGCCAGCAGCGGACGGCGGCCCTCGTCCTGTCATGTCGCATGCGCGAGAAACCTTCCTCGCCCGTCCCGAGCCGAGCGATGGAAACCCCGAAGTCAAAACCCTAGACGCAATCGACGGCTTCTCTGGCTGCGTCGATACATGCACGTCCGCATGATGTGGATGCAAAGAGGCTTGGGCCTCTGGCTGGGCCTCACCCAAACCTAGAGAGCCCACGACCTTCGCTGCATCCCTTGCAGCATCCACCGCAGGCCCAAGGCCCAATAACGGATTCAAACGAGCCCGTCTGGCCGCTCGAATCTCGCTCGCCGATCTCGCCACCGGCGATCCTGGCGGCGGCGGTAGCCGGACAGTCTTTCCTTTCTTCTTCTTCCTCGTGACCATAGTCCAGTTTTCCGGCAAAAATTCTGACAAAGTTACAGGTTCACGGATTACCTTAGGAATTGGTCCGATCCATGGTTTCGTCGGCGGTTTGGAAATTTGAACTTTTGATCGACGTCGAACTACTGTGGCGTTGGGCTCCGGCAACACACTCGCGACCTGCGAGGTCACAAGTGTTCTTGTGGGAACCTGAACCTCCACCTGTTCTTCGTCCTCGCTCTCCAAAAGTACCCAAAATCTTCCGCCCGGTCGTGTAGAGGCCGTCGGTGCCGTCAGATCGACCACCTCCGGCGCCTTAGGACGCAAATCGATTTGCACACATTCGCCAACAACCACTTCATACGTATCAAATTTGAATTGAAATCCTACCTCGATCATGCCGCCGTTCGGAAAAAATTCGCCGGCAAGGACGTCGTTCTCCAAATCGAGAAGTGCCAGCCAATTCGAGTGCGGAGTAAATCGAAGACGACCTTCGGTCCAGATGCCCGGATCTGTCCCAGCAGAGAACATCGCCCGCCATTGAGTCCATCTTCGCTCCTCCCGTCCGATCTTCTTCTGCGTAGAGGCGCTGCAATCCCCGCCCGATCTCGTCGTTCCCTCCTTTCCTCCCGGCGGCGCCGCCGCGAGGACACTGGGAGAACATGGCCGGATCTGTGGTAACCCCACTACGCAGCCCCCTGACGATGACCGAACCTCCGGCGAAGGAAATTCGGTCGCCTCCGGCGAAGGGAATCCGGTCGCCTCGGCCTCCCTCATTTCCGCCTTGAGTTCTGTAAACCCACCCAGACTTGACTCATGAGGACCATGCCACAAGCCATTTACAACATGTCTAGCCTTCAAAGCATGATACTCACAGGAAATGGTAACTTAACTGGAATGTTTCCGAGGAATCAAAGTTTCAACCTCCCAATGTTGCAACAATTTTCTCTAGATGATAACAATTTTTATGGTCAATTTCCAGTAGGGCTTGCATCATGCCAGTACCTACAGGTAATTGATCTGGGTGGAAATTCCTTTGTGGATGTATTACCAACATGGTTAGCCAATTTGCCATACCTTGAACAACTATTCTTGGGATTTAGTGGCCTTATTGGTTCAGTCCCATATGCTCTTAGCAATATCACCAGTCTTACTGATCTAGACATCTTGAACGGAAACCTCACAGGAGAGATTCCACCAAAATTAGGTCTTATGCATGAAATCTCGTATATGTACCTTGGAGGCAACCAATTGACAGGTAAAATTCCAGCTTCCCTTGGCAACCTATCCAATTTGTATTTTCTTTCTTTGGGAAGTAATCAGTTGTCCAGTCAAGTACCAACAACAATTGGAGAAAATTCAGCTCTATGCACACTTGATTTGTCAAACAACAATTTAGACGGAAATCTAGACTTCTTATCAGCTCTTTCCAAGTGCACGGAACTCCAAATCCTTTTGATACAATCTAATTATTTAACGGTGTCCTCCATGGTCATATGGGGAACCTCAGTTCACATTTAATCACTTTTGCTGCAGGATACAACAAGTTAATCGGTGGAATTCCTACATCAATCTCAAACATAACTAACCTTCAACGGATAGATCTTAGTAACAACTTGTTCACCGAGCCAATCTCGGAATCCGTCAGTATGTTGGAGAATCTGGTATGGCTGGATATCTCTCACAATGAAATGTTAGGCCCTATCCCAACACAAATGGGTATGCTTGGGAGCCTACAACGTTTGTTTCTCCGAGGAAACAAACTTTTAGGCTCCATACCAAACAACTTTGGTAATGTAAGTTCGTTAGAATACATCGACTTGTCCAGTAACCATTTAATTTCAATGATACCCATGAGCTTTTTTTGCCTAGTTAAACTTATCAAACTAGATCTTTCACATAATTCCTTTGTTGGTGCACTACCAGCTAATTTTTCTAGTCTAAGACAAACAAATTACATGGACATTTCTTCCAACTTCTTGATAGGAAGCATCCGAAATTCATTCAGACAACTTAGTAGCTAACCTACCTAAATCTGTCACATAACTCTTTCAACAACTCAATTCCAGGCCCATTGGAAAAGCTAAAAGGTTTAGCATCATTAGACCTCTCATTTAACAATCTCTCTGGCACAATTCCCATGTTCCTTGCCAACTTTACCTACTTGATAACCTTAAACCTCTCATTCGATAGTCTAGAAGGCCAAATACCCCAGGGAGGTGTTTTCTCAAACCTCTCCTCAGAATCTTTGATTGGCAGCGTCGGGCTATGTGCGGCCACACACCTAAGATTTCCGCCATGCCTATACAGATCTCCCTCAAGTAAAAGACACTTGCTTCAATTTATACTCCCAATAATTGCTTTAGCATTTGGCATCGTAGCCATTTTTTTATACCTATGGACTCAAAAGAAACTTCGGGAAGGAGCTGAAAAAGCTTCCTTTGATCCAACTGATGCCATAGGGCATCATATTGTCTCCTGTCGTGAGCTCATCCAGGCAACCGATAATTTTAGTGAAGATAGCATCATAGGATCTGGAAGCTTTGGAAAAGCTTTCAAGGGAAGACTAAGCAATGGCTTGGTTGTGGCAATAAAAGTTCTTGGCATGCAGCTAGAGCAGGCCATCTGAAGTTTTGATGTCGAGTGTCAAGTGTTACGCATGGTGCGACACCGCAACCTGGTAAAGGTACTCAACACATGTTCCAATCTTGACTTCAGAGCACTAGTGCTTCAGTACATGCCCAATGGAAACTTAGAGATGCTCCTACACCAGTCTCAGAGTACCGGGTGCTTGGATTTCTTGAGAGGTTGGGAATCATGCTCGATGTGCCGATGGCAATGAATATATACACCATGAGCACTATGAGTTGATATTGCATTGTGACATAAAACCTAGCAATGCGTTGTTCGATGAGGAGATGACGTCGCATGTGGCGGACTTTGGAATTGCACGATTGCTTCTAGATGACAAGTCCATGACTATGAAACTTGAGATTGGGAGATTGAAACGGCACAACCCAAAGGGTGGCCTCGGGGTGTTTATATATATCCATGCCCTAGGGCACAACCGGTAGTCCGGTATATACAAGGTTGTTACAAGTTGTTACAGAGGATAAGAACTACGGGTAGATAAGAGATACTAACAACTCAATACTACCGAAACCCTGTACAACATGGCATCACAACAAGACTCTACGACTCAGAGTATTTATTCATTAGGATCCGAAGAGCCAGATATTACAAACATGGGTCTCATGACCCAACATTCAGAGCATACAAGTCAAAGCACATGCGGAAGCTTAACATGTCTGAGTACAGACATCTACAAATGAAAAAGGCTGAGAAGCCTGACTATTTACTAGATCCCGCCGAGGGCACAAGATCGTAGCTGAGGTATCAAGCTAAACGTCGAAGTCCACACGGAACTACTAGCGAGACTGACGTCTCTCTGCAAAACATAAAATTAGCAAACGTGAGTACAAATGTACCCAGCAAGACTTACATCAGAACTATCTACATATGCATCGGTATCAACAAAGGGGGTGGTGGAGTTTAACTGCAGCAAGCCAGCTTTGACTCGGTGGCTATCCTAACTACGACAGCAAGTAACTCTTTTGAGGTCGCGCACACGAGTCCACATATTCACCATATCAATACTCCACTATGGATCCGCTCCCGTCTCCCTACGAGAACGCCATCCATAGCACTCACGCTTATCTTGCGCATTTTAGAGTATCCACTTTCACTTGTCTATGAACTGTTATAGGCAACCCAGAAGTCCTTTACCGCGGACACGGCTATTCGAATAGATGATGTTAACCCTGCAGGGGTGTACTTCGTCACACACGCTCTCACCACTTACCGCCGTTTACACAGCATGTACTCGGCAACCTTCAAGCGGAAGCCCAGCGAGAGTGTCGGCCACAGCCTACCTAAACGCTCAAGTCTCTAGTCCAGGTTTATCGCCTATTCAGGTTCCATCCGCAGGGAGTCCGGCCGAGGTTTCCACATACGGCCCCGAACGATGTGTGCAGGGTTCCCGAGACACCAAACGGGCGCCCGGTACACCGTGCCACGTGCCTACCGCATCACAGCCCACCCCTCGGTCAGCACTGTCCACGGCCTCCAGCATAATACAAACACCAGAAACTACTTGCAACTCCTGGACAGAGGACAAGGGTGATTAAGAAGCCGAGAGGGTCCATTGGTTTCGGGCCCAATGCGTGGTAGTAACTGTATCATGGATCACAAACACAGCACTCAGTTCCTGAGGACGGCTTTAATGAGACAACCCACCATGTACTCCTACATGGCCTCTCACCGCTACCTTTACCAAATCGTGTTCACACACTTAGCTCAATCACAGTAGGACATGTTCTCAACTTTCCAATTCATCCCCGATGAATCAGACCTGACACAACTCTAAGCAATAGCAGGCATGACAAACAGGCATGAATGAGTAGGCACATCAGGGCTCAAACAACTCCTACTCATGCTAGTGGGTTTCATCTATTTAGTGTGGCAATGACAGGTCATGCAGAGGATAAGGGGTTCAACTACCGCAACAAGTAACAGTTGAATCGTTGTTGTCCTAATGTAGTAAAAGAGAGCAGGAGCGAGAGAGTGGGATTGTATCGGAATGAACAAGGGGGTTTGCTTGCCTGGCACTTCTGAAGATATTATAGTTCTTCATCGGTGTCATCGAACTCATCGTCGGAATCACGGCTATCGAGAAGGGACAATCACCGGCAAACAAGGAAGAACACAATCAAGGCAATGCAACAATTATGATGCATCATTATGACATGGCAATATGACATGATTTGGCCTAATGCAACTAGCAACAGAAAGGTTTGGGTTGATTTGAACTCAAGGTTCAAATTCAAATTCAAACTATGAATTCAAATAGTGCATTATCATGTTTTCACCTATACAGCAGGTATAACTTAGTTTGACATGCATGAAAATGATACGGTTGATTTTATATGATTTTATATGAATTCAAATAGTGCATTATCATGATGGATAGATTGCATTTTTCTGATAATTTTTCATATATAAATTATTTCATTATGAGCTACGGTTGATTTTATATGATTTTTAGAAGTTTATACTATTTTCTGGAGTTTTCTGAATTATTTTAAATCCAGAAAATGAGTTATTGCGTCAGCACTGCGTCACTGTGACGCCAGCTGGTCAACAGCGCCTAACCAGAGTCAAACCTGACAGATGTGGCCCATATGTCAGTGACACAGGGGCTAAACGCGGTCAAACCCAATGCTGACTGGGTTTGACCCTGCGGTAGGGCCCGCTGTCAGTGGCTGTTAGGGTGATTAGCTGGTTGGGTTAGCGCCTAATGACGTCCATGTCATCGGTCGCCGGAGTTCAGCCGGCGGCGACCACAGAACACGGCGGGGCACGCTGTACTTGTGCTAGAGGCGTCGGCTTGGCACGCTGAGGGCACCAGGGGATAGCCCTTGATCTTGCGCATCCAAATGACTAAGTGAGAGGTCGCGGGGTCACCGGAATTCATGCCGGTGACGAGCTTTGGCGGCGGTGGTGTTCGGTGGTGCACGGGCGCGTCGCTACGGTGTATCAGTGAGCAAATGGAGGGGCTGGGCAGCACCTGCTAGGCACGGGGAGCACTAAAAGCAGCGCGGTGAGGCCAGGGGAGCACGGAGGCTATGCGTGCAGCGGCAATGGCGGACGGCGGCTTCGGTGCTCGGCGGTCAGCGGGGCTAGAGGAAGAAAACGACGGCGGGGAGAGAGGGGTTCGGTAGAGGAGCTCACGGCGAGGTCGATGAGTAGCTCAGCGTGCTCGGGGACGCTCGGGGGTCGGCGAATCGAACGACGGCGTTCGTCGGAGCAGACGAGGAAGATGGCGATGGTGACGATGCTGCAGGGCATCCGCGGGCGCGTTCTTCGGCTTGGAGCTTCACGGCATCGAGGCGGAGCTCGAGGTCACAACCATGGGGCAAGGGGACGGTGGTGGGCGCGGTGCTTTGCGGCGGCGGGCACCGGCGTTCTTGGGTCCGAGGGGGAGCGAGGCAGAGAGCAGGCTGGGGGCGAGTGAGAGGGCAGAGAGTGAGGGAGAGGAGAGAGGGGTCTCTGGGCATCTCCATGGCGCCCTCAGAGGAGCCGGGCGTCGCGGTGGAAGCAGGAGCTGGCGCGAGCGCGGCGACCACGCGCCCCTGCTCCTACTGGCAGGAGGAGGAAGGCGACAGGAGCCGGGGAGGTGGGCTGGCCTAGCCACTTGGGCTGCAGGTAAGGCCCAGGTAAGGTTCTCTCTCTCTTTTATTTTCTAATTTGTTTTTGTTTTCTAATTATTTGCCTCTGTTTTGACCTTAGGAAAAATACCAAGGCATTTCCTAAAATCCTGAAAATATTCATGGACACTTGCTGAATTATTTCAGTGGCCCAAAAATAGTTCCAACATTATTTGAACATTTAAATTATTTATAGTATTTAAATGCCCAAAAGTCAAATACAATAAGATTTAATTCAAAAATCCAGAATGGCCTAGAAATAGGTGCATCATTTTTGGCAGAGGTTTTCACCTTTAACAAAAATCATGAACTTTTCTAAAGGGCATTTGGGTTCATTGAAAATGTTTTTAAGTTGAACCTAGTTGAGTTCTTTTGGGTGCTAGGGATTGATCACCCCTATTTCAAGTTTAAGCAAAATTTAAACATGATACAACAACCAAGACTAGTCCACAAGCAAAGCTAAAGCTAGGGCTGTGACAGCTCACCCCCACTAAACAAGAATCTCGTCCCGAGATTCAATACGTGAGGTAAGAAGACAGAGGGTACACAAAGCTAACACGATCTTCATGATCCAATTTCTCTTCGTGAAGATGTTGATCCGTTGCTTCAATTAACGTTGACGTCTTTGCTTTCGAGATCTTCATCCGACACGATGACGACAAGGGAAACTCTATAGAAATCGATCTCCTTAAAGATCGAGCAACTCACGGTCAACTCACGGAATGCGACGTTGAGTATCTCTTGAGCTGAGACTCAACACATACATCGAGAGAGGGATGAAGTGAAACAGAGAACGAAGATTCAAGTTGATAAGCACAATTCCACGCTGAATAAGATGGTGCATGGTTTCAGAGTAGCGAGGAGATAATTGCCACGATTCCATAACGGGGCACCTTGGGGAAGGTGACTCGTAGAGTTATTCCCTTAAGCGGCAAAAAGAATTACTTTTGATACATAGATCATTGAAACTCTTTATACCAGCCCAAGGAAAATCGCAAACGATCATTTGAAAGAGTTCAGGGAAATGGCATACTCAGATCGGAAAGGAAACTATGGTTATGGAGCAACTCGGTAAGCGGAAGGCACATTCCCGTTGATACCGGGGATATAACCTAGTGTCTGAGTATGCTCTCCAGAACTTGAGCATTTCCATATTCATCAAGGTTTTACCAACATTCGTGCCGAGGATCCCGGCAACACATCATACTACCATGATGAACGGTGATGGAGGATGCAGGTGCAAAGGAGGACAACACTTTTTCAGATTTCACCTTAGCGAAGCCAAGGGAGCAAAATCTGGATGATCGACCGAGAGACATTTAGCACTCCGCTTCTAATGTTCTCCTTGATGTTCTAGCGTAACCCATTAGATGTGGTTTGGTATCTTGAACATCAAGTAGTAAGTCGGACTTCGGAGCACAAGAATCCATAAGGAATAACTACGGAAATAAATCCTACGAAATCCTTATGGGGAGGTGGCCAACTTCCTTAATCAAGATACTATAATAATAGGTCTTCCGGTTGGGTGTGTTGGCCACAACATCCACTCTACCGGTTACCGAGAGACCAATATTATAGCTCTTGGGAAACGTTCCAACCATCACATCTGCCCGAGATTCAGATCTGGTTGATGGCAGGATATTCCAGACTCATCGAGTCTAGGAAGAAAATGAAGGTTTGCAACACAAATCGACGAGATGACGTTGCGAGATTCTCAGGGGATGAACTACGATAGCAAGCTCCAAAACATGAGCTGGTTCTGCTACAACATGTGAACACGCTGTCCCAGACAAGCATGACTACATAGTAGTCTTAGAATAAAACACTACCGAGTTCTGGTTGGGAACCATCAACGAGGATATCGAAGTTCTTTCATAAGTCCGGATTAGCTCTTATGAAGGAAATCCTTCTCCTTGAACAAATCAATCAGTGGCTTGGTGTGCTAGAGAATTCGTATGGAATGAAGATGATCAGTCTAACAGACCATGGAATACTTCGCACGTGCATAACTGACTTGGGATGATTCCAGAGGAGGTAGAAACATGCTTTCTCAAATTCACGGCGGCAACTTGCATCAAATGCACATGAATTAGAGGAAGTCACTCCTTTCATCCAAACATAGCCTTCATGAACTAGCACAAAGAAAATGCTTTCAAAAGTTTCCAACACTAGCTGGATGTTCAACACGAGTCATGGAGAAGGTAGCAATGTTGCTGATGGGCTCAACAACAATTCATCCAGGTTTCCATGGAGATGGAATTCCATAATTATGTGAACAAGTGATAGCATTGGTCAGACCCAAAAGATATAATGGTGTATGCTCGAGGGATCAACCACGAGTAAGACAACATTATGAACATCGTTGGTTCTGATTTGATTTGACGATAGCCCATGTTCAAATCAAAGTTTTGACAAGATGATAGACCCATCAACTGATCACAAGGACCAATCGATGAAGATATCACCTTTCTTCGACACACACACACACACAAGGATATCCCTTTGGAAATGAACTAAGTTAGACAAGCTTTTATCTTCCAGCTATCCAAGTTGTTGTCTAGCTTAACCAACTAGCTCAAGGGTATCCAACACAGATTCTTGGAGAAAGAGTGGCTTATTGGAAAACCAACTTGATCACGAACTCAACATATCGGTCAGGGGACGACCTGGTGATACTTCCGTGAAGATGTCTGGAAAATCACGAACCACCGATATGTCTCTAAGCTCGAGAACAATCTTGCTTTTCAGGGCAAGACAATATGACCGAATAAGCAAGGACTGACACTATCCTAACTCATTGATCGAAAAGCGCACCGGAAATAAGGACTAGGTAGCACGATCAACCTTAGGATGTGATTCAGTAACCAACACGCTAAGGATGAAATTATTGTCCTTTAACTACCAAGCAACCGAGTTGCTAGGAGTATTGATTTCACACATCATAGTTCATTTGTCGGCATTCCGGTTGCAACAACACGGGACCAAGAAATGAGTGATGATGGCGAGGAGTATCACTGCGTCAAGAATTCATAAGAGGTGGTGCAATTCCTACGATATTCTCTACATAAAGGGGGTAATAGTCGAAGGTAGAACAGAACAAAAAGTGGTTTGGCATTTTGATCTGCGGAATACAACTACTTTGACCCAATCCCAGAGATGGACGAGGTACTGGAGTTTGTTTCTCCTAGTCATTCCGGATTAGAATGGCTTGACAGACCACAAGAATAGTAGGCATCGAGAACACAAATGCACAATTACTCCTGACTATCATTTGATAGATGAGGGCCAGAAAATAACTAAAGAGGGACAACCCAAAGGAACATATGTTTTTCTGAGTTGTGGATGCATGGATTAGTATGTTGAACAAATTCATCAAATCTCTTCCGAATAACCCATGCAGAGGAGGAAGGACTGGCAGAGTCACAATATGAATGGAGTACTCCTCAAGAGCGCCCTGCTTGTGATCTTTTGGTTAAAAGAACTTCTGCCATGAGCAGTTCATGGTATTTGGAAGAACGATATACCACAGACCTCGAGGACTATCGCAAAGGTTACTAATATCCTAAAGGTACGAGCAACACTATCAACAGGAGGTAAGTGGAGTGAATCTTGGGTTCAAGAACCCAGAAATAGAATGCCTACTAACTAGATGGCATCACGGGATGCTTTCGAGAATAATGGCCAGAATCCGCACACTGGGAATGCAAAGCATTGCTAGATTATTAAGTGGTCCTCTAAGACACCTAGGGTCATAATAATAACTACAACATATATGTCAAGGCAGCAGAGTACCTCAACTCAACGATTAGTGTGGTTAATCTGGCCCAAAGGAACATCGAGAACGGAAAGAAGGGATTTGCAAATGCGTCAGATTATTTAGAAGCCTGGGATGACTCGGACAGCATATCGGCTGTAAATGCTCAAAGGATTTGAGACATCCTACAAAATGGTGGCATAACCACTCAACAACACAATATAAACTTCCGGGATCAATGGTCAACATACGGAAGTAGTAGGAACTGAACTGAGGCTTAAATCCATCAATCCTACGAGTCTACGGATTAGTAACACGTGATCCTGATAGAAAGATGAGAAGGCCTAGTTCTTAATCCCCGTAGAAGAGAAGAGGGTGACTCAGATCAGAAGGGCATAAGGTAAAGGAGTAAAAAGAGCCCTACGTTCCCTCCCACAATCAATTCCCTTATATAACTAAAGCATTTCTAGACTCAACTTCGACCAGTTTGGCTTGGTAATCCTACAGGCAGTCAGGCTCTGATACCAACGCTGTCGGGACCCCGATTCTAAGTCACACCGATCTAGCCTGTAACATCTCATATCACTTTGCGGCCTCACGCACGGTATTCCCACGGGTGTCGCCTTACCATGGCCCGGGACCGTTTGCGCCTTTTGGCTCACGTACATGATAATGTCGCTAGCATCCATATGACAGAGAACCCGGGCCGACATGACTAGTCGTGAACCCAAAGTGGCACTAACTTACGGGGACAGGCATACATGAATCAACATCGAGCATGTCGGTCAGTAGCGTGTGAATCCGGGCTGTAGCACTGGGCTAACAGGACTCCGGGAACCCGGGCTGTAGCGGACTACTATGGCTCATGAAAGCACAAGACTACATTTCCCCATAAGAGAGGCTACCAAGGATAAACAACTAGGTTGTCGGATCCCACACATACCAAGCATTTCAATCATACACACAATATGCTCGATATGTGCAAATACAACATGGCATCACAACAAGACTCTACGACTCAGAGTATTTATTCATTAGGCTCCGAAGAGCCAGATATTACAAACATGGGTCTCATGACCCAACATTCAGAGCATACAAGTCAAAGCACATGCGGAAGCTTAACATGTCTGAGTACAGACATCTACAAATGAAAAAGGCTGAGAAGCCTGACTATTTACTAGATCCCGCCGAGGGCACAAGATCGTAGCTGAGGTATCAAGCTAAACGTCGAAGTCCACACGGAACTACTAGCGAGGCTGACGTCTCTCTGCAAAACATAAATTTAGCAAACGTGAGTACAAATGTACCCAGCAAGACTTACATCAGAACTATCTACATATGCATCGGTATCAACAAAGGGGGTGGTGGAGTTTAACTGCAGCAAGCCAGCTTTGACTCGGTGGCTATCCTAACTACGACAGCAAGTAACTCTTTTGAGGTGGCGCACACGAGTCCACATATTCACCATATCAATACTCCACTATGGATCCGCTCCCGTCTCCCTACGAGAACGCCATCCATAGCACTCACGCTTATCTTGCGCATTTTAGAGTATCCACTTTCACTTGTCTATGAACTGTTATAGGCAACCCAGAAGTCCTTTACCGCGGACACGGCTATTCGAATAGATGATGTTAACCCTGCAGGGGTGTACTTCGTCACACACGCTCTCACCACTTACCGCCGTTTACACAGCATGTACTCGGCAACCTTCAAGCGGAAGCCCAGCAAGGGTGTCGGCCACAGCCTACCTAAACGCTCAAGTCTCTAGTCCAGGTTTATCGCCTATTCAGGTTCCATCCGCAGGGAGTCCGACCGAGGTTTCCACATACGGCCCCGAACGATGTGTGCAGGGTTCCCGAGACACCAAACGGGCGCCCGGTACACCGTGCCACGTGCCTACCGCATCACAGCCCACCCCTCGATCAGCACTATCCACGACCTCCAGCATAGTACAAACACCAGAAACTACTTGCAACTCCTGGACAGAGGACAAGGGTGATTAAGAAGCCGAGAGGGTCCATTGGTTTCGGGCCCAATGCGTGGTAGTAACTGTATCATGGATCACAAACACAGAACTCAGGAACAGTTCCTGAGGACGGCTTCAATGAGACAACCCACCATGTACTCCTACATGGCCTCTCACCGCTACCTTTACCAAATCGTGTTCACACACTTAGCTCACTCACAGTAGGACATGTTCTCAACTTTCCAATTCATCCCCGATGAACCAGACCTGACACAACTCTAAGCAATAGCAGGCATGACAAACAGGCATGAATGAGTAGGCACATCAGGGCTCAAACAACTCCTACTCATGCTAGTGGGTTTCATCTATTTACTGTGGCAATGACAGGTCATGCAGAGGATAAGGGGTTCAACTACCGCAACAAGTAACAGTTCAATCGTTATTGTCCTAATGTAGTAAAAGGGAGCAGGAGAGAGAGAGTGGGATTGTATCGGAATGAACAAGGGGGTTTGCTTGCCTGGCACTTCTGAAGATATTATAGTTCTTCATCGGTCTCATCGAACTCATCGTCGGAATCACGGCTATCGAGAGGGGACAATCACCGGCAAACAAGGAAGAACACAATCAATGCAATGCAACAATTATGATGCATGATTATGACATGGCAATATGACATGATTTGGCCTAATGCAACTAGCAACAGAAAGGTTTGGGTTGATTTGAACTCAAGGTTCAAATTCAAATTCAAACTATGAATTCAAATAGTGCATTATCATGTTTTCACCTATACAGCAGGTATAACTTAGTTTGACATGCATGAAAATGATACAGATGGATAGATTGCATTTTTCTGATAATTTTTCATATATAAATTATTTCATTCTGAGCTACGGTTGATTTTATATGATTTTTAGAAATTTATTCTATTTTCTAGAGTTTTCTGAATTATTTTAAATCCAGAAAATGAGTTATTGCGTCAGCACTATGTCACTGTGACGTCAGCTGGTCAACAGCGCCTAACCAGAGTCAAACCTGACAGGTGTGGCCCATATGTCAGTGACACAGGGGCTAAACGCGGTCAAACCCAATGCTGACTGGGTTTGACCCTGCGGTAGGGCCCGCTGTCAGTGGCTGTTAGGGTGATTAGCTGGTTGGGTTAGCGCCTAATGACGTCCACGTCATCGGTCGCCGGAGTTCAGCCGGCGGCGACCACAGAACACGGCGGGGCACGCCGGACTTGTGCTAGAGGGGTCGGCTTGGCACGCTGAGGGCACCCGGGGATAGCCCTTGATCTTGCGCATCCAAAGGACTAAGTGAGAGGTCGCGGGGTCACCGGAATTCATGCCGACGACGAGCTTTGGCGGCGGTGGTGTTCGGTGGTGCACGGGCGCGTCGCTACGGTGTATCAGTGAGCAAATGGAGGGGCTGGGCAGCACCTGCTAGGCACGGGGAGCACTAAGAGCAGCGCGGTGAGGCCAGGGGAGCATGGAGGCTATGCGTGCAGCGGCAATGGCGGACGGCGGCTTCGGTGCTCGGCGTGCAGCGGGGCTAGAGGAAGAAAACGACGGCGGGGAGAGAGGGGTTCGGTAGAGGAGCTCACGGTGAGGTCGATGAGTAGCTCAGCGTGCTCGGGGACGCTCGGGGGTCAGCGAATCGAACGACGGCGTTCGTCGGAGCAAACGAGGAAGATGGCGACGGTGACGATGCTGCAGGGCATCCGCGGGCGCGTTCTTCGGCTTGGAGCTTCACGGCATCGAGGCGGAGCTCGAGGTCACAACCATGGGGCAAGGGGACGGTGGTGGGCGCGGTGCTTTGCGGCGGCGGGCACCGGCGTTCTTGGGTCCGAGGGGGAGCGAGGCAGAGAGCAGGCTGGGGGCGAGTGAGAGGGCAGAGAGTGAGGGAGAGGAGAGAGGGGTCTCTCGGCGTCTCCGTGGCGCCCTCAGAAGAGCCGGGCGTCGCGGTGGAAGCAGAAGCTGGAGCGCGCGTGGCGACCACGCGCCCCTGCTCCTACTGGCAGGAGGAGGAAGGCGACAGGAGCCGGGGAGGTGGGCTGGCCTAGCCACTTGGGCTGCAGGTAAGGCCCAGGTAAGGTTCTCTCTCTCTTTTATTTTCTAATTTGTTTTTGTTTTCTAATTATTTGCCTCTGTTTTGAGCTTAGGAAAAATACCAAGGCATTTCCTAAAATCCTGAAAATATTCATGGACACTTGCTGAATTATTTCAGTGGCCCAAAAATAGTTCCAACATTATTTGAACATTTAAATTATTTATAGTATTTAAATGCCCAAAAGTCAAATACAATAAGATTAGATTCAAAAATCCAGAATGGCCTAGAAATAGGTGCATCATTTTTGGCAGAGGTTTTCACCTTTAACAAAAATCATGAACTTTTCTAAAGGGCATTTGGGTTCATTGAAAATGTTTTTAAGTTGAACCTAGTTGAGTTCTTTTGGGTGCTAGGGATTGATCACCCCTATTTCAAGTTTAAGCAAAATTTAAACATGATGCATCAACCAAGACTAGTCCACAAGCAAAGCTAAAGCTAGGGCTGTGACACACTAATACATCCCGAATAGTATCATACATATAACATCGCTAATACAACTAAAACCATAGTGCACGACGGGTATCGCGCGGGCGGTGGACACCCAAAGAGAAGGAACCATCACAGGATCATGGCTCCAGTGAGATCCCTGGAGAACCTGCCAGGTATTGGAGAACCTGTGCTCCAACGCAAACAAGTAGCGACGGACGTGCGCGTCCTCCTCACTGACACGGTGACGCACCACCTCCGCGGGGTCCTCGAGCCTCTGGACCGTCACTGGCCCACGCGACCGTCACCAAAGAAGGTTCGGGTCAACGACAGGCTGGCTCCTCACCAACCCGCGCCCCCCGGTAGGTAGCACCTCCCAGTACCACCCCGGCGGAGCCCAGTCCCGGACATGGCCCATCTGGTGACGCATGTATCCTCCGCGGACTCGACGACGAGGATGCGGGATAGGCATCGTCGACGTCGATGCGGGAAAAAATGCTTTAACTAAAAAAATAACAACAAATGTGACATGTTCAACTAGTTCTATTAATTCAACTAGTTCTTACGATTAAATCTAGTCAATTAATTCTATACCTAATAAAATGAATAATGAGATAAAAAAGGCCTATGCTTTGCAGGAATGTTGACTCATTCCCGGTGCGGCAAATCCGGGGCACTCGATATGTCCTAGTTTCTAGCACAAGTCATGCCGAAATTCACGGAAAATTTCGGCATGACTTTTACTAAAAAGTGGACAAATCGAGAACCTGAAATTTGCCGAAATGGAAATGAATCAACATTCCGGCAAAACATAGGCCACTCGACTTCATTCCCTGGAAACAACAAAGCCACTTGGGCACAATCGAACCACTTCAATAATGGAATATGCAAATGAACATCAATGACATATATCATATAACAACAATCTTGTTTTTTGTTTACATAGCAACAATTAGTTTAACCATGTTTTTGAAAAAAAACAATTCTGTTTTTTGTTTTTTGAATGGAATTACTGTTTACGCATTTTCATAAAAAATTGCCCTAGCTAATTTCCTAAAAAAATTGCTAATCATTTTTCCTAAATGTTAAAAAATGCCTACTGCCCTAAACAAATCTAGGGTTCATATGAACACCTAGGGTTCATATGAACATCAACACAACATCAACACATATATGAATTGCCCTAGCAGAGAGAGAGGAGGGTAGGGGAGAGGAGAGGCCTTACGGTGACTGCGGCGAGGGAGGGGCAGGCGGCGTCGAGGACGGGGTCGGGGCTCGGGCGCGCAGTGGAAGGCGGCATCGATGTTGGGGTCGGGGGCGGCGTCGAGGTCGGGGACGGCGTCGAGGGTGTGCGGCGGGCGGCGGCAGTGGTGAGGTTGAGGGTGGCGGCGGTGAGGTCGAGAGCGGCAGGGCGACGGCGGCGATGGAGCAGTTGGGGGAGAGGGGGAAGTTGGAGGGGAAGGACTTAGCGAAATTTTGAGCCCGCGCGGCCGGGGGTTAAGTCAAACTAGCAGCAGAGCGTTTTTCCAGAACGCGCTATAGCTAAGTTAGCTATAGCGTGTCTAGAGGAACGCGCTACAACTATTCCTTTCTTTTTTATAATATCAGTAGCGCTTTGCACTGAAAAAACGCTACTGCTAAGTCTAAGCATGTAAAAACTTCAAATATATATATTGGTCGTCATTGATCCTTTTGTGTAGAATCTAAATAGTCAACATGAATCCTCACAGTACCTGTATAGGCACTGGTGAAGATTCATATTGCAGCCACGAATCCTACACATATAGTTCAATGAAGACCAACTGCTCGAGATAGTTTGAGAAGTAACATATTTAAGGTGGTAAACACCTTGTTCGCTTAGCAGTATGGGACTAAACTTAATTAGGTGCAATACTTAGCAGTAGCGTGTTTTGAAGAAACACGTTGCTACTAAGTACTTTAGCAGTAGCGTGTTTTGAAGAAACACGTTGCTACTAAGTACTTTAGCAGTAGCGCGTCCTTGGAAGGGCGCTACTACTATATCTAGCCTGGGGGCAACGCCGTGGCAATTATAGTAGTAGCGCTTGTTTTACCTAGGCCGCTACTGCTACCGTGCTATTTGTAGCGCGGTTTTCTGAAGCTCGCTACTGCTAATTAGCAGTACCGTCTGTTTTTAAACCGCGCTGCTGCTAAGATTCTGTGTATAAGGTTTTCCCTAGCAATGACGATCTGGTCCTGCCGGTACCAGACGACATATTCAGGATTGACAGCGCGTTCCCCCTTGTCATCGGGTGGAAGCAACCGAGCAGGTGTAGGAGAGGTGCCATCTACATAGCCGGTGACGTTGGCGATGCAAAGGGGAGGAAGAATCTGGGCTTTCCAGAGGAGGTAGTTGGAGGTGGTGAGTTTTGCCGTAATGAGGCTGCCAGAAGGAGGACGCACAGCGGGTGGAGGGGGCCGAGAGAGACGCCGGCAGGGTGAGCGAGGGCATGGCAGAGGAGGTCATGGCGCCTGCAGAAGGAGAACCCATCGAGCTATTAAGCGAGATGGCTCTGATACCATGTGAAACTTGAGATTGGGAGATTGAATCGGCACAACCCAAAGGGTGGCCTCGGAGTGTTTATATATATCCATGCCCTAGGGCACAACCGGCAGTCCGGTATATACAAGGTTGTTACAAGTTGTTACAGAGGATAAGAACTACAGGTAGATAAGAGATACTAACAACTCAATACTACCGAAACCCTGTACAACATCTAATGTGTTTAACAATGACAAGTACAAGCATGCATGGAACAATTGGGTACATGGCACCAGGTAATTAATTAACTAGCACTTATTATCTTGCTCAAGCAAGCACTCGTTAAACCGCTGATAGAATATATGGCTTCACTGAAAACAACACACATAAGACTTAATTTCCATATATATAATTTCCTTTAACAGAGTATGGGTCACTTGGAAAAGCATCACGGAAGAGCGATGTGTTTAGTTATGGAATCATGATCCTTGAAGTCTTCACTGGAAGGAGACCCACTGATGCTACGTTCGGCGCACAACTAACCCTTAGGCAATGGGTTCATCAGGCGTTTCCAATAGAGCTTGTCCATGTCATCGATGGCCAGCTACTGCAAGGCTCCCCTCTTTCTGGTTGTGTCTTGGACAATGGCTTTCTTGAGTCAGTATTTGAGCTAGGTTTGGCCTGCACTACTGACTTGCCTGACAAGAGATTGACTATGAGTGATGTGGTCGTGAGGCTGATGAAGATCAAAGCCGAGTACACCAAACATGCGACAAAGATGTCACCTTATGCTACACAATGATCCCTCGCTCATATCATCTATAACTATGGATGGATCTATGTATCATGTTTTGTCCATTTAGAATATACACATACCTTTAGCGATGGGGATGAGTCAGGCTTATTCGGTTGTATTGTACATTTGGCATGTATAGATATTTTATCATGCCTTTCTTCTTTCAAACTCAGACTGGCATTCTCGATAGGTTAGATGTTAGTTCTGAACAAAGAACACGAAACAACACCATTGGACATTTCTCCTAGGGTAGCAAAGCTACAGAATGTTGTGTATATGCATAGACATTTCAACAAGATTAGTGCACTTAACCCCCAGCCTTTTGGTGCTGGCACCGCCACTGTGCCAGACCAAAGGTACCCGGAGCTATATGATGAACCTTGACCGAAGCTGTATTTCATGTCCATGAAACACCAACGTCTACACCAATTTGCAGCCAAACTTGCCGACATGTTGATACATAAGGAATACTAGTACGTACGCATGCATACAACCTAGTGAAACGATGACCGTTAGTAGCCTTTTTTATTTTCTTTTCCTGGGGATCAATAAAAAGATTTGAGGGACATGCCACAGTGACTACTCTTACTTTCTCTTCAGGTTTAGAAAACCTCTCGATAAAGTAAGTGCGTGTCAATACCTAGTTAAGATTAAAGAGGAGCACAGCTTCAAAAAAAAAAGATTAAAGAGGAGCACTAGCCATGAGAGTACTGATATGTTGCTTTCTATCATACTACTAGTCGGTGATCTAGTAGGAACGAGCAGGCGTTGAGTTGTTTGTTTCCTCCACTAATTACGTGCTTCTGATAACTGATCCTGCAGCATGTCCTCTCCAGCCGCTAACCTCTCTCTCCTCGACTAATTACGCGTTGAGTACGTTAGTTGATCCTTCCCCGGTCAAGGAAGCATGATGCATGTTACCGAATATTTGTTTCCAGCTTCGCTTTTAATATTTGTTTCCAAACCTATCCTACTAACAAATATTGTGTACCGGAAGCATTGTTCGGTCGACTAGAGAATTTATCCAACCAAACAGTCATTCGCTTCCTTCAAGTAGAAAAAAACTGTGCATTGTGCCGGAAGCTACTCTTACTAATTCGCTATGGACTCTGTGGGAACACCCGCGTCGCCCCCCGCCTGGGTGACTCGGGCGGATCGGCAATCCTAGCCGCCGGGCCGCCCTAGATCCCTGCCTCCCTCCGTCGCCGCTGGAGGAAGCCACCGGGCAAAGCCTGGTGGCCGATGGCGGTGGCGGAGGCTCCCTCCCCTCCCACGCAGGTTTGGGTGATGCGGGGCATCCATGGGCGTGGGGGCACCTGCCCAGATTTGGATCACTGGCAGCGCGACGTCTCTCCGGCGGCGGCGCGTGGCGGCGGCATGGTGGTGGGCAGTGGCGGCGGTGCTGCAGGGTCGACGGGGAGGACTGGTGGTGCGGCTGTTGGCGGCGTCGTGCGGGTTGGCTGATCCAGCCTGTACATGTGGCCGGCCGGCAGCTGCGTGGAAGGGCCAGCGAGGGGCGCCGGAGGCCTCCGCTGGCGATCCGGCGGAGCTTTTGGATCGGATCCGGTCGTCACGTCCGATCCGTCCGGCCGTTTGGGATACTGCGAGTATCCGGCGGTCTGCTGTGGATCTCTGCCGACCGGCGGGGCGTGGAGGGGCCGGTGAGGATGCCGGATCTCCGCCGGAGTACCGACGGCGACGTACGTCTTCGTGGCGAGCTTCCGGTGAAAATCGCGCCTGACTGCGGTCTTGTCAGGTGATGGCGGCGTCTCGGACGTCGTTCCCTTCTCGAGGCATCGTCGTTGCAGGTCACGTCAACCTGATTGGGAAGTTCCGGAGGAAACCCTAGATCTGGGTCTACCGGATCGGACGATGACGGCGCCTTCGGTGTCGTTCTTCCTCCTGGGGGCATGTTTAGGAGCAAGTGCTGGTTGGAGGGGACAAGAGGATGAGCGGTGTTTCATCTTGCCCATTGATGACGGCGGATCTTGGCGGCGTGGCGCAGTGGAGACTCGGCGCCCAATGCGCGGAGATGGACTCGCGCAGGAGGATGACGTTGTCTGGCGTCGTGGTGGCGTCGGCGGCAGCTAGACCAGGCAAGGTTCATGCAGCAGTACAACTCTGAAGATGGATTGGTGGCAGGTGGCTGCTGTTGGGGAACGTAGTAATTCAAAAAATTGCCTACGATCACGCAAGATATCTATCTACGAGAAGCATAGCGACGAGCGGGGAGAGTGTGTCCACGTACCCTCGTAGACCGAAAGCGAAAGCGTTTAGTAACGCGGTTGATCTAGTCGAACGTCTTCACGATCCAACCAATCCAAGTACTGAACGTATGGCACCTCCGTGTTCAGCACACGTTCAGCTCCATGACGTCCTTCGAGCTCTTGATCCAGTTGAGGACGAGGGAGTGTTTTGTCAGCACGACGGCGTGGTGACGGTGATGATGAAGTTACCGGCGCAAGGGTTCGCCTAATCACTACGAGGATATGACCGAGGTGTGTAATTGTGGAGAGGGGCACCGCACACGGCTAAGATAAATCTTGATGTGCCCCCCTCCCACGTATATAAAGGAGGGGGGAAGAGGAGGCCGGCCCTAGAGGGGGCGCGCCATAGGGGGGAGTCCTACTTGCACTCCTGGTCCAAGTAGGATTCGCCCCCCCCCCCCTTTCCTATTTCAACTAGGAGAAGGAGGGAAGGGGGAAGAGGGGAGAAGGAAAGAGGGGGCGCAGCCCCCTCCTAGTCCAATTCGGACCAGCCCATGGGGAGCGCGCGGCCACCCCTTGAGGCCCTTCTCTCCTTTCCCCTAAAGCCCATTAAGGCCCATTACTCTCCCGGGGGGTTCCAGTAACCTCCCGGTACTCCGGAAAATACCCGAAACACTTTGGAACCATTCCGCTATCCGAATATAACCTTCCAATATATCGATCTTTACCTCTCGACCATTTCGAGACTCCTCGTCATGTCCATATCTCATCCGGGACTCCGAACAAACTTCAGTCATCAAATCACATAACTCATAATACAAATCGTCATCGAACATTAAGCGTGCGGACCCTACGGGTTCGAGAACTACGTAGACATGACCGAGACACATCTCCTCTCAATAACCAATAGCGTAACCTGGATGCTCATATTGGTTCCTACATATTCTACAAAGATCTTTATCGGTCAAACCGCATAACAACATACGTTGTTCCCTTTCTCATCGGTATGTTACTTGCCCGAGATTCGATCGTCGGTATCATCATACCTAGTTCAATCTCATTACCGGCATGTCTCTTTACTTGTTCCGTAATGCATCATCCCGCAACTAACTCATTAGTCACATTGCTTGCAAGGCTTATAGTGATGTGCATTGCCGAGAGGGCCCAGAGATACCTCTCCGATACACGGAGTGACAAATCTTAATCTTGATCTATGCCAACCCAACAAACACCTTCGGAGACACCTGTAGATCATCTTTATAATCACCCAGTTACGTTGACGTTTGATAGCACACAAGGTGTTCCTCCGGTATTCGGGAGTTGCATAATCTCATAGTCAGAGGAACATGTATAAGTCATGAAGAAAGCAATAGCAATAAACTAAACGATCATAATAATGCTAAGCTAACGGATGGGTCTTGTCCATCACATCATTCTCTAATGATGTGATCCGGTTCATCAAATGACAACACATGTCTATGGCTAGGAAACTTAACCATCTTTGATTAACGAGCTAGTCAAGTAGAGGCATACTAGGGACACTCTGTTTGTCTATGTATTGACACATGTACTAAGTTTCCGTTTAATACAATTCTAGAATGAATAATAAACATTTATTGTGATATAAGGAAATATAAATAACAACTTTATTATTGCTTCTAGGGCATATTTTCTCTAGTCTCCCACTTGCACTAGAGTCAAAAATCTAGATCATATCTCCATGTGATTTAACACCAATAGTTCACATCACCATGTGATTAGCACCCAAAGTTCACATCGACATGTGACCAACACCCAAAGGGTTTACTAGAGCCAGTAATCGCCATGTGATTAACACCCAAAGAGTACTAAGGTGTGATCATGTCTTGCTTGTGAGAGTGGTTTAGTCAACGGCTCTGCCACATTCAGATCCGTATGTATTTTGCAAATTTCTCTGTCTACAATGCTCTGCATGGAGCTACTCTAGCTAATTGCTCCCACTTTCAATATGTATCCAGATTGAGACTTAGAGTCATCCGGACCAGTGTCAAAGCTTGCATCGATGTAACCCTTTATGACGAACTTTTTGTCACCTCCATAACCGAGAAACATATCCTTATTCCACTAAGGATAATTTTGACCGATGTCCAGTGATCTACTCCTGGATCACTATTGTACCGTCTTGCCAAATTCATGGTGAGGTACACAATAGGTCTGGTACACAGCATAGCATACATTACAGAACCTATGGCTGAGGCATAGGGAATGCCTTTCATTCTCTTTCTATTTTCTGCCGTGGTCGGGTTTTGAGTCTTACTCAACTGCACACCTTACAACTCAGGCAAGAACTCCTTCTTTGACTGATCCATTTTGAACTCTTTCAAAAATTTATCAAGGTATGTACTCATCGAAAGTCTTATCAAGCGTTTTGATCTATCTCTATAGATCTTGATGCTCAATACGTAAGCAGCTTTACCGAGATCTTACTTTGAAAAACTCCTTTCAAACTCTCCGTTATGCTTTCCAAAACATTCTACATCATTTCCGATCAACAATATGTCATTCACATATACTTATCAAAAAGGCTGTAGTGCTCCCACTCACTTTCTTGTAATACAGGCTTCACCGCAAGTCTTTATAAAACTATATGCTTTGATCAACTCATCAAAGTGTATATTCCAACTCCGAGATGTCTGCACCAGTCCATAGATGGATCGCTGGAGCTTGCACATTTTGTCAGCATCTTAAGGATTGACAATACCTTCTGGTTGCATCATATACAACTCTTATTTAATAAATCCATTAAGGAATGTAGTTTTGTTATCCATTTGCCAGATTTCATAAAATGCGGCAATCGCTAACATGATTCGGACAGACTTAAGCATCGCTACGGGTGAGAAAATCCCATCGTAGTCAACACCTTGAACTTGTCGAAAAACCTTTCGCGACAAGTCGAGCTTTGTAGATATTAACACTACCATCAGCGTCCCTCTTCCTCTTGAAGATCCATTTATTCTCAGTGGCTTGCCAATCATCGGGCAAGTCCACCAAAGTCCATACTTTGTTCTCATACATGGATCATATCTCAGATTTCATGGTCTCAAGACATTTTGCGGAATCTGGGCTCATCAGCGCTTCCTCATAGTTCGTAGGTTCGTCACGGTCGAGTAACATGACTTCCAGAACAGGATTACCGTACCACTTTGGTGTGGAACGTACTCTGGTTGACCTACGAGGTTTGGTAGTAACTTGATCTGAAGTTTTATGATCATTATCATTAGCTTCCTCACTAATTGGTGTAGGCATCACTAGAACTAATTTCGGTGATGAACTACTTTCCAATTCAAGAGAAGGTACAATTACCACATCAAGTTTCTACTTTCCTCCCACTCACTTCTTTCGAGAGAAACTCCTTCTCTATAAAGGATCCATTTTTAGCAACAAAGATCTTGCCTTCGGATCTGTGATAGAAGGTGTACCCACCAGTTTCTTTTGGGTATCCTATGAAGACGCACTTCTCCGATTTTGGTTCGAGCTTATCAGGCTGAAGCTTTTTCACATAAGCATCGCAACCGCAAACTTTAAGAAATGACAGCTTAGGTTTCTTGCCAAACCACAGTTCATACGGCGTCGTCTCAACGGATTTAGATGGTGCCCTATCTAAAGTGAATGCAGCTGTCTCTAATGCATAGCCCCAAAACGATAGTGGTAAATCAGTAAGAGACAACATAGATCGCACCATATCTAATAAAGTACTGTTACGACGTTCGGACACACCATTACGCTGTGGTGTTCCAGGTGGCGTGAGTTGTGAAACTATTCCACATTGTTTTAAATGAAGACCAAACTCATAACTCAAATATTCACCGCCGTGATCAGATCGTAGAATATTTATTTTCTTGTTATGATGAATTTCCACTTCACTCTGAAATTCTTTGAACTTTTCAACTATTTTCAGACTTGTGTTTCATTAAGTAGATATTCCCATATCTGCTCAAATCATCTGTGTAGGTCAGAAAATAATGATATCCGCCACGAGCCTTAACACTCATCGGACCGCATACATCGGTATGTATTATTTCCAGTAAGTCAGTAGCTCGCCCCATTGTTCCGGAGAACGGAGTTTTAGTCATCTTGCTCATGAGGCATGGCTCGCAAGCATCAAATGATTCATAATCAAGTGATTCCAAAATCCCATCAGCATGGAGTTTCTTCATGCGCTTTACACCAATATGACCTAAGCGGCAGTGCCATAAATAAGTTGCACTATCATTATTAACTTTGCATCTTTTGGCTTCAGTATTATGAATATGTGTATCACTACGATCGAGATCCAACAAACCATTTTCATTGGGTGCATGACCATAGAAGGTTTTATTCATGTAAACAAAACAACAATTATTCTCTGACTTAAATGAATAACCGTATTGCAATAAACATGATCAAATCATATTCATGCTCAATGCAAACACCAAATAACATTTATTTAGGTTCAACACTAATCCCGAAAGTATAGGGAGTGTGCGATGATGATCATATCAATCTTGGAACCACTTCCAACACACATCATCACTTAACCCTTAACTAGTCTCTGTTCATTCTGCAACTCCTATTTCGAGTTACTAATCTTAGCAACTGAACTGGTATCAAATACCCAGGGGTTGCTACGAACACTAGTAAAGTACAAATCAATAATCTGTATATCAAATATATCTTTTTGTCACTTCGCCATCCTTCTTATCCGCCAAATATTTGGGGTAATTCCTCTTCTAGTCACTGGTAGAAAAAAGCCCTTTAGTCCCGGTTCGCAACAGCCTTTAGTCCCGGCTGTGCAACCGGGACTAAATATGCGCGACTAAAGACCCCCCCTTTAGTCGTGCCTCTTACGGACCGCGACTAAAGGCTTTAGTCCCGGTGCTTGTGGCTGACCGGGACTAAAGGCCCGTCCACGTGGACGCCCGTGGTCCGTCGGGGCGGAGGACCTTTAGTCCCGGTTCTCGTGGCCACCCGGGACTAAAGGGCTCCTCCGCAGGTTTAGGGTTTTAGCCCCCCTAAACCTGGTTTCTTTTTAGTTTGGAGTGTTTTATTTCTTTTATATTATATTTTGTGTTTTATTTTAATTTTGATAAAGTTTCAGTACACATATTCTACGCTACTATATACATGCATATGAAATTTCAAACAAGAAGAATTCAAGAGGAATATATAATATATATTCAATCTCGGGTGACCATATACAACTTCGAACAAGTTTGCATACACAATTAGGATGGATGACCATATACAACTTCGTACAAGTTTCAATCTCGGGTATGCATATAAATTTCTTCGTCCTCGGTATAGTGTTCTCCTTTAGGATTGATGACTTCCCTCATGAAAAATCCTGCTAATTCTTCTTGAATTGGTCGGAAGCGAGCTTCTGGACTAAGCCTCCTCCGCAAGTTATCCGTCGCGTTCCGCACGCTATCCGATGCCTTCCGCTCAGAGGTGTGTCTCCGGATGTTCTCACAAACATAGTATCCACATAGATTGGTCCCCGGTGGCTGCTTATCCACATTAACTAACCTTCTGAAATCTAGCTCATGTTTGAATTCACCGACAATTTCTTCTGAGAACCGTCTCCAAATCCTACAGGGCAAAGAAAATTAAATGAAGAAGGGAGTTATTAGTTACTTGATATTAGGAAATGAACGAAAGAGACCGATCGGTATAGAGCTCAAATGATTGAAAATAATTACTTTTGCAGCATTTTTCTCATGTCGGCCCAACGCTTTGGATCCGAATCCATAGAGTCCATGATTAGAACTCTGGAGGTGTGAAGTTCAATATTTAGCAGAATCCAGTGGAACCTGCGTACACGTTACATGCACAGTCATGCATAACTCATCGATTAGACATACCATGCATGGAGTAAACAAAAGAGAATGGGCACAAGAGAGAAACACTCACCCAAAATGGTAAGGAAATAGAACATGACTTTTGAGTTGATGCTTTCTAAGAAACTTGTACAAGTCTTTCTCGACGTCTTCGGGGTGATGTTGTAACACATGTCCATTAACGATATGTGGGTCAATGAACCCAACATCATGGATGTTTCTTATTTTGCATTCCCAAATCTTCAATCTGCATAATAGCGTACGCAACAATATAGTTAGGACAATATATATATATAGTGCAGGCAATGAAGAACGAGATGAGGTAGAAATAAATCACTTACAGAACGTAGCAACTCAGCATAGATTTGTCGAGGTCGCGCAGATTGAACAGCTGGAACAATTCACTCATATGAACTTCTACAGAGTACCGTTTGGTGTGATGCTCATCTGTAACATCCGCATAAATATATTCTTTGTCGGCCCATGTTATGAATTGCTTGTACCAACGTAGCAGATTTCACATTTGTGGTGGTAGACTCTTTTCCCGCGCAGGCTCGACGAGAGGCCCATTCCGCACATATTGTAATGCTATCTCACATACTGGCGCATCCTCAAGGCCTAAGAAGGCACGAAGAGTCAAACCCATCTCGGATGCTTGTTTCATGGCACTCGCTAAAGTCAATCCAAGTGCTGCCGCAGCTGCTATGATCTCGGGGTCCTCTTCCGGACCGGCTTTCACTATGAGCGGGGGGATCGATTGTTTCTTCTGCATCCCGAGCTGGTCAACTTGTTTCCCGCTTTTTTTACTTTCTTCTTTCTCCTCCTTCAATATTTTTGCTTGCCTACGAAGTTCATGTCCATAGTCGTCAGGCATATTCAGCTCGGCTTGGGACGGTGTGGTCAAAAAATCCTTAGCCCACTTCTTTTGCTTCTCAGTGAATACTTGCTTGGGCTCAGGCTCTTTTTTCGCCTTCATATCCGCCTTCCATTTCTCATAATCAGCAGACGCGGCCAATTTGGTTTCAGCTTCACTAAGTTCCCCAGGCCTTGGGAGGAGAGGCTTCAGTGATGGCTCCGGTACCCTTGTGGTCTTAGGTACATAAGGGTCCGGGTTAATAGTCCAGGAGCGGGTTTCCTTGCTGTCCGCCTGCTTCTGCTTCTTCGCCGGAGGTGGATTGGGGGGCGTCGTACCCGCCGGAGGAGGATTGGGGGGCGTCGTACCTGCCGGAGGTTGTGGATCGGGGGACGGCGTCGAATGGCGTGAAGGAGGTGTAGGTGAACCACCACGACCACCACCACCGCCACCACCGCCACCACTACCACCACCATCGGAGGGGGGTGGACTTGCTAGCCTTGGCGCCTCGCCTGGAAACACTATGTACTTCTTTTTCCATAGAATGAACTGGCGCTTGACATCTCCAAGTCTTCTCTCCCCTTCGGGTGTAGGTTTGTCAATCTCCAGGTCCTCAAACCCTTGGACTATGTCTTCCACCGTGACACGAGCATAGCCATATGCAATGGGGTTGTTGTGGTGGAGTGCTCCAGGTGTACAGGGTAAAGCACTGCCGCTAGCTACCTTCGTGGAAACGTTCCCCACGGGATAATGCAGATCACATTCTTTCATCTCCTTTACATCATCCACGGGGTAGTGAGGCTCCGGTGCACGAATCTCGATCATCGGTGCACTAGCAGCAGGCGGGGCATCCGTGGAAGCCACGCTGCTTCTCCGCTGCTGGCTTCCGCGATCCGCTTCATGATCTTCATGCGGCCCTACAGCCGATTTTTCTTTCACTAGTTCATGCACGGTCTGCTTCAACTCATGGAGTTCCGATGCAAACTTCGTCATAAGATCTGCATCCCGGTCCGTCTTTCTCTTACGGCTTCTGTAACAGTACGGGTCATTGTCCTGGGAAAACCCTACTTTCCACGGAACTTTGCCTTTGCCTCGTACACGTCCTCCGTGTTCATCATTCCCGAGGGCTGTTGTCAGTGCGTCTTTCTCTCTGTTGAACTTGATCAAGCCCTCTTGAGCTTGGGTCATTGCGTCAATAAGGGCTTGGGTGGGAGCAAACTGTCTCTGCTGGTGAACACACACCCCTGTCTCCGGGTCTAGCGATTCCCCATGCCCGTACCACCAGCTTTTGGCCCTTGGGTCCCATCCCTCTGTACCTAGAGGGATTCCTCGCACCCTCAGGTCCTCCTCCATCTTCTGCCACCTAGGCTCCGAAAGGCGGTATCCTCCTGGCCCCATAATATGATGGAACTTTTTCTTACTCGCATTATCCTTATTTTTTTTCGATATTTCCTTGAAATGCTCCGATTGCTTTTGCCTCACAAATTCTGGCCAATCATCTTTCAGTTTCTCATGTTGTCCATTGAAATCCGGAGTCTTGCCCTTGTTGACATAGTCACGGGTTAAATTTTTCTTGAAGTTCCGGAATGCTTCGCCCATCTTCTGAAGAGCAAACTCTTTAACTAGCCTCCTCCTCTGACGTCCACCCGGAACCTCGTTACCGAATTCATCGACTTTGTTGTATTCCGGAGGTAGAATGAAATGTTCCATAAGCTTTCTCCAGCAATCCTTTTTCGTTCTCTTGTCGACAAAACTGAAACCAAGACGTGCCTTCTTTGGCTCCTTCCATTCCTGGACGGTGATCGGGACGTTGTCTCTAACAACGACTCCGCATTGGTTGATAAACTTTGAGGTGTGCTATAGGGGCTTGCCGGTTTCACTGACAAACTCAATGGCATATGTTTCTCCTGTTTTCATTGCCTTGGATTTGCCACGCTTTGTCATACTCGATCCGGAGGGCTAAAAAAAGAAAGAGAGTCGCGCGCGTTAATACATATGTATTCACATTTCAGTAAGTTTGTATCACGAGAGGCTCAATGTATATATATACCTCGCCGGAGGTGGTTGCTACTTGCAATTCGAGATCGTCGGTTGTTGACGGTTGACCTCCGTCGACAATGTCCGTTCCTTCACCTTCTTGATCATCGACAATCTCTGTTCCACCGTCAAGGTTCAGATAAGAAGAGACTACATCCTCTTGTTGCTCATATTCTGAGCCCGGCACATAAGGAATCTCGTTGTTGATGATGTCCATTAAATAACGTTCAGCCTCCGGATCCCTAAGCGGCTCGGTTCTATCGTCCGCCATATGTCACTCCTGCATGTAGTAAAAATTCTTTAAGTATAAAGGAATTAAAAAATAAGATTAAGGGGACATAGAGGAGGAGGAATTAAAAAATAAGATTCTTTAAGTAAAAATTCTTTTTTTCTTCTTCTTCTTCCTTTCTTCTTCCTCTTTCTTCTTCTTCCTTTCTTCTTCTTCCTTTTTCCTTTCTTCTTCTTTCTTTCTTCTTCTTCCTTTCTTCTTCTTCCTTTCTTCTTCTTTCTTTCTTCTTCTTCCTTTCTTCTTCTTCCTTTTTTCTTTCTTTCTTCTTCTTCCTTTCTTCTTCTTTTTTTCTTCTTCCTTTTTCTTTCTTCTTTCTTCTGGTTTTCATTTGGTTTTCATTTTTTTCTTCTTCCTTTTTCTTTCTTGTTTTTTCTTCTTCCTTTTTCTTTCTTCTTTCTTTTTTTCTTCTTCCTTTTTCTTCTTTCTTTTTTTCTTCTTCCTTTTTTTTTCTTCTTTCTTTCTTCTTCTTCCTTTTTCCTTTTTCTTTCTTCTTCTTCTTCCTTTTTCTTCTTCCTTCTTCTTCTTCTGCCTGCGCGCGGAGGACGGCAGGCAGGGCCAGCGGGCGGCAGGCGGCAGGGCGTCGGGCGGCGGGCGGCGGCCGGCGGGCAAGGGCAGGGCACGGGCGGCGGGCAAGGGCAGGGCACGGGCGGAGGCGGCGCTCACTGGGGACGGAAGCGGCGGCGCGCAGGACTTCGGTGTCGGCGTCGGTGTCGGGGCAGGGCTTCGGCGTCGATCGGCGTCGGGGCAGCGCTTCGGCGTCGAGAGAGAGGAGAATGGGAAATGGCGAAACTGCTAAGTGCAGTATTTATAGACGCACCTTTAGTCGCGGTTGGGGAGGAGGACCGCGACTAAATGGTACCCTTTAGTCGCGGTCCGCCTCCCCAACCGGGACTAAAGGGTTTTGGCGCCGCTTTCGCTCCCGCGCAGAAAGACCCTTTAGTCGCGGTTGGGAACAACAACCGCGACTAAAGGGTACCCTTTAGTCGCGGTCCGCCTCCCCAACCGGGACTAAAGGTCTGTGCTGGAACTGGCGCGGTGCGGTGGGATGTTTAGTCCCACCTTGCTAGCCGAGAGGCTTCGTCAGTGGTTTATAAGCGCGGCTGCGCTCACCACTTCGAGCTCCTCTCAAATGCAGGCTTACGGGCCTATTCTGTCACTATGTGCCTGTGGGCCTACTGGGCCTTCTGCGGGCCTGAATCCTGGCCCATTAATGGGTTTCTAGTCGTATTCAGGCCGTGGTGGCCCAGTAGGTGGCATATTTTTTATTTTTTGCCTGTTTTTTGTTTTCTTTTTTGCTTTATTTATTTTGTTTCTAATTACTTATTTATTTTACTTTATGATAATTATTTTTGCTATTAAAGTTTCTAATTACTTATTTTTTTATGTTATTAAAATTTATTTTATTTTGTTTGTACTTATATATTTTATTAAAGTTTATATTATTTTGTTTTTCTTCTGTTTATTTTATTCTTGTTTTTCTTCTGTTTTTTTCTTCCTTTTTTCTTCTGTTTTTTTCTGTTTGTACTTATATATTTTATTCTTGTTTTGTTTTTCTGTTTTTTTTCTGTTTGTACTTATATATTTTATTAAAGTTTATATTATTTTGTTTTTCTTCTGTTTATTTTATTCTTGTTTTTCTTCTGTTTTTTTCTTCCTTTTTTCTTCTGTTTGTACTTATATATTTTATTCTTGTTTTATTCTTGAAGGTTTGACAAAAGGTTTGATACATCATTCAGTTCATCGACCAAATACAAACTTTGGTACAATAAATTATTACACATCAATTCTTCCCTTGTGTCCCTGCTTGCTTACGATTGTGCCGTATCCATGGAGCATCCTCATCATTTAACTTAATGCTTGGGTCAGTGTTCACTTTGAAGGGCGGAATTTCACCAAACATATTATAATCTTCTGACATGTCTGTCTTGTCCTGCACTCCCACGATGTTTCTTTTCCCTGAAAGAACAATGTGGCGCTTTGGATCATCGCATGATGTACTGATCGTTTTCTTATCTTTCCGTTTCCTCGGTTTGCTACTCATGTCCTTCAAATAAAAAACCTGAGCGACATCTTTGGCAAGGACGAATGGTTCGTCAAGGTAACCAAGATTGTTTAAATCCACCATTGTCATTCCGTATTGCTCGTCCACCTTTACCCCACCTCCTGTTAGCTTGAACCATTTGCACCGGAACAAAGGGACCTTAAAGGAGGGTCCATAGTCAAGTTCCCATATCTCCTCTATGTAACCATAATATGTGACCTTTTGCCCATTCTCGGTTGCTGCATCAAAGCGGACACCACTGTTTTGGTTGGTGCTGTTTTTATCTTGGGCGATGGTGTAAAATGTATTCCCATTTATCTCGTACCCTTGGAAAGTCGTTATAGTCGAAGATGGTTTCTTGGCCAACATGTACATCTGATCTCCAACATCATTGTCATTCATTAAATGTTTTCGCAACCAACTGCCGAAAGTCTCCATGTGGGCCTTTCTAATCCAGGATTCAGGCTTCCCCGGGTTGTCCGAGCGTAAAATATTCTTGTGTTGCTCGAAGTACGGAGCCACCAAGCTGGAATTTTGCAGAACTGTGTGGTGTGCTTCAGTCATAGAATGACCGTCCATACATATCGTGGATTCCCTTCCGATCTTGCCTTTTCCACTTAGTCTCCCCTCGTGCCGCGATTGAGGAATACCAATCGGCTTAAGGTCAGGAACATAGTCAATACAGAACTCAATTACCTCCTCATTTCCATAGCCCTTGACGATGCTTCCTTCTGGCCTAGCACGGTTACGAACATATTTCTTTAATACTCCCATGAACCTCTCAAAGGGGAACATATTGTGTAGAAATACAGGACCGAAAATGGAAATCTCTTCGACTAGGTGGACCAGGAGGTGCGTCATAAGATCGAAGAAGGATGGCGGGAACACCAACTCGAAACTGACAAGGCATTGGACCACATCGTTCTGTAACCGTGGTAGATCTTCTGGATTGATTACCTTCTGAGAGATTGCATTGAGGAATGCACATAGCTTCACAATGGCTACTCGAACATTTTCCGGTAGGAGCCCCCTCAAAGCAATCGGAAGCAATTGCGTCATAATCACGTGGCAGTCGTGAGACTTTAGGTTTTGGAACTTTTTCTCCGCCATGTTTATTATTCCCTTTATATTCGACGAGAAGCCAGACGGGACCTTCATACTGCTCAGGCATTCAAAAAAATGACCTTCTCTTCTTTGGTAAGAGCGTAGCTGGCACGACCTTGAAACCATTCCGGATGCCGGTCATCTGGGTCTTTCAAAAGTTGCTGGTCCTGCCGTGCTTCCTTTGTATCATTTGTCTTCCCATACACGCCCAAGAAGCTTAGCAGGTTCACGCAAATATTCTTCGTAACATGCATCACGTCAATTGCAGAGCGGACATCTAGGACTTTCCAATATTCTAGCTCCCAAAATATAGATTTCTTCTTCCACATGGGTGCGTGCCCGTCAACTCCCCGCGGAACTGATTGTCCGCCAGGACCCTTTCCAAAGATGACTTTCAAATCCTTGACCATATCAAATATCTCAGCACCAGTACGTTCCACAGGCTTCGGCCGGTGATCTGCCTTGCCGTTGAAATGCTTGCCTTTCTTTCTTACGTTATGATTTCGGGGAAGAAATCGATGATGACCCAGGTACACGTTCTTCTTACAATTAACCAAACGTACACTTTCAGTCTGATGTAAGCAGTACGTGCATGCATTGTATCCCTTATTTGTCTGTCCCGAAAGGTTACTGAGAGCAGGCCAATCGTTGATGGTTACAAAAAGCAACGCTCGTAGGTCAAATTCCTCTCCATTGTGCTCATCCCAGATACGTACACCAGGTCTGGCCCACAACTGTAAAAGTTCTTCAACTAATGGCCTTAGGTACACATCGATGTCGTTGCCGGGTTGCTTAGGGCCTTGGATGAGAATTGGCATCATAATGAACTTCCGCTTCATGCACAACCAAGGAGGAAGGTTGTAGATGCATAGAGTCACGGGCCAGGTGCTACGGCTGGAGCTCTGCTCGCCAAAAGGATTCATGCCATCAGTACTTAGACCAAATCTTATGTTCCTTGCGTCAGCTGCAAAATCTTTGAACACTCTGTCGATCTTTCTCCATTGTGTTCCATCAGCGGGGTGTCTCAACTCCCCGTCGGACTTACGGTCCTCTTTGTGCCATCGCAACGACTTGGCATGCTTTTTGTTCATGAACAGACGTTTCAACCGTGGTATTATAGGAGCATACCACATCACCTTGGCGGGAACCCTCTTCCTGGGTTTCTCGCCCTCAACATCGTCACCAGGGTCATCGCCTCTGATCTTATAACGCAATGAAGTGCATACAGGGCATTCATTCAAATTCTCGTATTCACCGCGGTAGAGGATGCAGTCGTTAATGCATGCATGTATCTTCAGAACCTCTAAACCTAGAGGGCAGACAACCTTCTTTGCTTCGTACGTACTGGCGGGCAACTCATTATTCTTCGGAAACATATTCTTCAACATTTTCAGCAAATTTTCAAATGATGAGTCACCTACACCTTCCTGTGCCTTCCATTTTAGCAAATCCAGTGTGTAGCCCAGCTTTTTCAGACTATTATCGCATCCTGGATACAACGACTTTTTGTGATCCTCTAACATGCGATCCAAATTCTCCCTCTCCTTGTCGGTTTCGCAGCGTCTCCGTGCATCAGCAATGGTCCGACCAAGATCATCAGCGGGCTCATCATGTGCCTCTTCTTCACCTTCACCTAACCCTTCCCCACCTTCAGCATCATCCTCCATGAAAGTATCACCGAAATGATTATGATAGTTGTCATGATATCATCCCCTTCTTCATCTTCTTCCATTCTAACCCCTCTTTCTCCATGCTTGGTCCAACAATTATAGCTTGGCATGAAACCGTGCCGAAGCAGGTGCATGTGAACGTCTCTTGAGGAGGAGTAACCCTTCTGATTCTTACAGACAGCACATGGACAAATAATAAAACCTTGCTGCTTGTTCGCATTTGCCACTACGAGGAAATCTTTCAAACCCGTAGTGAACTCGCCGGAGAGTCGGGGACCGTACATCCATTGCCGATTCATCTGCATTATTATTATATAAAGTATATAATTAACCATCATGCATTTGTTAAACTAACTAGCTAGAAATAATACAAATTAAACAATGAACTACACACATGCATATTTTATCAATGACACATGAAAGGTTCAAGTTGCTAACCGCGATCGCGGAGGAAAAATAAATGAGAAAGCTCAAGTGTGGCTCGGACACTTCATATCATGTTTGTTTCAGGCTCTCGGGCATTTCATCAAACACCTTGTGTGCATAGGAGGAACCAAAAGCAAACCCACCACCCCCTTCTGAAAATTGTGAAGTGAGCTGAGTGAAGTGAAGTGAGCTGAGTCCTATATATAGGGATGGGCCTTTAGTCCCGGTTGGCCTGGCCAACCGCAACTAAAGGCCTTCGGGGACCTTTAGTCGCGGTTGGCCAGGCCAACCGGGACTAAAGCCCCTCCCGTCCGCCAGCTGGATGGGCCTTTAGTCCCGGTTGGCCTGGCCAACCGCGACTAAAGGCCTTCGGGGACCTTTAGTCCCGGTTGGCCAGGCCAACCGGGACTAAAGCCCCTCCCGTCCGCCAGCTGTCGACCGAGCGCGCTGGGCCCAGATATATGGTTGCGGGTCTCCTCCCGAACCGCGACTAAAGACCACTTTGGTCGCGGTTCGATTGTTTTGGGGACTAATGGGGGCGTATGGAAGCCTCTTTTTCTACCAGTGAGTGACCATTCCCTTTGCAGTAGAAGCACTCAGTTTCAGGCTTAGGAATAGCTTTGGGCTTCTTCATGGGAGTGGTAACTTGCTTGCCATTCTTCTTGAAGTTCCCTGTCATTCCCTTGCCCTTTTACTTGAAACTAGTGGTCTTGTTAACCATCAACACTTGATGCTCTTTCCTGATTTCTACCTTCGCCGATTTTAGCATCGCGAAGAGTTTGGGAATTGCTTTCGTCATCCCTTGCATATTATAGTTCATCACGAAGTTCTAGTAGCTTGGTGATAGTGACTAGAGAACTCTGTCAATCACTATCTTATCTGGAAGATTAACTCCCACTTTATTCAAGCGATTGTAGTACTCAGACATTCTGAATACATGCTCACTTGTTGAGATATTCTCCTCCATCTTGTAGGCAAAGTACTTGTCAGAGGTCTCGTGCCTCTCGTCATGGGCATGAGTATGAAATACCAATTTCAACTCTTGGAACATCTCATATGCTCTATGGAATTCAAAACGTCTTTGAAGCCTCGATTCTAAGCTGTAAAGCATGGTGTACTAAACTATCAAGTAGTCATCATATCGAGCTTGCCAAACGTTCATAACGTCTACATCTGGTCCTGCAATCGGTCTGTCACCTAGCGGTACATCAAGGACATAATTCTTCTGTGCAGCAATGAGGATAATCCTCAGATCATGGACCCAGTCCGTATCATTACTACTAACATCTTTCAACTTTATTTTTCTCTAGGAACATATAAAAAAATAAACGGGGAGCTACATCGCGAGCTATTGATCTACAACATAATTTGCAAATACTATCAGGACTAAGTTCATGATAAATTAAAGTTCAATTAATCATATTACATAAGAACTCCCACTTAGATAGACATCCCTCTAATCATCTAAATTATCACGTGATCCATATCAACTAAACCATGTCCGATCATCACGTGAGATGGAGTAGTTTTCAATGGTGAACATCTCTATGTTGATCATATCTACTATATGATTCACGTTCGACCTTTTGGTCTCAATGTTCCGAGGCCATATCTGCATATTTAGAGTAGAACGTGCTTTCAACAAGCATCAATCATCAAACACGTCCTAGTATTTTTCTGAGGCCGATGGCACACCTGAGAAAGAACACTCCAGTTACTATACTTGTCTAAAAAAACTCCAGCCATTATACTCTTTTTCAGAAAGCCCACACCATTGTATCTCTTTTTCTCAAAAAGAAGAAAAAAGGAAACAACAATCACAGTTGCTCCGCGGTGAAGTGTGTCGAGCGCCTGCGGTGAGAAAATTGTGGCCGCCGGCTACCACCACCGGCGATGAAACTCCGGCTAAGTGGCGGCATATTCTGCCAGTACTCCACTGTCGTCACCACCGCAGAAACGTCTCCTGGGCACCGCCTGGATCCCCTACCTGTCTATGACCTCCACGGGGTGGATAGCTAGGGGGTAAGAAATAATCCCCTTTTCTTCCAGCTCTAGGACAACTCTGCTTTTGCTCTCCGTGCTTGCTGAATGTCAGCAGTTAACCAGCATACCCTACCCTAAGGTCTGTAAATTGGGGAAATTACATGGATTAATTGATGGGTCAAAATGCAATTCACATTCGAGCCAACTTGTGTTATTCCTGGTTGTGTACTACCACCTCTTCCCATAGTTCAGCATACAAACTAGGAAATTTTTAGCAGTAAGAACATAAAATTCAGTAACACTGCAAACCCAAACCTTGATGGAGCACAACCAAACGTTTTCAGATAAAGGAAATACGTTCAGAGATGAGCTTTGCCATGGTTAACACCACCCTACGGCAAAGACGTTTATTCTTTGATGTTTTACAATCATTTTATAGTCATTTTATACCATTTTTTGGTACTAACCTATTGACATAGTGTCCAGTGCTAGTTGCTATTTTTTGCATGTTTTTTACATCACAGGAAATCAATATCAAATGGGGTCCAAACGCAGCAAAACGTTTTGTGGATTTTTTTGGACCAGAAGACATCCACTGGGCCGAAGAAGCACCTGGGGGTGCTCCGAGTGGAGCACAACCCACCATGGTGCGCTTGGAGGCCCAGGCGTGCCCAGGTGGGTTGTGTCCACCTCGGTTGCCTCACGCACCGCCTCGTATTTCTTCTTCGATATTTGGGTTGTGTTTGGCCAACTTGATCTATTTATCTTGCAATGGGATGAGGTGCTTTGTAATGAGTTCTATCTTACGATGCTTGATCCCAGTGACAGAAAGGGAACCGACACGTATGTATCGTTGCTATTAAGGTAACACGATGGGGTCTATTTCTACATAAATCGATCTTGTCTACATCATGTCATCGTTCTTATTGCATTACTCCGTTTCTCCATGAACTTAATACACTAGATGCATGCTGGATAGCGGTCGATGTGTGGAGTAATAGTAGTACATGCAGGCAGGAGTCAGTCTACTAATTTTGGACGTGATGCCTATATAATGATCATTGCCTGGATATCGTCATGATTATTTGAAGTTCTATCAATTGCCCAACAGTAATTCATTTACCCACCATTTGCTATTTTTCTAGAGAGAAGCCACTAGTGAAACCTAAGGCCCGGGGTCTGTTCTTTAATATATTTGCCTTTGCGATCTATTTTCTCTTGCTTTTATTTTCAGATCTATTAAACAAAAAATACAAAAATACTTTGTTGCACTTTATTTTATTCGCAATCTATTTATTCAATCTATCACAACCTTTTGCCGTCTACTCGTCAATTCGCCATCTATTTATTCAATTTATTTCATGTTTGTTTGCCTGTCTTGAGGCGCCACTACCCGAAAGGGATTGACAACCCTTTTAATACGTCGGGTTGCGAGTATTTGTTATTTGTGTGCAGGAGCTGTTTACATGGTGTTGCGTGGTTCTCCTACTGGTTCGATAACCATGGTCTCACCACTGAGGGAAATACCTACTGTTGCTGTGCTGCATCATCCCCTCCTCTTTGGGGAAATACCGACGTAGTTGAAGTAGTCACCAAAAGGAATTTCTAGTGCCGTTGCCGGGGAGACATCATCAAGACATACCAGGTTCCTAATCACGAATCTCATCTCCTCGCAATTTACATTATTTTTCATTTGCCTCTCGTTTTCCTCTTCCCCACTTCACAAAAATTTGCCATTTATTCGCCCTCTTTTTTGTTCTCCATTTTCTCGTCGGATTTGTTTTTGAGTGCAATCTTGTTGCGTAGTCACAATGACTCAAGAGGACACCAAGTTGTGTGATTTCTCAAATACCAACAACAATGATTTTCTTAGCACTCCGGTTGCTCCTCCCGCCACTAGTGCAGAGAATTGTGATATTAATATTGCTTTGCTGAATCTTGTTATGAAAGATCAATTTTCCGGTACTCCTAATCAGGATGCCGCGTCCCATCTTAACACATTCGTGGAATTATGCGATATGCAAAAGAAAAAGGATGTGGACAATGATGTTGTGAAGTTAAAATAATTTCCGTTTTCTTTGCGAGATCGTGCAAAAATTTGGTTTTCTTCTTTGCCTCGCAATAGTATAGATTCTTGGAATAAGTGCAAAGATGCTTTCATTACTAAGTATTTTCCGCCCACAAAAATTATTTCCCTTAGAACCCAGATCATGAATTGCAAGCAACTTGAACATGAGCATGTTGCACAATCTTGGGAAAGGATGAAATTGATGCTAAGGAATTGCCCAACTCATGGGTTAAATCTTTGGATGATCATACAAAAAATTTATGTGGGGTTGAATTTTGTTTCTCGTAATCTTTTAGATTCCGTCGCGGGTGGTAATAGAAATTACTTTGGGTGAAGCCACCAAATTGCTTGGTAATATTATGGCTAATTATTCGCAATGGCATACCAAAAGAGCTCCTACTAGTAAAAAGGTTAATTCGGTTGAAGAAATTTCTTCTTTGAGTGAAAAAGTTGATGCACTTATGAAATTGGTTGCTAATAAAACTGCTCCTATTGATTTTAATGATGTGCCTTTGTCTACTTTGATTGAGCAAAATAGTGATGCCATAGATGTGAATTTTATCTTGCGAAATAATTTCAATAATAATGCTTATAGAGATAATTTTAATCCTAGGCCTTTTCCTAGTAATTCCTCTAATAATTATGGTAATTCCTATGGTAATCCTTCTTACAATAATAATAGAAACACCTCTGATCTTGAGGATAATATTAAAGAATTTATCAATACTCAAAAGGTTTTCAATGCTACAATGGAAGAAAAGTTGAATAAGATTGATGATTTGTCTAGAAGTGCTGACAGAATCTCTCATGATGTAGAAAATCTCAAGATGAAAAATTTTGTGCCTAAGGTTGAAGAATCAATTAAATCTCTTTATGTTTCTATGGATGAAAGTAAGAAAAGAACCGTCATACTTAGAGCTAGAAGAGAATTTTTAGAAAAGGCATTTTCTAGTGATTGCTTTCATAAAAGTGATGAGGATCTTAAAGTGATTGGTGTTTCTTCTATTGATTCTTTGTTTAGTAAAATTAAGATTGATGAAAAAGGGACTAGGGAAGAGTCAACTTTAGCTAGAAGGTGTCCCGATAATTCGGAGGGTGAAAATCTTATCGAGAAATTTGATAAAAGTGGGTTTGAAGAGGTCAAAACTTTAACTAGTGATGTGCCTACTCTTTTGGATTACAAAGACTTTAACTACGATAGTTGCTCTTTGATTGATTGTATTTATTTGTTGCAATCCATGATAAATTCACCCCATGCTTATGAACAAAATAAAGCTTTTACTAAACATCTTGTTGATGCTTTGAAAGAAAAATTGGAATTGGAAGTTTCAATTCCTAGAAAATTACATGATGAGTTGGAACCTACTATCAAAGTCAAGATTAAAAATTATGAGTGTTTTGCTTCATGTGACTTGGGTGCTAGTGTTTCTACAATTCCTAAATCTTTATGTGATGTGCTTGGTCTTACCGATTTTGAAGAATGCTCTTTCAATTTGCACTTGGCGGATTCTACTATTAAAAACCTATAGGAAGAATTAATGATGTTCTTATTCTTACAAATAGGAATTATGTGCCCATAGATTTTATTGTTCTTGATATTGATGGCAATCCGTCTTGTCCAATTATTCTTAGTAGACCGTTTTTACGCACTATTGGTGCCGTTATTGACATGAAAGAAGGCAATATTAAATTTCAATTTCCAATAAGGAAGGGTATGGAACACTTACCTAGAACAAGAATTAGGCCACCATATGAATCAATCATGAGAGAATCTTATGGATCTAGAAACAAAGATGACAATACTTAGATCCTTGCTTTATGCCTAGCTTGCGGCGTAAAACGATAATGCTTGTTGGGAGGCAACCCAATGAATAAAATTTATTTTTGTCTTTTGCTTTCTGTTCTTGTGTGTTACAATTATTCTACTGTTATGATTGTGCTTTTTGTGTTTTAATTAGTGTTTGTGCCAAGTAAAGCCTTTAGGATCATGTTGGGTGATAGTTGGCTTGATCTTATTGAAAAACAGAAACTTTTGCGCTCAGAAAAATAATTTACATAAATGACAGAAACGTGCTTTTGCTCTGAATTTTTCACACAAGACTGATATACAAATTGCTCACGTTTTTCTAATTTTTCAGAATTTTTTGAGTTACATAAGTATTCGAAATATTCAGATTGCTACAGACTGTTCTGTTTTTGACATATTCTGTTTTCTTTGCGTTGCGTGCATGTTTTGATGATTCTATGGTTTTCTTTAAAGAGTTTTTTCCATAGAAAAGTTGGAATACAGTAGATATAATGCAAGAATAAAATATGAATTGGTTTTCTATAGTACTTATAATAGTGATTTGCTTTCTTATACTAACGGATCTTACGAAGGTTTTGTTGAGTTTTGTGTGATTGAAGTTTTCAAGTTTTGGGTGATGTTACGATGGATGAAGGAATAAGGAGTAACACGAGCCTAAGCTTGGGGATGCCCATGGCACCCCAAGCTATTATCCAAAGAGAAGCAAGCAACTAAGCTTGGGGATGCCCGAGTGGCATCCCCTCTTTCTTCTAACGACCATCGGTACGTACTTTACTCGGAACTATATTTTTATTCGTCACATACTATGAGTTTTGCTTGGAGCGTCTTGTATGATATGAGTCTTTGCTTGTTTTCCTTTTTGTTTTGAGTCATGAATCCTTGCTGGACACACCTATTTGAGAGAGCCAAAATTATGCCATGACTTGTTAGAATTGCTCTCTATGCTTCACTTAAATCTTTATGAGCTATGGAATTGCTCTACTGCTTCACTTATATCTTTTTGAGCACAGTGTGCTTTAGTATTTTTGAAGAAATGCTCTGATGCTTCACTTAGATTTATTTGAGAGTTAGTAATTTTTTTAAAGAAATTCTCTCTTGCTTCACTTAAATTAATTTGAGAGAAAGAAATATTATGCTCATGATCTTCACATATATTTGTTGGAGCTTATCAAAAGCAACACATGAAAATTAGTCCCAAAGTGATAGATATCCAAGAAGGATATAATAAAAACTTTCATGAAGAACATTGGACAACATAAACTTGATTCCTTGTAATAGTTTTGAGATATGATGATGTGATATGTGAGTCATGTTGGTGAGTAATTATACTTTAGTAAGAATATTGGTGTCAAGGTTTGTGATTCCCTATGCAAGCATGAAAGTCAATAGTTATGCAATGAAATTATATCCTACTTGTGGTGCATTATTCGGTGTTAGTTATGCTTAATGCTCGCTTATGAGATTTTTCGTTTCTTGGTTGGTCGCTTCTCAACCTTTTGCTAGCCTTCATTTTGCACTAAGTATGATCACTACTTGTGCATCCAAAATCCTTAAACCCAGTTTTGCCACATGAGTCCACCATATCTACCTATATGCGATATTCTTTTGCCGTTCTTAGCAAATTTGTATGTGCCATCTCTAATTTTCAAAGTAAATTTCTCTATTGTGTGCTCGTACCGCTCGCGAGGCGGTGAGGGGTGGCCGATATTTTCCATGCTAGATGTGTTATTCTCACGATGAGTGTTTATTCACTTGTCATTGCACGAGAGTAATGCAAAGGTATTAGGGATGCCCAGTCCCAAAATGAAAAAATAAATTTACTTTATGTTGTCAAATAATAAATTCGTTGGAAAGTGTTGGTATGGAGGGCACCCGTGGATACGGTTAGACATGGAAAGTGAAAGTATGGTGGAAAAGGAAATAAACTTTATTTTCTATTTGGGAATCGCCTATGATATATCTAGCATTGAAAGTGTGGGAAACTCTAAGTCGTTTTCGTTGGTGGGAAAAGCATACCTCCCAAAATGTTTTTATCTCTATGTTTTTCTCTCTGAGCTCTGGCACCTCTACAAATCCCTACTTCCCTCTGCGAATGGCCTTTCTTTTACTTTATGCAATTTTTATTTTTTAATTTGAGTCTCCATCTTCTCTTATAAAGCACCAACTAAGGGGCATTATGATCATACTTGAGCATTGGGTGTAGCTAATATGCAAGTGTGTTTCATGAACGGATCAATGGTTGAGCATAATGGGCTAGGGATAACTTATTTTAGCATTGACATTTTGAAAGAAATGGTTGCTTGTTGATTTGCTTGAGTATTTAAGTTATCATCTAAAACTAGACTATTGCTTTGAACCATATAAAAGTGAAGGAAATATGCCCTAGAGGCAATAATAAAGTTGTTATTTATATTTCCTTATATCATGATAAATGTTTATTATTCATGCTAGAATTGTATTAACTGGAAACTTGATACATGTGTGAATACATAGACAAAACACAGTGTCCCTAATAAGCCTCTACTAGACTAGCTCGTTAATCAAAGATGGTTAAGTTTCCTAACCATAGACATGTGTTGTCATTTGATAAATGGGATGACATCATTAGGAGAATGATGTGATGGATAAGACCCATCCGTTAGCTTAGCATAATGATCGTTAAGTTTTATTGCTATTGCTTTCTTCGTGACTTATACATATTCCATTGACTATGAGATTATGCAACTCCCGAATACCGTAGGAATACCTTGCGTGCTATCAAACGTCACAATGTAACTGGGTGATTATAAAGATGCTCTACAGGTATCTCCGAAGGTGTATGTTGGGTTGGCATAGTTCGAGATTAGGATTTGTCACTCCGAGTATCGGAGAGGTATCTCTGGGCCCTCTCGGGAATGCACATCATAATAAGCCTTGCAAGCAATGTAACTAATGAGTTAGTTACGGGATGATGCATTACGGAACGAGTAAAGAGACTTGCCGGTAAAGAGATTGAACTAGGTATGAAGATACCGACGATCGTATCTCGGGCAAGTAACATATCAATGGCAAAGGGAATAACGTATGTTGTCATTGCGGTTCGACCGATAAAGATCTTTGTATAATATGTGGGAGCCAATATGAGCATCCAGGTTCCGCTATTGGTTATTGTCCGAAGTGGTGTCTCGGTCATGTCTACATAGTTCTCGAACCCGTAGGGTCCGCACGCTTAACGTTCGATGATGATTTCTATTATATGAGTTATGTGATTTGGTGACCGAATATTGTTCGGAGTCCCGGATGGGATCACGGAAATGAAGAGGAGTCTCGAAATGGTCGATAGGTAAAGATTGATATATATGACGATGGTATTCGGACACCGGAAGTGTTCCGGAATGTATCGGGAACAGGTCGGAGTACCGGGGGGGTTACCGGAACCCCCGGGGAAAGATGGGGCCATATGGGCCATAGGAGGGAGGCACACCAGCCCACAAAGGGGTGGCGCGCCCCCCGCAGGGAAGGAGGCCGAATAGGACTAGGAGAGGGGGCGGCACCCCCGTTCCTTCTCCCCCTCTCTCTCTTTCCCCCTTCCCCCCTTCGGTAAAAGGGAAGGGGGGCGAATCCTACTAGGAGCCCAAGTAGGATTCCTCCTACTTGGGCGCGCCTAGGGCCGGCCTCCTCCCCCTCCCTCCTTTATATACATGGGGGCACCTATAACACACATCAATTGTTCCAAGCCGTGTGCGGCGCCCCCTCCACAGTTTAAGCCTCCAGTCATATTCTCGTACTGCTTAGGCAAAGCCCTGCGCAGATCACATCACCATCATCGTCACCACGCCGTCGTGCTGACGTAACTCGTCTACTTCCTCGACACTCTGCTGGATCAAGAGCTCGAGGGACATCATCGCGCTGAACGTGTGCAGAACTCGGAGGTGCCGTATGTTCGGTACTTGATCGGTCGGAACGGGAAGACGTTCGAGTACATCAACCGCGTTAAGCAAACGCTTTCGCTTTCGGTCTACAAGGGTACATGGACACGCTCCCCCCTCTCGTTGCTATGCATCTCCTAGATAGATCTTGCGTGAGCATAGGAATTTTTTTGAAATTGCACGCTCTCCCCCTCGCGTTGCTATGTATCTCCTTGATTTGAGCAGATATGGGTATATCTACTTAATGAAACATAAGTCTGAAACATTTGAAAAGTTCAAAGAATTTCAAAGTCAATTGGAGAGTCATCGTAACAAGAAAATAAAGTTTCTACAATCTGATCGCGGAGGCGAATATTTGAGTTACGAGTTTGGCCTTCATTTAAAACAATGTGGAATAGTTTCACAACTCACGCCACCTGGAACACCACAGCGTAATGGTGTGTCCGAACGTCGTAACCGTAATTTTTTAGATATGGTGCGATCTATGATGTCTCTTACCGATTTACCACTATCGTTTTGGGTTATGCATTATAGGCAGTTGCATTCACGTTAAATAGGGCACCATCTAAATCCGTTGAGACGACACCGTATGAACTATGGTTTGGCAAGAAACCTAAGCTGTCGTTTCTTAAAGTTTGGGGTTGCGATGCTTATGTGAAAAAACTTCAGCCTAATAAGCTCGAACCCAAATCGGAGAAATGTGTCTTCATAGGATACCCAAAAGAAACTGTTGGGTACACCTTCTATCACAGATCGGAAGGGAAGATATTTGTCGCTAAGAATGGATCCTTTCTAGAGAAGGAGTTTCTCTCGAAAGAAGTGAGTGGGAGGAAAGTATAACTTGATGAGGTAGTTGTACCTCCCCTCGAATTGGAAAGTAGCTCATCACAGAAAACCGTTCCTGTGATGCCTACACCAACTAGTGAGGAAGCTAATGATAATGATCATGAAACTTTGGATCAAGTTCCTACCGAACCTCGTAGGCCTACCAGAGCACGTTCCGCACTAGAGTGGTACGGTAATCCTGTTCTGGAAGTCAAGTTACTAGACCATGACGAACCTACGAACTATGAGGAAGCGATGATGAGCCAAGGTTCCGCGAAATTTCTTGAGGCCATGAAATCTGAGATGGGATCCATGTATGAGAACAAAGTATGGACTTTGGTTGACTTGCCCGATGATCGGCAAGCCATAGAGAATAAATGGATCTTCAAGAAGAAGACTGACGCTAATGGTAATGTTACTGTCTACAAAGCTCGACTTGTCGCGAAAGGTTTTCAACAAGTTCAAGGAGTTGACTACGATGAGACTTTCTCACCCATAGCGATGCTTAAGTCTGTCCAAATCATGTTAGCAATTGCCGCATTTTATGATTATGAAATCTGGCAAATGGACGTCAAAACTGCATTCCTTCATGGATTTCTCAAAGAAGAGTTGTATATGATGCAACCAGAAGGTTTTGTCAATCCTAAAGGTGCTAACAAAGTGTGCAAGCTTCAGCGATCCATTTATGGACTGGTGCAAGCATCTCGGAGTTGGAATATACGCTTTGGTAATGTGATCAAAGCATATGGTTTTATACAGACTTTTGGAGAAGTCTGTACTTACAAGAAAGTGAGTGGGAGCTCTGTAGCATTTCTAATATTATATGTGGATGACATATTGTTGATTAGAAATGATATAGAATTTCTGGATAGCATAAAAGGATACTTGAATAAGAGTTTTTCAATGAAAGACCTCGGTGAAGCTGCTTATATATTAGGCATCAAGATCTATAGAGATAGATCAAGACGCTTAATTGGACTTTCACAAAGCACATACCTTGATAAAGTTTTGAAGAAGTTCAAAATGGATCAGTCAAAGAAAGGGTTCTTACCTGTGTTACAAGGTGTGAAGTTGTGTCAGACTCAATGCCCAACCACAGGAGAAGATAGAGAGAAAATGTAAGTCATTCCCTATGCCTCAGCCATAGGTTCTATCATGTATGCTATGTTGTGTACCAAACCTGATGTGTGCCTTGCTATAAGTCTAGCAGGGAGGTACCAAAGTAATCTAGGAGTGGATCACTGGACAACGGTCAAGAACATCCTGAAGTACCTAAAAAGGACTAAGGATATGTTTCTCATTTATGGAGGTGACAAAGAGCTCGTCGTAAATGGTTACGTTGATGCTAGCTTTGACACTGATCTGGATGACTCTAAGTCACGAACCGGATACGTATTTATATTGAATGGTGGAGCTGTCGGTGCAGTTCCAAGCAGAGCGTCGTGGCGGGATCTACATGTGAAGTGGAGTACATAGCTGCTTCGGAAGCAGCGAATGAAGGAGTCTGGATGAAGGAGTTCATATCCGATCTAGGTGTAATACCTAGTGCATCTGGTCCAATCAAAATCTTTTGTGACAATACTGGAGCTATTGCGTTGGCGAAGGAATCCAGATTTCACAAAAGAACCAAACACATCAAGAGACGCTTCAACTCCATCCGTGATCAAGTCAAGGAGAGAGACATAGAGATTTGCAAAATACATACGGATCTGAATGTGGCAGACCCGTTGACTAAGCCTCTTCCACGAGCAAAACATGATCAACACCAAGACTCCATGGGTGTTTAGAATCATGATAATGTAATCTAGATTATTGACTCAAGTGCAAGTGGGAGACTGAAGGAAATATGCCCTCGAGGCAATAATAAAGTTGTTATTTATATTTCCTTATATCATGATAAATGTTTATTATTCATGCTAGAATTGTATTAACTGGAAACTTGATACATGTGTGGATACATAGACAAAACATAGTGTCCCTAGTAAGCCTCTACTAGACTAGCTCGTTAATCAAACATGGTTAAGTTTCCTAACCATAGACATGTGTTGTCATTTGATGAACGGGATCACATCATTAGGAGAATGATGTGATGGACGAGACCCATCCGTTAGCTTAGCATAATGATCGTCAAGTTTTATTGATATTGCTTTCTTCATGACTTTTACACATTCCTTTGACTATGAGATTATGCAACTCTCGAATACCGGAGGAATACCTTGTGTGCTATCAAACGTCACAACGTAACTGGGTGATTATAAAGCTACTCTACAGGTATCTCCGAAGGTGATTGTTGGGTTGGCATAGATCGAGATTAGGATTTGTCACACCGAGTATCGGAGAGGTATCTGTGGGCCCTCTCGGTAATGCACATCATAATAAGCCTTGGAAGCAATGTAAGTAATGAGTTAGTTACGGGGTGATGCATTACGGAACGATTAAAGAGACTTGCCGGTAACGAGATTGAACTAGGTATGAAGATACCGATTATCAAATCTCGGGCAAGTAACATACCGATGGCAAAGGGAACAACATATGTTGTCACTGCAGTACCACCGATAAAGATCTTCGTAGAATATGTGGAAGCCAATATGATTGTCAAGGTTCCGCTATTGGCTATTGACTGAAGAGGTGTCTCGGTCATGTCTACATAGTTCTCGAACCCGTAGGGTCCGCACGCTTAACGTTCGATGACGATTTGTATTATATGAGTTATGTTCTTTGTGACCGGATGTTGTTCGGAGTCCCGGATGAGATCACGGACATGACGAGGAGTCTTGAAATGGTCGAGAGGTAAAGATTGATATATTGGATGATAGTATTCAAACACCAGAAATTTTCCGGAATGTATCGGGTGCATATCGGAACCCGCCGGGGGAAGATATGGGCCATATGGTTCATAGGAGGGAGGCACCCCAGCACAAAAAGGAGTGGCATGCCCCCCACAGGGAAGGAGGCCGAATAGGACTAGGAGAGGGGGCGGTGCCCCCCTTTCCTTCTCCCCCACTCTCTCTCTTTCCCCCTTTCCCCCTCCGGTAAAAGGAAAGGGGGCTGAATCCTACTAGGAGCCCAAGTACGATTCCTCCTACCGGGCGCGCCTAGGGCCGTCCTCCTCCCCCTCCCTCCTTTATATATGTGGGCGCGCCTACAACACACATCAATTTCCAAGCCATGTGCGGCGCCCCCTCCAAAGTTTACGCCTCCAGTCATATTCTCGTAGTGCTTAGGCCAAGCCCTGTGCATATCACATCACCATCACAGTCACCACGTCATCGTGCTGACGGAACACGTCTACTTCCTTGACACTCTGCTGGATCAAGAGCTCAAGGTACGTCATCGCGCTGAACGTGTGCAGAACTCGGAGGTGTCGTACGTTCGGTACTTGATCGGTCGGAATGAGAAGACGTTCAAGTACATCAACCGCGTTAAGCAAACGCTTCCGCTTTCGGTCTACGAGGGTACGCGGACACACTCTCCCCATCTCATTGCTATGCATCTCCTAGATAGATCTTGCGTGAGCGTAGGAATTTTTTTTGAAATTGCGTGCTACGTTTCCCAACATCAAGTCCAACTATCCATGCTACCAAGAAAAGAATAAGAGATGAACATGTTAGGCAGCATGATACGTCTCCAACGTATCTATAATTTTTTATCGTTCCATGCTGTTATATTATCAATCTTGGATGTTTTATAATCATTTTATAGTCATTTTATATCATTTTTTCGTACTAACCTATTGACATAGTGCCAAGTGCCAGTTGCTGTTTTTTTCATGTTTTTTACATCGCAGAAAATCAATATCAGATGGTGTCCAAATGCTCCGAAACTCCATGAAGAATTTTTATGGGCCAGAAGGAACACAACGGGCCCTGGCTGCGCCTGGGGGGTGCCCCGAGGGGGGTACAACCCACCAGGGTGCGCCAGGAGGCCCAGGCACGCCCTGGTGGGTTGTGCCCACCTCGGGTGCCCCCCGGACTGCCTCTTTGCTCTATAAATACTCCAATATTCCAGAAACCCTAAAAGCGTCGATGAAATATTCATCCTGCCGCTGCAGAGTCCAGAACAACCAGATCCAATCTAGTCACCATCTCGCATGGGGTTCACCACCTCCATTTGTGCCTCTCTGATGATGCATGAGTAGTTCTTTGTAGACCTTCGGGTCCGTAGTTAGTAGCTAGATGGCTTTCTCTCTCTCGCTGAATTCTCAATACAATGGTCTCTTGGAGATCCATATGATGTAACTCTTTTGCGGTGTGTTTGTTGGGATCGATGAACTTTGACTTTGTGATCAGATCTATCTTTTTATATCCATGAAAGTTATTTGAGTTTCTTTGATCTCTTATATGCATGATTGCATATATCCTCGTATTTCTTCTCGGATATTTGGGTTTTGTTTGGCCAACTTGATCTATTTATCTTGCAATGAGAAGAGGTGCTTTATAGTGGGTTCGATCTTACGGTGCTTGATCCCAGTGACAGAAGGGGAACCGACACGTATGTATCGTTGCTACTAAGGATAAGATGATGGGGTCTATCTCTACATAGATAGATCTTGTCTACATCATGTCATCGTTCTTATTGCATTACTCTGTTTCTCCATGAACTTAATAGTAGTAGATGCAGGCAGGAGTCGGTCTACTAATCTTGGACGTGATGCCTACATAATGCTCATTGCCTGGATATCGTCATGAGTATTTGAAGTTCTGTCAATTGCCCAACAGTAATATGTTCACCCACCGTTTGCTATTTTTTTCTCGAGAGAAGCCACTAGTGAAACCTACGGCCCCGGAGTCTTCTTTCTCACATATTTGCCTTTGCAATCTAATTTTCTCTTGCATTTATTTTCAGATCTATTAAACCAAAAATACAAAAATACCTTGCTGCAATTTATTCTTATTTATTTTATCTGGCGTTCGATCTATCAATTTACTACAAATTTATCTCACGTCCGTTTTCCTATGTTGAGGCGTCGTACCCCGGAAGGGATTGACAACCCCTTTAACACGTCGGGTTGCGAGGATTTGTTATCTGTGTGCAGGGACTGTTTACATTGTGTTGCTTGGTTCTCCTACTGGTTCGATAACCTTGGTTTCATATCTAAGGGAAATACCTACCGCCGATGTGCTGCATCATCCCTTCCTCTTTGCGGAAATACCGACGTAGCTTCAAGCGACATCAAAAGGAATTTCTGGCGCCGTTGCGGGGGAGGATCTTCAACATATACCAGGTTCCTAATCACAAATATCATCTCCTTTCAATTTACATTATTTGCCATTTGCCTCTCGTTTTCCTCTCCCCCACTTCACAAAAATTTGTCGTTTTATTCGCCTCTCTTTTTCCGTTCGCCGTTTTCTTGCCGGATCTGTTTTTGTGTGTGTTCTAGTTTGCATAGTCATGATGCCTCAAAGAAAATATTATGATGTTCCTTACCCAAATATTTTGCTTGAAATTGAGAAGAGCACTAAAGATTATATGACTACACAATTTGAGCATAATCAATATTTTACTGAAGAACTTAAGGAGCACTACATTGTGCTAGATGCTATTACAAAACAACTTGATGATGTTAGTAGAGAAGTTTGCAATCTCCAATCTAAGTATTCTTTTGCCAAAAGCTTGCTAGGAAAAATATCCGATGTGCAAGCTACTTTAGTAAATCAAATGGCCGCTAAACCAATCTCGTTAGAGGACAAAAGTGATGAAGATCTTAAAATGATTGATGTTTCTTCTATTGATTCCTTGTTTAGTAAAGTTAAGATTGATGAAAAAGGGACTGGAGAAGAGTCAACTTTAGGTAGAAGGCGTCCCAATATTTCGGAGGGTGAAAATCTTATTGAGAAAATTGATGAAAGTGGGTTTGGAGAGGTCAAAACTTTAACTAGTGATGTGCCCACTCTTTTGGATTACAAAAACTTTAATTATGATAGTTGCTCTTTGATTGATTCTATTTCTTTGTTGCAATCCATGATAATTCACCCCATGCTTATGAACAAAATAAATCTTTTACTAAACATATTGCTGATGCTATGATGAAAGCTTTTGAAGAAAAATTGGAATTAGAAGTTTCAATTCCTAGAAAATTGCATGATGAATGGGAACATACTATCAAAGTCAAGATTAAAAATTATGAGTGTTTTGCTTTGTGTGACTTGGGTGCTAGTGTTTCTACAATTCCGAAATCTTTATGTGATGTGCTTGGCCTTACCGATCTTGAAGAATGTTCTTTGAATTTGCACTTGGCGGATTCTACAATGAAAAAGCCTATGGTAAGAATTAATAATGTTCTTATTCTTGCAAATAGGAATTATGTGCCCATAGATTTTATTGTCCTTGATATTGATTGCAATCCGTCTTGTCTAATTATTCTTGGTAGACCATTGTTATGCACTACCGGTGTCGTGATTGATATGAAAGAAGGCAATATTAAGTTCCAATTTCCTTCGAGGAAGGGTATGGAACACTTTCCTAGAACAATAATTAAGCCACCTTATGAATCAATCATGAGGGCATCTTATGGATCTCGCACCAAAGATGATAAAACTTAGATCCTTGCTTTATGCCTAGCTAAGGGCGTAAAACTATAGCGCTTGTTGGCAGGCAACCCAATGAATAAATTTTATTTTTGCGTTCTGCTTTCTATTATTGAGTGTTAGCACAATTATTATACTGTTATGATTGTGTTTTTTGTGTTTTAATTAGTGTGTGTGCCAAGTAAAGCCTTTAGGATCTTCTTGGGTGATAGTTGATTGATCTTGCTGAAAAAGACGGAAACTAAGCGCTCACGAAAATAATTTTCATAAATCAAAAAAAAGTGATTTTTCCCTGATTCGTTTTGCAGAAGATTAATATACAAATTACCGTGGTCGTCCTAATTTGGTATAAGTTTTGGAGTTCCAGAAATTTTCGAAATAGTCAGATTTCTACAGACTGTTCTGTTTTGACAGATTCTGTTTTCTTTGCGTTGTGTGCTTATTTTGATGGCTCTATGGTTTTCTTTGATGAGGTATTTCCATAGAAAAGTTGGAATACAGTAGATATAATGGAAAAACAAAATATGAATTGGTTTTATACAGAACTTATAGTAGTGATTTATTTTTCTTATACTAACGGATCTCACGAAGGTTTTGTTGAGTTTTGTGTGATTGACGTTTTCAAGTTTTGGGTTATCTTACGATGGATGAAAGAAGGATAGAAGAGCCTAATCTTGGGGATGCCCCGGCATCCCAAGCTATTATCCAAAGATGAGCATCCAACTAAGCTTGGGGATGCCCCCGAGTGGCATCCCCTCTTTCTTCTAACGACCATCGGTATTTTACTCGAAGCTATATTTTTATTCATCACATGATATGTGTTTTGCTTGGAGCGTCTTGTATGATATGAGTCTTTTCATGTTTTATTTTGTGTTTTAAGTCATCAATTCTTTATGGACACACTTATTTGGGAGAGCCAAAATTATGTCATGATTTGTTAGAATTGCTCTCTATGCTTCCCTTAAATTTTTATGAGCAATGGACTTGCTCTAGTGCTTCACTTATATCTTTTTGAGCACGGTGTGCTTAGTATTTTGGAAGAAATGTTCTCTTGATTCACTTAGATTTATTTGAGAGTTAGTCAAATTTTGAAGAAATTCTCTCTTGCTTCACTTAAATTATTTTGAGAGAAAGAAAAACTACGCTCATGATCTTCACTTATATTTGTTTGAGCTTATGAAAAGCAACACATGAAAATTAGTCCCAAAGTGATAGATATCCAAGAAGGATATGATAAAAACTTTCATGAAGATCATTGGACAAATAAACTTGATTCTTAGTAATAGTTTTGAGATATGATGATGTGATATGTGAGTTATGTTGATGAGTAATTATGCTTTAGTAAGAATATTGGTGTTAAGGTTTGTGATTCCCTATGCAAGCACGAAAGTCAATAGTCATGCAATGAAATTATATCCTACTTGTGGTGCATTATTCGGTGTTAATTATGCTTAATGCTTGCTTATGAGATTATTCATTTCTTGGTTGTTTGCTTCTCAATCTTTTGCTAGCCTTCATTTTGCACGAAGTATGATCACTACTTGTGCATCCAAAATCCTTTAAACCAATTTTGCCACATGAGTCCACTATATCAACCTATATGTGGTATATTTTTGCCGTTCTAAGCAAATTTGCATGTGCCATCTCTAATTTTCAAAATAAACTTCTCTGTTGTGTATTTGTTTTGCTCGCGGAGCGGTGAGGGGTGGCTAATATTTTCCATGTTGGATGTGTTATTCTCACGATGAGTGTTTATTCACTTGTCATTGCACGAGAGTAAGGCAAAGGTTTTAGGGATGCTTAGTCCCGAAATGCAAAAATGAATTTACTTTATGTTGTCAAATAATAAATACCTTGGAAAGTGTTGGTATGGAGGGCAACTGTGGATACGGCTAGCCATGGAGAGTGAAAGTATGGTGGAAAAAGGAATAAACTTTATTTTCTGTTTGGGAACCGCCTATGATATATCTAGCATGGAAAGTGTTGGGAACTCTAAGTCGTTTTCGTTGGTGGGATGGATACACCACCCAAAATGTTTTTATCTCTAATTTTTTCGCTTTGAGCTCTGGCACCTCTACAAATCCCTACTTCCCTCTGCGAAGGGCCTTTCTTTTACTCCATGCAATTTTTATTTTTGAAATTGAGTCTCCATCTTCTCTCATAAAAGCACCAACTAGGAGGCAATATGATCATACTTAAGTATTGGGTGTAGTTAATATGCGAGTGTGTTTCATGAATGGATCAATGGTTGAGCATGATGGGCTAGGGATAACTTATTTTAGCGTTGATATTTTGAAAGACATGGTTGCTTGTTGATATGCTTGAGTATCAAAATTATTATGTCAAAACTAGACTATTGCTTTGAACAAATAAAAGTCCAATTGTCCATGCTATAAATAAAAGAATATGATATGACATGCTAGGCAGCATTCCACGTCAAAAATTCTGTTTTTATCACTTACCTACTCGAGGACGAGTAGGAGTTAAGCTTGGGGATGCTGATACGTCTCCAACGTATCTATAGTTTTCGATTGTTCCATGCTGTTATATTATCAATCTTGGATGTTTTATAATCATTTTATAGTCATTTTATATCATTTTTTGGTACTAACCTATTGACATAGTGCCAAGTGCTAGTTGTTGTTTTTTCCTTGTTTTTTACATCGCAGAAAATCAATATCAGATGGAGTCCAAATGCCCCGAAACTCCACGAAGAATTTTTATGGGCCGGAAGGAACACAACGGGCCCTGGCTGCGCCTGGGGGGCGCGCACCCTGGTGGGTTGTGCCCACCTCGGATGCCCCCCGGACCGCCTCTTTGCTCTATAAATACTCCAATATTCCAGAAACCCTAAAAGCGTCGACGAAATATTCATCCAGCCACCGCAGAGTCCAGAACCACCAGGTCCAATCTAGACACCATCTCGGATGGGGTTCACCACCTCCATTGGTGCCTCTCCGTGATGCGTGAGTAGTTCTTTGTAGACCTTCGGGTCCGTAGTTAGTAGATAGATGGCTTTCTCTCTCTCGCTGAATTCTCAATACAATGGTCTCTTGGAGATCCATATGATGTAACTCTTTTGCGGTGTGTTTGTTGGGATCGATGAACTTTGACTTTATGATCAGATCTATCTTTTTATATCTTTTTATGGGCCGGAAGGAACACAATGTTTGTTAGGGAATATGCCCTAGAGGCAATAATAAAGTTGTTATTTTATATTTCCTTATATCATGATAAATGTTTATTATTCATGCTAGAATTGTATTAACCGGAAACTTGATACATGTGTGGATACATAGACAAACACCATGTCCCTAGTGAGACTCTACTAGACTAGCTCATTAATCAAAGATGGTTAAGTTTCCTGACCATAGACATGTGTTGTTATTTGATGAATGGAATCACATCATTAGGAGAATGATGTGATGGACAAGACCCATTCATTAGCATAGCATATTGATCGTTCAGTTTTATTGATATTGCTTTCTTCAGGTCAAATACATATTCCTTCGACTATGAGATTATGCAACTCCCGGATACCGGAGGAATGCCTTGTGTGCTATCAAACGTCACAACATAACTGGGTGATTATAAAGATGCTCTACAGGTATCTCCGAAGGTGTCTGTTGGGTTGGCATAGATCGAGATTAGGATTTGTCATTCCGAGTATCGGAGAGGTATCTCTGGGCCCTCTCGGTAATGCACATCATAAGAAGCCTTGCGAGCAAAGTGACTAAGGAGTTAGTTGCAAGATGATGTATTACGGAACGAGTAAAGAGCCTTGCCGGTAACGAGATTGAACTGGTATGAAGATACCGGCGATCGAATCTCGGGCAAGTAACATACCGATGAGAAAGGGAATAGCATATGTTGTCATAACGGTTCGACCGATACTGATCTTCGTAGAATATGTAGGAGCCAATATGAGCATCCAGGTTCCGCTATTGGTTATTGACCAGAGAGGTGTCTCGGCCATGTCTACATAGTTCTCGAACCCGTAGGGTCCGCGCACTTAACGTTCGATGACGATATTGTATTATATGATTTATGTGATTTGGTGAATGAATGTTGTTCGGAGTCCCGGATGGGATCGCGCACATGATGAGGAGTCTCGAAATGGCCGAGAGGTAAAGATTGATATATATGACGATGGTATTCGGACACCGGAAGTGTTTCGGAGGGTATCAGGTACTTATCGGGTCACCGGAAGGTGTTTCAGGTACCCCCGGCAATCCTATGGGCCTTGTGAAGGAACACACCAGCACACAAGGGGCTGGTGCGCCCTATAAGGCTATAGGAGGAGGAAAAGGGGGAAGGGAAAGGAAAGTGTGGATTAGGATTCCCACTTCCTTCCCTCACCCCCCCCCCCCTCCCTCTTTCCTTCCCCTTCATGCAAATAAGGAAAGGCCGAATTGGGGAGGACCCCAAGTAGCATTCCTCCTACTTGGGGCGCCCCTTGCTGCTCCCCTCCCACCTATATATATGTGGGGAGGGGGCGCCTAGAACACATACCAACAATTGTTAGCCGTGTGCGGCGCCCTCCTCCAGAGTTTACGCCTCCGGTCATATCTTCGTAATGCCTAGGCGAAGCCCTGCGCGGATCACTTCACCATTCACCATCACCACACCGTCATGCTGACGGAACTCATCTACTTCCTCGACACTTTGCTGGATCAAGAGTTCGAGGGACGTCATCGAGCTGAACGTGTGCAGAACTCGGAGGTGCCATACGTTCGGTGCTTGATTGGTCGGAACGATAAGAAGTTCGACTACATCAACCGCGTTGTCAAACGCTTCCGCTTTCGGTCTACGAGGGTACGTAGACACACTCTCCTCCTATCATTGCTATGCATTTCCTAGATAGATCTTGCGTGATCGTAGGATTATTTTTTTGAAATTGCATGCTACGTTTCCAACAGATAATGGCGAGACATACATTAAGCAGGGAACACAACAACATACCAAGGCACTGGTAGTCAGACATGTGGTAAGACAAAGTGTACAGGGGGTGTTGAAGCAGTGTTGATGAGTACCAGGTTCAAGTTGATGACTGGGTCTACCAGTAACGGCCGGGAGATGGACATGAGTTGACCATGGAGAATCTGAGAAAGTGGCGGAATGTATGAAAGTATCAAAAGCTGAGAGAATATATGGCCATATATTTTATGGTGTTCAGTGCACATGACAAAGTGTGAATGACAAGAACAAAAGGAGGCAGAGTGCTATCGTTGTGAGACATGTCAGAGACTACCCGGAGAAAAGATCAGACAACTGTGACTCGGGGTGACACATTGCAACGGTGAAATTTCTTCAAGTTAGATAACAGTCAAGAAAGAGTTAGGATGTTGAGTTTGGGTAACTCTTATATGTCACATCCAATATGTGAGTTGTTCATTTTCACGCAGAAAGTGATCGGTGCGTGATGACGTTAAACAGATACTCCGAAAGTTGAGAGCGCAAAGTAGAATAAAAAGTAACTTAATTTTGCTTGAATGTTGACTGTGGAGAAGACAAGTAGGGACTATAGTTGCAGGTGGAGTCACATAGAGTCCGGGAGTAGCAACGCTGCTCATGGCGTAACTCATATCCAATCAAATGTGCATGAAGGTTCGACGCATGGATGAATCCAATGTGGTGGAGAATATTTGCCTAGGTCGAGTTTTGTTTGAGTTGTGTCGAATATTTTGAATAAAGTACTCTCTCCGTCCGGTGAAAAGTGTGCATATAGAAATTGTAGGAGAAATTATAGAGTAAAGTAAAAAATGCATTGGAAAGGTGCAAGCCACCATCTCTTTCGTCTTTAATTACCCAACCCCCAATGAGCTAAGTGCATGTAGAAATTAAGAAGACCATGTGTAAAATGTTATTGGCCTTGATTACCGTGTGATGAGAGAGAAATACTTTTTCTACTTTAAAGTTCATTTGGAATATAGAAGTACACTCTTTTGTGGACAAAATTTAAAACCAAATGTACACTCTTCACCGGACGGAGGGAGTGGGTTACAATTAGGCTCTGAATCATATGGTGTGTAGATAGGATATGGAGTCATGGCCTAACAGGACACTTCTATTTTAGGTCTCTGATATATGTGGGCATAGGCACATGATGTAATATATGACAACATAATAGCACAAGCACGTAGGAGAGCCACGGCGTGTGCCAGCGCCTGGACGATCGAGGTGCGGAGGAAGGAGCGCCGTAGTCAGGCTCCGGGATGTATTAACAAATCTTGATGTCGTACTTGTGTGATCGCTTGATACTAGCACCTCGGATTAGTTCACACGATTAAACTGTATTGTTTGCGAGATGGACCCCTCCCTATGGCACACCTTGTCAAGATGATGTTTAAAAATCTGCCATCAAAAAAGACGGCTCTGCATTAGTGCCGGACATGTGGAGCTAGCAGCAACATGAAGAGGACTAAGCAAAAAAAAAAAACTTTGGCACAGCTAACAACGGAAAACGCATGAACGATCATGTGCGCATGTGCATCCGCATGGAAGGAGTCAAGCCAATGTTTTGGTGTGAGCGTACCAAGAAAGCTATGGTGTTACTCCCTCCTTTCATCTATATAAAGCGTAATGCGTTTTCTTAGACTACCTTTAACTATTGATAAGATTAATAGTATGTCAGATTTATAATTTGAAAATTGTATTATTGGAAACTTCTTTCACGTACCGATTTAACGATATGCTTTGTGTAACTTGCATGTTATATATTTTTAGTCTATCATTTGGTCAAGCCTTGAAAAACGCATTTGACCATATATATGGATAGAGGGAGTATTATATTTAAAGACATGCAGAGCATTGGTACGTAGTGTAGTAAACTTAGTCAAACTTTATGAAATTTGACTTCAGTCGACTCTAATATACAGAGTAAAAAAATGGAGGGAGTACTAGTACTTAATTCACGTTAGATGGGCATACTAGGCTAGTAATTGTGAGGTTTTGTTGACCAACCAGGTTAGTAATCACGATAGATCCATGATGATATTTTACGAGCAAGCATGTCCATCCATGAAGCAAAGTGAGGCACGGCGGTAAGCAAATAATAATAACAACTTTGTCTCAGCCTTTGGTCCTATCTCGTACGCATGTGTTTGTTTGCACAACATCCATGTCACTCTTTATATCTTTAACACAGAAATATATTCGTAGCTGATGCGATATGGATGGTGACAACTTTGAGTTTTGGTGATACAAAACAAACAAGAGAGGCTACTGACTCAAAATCATATCTATTCCAATAATGCACTTGTAAATAATTATTATGAATAAATTTACCCGCCTAAAATGGCCAAGGGTATAGAGATGGGAGTACAGCCGGGCAGACGATGATAGGGCGGTCATTGATCAAAGCTGAGCTGTTTACTTGTGTCCGGTTGACAGAGAGATTAACTGTGGATTTGTAAGTCTCCATCGAAGTCATGACTATTATTATTGTTGGCTGAGATGGGAATACTTGTATGCCGTTGCCATTAGTATTATTGCAGCAATATTGCTTTCACCCACGGCCCGCTGCCGCCGGAGACAAGTGCACAACTGCACAAGAAAAGTCTAGGCACTTTCCCCCGTTCCCAGTGGAGACAAAAAGCTTACCGCCCGATGTCTTTTGGGAGATTAGCGTGAAACCGGCACCCGACAGCGACGCCGGGAACCCGGAACATGGGTTCTTAAATCACCAGAAGAGTCACCACAAATCCACAATAACGGAGCAACACATCAACTCCTAAGCGCGGAAGTGATGGCGACGACGACGTATGTCGTCGACCGCGAGAGGGGAGCCCGGGCGCGGGCCGTTCCACCCGTCATGAACCCGCGGCGGCAGCAAGTCGTGCTGCTCCTGGGCACCCTCACGGCAAGCTTCTCCTGCTCGGCGGTGCTGGGGCCGCCGGGCAAGCTCTGGCTCGACAACCGCCGCTGGTTCACTGGCAGCCCGTTCGACGTCACGCATCCCCGGAGATACGTGGTGTTCTTTTATTGCAGTGCCATCGCCTTTGTCGCGTCGCTGGTGGTCATTCTCCTCCATCTCCTCCCGGCGAACCTAATCAGCAGCAACCTGCAGCGAATCAAGTGGTACGCACTGCGGGTCGCCATGACCCTGAGCCTGCTTGCTCTGTATGGCAGAACCTATCTCCGCGTGTGGACCTCCATCTACATATTCTCTGCCTGCATCATCGCATTGATACTTTACATTGCTACTCAAATCCTTGTATTCTCTTCAAAGCTTGTGGAGATTGTGCTCAGCTGTATGCAAGAAACACCGCAAAAGTGCCCGAAATTGCTTCGCTCGGAGAAAAAGAAGTACTACCAGCTGAAGGTGGAGCCGATAAATCGCCAGCACCAAAACATAGTGCTCGGGCAAGGCAGTGGCGATGCCTATCAGATTCTGAAGAGATCTCAAATGCATCTCCTTCTGCTCGGGGCTCTGACGGCGAGTGTGACGTATCAAGCTGGACTGAACGGCGACTTTTGCCAGCAGTACTTCAACGGCGACCATATGCCGGACAAAAGATACCTGGTGTTCTTCTTTGGCAACACCTCCACCTTTGTTGTGTCTCTGGCTATCTTCCCCATCCTTATTTTGAGTAAGGTATTCAGCACCCAGGAAATCAAGTATTACAGCGCGTTGCAGGTCTGCGTGACCCAGGAACTGCTTGGCCTTATTGGATCTTATGTCGCTAGGGAGTGTTTGACAAAAAATACCATTTAGGGGTTCGCGTCCCACAGAACTACCACTTTTTTAAAAGTGGCCAAAAACTAAAAAAAACGAAAAAACGTGACTAAAAACTATCAGGTTGACTGAATGGTGGTTTTGACCGTTTTAACAGCGATTCTGACGTGAGTGGCCCACTTGCCAGGCGGGCGGCCCGCCTAACGGCTAACGGCGCGCGGGGCTGTTAGAGCCGCTCGTCGGTCGCACCTGGTCGGGACTAGGTCATAACCTGGCCGACCGGGCCGCTCGTCCCCACCAGCTCTCTCACTCTCCCCGAGCTCACTCCACTCCTCTCTGCTCTCCTCTGCTTCTGTTTCTTCTTCTCGCGCTCCGGCGACGCCGCGACCATGCCGTCGTGGCCGAACAGCAACGAGATGTCGGACGACGATGACGAGTACATGAGCGAGCTCAACAGCATGCAGATGGAGTACTTTGTAAGTCAGCTCAATCTATCCTCTCCCTCTCCTGTCTGTTCTGTTCTAGGGATAGGGTTAGGGTTTGAAGATATTTGAGATTTTTCTATTTAAGTTGATATATGTGAGTTGTTCTTGATATAGATATGCTTTTGCATTTGCAGCAAACTCCTGACACTGTGATAGACCCTAGTTTCTGTGGGCTTGTGACTGAATCTGACAGAAGGTGCATCCTGCACAGGCAGAGGGCGGGCAAGTTTGTGGCATTTGAAGGCATTGACACTGGCAGGAGATTCATAGGATGTGCTACTGAGGTAATGGACCAAGTTGGTGTGGATTTGATTAGCTTGAATTTCTGCTATGTAGTGGAAACAGACTGTTTAGTTGCTGTTTTTCTAAATTTTCCTTAAGTCTGAAAACATTGGTATGTCTGAATACTGTACTTGTACTAAAGAGCACTGGAAACATATGAAACATATTGATGTATTGTATTTTTAGTATAGAACTAACTAGCTAGTGTAGCTTATATCATTATTGTTTATGATTTGTTATTCTGAATTTGCTTGTTCACTGTAAATTTAAATTGATTTTCAGGATGGTGTGAACTGTGGTGTTCTGGAGTGGGTAGATGCCCCCTGGCCTGTAATTCTGCAAAGGTGCTTAAGCAAGCTCTGGGATATGTATCATGAGCAGAACCTTGGTAGAGCCCAGGATAATGAGGCTCATGGGATAGAGGTTGCAAAACTGCAGAAGGAGCTTGATTCTCTGGCCAATCAGTATAGCCAGCTGGTGGATGATGTGTCCAAGTTGTTTGATTTTCAGGATGGAATCAAATCTCATGACATGGATTGCACAAGCCAGGCAATCAATGAACTGAAGGAGAAGAAGAAGCAACTTGAGGAGCAGGCAAAGATTGAGCTTCAAATGGAGAAGCTTAAGCTCAAGAAAGAACAAAGGTGCATCCTTCAGAGTCAAGCTGATATAATCCAAAACACAAGGAAGGCCATGAAGGAGCTAGAGGTGGAGAAAGATCTCCTTAAAGAAGAGAAGAAGAAGCTGGAGAATGTCATTGCTGAGCTCCTTAAGGTTGGTCATGGGTGCAAGGAAAAGTTGGACAAGATAAAGGAAGTTGTGATGGAGGAGTGAAGTGGCAGCTCTGGATGGTAAGTATATATGAGGCCTATATATATAATTGGCCTAGGAATGATCAGTCTGATGCAAATATGCCCTGATCTACCTATGAACTACCTTTGAACTACCTAAGAACTGTAATGGGTTCAGATCATTTTGGTTGGTGTGGGGGTGGTGTTTGCCCTGATCTGTACTGCCCAAATATTATCCTGATGCTGAGAACTGGTGCTAAGTTAAGTTAAGAACTAAATTATCTAAGTCTGATGTAGTTTATTTGTGTGTGTTGTATCATAAGTTCTTGCTGAGATCTTTTTACTTCATAAATTGCTTCATCACAGGTTCAGACAAATTCAGAGAAGTTTGGAAGACATCTAGTCTCCCATAGATAGCATTTAGTCTTACATAGATAGGACATGGACACTAAAATTGTTCAAAGACACTTAAACTGACAGAACTAAACTGACAGAACTGAATCTCACATAGATCTGGCGATAACTGTTGTAACTGAATCTGAAACTTACAGTTTCAGATTGTTAGGCCCGTGCCCTGCTATGCGACCTGACCGTCGCACCTCTTGCTTGACTTGAGTGGTAGGTGGCAGCTCTGGCACCTTCTCTTCGTCTCCATCGATGACGATGATGGGAGGAGGACGTCGGCGAGCCAGCAGTGCTGGTGGGGCGATGATCTGCAGGTCCTCGTCGTCGTTGCCCATAGTAGTTGGAGTTGTAGCTTGTGCTGGAGGGATATAGCAGTGGGCTGCCCACCGTTCCCTCTGCCCAGCATCGCCGGAGTCCGCCTCCTTCATTGCCCACAGCAACATGTTGATGGGCATGATACCCTTACCTGGGGTTGCATAGCGCTGGTCCATGCGCTGCTTCTCCTCAGTCGTCGCCTTCTTCCTCACCTCTTCTGATGCATCCACGAGCCCTTGTGCGCTGCTGTATCTCATGGCAATCTTCATGTAGTCGAGGAAGAGGTCTTCGTCACCGCGAGCCGACCCAAAAAGCATGGCAACCCAGCCCTTGCCGGTGGGGAAGGGGTTCAGCCATGGGTCTGGCATAGAGGAAGAACCAGCCATGGATGTAGGTGCAGTGAGGTTTTTGAGAGAGAGGTAGAGTGAGCAGAGATAGAGTGAGTTGTTGGGCTACTTAAATGTTGGAGTGGAGGAAGTGCGGTGGAGTGTGACAGTGGGGAAGTGGTAGATTGAGTGATGAGAAATGGTGGTAGTTGTGTTGCAATTAAAGTCTTTGTTGAAACCCAGCAACTTGGAACTTGTGTGCTCAAACAGTGGAGTAGTTGATGGCAAAGTATTTCAAAAATTAGAGTGACCAAAAAATCACATTTCAGCAAAGCCCAAGTATAGAAACATTCATATAAATGCAGATAGATGGATTCAGGCATAAGTTCAGACTTCAAAATATTGTGCCATGGATACATTTCTTAGAAAATAAGCATAGTCTTTATCATAGATTTTCCAACAACCCAAACATAGATAGTTCAGAAAATAAGCATAGTCTTTAACATAGATTTAGGCAGCCACATTGCATCGTCTTCATCACGGTTGGTGCATCTCCTGAACTGCATCCTTCACTGCAATCATAAAGTTTAGAAAGTTCAGAACAAGACAAGCTTCAAAGCAAGACTAAGAACAAGATTCAGGGCAATATTGAGCACAAGACAAGCAGATTCAGAAACACCACAATTTAGTCAGAAACTACCGCGTTGAACTAATCCCAATCTTGTCTTCCTTCTGCTGCTGCCAGGATCTGAGTCTATCTCTTCCTTGTTGCTTGGAATCGATGGAAAGATGCCCTGTCTCTGGCCCACCAGATGATTAGTTCATCTGTGAAGTTGGTTCCTTCTGGGAACACCTCCTTGAACTGCTTCACGTCATTCTGGTTGCGTTCCGCCATAATCATGGCAGCAATCATCTGGCGTCGCTCCTGTGCCTGTGCTCGATGGTTGGCCCTCCTTTCAGCCCTAGCAACCTCGTCTTGTTCATCAACTACCTCTCCTAACTGTGGATCCATCAATGGCGGCTAGGTTTTGGTCAAGGGGAATGAGGCGCGGGGATCCAGTGGTTTCTGGTGGCCTCTCTTATGTAGACAGTGTGGCAGGCTTGGTGGGTTAGTTAGGTCCAACACGGAAGCCCACCATCAGGCCCACGTTACACCACAAATTTGATAGAAGTATAGGGTTCGGTCAGGTTCACACAAATTCAGACATACTCATGCAGAAAAGTACAGACATGTTCAAAACAAAGTGAAACAGGTTCTAAACTAATTCAAACAGGTTCCAAGAGAGAAGTTCTACCTTTTTATAGTGTCAGTTACCACTGGCATACAAATAACCCCTCAATCTGCTGCTTGCAAACCTCTTCCTTTTGTTACCAGCCAAAACATCTGAAGTTGCAGCAACAGATCTTGGTGCACTGAATCCCTTGCCTCTCCCTCCACCTGCAGGCCTACCCCTTTTAGCTGTTGTAGTAGGAGCTGGTGCAGATGCAGCAGGAGCTGGTGCTCTTGCATGTGGTGCTGGTGCTAATGCAGCAGGAGCTGGTGCTCTTGCACGAGGGGCTGGTGCTCTTGGAGTTTGTACTGGTGCAGATGGAGCAGGTGCATAGACTGCCCTGTTTTCCTACATTAAAGGTCCAACTTAACTTAGATTAGACTATGTAAAAGGAAACATTGCTCTGATGCTTGATAATTACCTGGTGTTTGTTTTTCCTCATTTGCAGTTTAGGCCTAAGAGTCTTATTGCAACTTGTATACTTGTGTCCTTCCAACCCACAATTTCCACAGGTAATTGTTCCCATCCTACTGGTGTCTCTTGGGGCAGGAACTTCAAACTCTCCTTTCCTCCTTGCAGTTTGTTTTCTGCCTGCCTTTTCTTTGAACACAGGAGGTTCAATGTCTGGAGTGTTTGTGTGAGGCCAGAAATCTGGACCAGGAACAGGGTATATAATTTCTTTGTATGTCTCCAAATAAAGTGGCTTCTTGAAAAAGCCATTGACATAGTCCTCAGGATGCAGCTTTTTCTTTGTCAGTACAGATATGCCATGACTGCAAGGTAGACCAGTCATGTTCCATCTCTTGCAGTCACATGTATACCCTTCCATGTCCACACAATACTGTTTTTCTTTGCTAGTAACTTGCCAAATTGTTGGACCAGCTCTGTCAGCCTGACAATACTTGGCATACTGCTTGTTCTCTTCTAAAATCTCTGAGTAGGTTGGTGTGATTGTCCACCTGCTAATCTGTAACTTCTCCCTAGTTTGTTGCCTCTTGATCATTTGCTTGGTCCTAATCCCTTCAAACATTGTCCTTATTGGTTTGGCCCTAACATCCAGTATCATCTTGTTGAAGACTTCACTTATATTGTTCACAACTAAATCTGTTTTGCAAGTATGATCCATAGCAAACCTAGCCCAAGTAGAGACCTCAATTTTTTTGAGCCATTTCCAAGCATCCTCAGACTGTGCTTTCAGCTCTGCCATGCCTAGTTCATGCCCATGTTTAGTGTAGGAGTAGCTAGCCTTGTCAAAACACTTCTTTAGTTCCTGGCCTCTAAATCCAGCAGATTAAAAATTTGCATATATGTGCCTAAGACAATACCTTTGAGGTGAATCAGGGAATACCTCATTTATTGCCTTAAGCAAGCCCTGCACATTCACAAATTATTAATACAATTGAAAAAATTGAAATAATTAAAAAAAGTAATAACATAAATTGCTCAATGGAATTCTTCCCAACCTTTTGCTTGTCAGACATGATAGTGTATGTTTCAAATTTGTTGCCACTGCCAATGCAACATCTCAATTGAGTTAAAAACCAATTCCAACTTTCACCATCTTCCTTGTCAACCACACCAAAAGCTATAGGATAAATATTGTTGTTTCCATCCCTTCATGTGGCTGCAAGAATTTGCTGTCCAGTGGTTAACTTGATGAAGCATCCATCAAGACCTATAAATGGTCTGCAACCATTAAGGAAACCTTCCTTTGAAGCTGCTAAACAATAGAACATATACTTGAATCTAGGAGTAGGTGCTGGGTTCTCTGGATCTTCAAATGTTGTTACTATACACCTGCTACCTGGGTTTGTGTCAAGAACTGCTTGATGATAATCCCTGAGCCTCAAGTACTGCTGCTTGTGGTCACCTTGAACTACATCAACAGCCTTCCTCCTTGCCCTATATGCCACACTTCTTGATACATCCACTGCAAACTTAGTCTTGGTCTTCTTAATTAATGCATCCACAGGAGATCTAATGTCTTCTCTCAATGCTGCCTCTACTGACCTTGACATCCACTTAGTAGTAACCTTTGTGGACTCTGCACATGCTCCACAAGTGTGCAACATATCACACTTCTTGATGCAGAATGTTTTTTCATGAGCTAACTTAGAGGCACATATATAAAAATCACATCCCTGGGCGGCTCTCTCTGAGCACCAAACAATAATCCTATCTGGGGCATTTCTGTGGTATTGAAAATTTCTCAAAGTCCTAATGTGAAAATCCCTAAGTGCATCTCTGAACTCATACACAGTGGTGAAGCACAAGCCCTTACAGAACTATTCTACTGGTCCTTGAAGTTTGTGATCATACCATATCCTGTCTTTCAACTTCTTATTCCTTCTCTTCCTACCACTTGGTAGTTTATAGGATCCTTCAGGCTCATCTTCTTCATCACTGATGCCATAATCACCAGGGAAACATTTTTCATCTGCTTCAGGGAACCAATCTGCTTTCTCCATTTTCTCAACCTCATGGTGGGATCTACTAGTTGGACCAGGTTTTCTCACTACCTTCAGTTTCAGTGCCACTGTTGTATCTTGTTTTGCAGCTTCATCTTCAGAGGAATACTCTGACTGAAAATCCACATTGTTCCCATCTGAACCTGAATTTGCAGCTTCATCATCAGAAACAAATTCAGACACATCAGTGTCACCTTCAAAATGGTTAAGGCTAGCCTCTCTCTGCACCATGCTTTTCTTCAGCTCTTCCTTTCTGTCCATGCTTATATCCACCACCTTAGTGCAACTTTGTTGAGTGTTAATGCAATGTTCAGCAAAATAACTATCTCTGTTTTCATGATTTTCATCTACATTACATTCCTCAAGAGCTCCCACTACTCTTATGTTCAGAAACTTTTCATTATGAGAGTGTGCCAACATCTGCTGCACATCATCTTCACAGCATATTTTATCTAAACCTTCTAATCCTTTCTCCTCATCAAATACATAGTACATATAATCATCAGCCACAAAGCCCTCACTCCCAATAAGAGAAAGCATTGTCAAATATGATATGTCTGACTGGTATAAATTTCGAACCACAGATTCTCACTAGTAGGAAAGGGGGCTTTTACCCCGGTTTGTAAGGGCCTTTTGTCCCGGTTCTCGAACTGGGACTAAAGGGTCGTTACTAAAGCCCTAACCCTTTAGTCCTGGTTCTTACACGAACCGGGACAGAAGGTCCTCCACGTGGCCGCTGCTGCCAGCCCAGGCAGGGGGGCCTTTGGTCCCGGTTGGTGCCACCAACCGGGACCAATAGGCAGGGCCTTTTGTCCCGGTTGGTGTCACCAACCGGGACCAATAGGCATCCACGCGTCAGCAGCTGGCAGGAGCTGAGGTTTTTGTTTTTTTGAAAGGGGGTGGTTTAGGGGTTTTGGGGGGTTAATTTAGGTGTTTCATGTATTGTGTTAGCTAGCTAATTAATAGAGAGAAGTGTCCTCTCTTATCTCCGTGCTTGGTTGACGCTACGTACTATATACGTATGGAGAGGAGTAGACACGCTAGCTAGTAATCAAATGAAGGAAACAGAAGATCGTCATGAACATATGCATACAGAGAGAAGTGATATCGACCACCTCTCCTTCTCCGAGATATTGGTCGAACAACAAGTTCTCGTATATCTATCCGACACTACCGGCTACATATATACAATAATTATCTCTTACAATACAATCTCCTAATTAAATTGTAGGAACACAGGGTCCACATAGTATTCTCCATTTTCAGCGATCACGTGGTCAAGGAAGAATGCCGCCAATTCCTCTTGAATTCCTCGCATACGATCTGGTGCTAGGAGTTCATCCCGCTTCCGAAACATCTAATTTGAAGAAGTGGGTCAATACATATATATATGAATAAATGAAACTCAACACAAATGATGGTAATAAAATAAAATTGTGAATATTATTGCTTACGCACTTCATATTGTTCTTCAGTGTAGCCCCGCTCACAGGTCGTGTAGCGGATCGACTCGCAAACGTAGTATCCATAGTAATTATTCCCGGGTTCCTGCCACAACCACTTTACAAGAAATAGAGGTCAATCAAACTGATAAGAAAGCAAGCTAAATGGTATTGATGAAACTAGCGCTTGAATCACTAGGAGATGCGCGGAACATGCTACTATAGTACTTACTTTCGGGTGATTAAATTGCAGCTTCTTCGGCAGTCCCGGAGCTTTTTTGGTGAATTTTCTCCAAACCCTGCCAGACAAAGAAAACAATTACTTGATATCAGGAAATGAACAAAGTTGCTAATATGGTGGATAATGATCGATTTAACTTACTTCTCGAGCATTTGAGTCATGTTCGCATAGTCCTGGGGATCTTTTCGTCTCGAGTCTAAGACGGTTACTACTCCCTCCTCAAGCTTAATCTCTAGGAGAATATAGTGGAAGCTGCGCATGCATGCATAAGTCATCAATTACATTACCATAACCTGGACTAATAAGGGAAACCGAATATGCACAAGACAGTAACACTCACTTGAAGTTGTAAGCAAAGAGTATTATATCTTTGTTTTGATTTAATACCAACGATTGTAGCAAGTTGGCCTCGGCTTCTTTGGGATGTTTTTCAACCGTATATGCATCTATGAGATTTGTGTTAATGAACCCAATATCACCGATTTGTCTTTTCTTCAATTCGGCGATCTTCAATATGCATAATATAGTGAGGATAATTATAAATACATGCAATGAAAGAGCTGACCTATATAGAGAGACTTAATGACAGAAGTAGTACTACTTACAGACAGTAGCAAGTGATCGTTGTTTTATCGAGGGCCTTTTGATTGTGAAACTGGAAGAAATCCTCAAATGGAACATTCAGTATATCAATTCCAACGAGGTGATGCTCTGGTTTAACTCTCTGCGTCAAAGTATTCATCCCATCAGACTCTCTGCAGGTTTTCATGTACCAATCATGTAGTCTTCACATCATCGTTGTTAGAGATCTTTCATCTTTGACGAGAGGCTTCCCGTAATGGTATTTGTGTTCGTCCACCTCCATGATTTCATAATGTACATCGTCGGGCAGGTAATCTCCAAGATTGCTATAACCGGGCACCATACTCGGATCATTAGCGACGATGTCTTTTGACACCTTGAGCGGGGGACACGATTGGTTCGCTTGTTCGCCGAGCTGGGCAATTTTTTCCCAGCTCGTCGTTCTTTTAACCTTTGATCACTGAAAGTACTTCCCGACCGCTCCGCTTCGGCATATGTCTTTGCAAGAATGCGCTCATAGTTGCCTCTTGACGGAGACTTTGGTGGTTTTGTCAGGGCAGCCAGAGTGCGCTTTGCTTTCACCGGATCTACCTTCTCCTCCGGAGGTGGATGTTTCTTTGCTTTCACCCCTTCAAAGAAGTTTGTCACTTCGGCTCGCACGATCTTCCTGGTTTCCTCCTCGGTCCTCTCGTATGGTAACTTCTCTGGAGTCTTCAGAGAAGGACCAAATCTGTATTGCCTCCCGCCTCTGGCAGCTCTACTGCTAGACGCCGGCAGAGCAGACGGAGCGGCTGCGGCTGTCTTCTTTCCTTGCTTACAAGGCGGAGGAGAAGGACTACGACGCGCCGGAGCAGCCGCAGCGGCGGCGGGTCTCTTCCGCCCTTGCTGACGAGGCGGAGAAGGAGGAGGCTGGCTGCTCTGGCGCGCCGGCGCTGGCGGAGAAGGAGGCTGAGTGCCTTGATCACTCGCCGGAGGAGGAGGCAGAGGAGGAGGCGGAGTGCCCTTACTCGCCGGAGCCGTCCAGTTCGGAAGCTTGATGAGCACCTTCCGCCATAGGCATGGAGTCTTCAGAGCAGAACCCAGCCGAGTCTCCCCTTCACCGGTAGGGTGGTCAAGCTGGAGCTCCTCAAATCCCTCCGTTATTTCATCCACCATCACCCTAGCATATCCTTCTGGAATCGGCCGGCAGTGGTAGGTTGCGCCGGGTTCAGGAGGTAAAACAGAGCCAACAGCCGCCTTGACTTTGAAGTTCTGCCATTCCACCATAAGGTGGCAATGTTGAGACTCCGTGATAGCATCCACGGGGTAGCTAGCAGGAGCTGCATGCTCCAGCTGAAGCAGCTCAGTGGAAGCCATGCTGCTTCTCCGCTGAGATGGCAGTGTAGCTTCGGGGGCAGTTTCGGCATGTCGATTGCCGTCTCGTTCCTCTAGCGCTTGAACCCTTTCGTGCAGCTTCTGAATTTGGATCTGCTCCACTTTTTTCCTCCTCTCCTGGCTTTTGTAACCGCTCGCGTCCGGAAAACCAGCCTTCCACGGAACGGAGCCTGGCGTGCCTCGTGTCCGTCCAGGGTGCTCAGGTTCCCGAGGGCAATTGTGAGCTCGTCGTTCTCTCTGTCTGGAACGAACGTCCCTTCCTGCCCTCTATCGATATATTGCTGAATCTTCTTGACTGGTATTCTCAAAAGCTCGTTCGTCCAAATGCACCTCCCTGATACAGGGTCCAAGGTTCCGCCAGTCCCGAAGAACCAAGTCCGGCAACGGTCTGTCCAGTTCATTGTCTGTGGTTCGATCCCTTTTTGAAGCAGATTATTCTCAGCCTTGGCCCACTTAGGTCGGGCTTTGAGGTAGCCACCTGACCCCGTGCGATGGTGAAGCTTCTTCTTTGCAGCATTCTTCTTGTTTGTCGCTGACATCTTCTTACTCTTTTCCGATGTCTTGTGGGCCACAAATGCGGGCCAGTGATCTCTGGTCTTCTCATACCGGCCGATGAATTCTGGTGTCTCTTCTTTGTCGACAAACGTTTTCAGCTCATTCTTCCACCTCCTGAATAGGTCTGCAATCTTCTTAAGAGCATGAGACTTGATTAATTGCTCTATAACTGGCTTCTCCGGATCCTCCTCTGGCGGTAGGGTGAGATTTGCCTTCAGCTCAGTCCAAAGATCATCTTTATGCATATCATTGACATAAGACACCTCAGGGTCTTCCTTCTTAGGCTTATACCATTGGTGGATGCTGATCGGGATCTTGTCCCTAACTAGAACCCCGCACTGAGCAGCAAATGCATCCTTTGTCTGGAGGGGTTCAATCGGTTGGCCGTCGCGCGCGATTGCTGTGATCTCAAACCTTTCATCCGAGCGCAACTTTCTCTTCGGGCCTCGTCTCTTTACCGAAGTTGTGCTCGATCCGGAGGGCTAGGAAAAAGAAGAAAGACGAGTGTTAATTAATATGTGTACATACCAAAACAATGAATGCATCAATTAGCTAGTCAGCACAGGCTTAACTAATATATTTACCTGGCCGAACTCTGTTCGGTCACCGGAGCCGTCACCACGGGCTCCTTCTTGCACCAGCATTGGGTCACCGGAGCCATCATAATCATGTCTTTCCTCCTCCACTCTTCGATCACCGTAGCCTGCTTCTTCACCCTGTTCTTCCAGACCATCACTGTCGTTAAGATACGACAAGATATCACCTGCGGCTAAGATTATGTCCCCCAACACCTCTTCTGCTTGCTCGTCTCGTCCGTGCTCCATTGTTTCTGCAAATATTACAACATGGCAATTATTACACAAACATGACAGCAGGTGGATATATTAGTGCAAACATAGACCTAGCTTATTCCGGGTTTGGGGTGGCCTAGGCAACGCTTCAAGGGTAGGGGCGCGGCGGGAGGGGGTAGGAGACCGACATCGTTTTTTTTCTAGGGTTTGGGTGTCCTCGAGAGTTTTGGTCGAGCGAGAGGGCCGGGGGGTGCTCCCGTGGTATAAGTTATCACGGTCGAGAGGGGGTATAAATATCGACCGTCCATCATGTCGAAGTTATCTGGGAGGGAGTTATATATATCGACAACGACGACATACATACATGGGAAAATAATGTTATCGGGGAGGGGGTATATCGAGACCCCCCCCCCACGTGTTGAAGTTATCGGGAGGGGGTTATATCGACAACGACGACATACGTACATGGGAAAATAATATTATCGGCGGGGAGGGGGTATATCGACCCCCCTCGTGTTGAAGTTATTGGGAGAGGGGTATATCGACGACGACAGACCCGATAAAACATAAGAAAACGAAGAAGAAATAAAAAGAGGAGAAGAAGAAAAGGGATAGAGGAGAAGATCGAAGAAAAAAGAAGAAAAAAAAGAGGAGAAGAAGAAAGGAATAGAGGAGAGAAGAAGAAAAAATAGAATTTTTTCTATTCAATTTTTTCTTCTTCTCTTCTATTCCTTTCTTCTTCTCCTCTTCTTTTTTCCTCTTCTTATTTTTATTTCTCCTCTTCTTCCTCTCCTCTTCTTCTCCTTTGTTCCTCTTCTTATTTTCCTTTTTATATGAACATATCATCATATATATGAACATACATTTTCTTTGCATATGCATATGAACATACATTTTCTTTGCATATGCATATGAACATATATACATACATTTTTCTTTCATATGAACATACATACATACATATTCTTTGCATATGACCATACATACATTTTTCTTTGCATATGACCATTCATACATTTTCTTTGCATATGCTTTGCATATAAACATACATACATATGAACATACATACATACATATAAACATAACATACATACACAAAAAATTCTAAAAATCTGCCTAAAAAATTCTAAAAATCTGCCTAATATGAAAAAAAAGCATACATCATCCATCCATCCATATAATGAACATATACATCATCCATCCATCCATATAATCAACATATGCATATGAAATAAATTATATGAAGAGGATTGAGGGGACAGGGAGGAAAGGGGGTCGCCGAAGCCGGACCAAACGGGGAGGAGGGGCGGCGTCGAGGCAGGGGCGACAGTGGGGGCGGGCGCCGGCGACGACGACAATGGTGGGGGCGGGCCGGGGCGCAGGGGCGCGGCCGTGCGTGCTCGGGGACGGGGCAGGGGCAGGGGGCGGCGGCCGGCGTGGGCTCGGGCGCGGGGCAGGGGCACGGGGAGACGGGGATGGCGGCCGGCGGCGGCGACGGCGACGAGGAGCGCGCGAGCGATTTTTGGGCAGCCTGGCGGCGGGGGCAACTGGCGAGGGAGGCGAGGGAGATGTGAAATTTTCACAAGTCCTGGTTATATAGCAAGTGCATTGGTCCCGGTTCGTGGCACCAACCGGGACCAATGCCACCCTTTAGTCCCGGTTGGTGCCACAAACCGGGACCAAATGTCCCTTTTCAGCAGCGCAAAGGGCGGGAAGCGGCGGCCTTTGGTCCCGGTTGGTGGCACCAACCGGGACTAAAGGGGGGCATTGGTCCCGGTTGGTGCCACGAACCGGGACCAATGCACCCCTTTAGTCCCGGTTGGTGGCACCAACCGGGACCAAAGGCCTCTTGCTGCCCGCGTCGCGGCCAAAAGTTTAGTCCCACCTCGCTAGTTGAGAGGGGCTCGGTGTGGTTTATAAGCCCCGTTGCGGCTGCTGTCTCGAACTCCTCTCTATAGCAGGCTTCTGGGCCTAACTTTGGCGCGCTGCCCGTTGAGCCCTCTAGCCCTTCTGGGCCTGTATTTGCAAACCCGAGGGTTGGAGGGCCCAGCGGGCAGCGCCCCAACAATTTTTTTTGCTGTATTTAGTTTTTTTGTTTTCTTTTTTGCTTTATTTATTTTGTTTTGTTTCTACTTACAACAAAAACTTAATTATTTTATTTTATTTTGTTTCTAATTACTTATTTATTTTACTTTATGATAATTCTTTTTGCTATTAAAGTTTCTATCAAAAAAAGTTCTTTATGAAAATTCTTTTTGCTGTATTTAGTTTTTTTGTTTTCTTTTTTGCTTTATTTATTTTGTTTTGTTTCTACTTACAACAAAAAACTTATTTATTTTATTTTATTTTGTTTCTAATTACTTATTTATTTTACTTTATGATAATTCTTTTTGCTATTAAAGTTTCTATCAAAAAAAGTTCTTTATGAAAATTCTTTTTGCTTAGGGCCTTGGATGAGAACTAGCATCATAATGAACTTCCGCTTCATGCACATCCAAGGAGGAAGGTTATACATGCATAGAGTCACGGGCCAGGTGCTGTGATTGCTGCTCTGCTCCCCGAAAGGATTAATGCCATCCGCGCTTAAACCAAACCATACGTTCCTTGGGTCAGCTGCAAACTCAGCAGTACTTTCTCTCGATTTTTCTCCACTGCGACCCGTCAGCGGGTGCTCTCAACTTCCCGTCTTTCTTACGGTCCTCACTGTGCCATCGCATCAACTTGGCATGCTCTTCGTTTCTGAACAGACGTTTCAACCATGGTATTATAGGAGCATACCACATCACCTTCGCAGGAACCCTCTTCCTGGGGGGCTCACCGTCAACATCACCAGGGTCATCTCGTCTGATCTTATACCGCAATGCACCGCATACCGGGCATGCGTTCAGATCCTTGTACGCACCGCGGTAGAGGATGCAGTCATTAGGGCATGCATGTATCTTCTGCACCTCCAATCCTAGAGGGCATACGACCTTCTTTTCTGCGTATGTACTGTCGGGCAATTCGTTATCCTTTGGAAGCTTCTTCTTCAATATTTTCAATAGCTTCTCAAATCCTTTGTCAGGCACAGCATTCTCTGCCTTCCACTGCAGCAATTCCAATACGGTACCGAGCTTTGTGTTGCCATCTTCGCAATTGGGGTACAACCCTTTTTTGTGATCCTCTAACATGCGATCGAACTTCAGCTTCTCCTTTTGACTTTCGCATTGCGTCCTTGCATCGACTATGACCCGACGGAGATCATCATCATCGGGTACTGGTTCCCCTTGATCTTCAGCAGCTTCCCCCCTTGCAGCGTCATTGGGCACATCGTCTGGTTCCTCTTGATCTTCAACAGCTTCCCCCATTGTAGCATCACCGTATTCAGGGGGCACATAGTTGTCATCGTCCTCTTCTTCTTCGCCGTCTTCCATCATAACCCCTATTTCTCCGTGCCTCGTCCAAACATTATAGTGTGGCATGAAACCCTTGTAAAGCAGGTGGGTGTGAAGGATTTTCCGGTCAGAGTAAGACTTCGTATTCCCACATATAGGGCATGGACAACACATAAAACCATTCTGCTTGTTTGCCTCAGCCACTTCGAGAAAATCATGCACACCCTTAATGTACTCGGAGGTGTGTCTGTCACCGTACATCCATTGCCGGTTCATCTGCGTGCATTATATATAATTAAGTGTGTCAAAAACCATTACAGAACATCATGAATAGATAATTAAGTGACCAAATTAATAGAAGTTCATCATCACATTAAAACCAAAGTACATACATAGTTCTCATCTAACAACATATATATAGCTCTCCAGAGCATCTAATTAATTAAACCATACATTGAAACTATGTAAAACATTTCAATGCGAAAACAAATGCGATCATAATCGCAACCAAGGTAACAATTGATCCAACGGCATAATGATACCAAGCCTCGGTATGAATGGCATATTTTCTAATCTTTCTAATCTTCAAGCGCATTGCATCCATCTTGATCTTGTGATCATCGACGACATCCGCAACATGCAACTCCAATATCATCTTCTCCTCCTCAATTTTTTTTATTTTTTCCTTCAAGTAATTGTTTTCTTCTTCAACTAAATTTAACCTCTCGACAATAGGGTCGGTTAGAATTTCCGGTTCAACCACCTCCTAGATAAATAAAATCTATGTCACGTTGGTCGGTATATTTGTCATAAATAATAAATGAACCAAATAGTTATAAAAAGATAATATATACCACATCCGAATCATAGACAGGACGAGGGCCGACGGGGGCGGATACCAAAACCATCGCACTATGTAATAAGAAGGAATAATAAAAGTAACAAAATTACACAAGTAACTATCTAAAGTAAGAATTTTTTCCTTTCAGAAAGAAGATAAGAACAAGAGGCTCACCACGGTGGTGCTGGCGACAAGATCGGCGCGGGCGATCAACGGCGGTGAAGACGGGAACGGGACGTGACGGACCGCTAAACCTTGACAAATCTCGGGGAAAATGTAGCTCGGAGGTCGAGTTTTGGGAGGACAAAGATTAATTAGTGTGGCTCAGACATTTCATCGAACACCTCATGTGCATAGGAGGTGAGCTAGAGCACCCAAATGCCCTCCCCTCGCCGGCCAGAAAAAACAGAGCACTGTGGAGTGCTCTGCTGTGGCGATGGGGTATATATAGGGAACTCTTTGGTCCCGGTTCGTGGCACCAACCGGGACTAAAGGCCTTTGGTCCCGGTTGGTGCTACGAACCGGGACCAATGCCCCCTTTAGTCCCGGTTGGTGGCACCAACCGGGACCAAAGGCCTTGTGCTGCCCCGCGTCAAAAGTTTAGTCCCACCTCGCTAGTTGAGAGAGCTCGAGGGTGGTTTATAATCGCTGCTGCGCCCACCCTCTCGAACTCCTCTCAACTGCAGGCTTTCGGGCCTAACTATTCTCTTTGCCTATGGGGCCTACTGGGCCTTCTGCGGGCCTGAATTCTGTCCCATGGATGGGTTTCTAGTCGTATTCAGGCCGTGGAGGCCCAGTAGGTGGCATAATTTTTTTCCTCTGTTTTTTTCTCTTTTGCTTTATTTGTTTTGTTTTGTTTCTACTTACAACAAAAAACTTATTTATTTTATTTCTAATTACTTATGTATTTTACTTTAATTATTTTATTTTTATTTATTTTACTGCTGCTATTTTTACTTAATTTGTTAAGGTTTATTTATTTTAGTTCCTATAGTTTATTTCATTTTATTTTATTAAGGTTTATTTAGTTTTATTTATTTTATTAAGGTTTACTTATTTTATAAATATAAAAAAATGAACATAGATGCGCTTATAGAGAAAATTCAACCTAAATTCATAATAAATTTCTATGAAATTTACTATGAATTTAGGTCAAATTCCCTATATAAGGGCATCTATTTTCACTTTACGAGGAGCTCAACAAGGCAGAGAGGGACGGGCTTATAAACTGGTGTGAGCGCCCTTCGGTTGGCGAGGTGGGACTAAACACTGGCCGCAACTAGGACCAGCCCTTTAGTCCCGGTTTGTGGTAGGAACCGGGACTAAAGGGTGATGGGCCAGGAGCGTGGCCCATTGGTCCCGGTTTGTCCCACCAACCGGGACCAAAGGGTCCGGACGAACCGGGACCAATGCCCCCACGAGGCCCGGCAGGCCCCTGGCCGCACGAACCGGGACCAATGCTCACATTAGTCCCGGTTCGTGACTGAACCGGGACTAATGTGAATATTGCCCTGTGACCAAAGCCCAGTTTTCCACTAGTGTCTCTGGCATTGAAATGGAACCAAATTGACCACTTTGGGTCATCAATTCTGAAAATTATAAAATAAAATACCTTTATTAACTGAAAACAGGATAACTGAACCTAACTAGGCACAATATTGAGTTTCTGTCAAACTGCTTTTTTCAGTTTCTTACACAACAAAGTATGCACAATACTAACAATTTCCAAGGTCACCATAACTGAATCTAACCATGCAAAAAACTAGCCTAATTTACTGAATCTCTGAATCTCACAACCATGCAAAAAACTATGCCGTACCTGCCGCCGCCCGCAGAACGAGGAAGCTTCCGCCGACCTTGAGCTCTGCTTCTTGTCGTCGACGGTGGTCACGCCGGCGCCGACAAATCCAACCTCTGCTGCGCGCCGCCAGCGGAAGGATTAGATTCGGACTGAGAAGGCTGCTGCGCCGCGCTGCCGCCCGGAGGTATGCCTGAATCGCCGCCGGAGTTTGCATCCACAGCCGCCATGGCTGGCGACGGCTAGGGCTAGGGAGGAGCTCGGGGAGAGTGAGAGAGCTGGTGGGGACGAGCGGCCCGGTCGGCCAGGTTATGACCTGGTCCCGACCGAGCGGCTCTAACGGCCCCGCGCGCGCGCCATTAGCCGTTAGGCGGGTCGCCCGCCTGGCAAGTGGGCCACTCACGTCAGAATCGCTGTTAAAACGGTCAAAACCACCATTCAATCAACCTGGTAGTTTTTAGTCACGTTTTTACTTTTTTTGTAGTTTTCAGCCACTTTTAAAAAAGTGGTAGTTCTGTGGGACGCGAACCCCTAAACTGGTTGTTTTTTGTCAAACACTTATTTTTGTGACAAGTGATTCCAGACGAAGGGAGTTGTTTTTTCTGTATTACACTTGATGAAAAATTGCTCAAATTTTCAACTCTACTTACTTCACGATAGATGGCACAGTAAGCTAGTCACTGCGAGGTTTGACGTTTTGTTGACTTACCTAATCAGTAATCATGATCGGTCCATAATGATATTCTAGTTGGCATGTCTGCTCAGAAAGCAAACTGAGACACGGTGTTAAGCGAATAAATTAAGAACAACTTACCACAGACTTTGATCTTACTCCCTCCATCTCATAATATAAGAGCATTTTTGAGAAAATACACTGGAGCTCCTGAGTGCTCCACACCCTATATGAAAATTAAACGTAAAAAATACCAAAAAACTCTGAAATTTGGGGATATCAAACATGGGTTCTCAATCTACTCTCCTGTTAAATTTCGTGAAAAATACCAGGAAACGTATCCGCGGCAAAGAAAATACTATCCGAACTAAAATCCATCCAAATAGTTTTTTTTATACATAGAATTTTTTTATCTTTTTTGCCACGAATACGTTTTCTGGTATTTTTTCACGAAGTTTTACACGGGAGTAGATCGGGTACCCAGGTTTGATAACCCAAAATCTCAGATTTCTTTTCAAATTTCTTGGTATTTTTTTTGACTTTAATGTTCATATACGGGTGTGGAGCACCCACCTACCTGATCAACTCGTGTGGAATTTTCGTGAAAAATGCCAAGAAATGTATTCCTGGGAAAAAAGAAAAAAAATCCTATGTGTAGAAAAAAATTGTCTGGATGTATTTCCTTTGCCACAGATACGTTTCCTCGTATTTTTCACGAAATTTAACACGAAGTAGATTGAGAACCCATGTTTGATATCCCCAAATTTCAGATTTTTTTTTAATGTTTTTGGTATTTTTTACGTTTAATATTCATATAGGGAGCACCCAGGAGCTCCTATGTATTTTCCAAAAATGCTCTTAAATTATGAGACGGTGGGAGTAAGATCAAAGTCTGTGGTAAGTTGTTCTTAATTTATTCGCTTAACACCGTGTCTCGGTTTGCTTGCTGAGCAGGCATGCCAACTAGAATATTATTATGGACCCATGGTGATTAGGTAAGTCAACAAAACGTCAAAACCTTGCAGTGACTAGCTTACCGTGCCCATCGGAAAATACACAGGAACTCTCGGGGTGCTCCATACTCCAATACGAATATTAAATGTAAAAGATACCAAAAAATTAAATAAACTGAAATTTAGGGATATCAAATCTGGGTTCCCAATCTACACCCGTGTGAAGATTCGTGAACAAATACCAGGAAACATATCCGTGGTGAAGGAGATATTGTCCCAACAAAAAACCATCCAAATAATTTTTTCTATACATAGGATTTTTTTTGTCTTTTTTGCCATTAATACATTTCCTGGTGTTTTTTCATGAAATTTCACACGGAAGTAGATTGGGCACCCAAGTTTGATATCCTAAGATCCTTTGTTTTTCAAATTTCTCTGTATTTGTTTGAACTTAACGTTCATATAGGGGGTGTAGCGCCCATGTGCTCGGGTGCTCCACTCCCCTACACGAACATTAAATTCAAAATACTGAGAAATTTGGAAAAAAAATCTGAGATTTTGGGATATCAAATCTGGATTCCCGATCTACTTCCATGTTGAAATTTCGTGAAAAAATACTAGGAAATGTATTCGTGGCAAAAAGACAAAAAATAGTATGTATAGAAAAAAAACTGTTTGATGGATTTTTGTTCGGACAGTATTTCCTTCGCCACGGATATGTTTCCTGTTATTTTACACGAAATTTCACGTGGAAGTAGATTGAGAATCCAGGTTTGATATCCCCAAATTTCAGATTTTTATATTTTTTTGGTATTTTTTACGATTAATATTCGTATAGGGGTGTGGAGCACCTAGGAGCTCCTGCGGATTTGTAGCACCCGGGTGCTCCACACACCAATACGAACATTAAATTCAAAAAAAATACCGAGAAATCTGGGAAAAAAATCTGAGATTTTGGGATATCAAACTTGGGGTCCTGATTTACTTTCGTGTGAAATTTCGAGAAAAAATACCAGGAAACATATTCGTGGCAAAAAAGACAAAAAATTTCTATGTATAGAAAAAAACTGTTTGGATGGCTTTTTGTTCCAACATTATTTCCTTCACCACGGATACGTCTCCTGGTATTTTTTCATGAAATTTCACACGGGAGTAGATTGAGAACCCAAGTTGACGGTACAGATCAGTCACTATAGCAAAAAGCGTGTGGGTGTGTTTTGTTGCATTCTCATCTCAATATAGTTGTTTCCTCTTCGTGTATTTGTGTTAACCTACTAGTGTGGACTCATGCACCCTTCATGCACTCTGCCAAACACCCAAAAGTGGGTCGAGAAGGGAACTTTTGCTCCCATCCCGTGCACCCTTCATACACCCAGCCTAACACTATCCGTGCTTCATATGGTTCATGTTTCGTGGAGTACTGTAGCACCGTACTCTCCGTGCGCTGTAGACCTAGTTCTGTTATCATTGATCTGACCGTCCATTCTCAACCGGACAGTCGAGAAAGCGGTACTATGTCACTACATTACTGTTCATATAGTTGACATGCGCACAACATCATTTGTTGTCGTCATATCTTACTACACCAGCAACAAGATTATGTAGTACTGACGTATGAACCACTGCACATGCCTAGTAGTAGGAGCACTGTGTATGTTCAAGTGGCTGCCTTGTTTCGCACTCCTCCGTCGTAAGAGAGGAAACACTTGTTGTAATCATTTTTCTTCTTCAGAAAAACAGTGGACATGCTCTACCATGCGGATCCTCCTCCAGCCATGCACTAAATTACTCACTTTCGCCGACATGTGGGACAGCCAGCATCGGGGTCCACCAGCCATGCATTAAATTACTCCGTAGTAGAGTGACGGTAGACTACCCCGATCGAAGCGCCGCAGTAATGCCCAATGAGCTGTCAAATCACAAAACCCCCTCCTTTCCAGCAGTAAGTTGGACAGACGAAGCAACCATCATTTCACTCTTCTCTCTCAGATTCCTCTCTACCCAACTCGCTTCTCCCTCATCTTGTTCCTCATTTCTTCAAGAAAACCCCGACCTGCTTCTGCCGTTGTTCTTCTCTCCCAAAGAAGGAGAGGTGAGCGCATCGATGGTGTTGATTCTGGCCAAGGCCCGGTCTTGCAACCCCGAGACTGATCCTATAACTCCCTCTCTTCTCTTCTTCTGGGTTTGTGATTATGGTTTCTTTTCTTTTATTTCTATTTGACAGTTTCTTGATGGACGCTGGAGCACCGGCCGAAGTGATGTCTATGGCTCTGGACAAAACCGTCGACGCTCATGGTACGAAGAAGCGCAAGCACCCCGCCGAGACTACCGCAGACAAGCTCAAAGCCATCGCCCTGTCCAAGACCCCCTCTCCGGGATCCCTCGTTAAGCAAGTCCAGATAATATCTATTCTTGACGATCTTTTTGTCGATCTTGATCGTGTTTTTTCATCTAACACGGAGTACTAGTACTAGTAGTACAACTTTCCGGGTGATCTTGCATGTGATTTTTGTGTGCCAAATGACGGTTCTAAATTCCTCTTTTGACCAAAACATGCGAGAGGTTGACACTGATTTCTTATATATTACTTTCAACTACTCCCTCTGTCCCAAATTTCTTGTCTTAGATTTGTCTAGATACGGATGTATCTAATACTAAAATGTGACTTGATACATGCGTATCTAGACAAATCTAAGACAAGAATTTTGGGACGGAGGGAGTACTTTATGAACATCAATGCTACCTTTGAAGAGGGTATATTTGCCTCAGTAACTTGTGTTATGGATATTGCAAGTAATTCCTCTGCTCTCATGCCTTTGAAGACATGTTCTAGTGTCTTTGTTCACTCATTTCTGTACGTATATGTAGTCATACATGGAGTATAATATCGAAAATCATCTTATATTTCTGAATGGACATAGTAATAAAATATGGTTTCTGTTTGAATTAGAACCAGGTCTGCGATGGAGATGTAGTTCTCAAAGTTATGCCGTGTGAACTGGAAGACCTGAGGATGAATTCTACTGCTAAACTATCCAGCTGTGTGTCCTTGTCGCCACGTGTCCTGAACTAGTGTTTCCCGGTAGCATTGTTGTCAGGCATGTCCTCGAGGCTGTACTTGACCACAACAATTTCCTGGCAGTGCCTTCGATTATGAAGGGTGTGGTTCTTGTAAAGCTTCCCAACAAATCTGATGCGGCCTGTCTTCATGATCATGTTTATGAGTGGAAAGACCACTCTGTTAGGTTCTCCAAGGTTGACGAGATGGTGATGGTGCATGTAGACATCTCTCACGAAGTCCATGGCCTAGTCAGTTATGCGGGGTTCATCCCGTAGGTCGGTGGCAAGAAATAGTCTGCAGAGTTTAATTAGTGCAACTTTGCTTGTCTGTAGTAAGTACTATTGTTCAGTACTTGATTTGTGTTTGTGAACCCTGTATTGTTTATTAGTACTGCCGCTTTTGGTGTGTGGTCAGTCCTAACAATGGTCTATGTTAATGTCTGTCCACTCAATTCAGTCTGTATATTTTGAAGTATCCAGACCATCTTTTTTGTGAGGACGGTTTATCAATTATGGTTACACTCCAATATCTGTATGCATTGCGGGGTTTATCGCACCCACCAGGATTTCCAGTCCCATGGATGTTCGGTCCATACGATTTGTCACGACCTTTGGACCGTCCTGCTTGTGGGAGTAGGCGGGGCCCCTGCATGCCACCCGTAGTTGGACGATCAATCTTCTGTTTAGTACTTCAACATAGTGATTTCCTGGTAAGGATTCACTCGTGTGACATCAAGTAAATCTTATTGATTTACTGTCTAAATCTTATTGATTTAATGTCATGTTTTCTTTCTTTTCCTGCAATTTTGCGATCGCCTTAGTGAAGAAATTGGCAGAGGGTGTAGCATTGCGTGCTACTCTCCGCCTCAGCTTTTACCTTGTTCACCATATCATAGTAGGTCCATCCATGTATCCCACCGACCCAAATCATCCACATGTTCCTTAACATCCCTTTCCTAACATTGAAACGCTGCAACAAACACTAACGATGAGTAAACGCAACAAACACCAGTTTTAATATTGTGTTTTCCGTCCAATCCACAAGGAAGATGCTGAGATGTCGCTGTTTTTCCTTTGGTCAAATCATAAATTTCCATGTCAATCAAATGTGGAAAACTTAGCGAAATTTGAGTTGACAGCAAAACAGTAAGCTCGTTCAAATTTATACGACCAGTCGACCTAATTGGAACAACCTACTGAAAAAACCAAACGAGAGTAATTAATGTGAGGCATGTACTTATTCGGATACAGCACCAAACTAAGACATCAGGTGTTAATTATAAACTACAACTGGATCATGAAAACAATAGTACCTTGGATAAGGAGAGCCCTTGATGGGTTTCTGGCCATACTTTCTCCATGCCCATAGATCAGATGGAATCACCTCCCCTCCCCCTCCTGCCCGGTTGCTCATCACCGGTGGCGCCGGGATGCAGACCACCTTCCTCACATCGTTCTTTCTGCAGTATGGTATATGCGTGCAAGCCATGCCGCAATAACTTAATGTAGTGAATGCCAGAGCAGTTAGAGCTTTTGAAGAACAATTAAACATCATGAAAGGAATGAAGAAGCCTGATTTAATTAGAGGGGGGGGGGGGGGGGGGGGCATGCAGCTATATATATTCATGCATCAAATGACAGGAATTGAAAACTATGAACTGTGGAGTTAACTCATGGTATAGCTGACACAGAATGACAATTTCACAGATATGAAGAAGTATTAAAGATGATGCTGAAATGTACCAATGGAAATGCATAGAAATAACTAAAGGTAAGATAGAATAGAACCAGAGAAAATTACATAGGAACATGCATGAACTCATGAAACTGTAAGGGAAGGGGAAATTTTAGTAGAAGAGGGCAAATGACAAATAAAATACTGAAGCAACAAAGAATAGGCCAGATCAAGGCTCTTAGCTAAGAAAGAAATTAGGATGGATCGAAGGAGAATTAATTAAGAGTTAATAACCTGGTGATCATCTGATGATGAGGAGCCGGTTGTGGTGGTGGTGGCGAGATCCTCATGGGGTCGTCGCTGTCGGCGGCGGCGCAGCACGCATGCTCAGAGATCTGGAAAGCGAGCAGTTGCTGGTGCTGGTGCTGGTGCTGCTGTGGCAGCCCATATCCACCAGCCGCCGCCAGAAGGTACGGGTCGACCACAACGGTTGACGGCGGGGCCTCAAAGGTAACCTCGCCGCCGCCGCAGGCGACGTTCGCAGGCCGCCGTTGTCTCTCCTCCTCGTAGGGGATCATGACGCGAGTTGCCGCAGAAGGGGGAGGTGGTGGCGCTTGGCGACGGGCTCCGGTGGAGTAGGCCATTGCGTTGGCACGGGCCACGACGTCGGCGAGGTCGCCTTCTCGCGCAGCAGTGGCGGCGGCGTTGGCCTGCTCCTCCATATCCATAGTGGTCTTGTGCTCTCTGCTGTATCTTTTCTTGTTTATACTATTACCAGCCTAGTCTTTGCTACTCCTAGCTTAGCCACACACACACATGCAGCCAGCTTGCAGGAGCTGTACACACACACTCACACTGCCCTGCATCTCTCATTCATGAGCTATATCCAGGTAGCTATAGGTGACAATGGAGCACAATTTGGCAGGGAGATGGATACGCTGCTGAGGTGCAAGGCAATCTTTTCATGGACTAACCACATGAGGAGATACGCGATCTGATGGCTATGAGTCTAGTCTTTGTATGGTGAGGGTGAGGTGGGCCGGTCGGATGTGTAGGACGAAATAAGCGACCTGCATTTATTTTGAGCTCAGGACACTGTTGGCGCCAACTGTGGGCAGCTTATTGCACCACAGAACAGCGGTCAGGACATTACGGCACTCCCTCCATCCGTCTCTCTGCAAGGACTACTGCCTTTGTCCCCCTTATTTAGAGAGAGGAAAGCGACAATGGGACAGGGACATGGTGGCACTTATGAGAGAGAGAGAGAGAGAGAGAGAGAGAGGAGTAGGGCTTGGTAAGCTTGTCCTTTCCCACTCACCGGCTTCTTTTCACCACTCCTCCAGTTTTTTTTGGGAGAATCTAGTGAATGAACGTTCGCTCTTCAGTCTTAGGGAGAGCACGTTCCCGCGCGTCCAATCTGGTCGTATGTTGCCGTAAAAGAGATGAAGAGGAATCGGGAGGAGGAATTACGCCCTCTCGCCACGGCTTAGATGGCATGGCTGTATGGGGTCTGACTCCTAGCCTCATCATAGGTGTTGGTCAAAGTATGAGGAAACGGGGTCGGTGGAAAAGTGACAAAAGGAGGAGTTGGCGTGAGGAAGAAGGGAAGAGAAGTGTCTAGGTAAAAGAGGAAGAAGAGTGGAGCGATGTTCACGCAATTGGAGTACATAGTGAACAACTCGCTGTAGAAGCATCCTTAGATACATCTCAGGACAGTCTCAACGTGCTATTTATCACTAGAGATGGTTGAGTAGGGTTTTACCAAGAAGATTTTATGGTAAAACATGGAAAAAATAAAAGCAGCATTGTGGGTAGCCTATTACATCCACCATTTATTTGGTCACCAAACTATTGATACCGGGCAAATTTAGTCCTCACTCCATGTGAAACCGTTTTTACACAGGTGCGGCGCTCGTTTTATACACAATACAACCTAGTCAAATATATATGAGAAACAAAAAAAATAGAGAAGGTCAATTGTATCAACAAATTCGACAAAATTGTAGAAATCATGGATAATTTATCAAAAGTTATGGAAAAGTTAAATTTAGACATGTTATAAATAGAGTTATAAAATATATAGTCCTTTAAGAAAACTGCAATTTTATTTGTTTTTATAAAAATGTGAGGGGAAAAGGATTTGGGGGATAAATGACAAAACTATAATTGTAGAATATTCCATGTATGTTACTAACAAATTTAAAATCATTTTAGTAACTTTGAATTTATTTGAGTTTAGTAAATTTTCCTTGAAATATTTTATTCTTCATGACTCCAATAGATTATTTAATCTCTCCACTCCAAAGTAAGTGTCACGGTTTTGAACTAAGGTTCAACTAACCTTAGTTCAACGCTGCGATACTTATTTTGGATCGGAGGGAGTATTATGTTTTTCTTCAAAATTGTTAATTTCCCAAATTTTGTTCAAAAACTCATACATTTTCTTGTTTGTCCCTTTTTGGTGTCAAATGTGTTTAATTATGAGTACGCATCTGTGTGCTTAGGGGTCCAAATCTGACAACTAGAGTTGCAAAGTTGAAGAAATAATCAAACTTTTCAGTTGCATGTATCATTTTTTTCCACAATGAAAATGATAGATGAGGCCCCTACATACATGAGGACTTGAACCCAAATTGTTGGATTGTACTTCCACTTCCCTAAAAAGTTGTGGTGGATTATGATAACTCTGGTTGTCCAAGCAGAAATTTATTCCCCCTATTTTAGTGTTTGTTTAACTCACTTTTGTCTACTTTTCTACCTAATTTTCTGCACTAAAATATAAATTGAACACATCATGCCACATTTCAGTAACCGCAAATAGAGCCTTAGTCCCAGGCAACAATCGAAGTATGATGGCAGGTAAGTATATTCTTTTATTAACTGCAGACCAGAGGTGTGCCTCCTATACTATATTGGAGACGTGTTGCAGGGAAATACCCTTTGGCTATCGGGTGTATATGCACCTGGTATGGAAAAATAATACTTTAGTAATTGTAACAAAAGTAAAAATTTGAAAAAATTCAGAAACAAACTTAACCGTCTGTTGTACTTGTATAAAAAATTCCGCTAAAGAAAAACTCCCATCGATTTAGGGTGAAAATAACAATTTTTCGAGAACAAAAAGTGTGAATAGTAACTTGTACATAGTGTTGATATTTTTCCACGTAGAATACCATGAAAGTCAAGATTGTTTTCAAAAAGATTTAGACTTTTTAACTTTCTTTGCAATTACTAAATTATATTTTCATATCAGGTGCATATACACCTGAGAACCAAAGGTGTTTGTTCCCCTGTAGCATGCTCTTACCGTCACCGGGCGGCAAAAAACTAAATTATAACACAAGTGTGAGGAATACAGCCTGTGCAATCAGACCGGCCTGCTGTTCATGAGAAACATACCGTGCTGAGCAACATATTTAATTAGATTTTGTGTTCCCCCTTGTCATATATGTGTGCACGTACGTATGCCTATGTGCATGTACAGTGCAACTTTTGACTTAAGTTTAACTAACATTGTCGTGTCACTTTCTACCGATCGTGAGCATTGATCGATTGATCATTTTATATGCGGCATGCATGAACAGCCAGGCCTGTAAAAAGATGCTTATTTGTCAAGTTACCAACACTCCCACGGGCAAGCTATGGCATAGTACTACATGCAAAAGTAATGAATTCTTAGAAGCGTAAAGTCAAAATTCCCTATCTTTGCCAGCTAAATAATATATAGATTTTTTGGGAGAGAAAACGTATAATTAGATTCTTCTGAAAATTAGTTTCATAAAATGTACTTTAATAATTATTTACTTACATGTTGATAGAAACATTAGTGGTCAAATGCTCCGCCTAAAAAAATCTAAAATATTGAATATTATTTTGGAATGGAGGGAGTATACATCATATTAGCTCATCGAAGTGGGTAAATAATGCATACACCAAATTTCAAACAGATTTCGACAAAGGGTAATATATTAGTACCGAGATGAAACAAATTACTCCCAGCCTTTACAATAACACAATTTCAAGACCTAATCGAGACATTGAGTATGTACACCACCAAAAAGATAAAAGGAAGAAGAAGGGAAAAAATTGACGCCACAAACCATGCATAACAAACAGACAACAACATCATTTCCCTTCATTGACAACACACGAACACCAATTTTCATGTTTTAATGCATTCGGATTATTCCTATCTGCTAATGGAATATGTTGTTTTCCTACACGTTTCTTTTACAAATTAGCTCGGGCATGTAATGTTAAAAAAAAGAATAACGGATTTAAATTTGGAAAATCTGCACCGTTGTCAATAAGTTGTGATTGCGGGACAGGGTTTTGGACATTTCCAATGCATGATGACAAGGGAACATGGTGTTGCGTCAGGTTAAAATATCATGACCCCCCAAAAGGACAAGCATGTTTCACTCTCGCATGTATATGCACCTTTTATTGAAAAAATTATAATTAATTAAAAAGTCAGAAAAACTGAGAATATTTTTGAAATAAACTTGACTTTCCTTTGTACTTGAAAAAAAGCCACGAAAGAAAACCCACCATTGACTTCAGGACCAAAATAGTGTGAATGGCGACTGGTATATAGCAATAATTTTTTTTGCCTTGAAGTCAACTGTGAGTTCATATTCGCGAATATATATATATATATATATATATATATATATATATATATATATATATATATATATATATATATATATATATATATATATATATATATATATATTGGTGCAAAAGAAAGTCAAGTTTATTCCAAACAGTTTTGCTAAAGCACATCTAGATGTGCTCTAAGTATTGCACATATAAGTCTTATGTCATTGATTTTACGCTATTCCAAAAAGGCTCCTGAATTTTTTACTTTTTAAATTATTAAATTGTATTCCCCATATCAGGTGTACATAGGTTTGAGAACCAAAGGGACCCCCCCCCCCCACCCCCCGAAAGTCCTTTTTTAGCACCAACAAAATAAGTCCCTTTTCTAGGGAACTGGGATAGGCAAAAGCCGGGATGGACCATTCTTTTTTATAAAATACCTACATAGCCTTTTTTTGCAGGAAAAATTCCTACATAAACAATATTTGTAAAGACAACTCGTTGTGTGCATCCTCCATGTGACTTTGAAGGAAATTTTTCCAAGGGCCTAACTTCGTGCTAGAATTTCCTAGCTTAGAAATCAACCCATAGAAAATTTGAAGGTTCACTGTTCTGGTACAGAACTGTCAATTCTCCCTCTAGATCTAACAAGTGAGTTGGTGTATGGTGAGGTAGGAGAAAGAAGAATGAGATCGATGAATATGATTCGATGCGGATGGGTGGCAGCAAAGTCTCAGAGGGTGATGTGATGGATCAAGCGACAAAGGAACTTGCTTGGGACGCTACCTAGCATACCAGACAGTACTCTCTCTCTCTCTCTCTCTCTCTCTCTCTCTCTCTCTCTCTCTCTCTCTCTCTCTCTCTCTCTCTCTCAACAACTATGCATACCTGTATCCTCTCTCTCCCTCTTATATGTGGTTCTGTCATTCTGTGGTGCTGTATGGAGGAGCGCAGAGGCAGGCAATTAAGCATGGCGGCAGCCTTCGGTGGATTTGCCTCGAATCAAACAAAGCCCCAGAACATCCAACTGTGCCACTGTGTGGCACTAGTGTCGATCTGATCGGTCAATGGCCTCCCGTTCATGATTCAAAAGATATTTTTCGCAAAAGGCTTGAACAAAATGATCACACATTACATGAATATATACCATGTTAATTGTTTGATGTTACTTGGGACTATTTCGTAAGAAACCCTCCATTCATTGACATTTAATTCCGGTGGAATTCCCGTGATTTTATGGGTTTTTTTTCAACATGTAGCTTTTCGACGGGATATGGTTAGGCCGCTTGGATAATTATATATTCACATGACTTAGCTCTAGTGTCCTATTTGCTTTGAGTAGGGTTTGATTTTTCTCGTTCATAACTTGTTTTTCCTTGCTATGTACACACACGTGCACGTTCCCTTGTACGCGCTATGAAACACGCCGCCGCACTTCTATTCATGTTGTATTCTTCGTCAACCTCCTGTGAGCCAGGATCGTCATAGAGTATTTATTTTTAGGGTCTTTTACATTTATGTCCTTAACTCGAACCCACTACTTAGATTTACCTTTAATTTTGAAGTATGCTTAAATTTGTCACTCTGCCGTTAACTAACCTTACAGAAATGCCCTTCTGTTCCGTTTTCGTCTGGTCAAAGAGGTTTGACCATCTACAGGGCGTTTATTGGACATTTTGCCCCTGCCTCCATGTGTCACTTACATGTGGGACCTAGTCAGAAAAAATAAAAAGGAAAAACTCTTTCTCTCACCCCTCTCTCACACACACTTACATGTGGGCCCCAAACAAAACAGAGAAATAAAAAAAGAAAAAAAATCCCTCCCACCTCTCTCCCCTACCTCACATCCTCTCTGTCTCACCTCCGGCGAGCGCCGACTGCCCTGGACTGTGCGCCGCTGCCACTAGCTCGCCACGTGTCGCGGCCCTCCCTCCATCCCATCCTCCTTCTCCCTCCCACCCTTCCTCTCGCTCCCTCTCCCTGGACCGTGCGCTGGACTGGCGGCGCGCTCCGGTGACCAAAGCCACAGCGGCGATGGCCGGAATCGCAACTCCGGCGACCAACTGGTAGGAGGAGAGTAGAATTTGGACGAGTGCGATGATGCATGCCCAGTGGTACCAACAGAGCATGCAGGGGTGGTCGGAATCAACCGCAGCGAGGAGCTAGGCGGCGGCCGGCGGCGGGGCTTGACGGATTCAATAAGGCGGGCATGGATCCAGTGGTTTAAGGGGCTCGACGACATCTTAGGGGCACCACGAACATGACAGGGACATTGATTTGTGGTTTAGCGGCAAAGGGGTGACGAATTGACAATGGCGCTCCGGTGGCCGTAGACGAGGAAGATAGTCGATTCGGTCATGTTTGGGAGGTCCTGCTCGAGATGCTCCTAGGAGAAGACGAAGTCGAGGCGTGCACATCTCCTGGACAGCTTTTCCAGCCGTCTGTGAGGACGATAGCCACGAAAATGACGAAGGTCATGAAGACGGCCGTTCTGGAATGCGTCTGAGGAGAGGAGATCGAGAGGGGGAATGGAGGGAAAGTTAGCTAAGGTTTTCCAGGGGCCTGCGGGCATCGCTAAGTAGCCCTACTCGAGGTACTACGGCGGCAACTGTCGAACAGTGACTGAGGTGGTGCGCGCTGGCGCGTGCGCAGTCGGTGAGCTGAGGTGGGTTGGGCCTGGCGCTGTGCACTTGGGCCGAAGTGCACATTGCACTTGGGCCAAAAGGTAAGCACTCTCTTTCTTCTCTTTTTATTATTTTTTATTTTTTGCCAGGGGTAAAAATGTCCAACAAATGCCTCATAGACGATCAAAGCCCTTTGACTAGACGGAAACGGCACAGAAGGGTATTTCTGTAAGGGAAAATAACGGCAGAGAGGCAAATTTGAGCAGCCTTCGTAATTATAGGCAAATCTGAGTAGATGGTTCGAGTTAGGGACAAAAATGAAAATGACTCTTATTTTTATCCAACCCGGCGTAGAGTATTTAACGCGTATGCAACGAAATGCTGGACTAACATGCACCCCCCTCGCTCCTCACAGGCCTGGTCCATTCTGTTTTTCTGTCGATCCTTCTCTACTTCTGTTTAATTTATTTCTTTCGTTTTTATGACTTTTTTGTTTTTCCTTTCTATTTTTTGTCTCATTATTGTTTCATGTTTATTCTTTTTATTTTGCCAAATTTCCCTTCACTTTTTATGTTTTTCCTTGTTCTATGTTCTCGCTTTTTGTGTATGCATTTGACCATTTTCCACACACCATATAATATATATCCACATGTATGTAAACAATTTTCTTAATCTATGACTATTTTTAAATACATGAACTTTTTCAACACATGGATACAACATTTCCCACTAAAAAATACTTGTCCGTAACTTGTGCTTGTGAAACCTTGTTATTTCTTTGTACAAACAATATCTTCGTGAAGCGAACATCATTGATCACGCGTTAGCTAGTCTTGCCAGAAGGGTTCATACACATATCTTTTGGTTGATGATATAAACCTGTTCTCAAGTAAATAACTAGGTGATTTTCTACAAATTATCAGTTGAACCATCATAAAAGTCAAGTCCATCTTCAGAAAAAAAATCGTTTTGGTTTTTTGCAACGTGACTAAGAAAGAATTGGTCCAAACACCGTTCCTTGTTTCACAAGAATCATGCAAGAATTTGTGGCCCTTTAACTATAAGATTGTTAATTATAGAGGCTTGTCGCCAATTTACTTACCTGTGGTGTGGAAGCTTAAGGTCCTTGCTACATCCGCATAATTTGTTTGGGTAGTCCAGCAAACAAGTATTTTTTTCAGTTGAGAATCAATGTTTATCGAACTAGTAGGAACCATTGGAAATATAGTCAATGATCGGTACATGCACACGATTAAAAAACTTCACTTGTCCCCAACTTGGCCATGAAGGTTGTCAGTCTTCCGGTCTTGCTAGTTATAAGAATAAATTATGTATATTGTGGAAGTAATTGATGATTGCAAGTAACTAAAGAAATGGACCAGATTGTAAACAATATTAAAAGCAAGCGAATGAGGTTGAAAGTAATGAGAATGAATGAATTGGGACCCATAGTTTCACTAGAGGCATCTCTCGAAACAAGATGACATAGGTGTGTTGTGAACAAATTATAGTTGTGTGTCAATTAAATTACAGTTGTTGTGAGTATGATCATGCGTGCAATGATTGCACATACGCATTACGTCCTTATATCTGTAGACTGTTATTCAACTACCTCTATAGCTAATACTCCACCCCAAGATGGCTATTAAGTAAAACAGAGTATTGTTTTAAGCAATGTAGCATAATGTTGATAGTATATTGTCTTTACCTCCGGTTCATCACCAAGACAACTACACAACTATCTATTTATCTTTAGTGGCAACACTACAATACAAGTAATTTTTCCCCTTTATGTCATCGCGGTGGTTCATTTACAAGATTGAACCCAACCAACATACATGACTCCCTTTTCAGGATCAGTCATTTAAACACGACCAGTGCAAGACTAGTAGATCGGAGAGCATGAATGTATGTAAATCATACAACAAAGAAACCAAAGAATTCTCACAAGAAATCATGAATAGATTTGATCATAAAGTGAAAATTCAACACACCACAATAAACACACCAAGATGTACATCATATTGATCACTAGTAGGGAAAATCTTATACATAGAATCTTACCAGCAGCGCGGTTCAAAATAAGGCGCTACTGCTATTTAGCAGTATAGCAGTAGCGTGTGTAGAAAAACAGCGCTACTACTACCCTCGTAGCAGTAGCGGTTAGCAAAACACAGCGCTACTACTACAAATGCCACGACGTTGCCGTCGGAGTAGGTTTAGTAGTAGCGCCTGTTTTCTAAGAGCGCTACTGCTATTGAACTTAGCAGCAATGCTTTTCGCCCACCCTCGCTGCTGCTAAGTTTAGTCCACTCGTTGCAACTAATTTAGTCCCACCTCGCTCCGCGAACAGGGTGCTTACCACCTTAAATACGTTACTTCTCAAACCATCACAACCACTTGGTCTTCGTTGAACTCTATGTGTAGGATCTGTGGCCGCAATAGGAATCTTCACCGGTTCTTAAACCAAGGAAGATTCCTATTGACAATTTAGATTCTACACAAAAAGATCATTGATGACCAATGTATTTTTGATTTTTTTAGATGCTTAGCCTTACCAGTAGCGTGTTTTCCCACAAGGCGCTACTGCTAAAGGGATAGCAGCAGCGCTGCTCTGGTAGACCGCGCTACTGCTAACTAGATAGTAGTAGTACTGGGCCTTGGTCCATGCTACTGCTAACCCGGCCTTATCCCCGCCCCGGCCCGCCCGTTTCCTCACTCTCCCTATCTCACTGTCACCATCGCGCCCGTCCTCCTCCTACCATCGCCGTCGTCGCTGCATTGCCGCCGTCGTCGCCGCCATCCCCCAACCTCGGTAAGCCTCCTCCTTTTCCTCTCCCTCCTCCACCCACTCCTCCTCCCTCCTCTGCCCACCCCTCCTCCCTCCTTCGCCCCACTCCTCCTCCCTCCTGCGCCCCACTCCTCCCTCCTCTAGCCGCCTCTCCTCCTCCCCTCATCCCTCCCCTTGCTACTCCCTCCTCCAGCCGCCCCTCCTCCTCCATCAACAGCCCCTCCTCCCTCCACAACCCCTCCTCCCTCCCCCTCCTCCATCCACAACCCATCCTCCCTCCCCTCGTTCATTCACATAGTTAGGGTTTAGTTGATAGCTTATCGTGATTAGATTTAGTTGATATGTAACACTTTGATTTAGTATGCTTCTAGGGTTTAGTTGATAGCTTATAGTGTTTAGAGTGAATTAGTAAAAATTCAAACATAGTTAGTAGATTTAGTTGATATGTAACACTTTGATTGTAGAATTTAGGTTTTTTGAATAGTATAGGTAGGTAGAATTTTGTTGTAGAAGGTAGATATAAATTTTTAGTAATACAAAATTTTAGTAATATAAATTTTTAGGTATAGAACTTTTTGAATTATAGAAATGTATTGGAATGCTATATGACAAATTTTTAGGTATCAAATTTAGTAATAGGAATTTCAGCAATCAAACTCTAAGTTATATTGTGAAATTAGGGCATTTTTCTATGGTTCAAGAAGTAGACAGTAAGTTATATTCAAATTGGATATTTACTTGATAGCTTATAGGGTTTCACTAAGTCCTAAAATGAGGATAATAATGTTTTTGTTTATATTGTTTTTTGCAGAAATCAAGGAGCCCTGCATCATACCCGCTGTCCTCCCCATCACCGACCCCCTCCGACCTCGAGGTGAGACCAGCCAAATCCCCATGTTGATGACGATGTAGATGTTTTGATAGATGTAGTAAAGTAGTAGATGAGTAGCTGTGACAATTTCCATGGAATAGAAAATTTTCAATGTAGGTCTTTCAAATATGATGGAGATTTAGACATGCCATATGTAGTGTTGTGTACTACTAGTGCTTGCCCAAGTGGCCTATGTTTGCAGGAAACACCTCAGAGTGGGCTATGTTTTGCTGAAGTGTTGATTCATTTCTGTTCCGGTAAATTTCAGGCGCTCGATATGTCCTATTTTAGCAAAGGTCATGCCGGATTTTTCCATGAATTTAAGCATGACTTGTGCTAGAATATATAGGAAATATCGAGTGCTTCGGATTTGCTAGAAAGAGAATTAAACGACATTTCAAGCTAACTTTAAGTCTGTCAGGGCTCCATACATCACAGTCAAAAAATCGGTGAGGGAGAGTCTCCACCATATATAAAAGAAGAAGAATACCGACTGTTGTCGTGGGGGTCGCTTCTCCTTCTTCTCTTTGTGCTAGACCTTTGTTATGCACTAGGGGAAGAAGGAGTAGCGACCATCATTGACGGTCGAAAAATCGGTGAGGGAGTGTCCACCATATATGAGAGAAGAAGAATGCTGACTGTTCTCGTGGGGGTCGCTTCTCTTTCTTTTCCTTGTGCTAGATATTTGTGATGCACTAGGAAAAGGAGGAGTAGCGACCATCACCGACGGTTGCAATATCAGAGAGGGAGTGCCCACCATATACGTGAGATGAGAGTTTAGGAAGGAAGACTCGACAGATCTAAAGTCAACCCGTTGCATATTGAGTAATAGTGATATGTGTGTTGAGTTTCCTGGTAGTTTCCTTCGACCGATTTTCAATTAATGTTTCAGCTATGAACATAGGAAATGTCTGACGACGAAAAGGATTTCAGTATGTGTGAATACTGCGAAGACGAGCGCGACCTGTGCGATAGGCCTCACCTAGTTGGTGGTAGGCGCTTCAGCATCAAGCTGGATGAGACCTTTGAAGTGGATACAGTAAGTCACAACGACAAGTCTTTTTGCGTAATTAAGCATGACTTTTGCTTCTTTTGCTTCAACTTATAATTTTAAATTTTTACTATTCTATTAGCATATCCCGTGCCATGATAGAATGTATGTCTTGGATAAGGTTGGTTTCAGTACTATGGAAACTATGGAGGTAAAGAGAGTTCACTTGAGGACCGAGCATGGTTATTCTTTTGCCGTAAAATTATACAATGCAGACACCTACACCTATTTTGAATGCAAAAATTGGAGAGCACTATGCAAGGCTTATGCATTTGAGCCTGATATGCTTATCACCTTTGATATTCGTCCGGAAGATGAAGTTGAAGGTAATATCGACATCTGGGTCGATGTGCAGACGCCTCCAGTTCTACCATTATGTGAGTTTCTCAACCATATTTGTGTCTTGGATATTGTTTATTAAAAAATAGTTGACAACTAATAGAGATCCGAATCGAATACAAAAGATCGGAAATGTCCGTTCGTTCTTCTCCACCTGATGACGAAGTGCCCGGTCTTTCTATTGACAGCTTATTTCCATTCAAGCAAACATGTCCGGCGCTTGGTAGACATGACCTACTACTGTCCCGGGGCTGAACTAAACTGCGAGGAGATAAGTCATTATGTTTCATGGCTTGAGGATCTTGATACTGTCAAGACAGGTTATTTTCCTGGACTTCAAAATATTAGTACTCAAAACATGCGACCACTAGCGTGCGTATTGAACTACGGTCACATCTATTTAGGAAAGATGGTAAGATTTTTACTATTTGTCCTCAATGCATCTTTTGCATACATTATTTTTTAAGCTAAACTTCATTGCTAAGTATGTTACTACGATGTTCTTCAACAGGGACTCCCGATGATAGTTGTGCCTCATTGGATCGAGGCTAAAAGTCGCATGAAAATGGTTAGCTTAGGGCCAAGACATCCTACATTGCACATGAGTGCATTCAGGATTTCTAAAAGCGAGCAAGTCTTAATAGTCCAAGACCGGAGCAAAATTGTGAAGGATCGCAGAGAAGTACTAGGGGGCAGCAATCAGTAGCGTAGCCCACAATTAGGAGACAGGTTTATGTGCATGCTCCAATATGATGAAGCAGGAGTGCTACACATGTTCTATGCTATTTTACCTGAGAGAGAGCAACAGGAGTGATTAGCTAGCTAGAATGAGTTTGAAGATGATGATGTGCTACACTATGACTATGATGATTAAATAGCTAGTGTTGGTGGTAATGACGATGATGATTATTAGTAGCTAGTGTTGGTGGTGATTAGATAGCTACACTATGACTATGATGATTAAGTAGTGTTGGTGGTAATGACTATGATGATTATTAGCTAGTGTTGTTGGTGATGATATGATGCAATAGTTTTTATATTAATATGATGATGATGATGATGATGAGTTATTATATCACTGGGTGAAAGAACCGCGGATTAGTTTCAAGTGGATGGATCCTAAGTGACCAAGTCATGGATTATCGTGATAATCCATGACTTGGTCATTTAGGATCCATCCACTTGAAACTAATCCGTGATTCTTTCACCTAGTGATTTAATAACTCATTATAATGTAAAAACAATCCCTAAATTTCTACTGTATGAAAACTTGTACAAAGGTGTATGAATACGGCATAAAATAAAAAAGAAACAAAATACGGAATAATAGTAGTAGCGCGGGCAGTGAGACGCGCTACTAGTAATTACCAGTAGCGCCTTTTGCAGAAGCGCTACTACTAAGTAGATATAGCAGTAGCGCGGGTGAACAAATGCTACTGCTAACCTTTAGCTGTAGCGCCGTAGCAGTAGCGTGGTTACCCGCCTACTGCTAGGCCAAAAACCCGCACTACTGCTAGGCTTTTCCCTAGTAGTGGATCTCCATCATGTAGTGCATCTCATGAGATCTTTGCATTGAAGAACAAGGAAAATAAGATGCCGTATAACTACTACTATGGACCCATAGTCTAAGGAGGAATAATCACACAAGGTCATAGCGGCGGCAAGCTTGATGAAGATATCTCCAGCGATGGATCCCTCCTCCGTCAAAATACAAGAACAGGCCTTCAGACTGGATCTTCGCATAACAGAGACGTGCAGTGAGGGAACAAAATTCTCGATAAATATGAAGGATGTTTTTGGGGGTATATAAAGGCAATGATGAAAATAGGTGGTGGATACGATACCCATGGGCCCCACCCGACCCTTTGTTGGACACGAGCTAGGGTCGTGTGGGCACCATGAGGGTCCCTTTTCGTGGCTTTGGTTCCCTCCTTAAGCTTCCTGATCTAGCACTTCATGCTGTATTTTTCCTTTTTTTTCTATCTGTAAATTGATTTTCTAAGAAAGTCAAGAAGTAGCAGAAAACAACAAGTGGCTTTGGGCACTAAATTAATAGGTTAGTCTAGAAAAATGAAACCAATACTATGCAACTATGATATAAAATTAGCATGAGACAAGCAAAAAAATATAGATACGTTTGAGATGTATTAGTTCTTTGAAGATACACATTTTCCTGTGGTTGTTTTGATCCAAATAAAATTATGACTAGAGATGACCTTTGGATTGTGTGTTCTGCATAGATTTGGAATTTGTTCAACACCTTGTGATTGATTGTATGGTTGCAAGAAATATTTGAAAACAATTCACACAGTGCTTTGGTGTGGGTGTTTTTCATGTGTAGCGAAGAATTGGGTGGTTTATCTACAATCCACATTCAATATTGGTAGTTATGCGGTCTTCTGGGGGTCCGTGGAATAGTATAAATGGTATGGTATTTACTAAGATTGTTGGATAAATATCATACATGTTCGGAGCTGTATCATGTGTGATATTAGTTAGTGGTTGTTGATGTGTATAGGAGGGACTCAAAATAGGTTGGATAGCTCTGCATCATTCGCTGTCGATACCATGTGGGCTTCGCTCGGTTTGACAATCGTGATCCACTGCCTTCTCTGAAGTACTCATGTCACATCACACAACTGCAAAAGCAAGTAAATGAAGGAAATATGCCCTAGAGGCAATAATAAAGTTGTTATTTTATATTTCCTTATTCATGATAAATGTTTATTATTCATGCTAGAATTGTATTGATCGGAAACCTAAATACATGTGTGAATACATAGACAAACATTGTGTCCCTAGTGAGCCTCTACTTGACTAGCTCGTTGATCAAAGATGGTTAAGGTTTCCTAACCATAGACATGATTTGTCATTTGATAACGGGATCACACCATTAGGAGATTGGTGTGATGAACAAGACCCATCCGTTAGCTTGGCATATTGATCGTTCAGTTTTATTGCTATTGCTTTATTCATGTCAAATACATATTCCTTCGACTATGAGATTCTGCAACTCCCGAATACCGAATGAATGCCTTGTGTGCTATCAAAAGCTTATATTTAGGAATGGAGAAAGTAGTTACTATGCATTTGTAATACTATCAATTAATAATATGGAAACTTTGTTAGCGATAGGAGTAGGCATATGACACATGCAGATATTTCTCATGATTAATTACCTCGTAAATATACGGATATGTACACTCTTAGTTTTATCATCATATATTGGCGGAAACAAATATATTAGTTATCCTGTTGTACAAATAAAGGAAAAAAACATGCGTTTTAAGATATGTATGATCTTCTTAGTCGAGCATGCATATATGTATCACAGCCGCCCTGATCGATTGATTAGCTAGAAGCATCGTGATTAGAATTTGTGCCACTCGTAGTTACTACTTACCCCCCTGGATCCGTAGACGTTTGCACTTGTCATCACGGGATTATTATGAGTCTCCAACTCCTCCAGCTCTGCAAAGACCTCGTCAGGCTGGATGCCTTCAAACAACAGGCCACCACCATCTCCGGCAGTGGCCGTGCTATCCGGCATCTTGCAACTGACGGGCAGCTGGTCGCCGCAGATCGGATTGATCTGCTCGACGTGGAAACTGTTGATGGAGGACGAGCTCGCGGCATTATCAGCGGAGCTACTGCTGCTGATCTTCTGCTGCTTCTTGGCAGCGGCGTGCGTGTGAGCACGAGCGTATCCAGCAAGAACGTTGCGCTGCATTGGCCATGGGTGGTTGTGCTCCGCCGTGTAGGTGATAACCAGCATGTTGGGGTCGCTGCGGCTGCGCTCCACCTGCTTCCGGGCTAGGCACCCCTTGGAGCTGCTGCATCTGTAGTAACCCCTGCATGCATGCACCAAAAATATTCCATCGTCATTGTATACTTATTAACACGTATGCGTTATTTTTTCCCCTTTACTTAAGAATTGATTTCTAAGTGGATTAAGTTAATTACACAGCATAATCCTTAAGCTGCAAACTGTCCTTTTGTGTGCGTTACCGCAAAAAAAAAGACAAGTTCTGTGTTTAAATTTAATTTGGTGTGGTCGTGTGCAGGTGACAGATGCACAATTTCACAGCTATTAGCTAAGGCAAAATGTGCAACTACCCAGATAAAGAAATCAACAGCTAGAAATAGATAGCCACACAATTCAGTAATTCACCAGCCAAAAGGGAGACATGAATACATACAAATATGTTTAATTGTATATATGTGTGTAGAATGATTGTGTTTTGGTTCTTTAGTTAATTACCCCTGCAGTTTAGACGTTTTGGACATGTCTTAGTTCAAACATTGAGAATGTTAATAAAAAATATTGTCTTAAATATTTGGGTAATTGTTTTTATAAAATGATGCACGTACTATTTTAGAATGTCATCATCCCGTGGTTAGAGCCGATTGCATAATGAAACAACTCATGAACTGACCAATATTTGAATATAAACAATGCCTTGTTGAATTATGAAATAGATTATTGATTTTGAGAACAGAATGTCAAAGATGGCATATAAACCGACTCAAAAAGTCAATGATTTCTAAGTTTGACCAAGCAAATATACAAAAACATGAAGATAAATAATAACAAATCAATATCAGTATATGCACCATTAGATATATTTTCATAATGTACTTATTCAATTATTATAGTTGTTAATAGTTGTTTCCATATATTTGGTCAAACTTAGGAATAGTTGATTTTTTGATAGAATTTATACAACAAATATTTGGCCTATAGGTAACCTTATTTTCTTTGTACATACTTGTTGGGTTTGAATAAAGAGCCAAACCTGCTTGTTCCAGGTAAATGGCACCAATCTCAATTTGTCATTTATCATTTATATTCTATAACTTATCTTAGAGATACGACAGGCAAATCAACACGGCGAAGAACGAAAATCAATCAGGGGACACGAGATTTAACGTGGACAACCCCTCCAACATGAAGGGGGAAAAACCACGGGCGCCAGCCAGCAAATCTTCACTATGTCGGGGGAGGTTACAAATGCCGGGGATTACAACTGATCAACTTATCCCGTGTGGTGGCTTACAAAGGATATATATAACACAGGTGATCTAGATCAAAACTGATCTGTACCACTTCGGCCCAAGCCTACCGACGACGGTCCTCGCTCCGCTCGCTCGTTAGAAGTTAGCCTTTCTCTTTATACTTGAATTTGGATCACAACATAACAATTTATATTATTGATAAATGACTTCCCTGGTTGATATGTTTTGCAGCGACAAGACCCACCTCCCACAAATTAAAAGTCAATTTATACACACGCCCTACGTCACACTTCCACACACTCTATTGCTCCGGCTCGCTGGCTCTCTAACCGGACGGCTAGGAAGTAGTATTAATCACAGAATAAACCATTTGGTTTGCTCTACGATGGCTATTTTTGCAGGTTTCACTTCTTATGTCGTGTCAGTAACGAAGGCACTCTCCATCACTTATATTACTGGAAAAAATTGGATCAGTCTGTTGTCTGAGTACAAGCTGAATCCCTATGATTAACCGCAGTTTGGTTTAACAAAAATGCCACAATTAGTCCTTCTCGCGTTTAAGATAAATGAAGAAAAAACGGTCACGAAGCCAAGTCAAGTTAGAAAGCTGATCATAGTAGACCAGACACGATTGCCGCTGTCTCGCACATCGGTACCACCTTAAGTAACGGATCGAGCACCGGAAGTTGCTCTAGCACTGACAGGGGCACCAACTCAGTCTGATCCAGCTGAGGATTGGGTACTGACCGCGTCAGTGGATCAGGCTGATCTACCGGAGGATCGGGCATCGACACCGGCACCTGCTCTGACACCGGCACCAGCTCTACAAGGAGCACCATCTCCGGCAGCAGCAGCGGCTTCGACACCTGCACCAACACTTGCACTTTCATCTGCTCTGGCCCGTGCAGCGGCAACCTAACGAGCAGTTGCACCGGCAACAGACTGGGCTGCAGTTCGCACGTCATATACCAAAGTCCTTACAAAAACTGACATGTCCACCTTCTTGGTAAGCATTGGCCGCCCAAGTGTTTCGTTCTTTTTTCTTTCCATGTTATTTCGCATGATTCATTGTGTTGATCTAACTGTTTGGGTATGTCTTCTTGTTTGCAAACAGAGAATTCCTAGTGCAACGAGGGAGTCGTTCAACAATCCGGGCGACAGCGGCCAAGTTTCTCTTACCATGCGCAGCCTTGGTGTGAATGAAACCTGCTCAATTTACCGTAAGTACAAAGGATGGTCGCATGATGATTGATGCTAAAGGATGGTCAAGGTTCAAATCTAAATCATATCTTGCGGTAGGGGATGATCTCAAAATCGAACTTTCTCGGCAAGGAGAGCTGGTCCAAATCAACTTTGAAATTCTTCAGTAGCAGCACGCAACTGCCGAACTGATCTATCCTACAAGAGATTTTGATGTAATAATCTGCCATGGTGAAACAAGTGTCCTGTGTGTATAAGTAATATGACAGTATTATTTAGCACATGGTATATAGTTGATAGAATTGCAACTCTCATTGCTGGTTAGGAACTGTCGTTCGATTTCATTCCAACAACTGCTGTGCTTTATTCACTTGTGTATTCGCCTTGCGACAGCATCTAAAACCAGAGCCGTACCGATCACTTGCAATGTGAAAAGCGCTGAGGTAGAACACATGGGCCCCCAAACATGCAGGGTGGGCCTGCGGCGCAAAGTCCAGAACCGTGAGCCTGTCTGAGTATTATATTCTTAGCTGAACCCCCATAATGCCCGTGCGTTGCACGTAACATCAAGATGCATTTGTATGAGTATTTTATCTTGTGAGAGAAAAGGATGAACGAGGGAAGGCCTTATTTGCAAATGTGGAGAGGTGTGTGGGTACCTTTTTGCAAAATTGCCAGTTTCCTTCCTATCCGTAAGATATAAATCGGACGGCCTATATTGCAGGATGGGAGGCACACCATCATCACCAACTCGTCTATACTGTGTTAAAAACAACTCTGTTTTTTATAATTATATATATTCCCCTTGATTTTTCTTATGTATAAACTTATGATATAAAAGATTTGTATATTTCTTTACAGAGGGAGTATCTCTCTGTCAAAAATATATTTTTGTGTAACTAGTTACTCCTATCTTTCTACTTCCTTTCGCTGATATCTGGGGCATCCGGCAACGGGGTCCACGTGCCATATGCACAAATTAGAGCGCACAACTGCACGGTAGAGACACCCCGGTCGTAGCGCCACAGTAATGGCCAATGAGCCGTCAAATCTCAAACCCCCCTTTCTTGCTTTAGCAGTAAGCTGGACGGACGAAGCGGCAATATTTTACTGGGCCTGAATCCCCTTCTCCCTCGCCTGCCTGTTCAGGGAAAACCCCCTCTCGGCGATTGCATAGGGTTTTCTCATGGAGAACCAGGTACGATTTCTTCATCCATCCCCGATAAATCCAAGTCCTTTGGTCACGGGTAATCCTAGGATGGCAGCCGCTACCGTTGATGCATTTTTATTTCTACTGAATCTAGTGTGTTTCATTTGCAGTGCCCAAAGTGCGAGGACCCTACAGGTTTCTGCGCCCTCGGCGGGACGCCACACTTGTTCCTTCTCATCCTAACACAGGATTTTAAAACACGCACAGTATATTCCTAGAGTCCTCTTTTCTATCCGGGAGGGTGGGGTTTTTTTGAACATGTTGTCGACTAATTTGGAAATTTGGATTTCTATATTTGGGTAAAAGGTACTACCAGTACGATGGTCAACACTGTCGTGAAGGAGGAAGTTATTTCTAGATTTGGATAGGGAATACATTGTGTTCTCATATTATTTGTCCTGCAGTGCATTATTTGCTCTGCTAGAACACATGTACTCAAGATGCTCAGACTTGCCATAACTGAAGACACCAGTTTAATGGTCACAGTGAAGACAAGCCATGGATATAAGTTCCGAGTTGGGTTCATGAACCAAGAAGATCGCTGCTTTTTTTATGGCCGAACTTGGATAAGCTTTCTCAAGTGTTACGGACTGAAAGTTGGCGCACGAATGTTGATGGAAATAGAAGAACCTGGTCTCATCTTCACTACGATCTTCCACCCCGACGTCGTTCCAATTGTTCATCCACGTTAGTTTTGTATCTGGTTCTTGCTTGTTGCCTCGATTACTTCTTTATCCACCTATTCTGTCTAGAAACGAATCTCTCACGAAGATGCTACTTCTAACTAATATTTTCTTATAATTCGTGGCACGTGTAGGTTTTTTCAGAGTTAAGTAGGCTGCTCGTTTGTTATTTTGTAACAACTCGACTGTTACTAATGGCACTGAAGTTGACTGGGACAACATCCACAAGTGTCTACACTTTATTGATCGTCTTGAGGTCCTTGTGGGGCGTTTCAATGGTGGAAGGCCACGTGGGATATGTGTGCCACTGCTGCACTCGTTGAACAGGTCCAACTGTGTCGAGAAACTTATGGTACGAGCTGTTTTCTGTTATATATGTTGTTCATAAACTATTGCTTATACGCAGTTTTACACCCGTGACCTTCTTGAAACAGAAACTGCCCAGTTCTATTGTTCCTACAGATGCCTGACCATGGTCGGGTCAGACTTGCGCTTGGTCACAGCATGATGTTTATGTCGACCTACTCCATTCCCCTTGGAGGTGAAAAGATACTTATTCATGGGTGGTCTCAAATAATGAAGGCCCGTCCATCTTGGAGAATAGGACAGAAGATTATGTTCCTACTTTTCCATGGCTCCAAAGCGAATATCCTGTTTATTGACCACATTGCGAGATGAGGCCGCTTTCAGAAGGTTGTGGATGCGTGGGGTGGCGCCTGGGCCTTGTCCTGGGGCTTGGCGGCCTCATCCTTGGTTAACTGTAGGCAAAGTAGCACTATTTAAGGCGTGCTTTGTACGGTTGAACCTGCATAAGTACTCATACTGCTTTCAGCTATGGTTGTTAAGTGCCCCTGCTGGTTGCAGTTAAGGTTGTTAAGTACTCCTGCTGCTTTTACAGTCTGTCGCGTTTCTTCAGTCATGTCTTCCTCCAGCCGCCAAAACCAAACTAGCGGCGGCGGGGCCGCTTGCATCCGCCTCCCACGGCTGGCTGCGCCTCAGCGCACGCATCACCGCCCCACCGTCTCCTAAATTGTTAACGCCGACGTCTGAGGCCTCTCCGTCGTCCTCCGTGCGCTTTGGTGCGCTCGCCGCGGCGCCGCCCTCTCGCGTTGTCAACATGGTCAACAAACAATAGGAATCGGCAGAAGTACGTGGAGAGGATGACAGTACGGGCCCACCATGTCAGCGTATGGAAAAATAAAATGCTTCCTCCTAGTGTTTTCCTGACATCTGGGACCCACGACATTGTGAGCGTATATAGTCAATAGGCAAGAGAACAACACAAGATCGGCTGACACCTGGGACGTAGCTGCTCGAGTAGTATTTTTTTGTTATTGTTGAGCCGGTGCAGGGTTTGAACTGGGTTGTGGCCCATCTAGCCCAGCCTTATATTTTATGTTCACCATGTGACCAGCCCAGCTATTTTTTCTTTGTGTAAATGAGCCCAGTTTATTTTTTCTGAAGAATACCCAATCCAGGCCTATTTATTTTTCTACGCCCTGATGGGCAGCAACTCTTTCAAGATGCCTGCAAATCTTGAAAGTAATATGAAATGGGTTGTAAATATAAAAACAGATGACAAATTGGCAATTACTTTATAATTTCTGAATTTTTTCACATTTTCAGATTCCTATTTAGTGGGCATTAACCTAATTTTAATATATCTTGAAAGTACTTTAAATCTGGCTCGACATTTCGGTATTAAAAATAGTTTGGAACCCACAGAAATATGCGAAATTGGCACTGGCCAACCAAAAAACAGACTGCAATAAATTGCATAAGAAGTCGCAATGAGCTATATATAAATTACTAAAAAAAGAGAGAATGGTCTGACTTATGGGCCTATTAAGTTGACGCGTATGCAAGATTTTTTTAGTTATTATATACGTCAACAAACGATTCTAGCAGACGTAACCGTTGGATGTCAATCCAAAGGCCGTCGTGTTTCTTCAATCTCTGATCTTCTAGCTCCAGCCGTCAAATCCAGTGCTGGCAGGACCGCCTGCTCCCGCCTCCCGTGCAGGCCTCACCGCCCCCCTACTACTCCCACCGCTGGCCAGGGCATCCCTCTACTCACCCACACCCTCTGTTATTCTGTAGCGACGGCAGCCTCACACCGCAGCCGAACCAGTGAACCCTCGTACTCCTCTCCGCGTCGGCATCACTGCCGCGTCTTCCCCGGCTCCGCGTCGTCCCCTTACTAGGCCTCTCCGCCGTCCATCGCCTTGGTGCTCTCGGCGCGGCGTGGTCAACGTGGTCAAGGAACAACTTCCATTGGAAGAGTACTGTCGTGGAGAGGCTGATAGCTGGGTCCACGGCAGCCGCAAGGAAGTGCCTCCTTATTACGCGGAAAATAATTATTCCTCCACCTAACAGCCGGGACCCACCGGACGGGCCACCATATTTGGCGAAAAAAATGTTTCCCCCTGACTACTGGGACCCACCGGACGGGCCACCGTATTTCACGAAAAAACGTTCCCCCCGCTGTCAGCTCGGACCCGCCGGAAGAGCCTCTTTATTGGGCACGAAAAAATGAATACTCCCCATGCTAGTTGGGACCCACCTTGGTGGGAGGCTGACTTGTGGGCCTACTAAGTTGACGGGGACGGAATGCTTTGTCATCTTAGTCAATATGAACGATTCTAGCTCCAGTGACCATACGATGTCTATCCAACGGTCGTAGTGCTTCTTCAACCTCTGGTCTTCTTGCTCCAGCCGCCCAAAGCAGCGCCGGTCGGGACGGAGGCTCCTGCCTCCCGTGGACGGCTGTGATTCCGCGGAGGCCTCACCTCCCCCTACTACTCCCACCGCTGGCCAGGCCATCCCTCTACTCACCCACACCCACTGTTATTCTGCGGCGACGGCAGCCTCGCACCGCAGCCGAACCAGTGAACGCTCGTACTCCTCTCCGTGTGGGCATCCACTGTCGCGTCTTCCCTGGCTCCGTGTCGTCCCCTTTCTAGGCCTCGCCGTCATCCACCGCCTTGGTGCTCTCGGCGCGGCGTGGTCAATGTGGTCAACGACCGACTTCCATCGGAAGAGTATTGTATGTGGAGAGGCTGACAGCTGGGTCCACGGTAGCCGCAAGGAAGTGCCTCCTTATTACGCGGAAAATAATTATTCCTGCACTGGACAGCGGGGACCCACCGGACGGGGCACCATATTTCGTGAAAAAAAACGTTTCCCCCCTGAATGCTGGGACCTACCAGCTACATCTTTGCACGCTAGGAAGTGCGTCCAGGCAAAAAAATTGATTCGCCCCCCTGACTGCTGGGACCCACTCACGCGTACATACGGCCAGGGCTCGGGTACATGACTGGGTCGGAACGGAGAAACTGCGTCGTCCTCGTGTTCATGGGGAGGCAACAGAATGCATCATGTTCATCGGGAGGCAACGGAACGCGTGGGAGCCAACCGTGTTGGACGGAACAACCGATGGAAACGAGGCCAGGCATACCGCAGAACGGAGGAAACGGCCTTGTGTTCAACCGGCCATGTTCGAAACAGGATCCTGTTCATCGGGAGGGGTCTGGCGTACCGCAAAACTGAGGAAACTGACCTCCTACGGTCGAAAGGGGGGTCCTGTTGATCGGGAGGGGTGTGGCGTACCGCAAAATGGAGGAAACGGACTTGTGTTGGAGCGCTACGGTCGAAACGGGGGTCCTGTTCATCCGAAGGGGTGTTGCGTACCGCAAAACGGGACTCCACGGGATACTGTTCATCTTCACCGTCGACCCCTTCCAGCCTCCACGGGCTACTGTTCATCCACCGTCGACCTCCTCCAGCCTCCACCTACGTCTGTTCATCCACGGGCTCCTGTTCATCCAGCCTCCACCGCGTGCTACTCCACCGGCTACTGTTCAACCAGCCCTCTCCACGGGATCCTGTTCAACCTCCCCTCCACGGGCTACTGTTCATCCAGCCCTCCACCGTCTCCTGTTCTTCCAGCCCTCCATGGGGTGGTCCTGTTCATTCAGCCCTCCACGGGGTCCTGTTCATCCGGCCCCAACCGGCTCGATTGGTCGGGGTCCTGTTCATCCAGAGGCAACACCACAGGGTCCTGTTCATCCACCCCCACCGGGAACTGTTCATCCAACCCCCCAGCAACGCTCATTGTTCATCCAGAGGCAGCATCGATCGGCTTCAGTTAGCAGCAGTAGCGAAGGAATCACTCGATCGGGTTCAGTTAACAGCCATCGATCGATCGCTCGGGTTCAGTAACGCGTAGCCTGCAGTGCAATCGCTCGGGTTCAGTTAGAGCCCAACGCCTTGCTCAGGTTCAGTTAGAGCCCAACGCCTCACACCTACGCGTGTGCGTGTACGAGAGAAACGTGCAACGCTCGGCCCCGACCACCCACCGTAAAGGGACCACCCCGATATTTTCCTCGCCCTCGCTTCTACCACTATTTTTTCCGTCATGGACGGCCCAAAGAATGCCATGCAGCTGCGTCTCCGGCCCGCCCAGGACGAAACCCATTTCCTGTCATGATTTTTTGTCATAGAAGTAGGAACCCACCACATCTATGATGATACCGTGTTTTGTCACAATTATCATCATAGAATTGTCATAAGTATGACATTAATTTTTTCGTTCGGCCCAAAATGTCACGGATGTCTTTTTTTTGTAGTGCTTGCCGCCGCCGTCCACCTCCTATGCCATCGCCAGTCTGCCATTGCCCATTGTCGCCGACCCTCCCTCCCTCCCGTGGTAGCTCTCCCTCCTCCCTCAGCCCCATCCCTCCCTCCAACCCTCCCTCCCTTTCTCCCACCCTATGTTCTTCCCTCCCACCCTCCCTCCCTCCGACCCTCCCTCCCTTTCTCCCACCCTATGTTCTTCCCTCCCACCCTCCCTCCCTCCGACCCTCCCTCCCACCCCCTATTCTTCCATCCCACCTTCCCTCCCTCCCACCCCTATTCTTCCCTCCGTCCCTCCTCTCTCCATCCTTCTCTCCCTCCTTCCCTCCATCCCTCCCTCCCACCCTCTGTTCTTCCTCTGTTCTTCCTCCCACCCTTTGTTCTTCCACTAAATAGGTAGAATGTTAGTGCTAGATAGGTAGAATGGTAGAATTTGATTGTAGAATGTAGGTTTTTTAATGGTAGTGGTACATAGGTACAATGGTAGAATTTGATGATTGTAGAATTTAGGTATTTTGAATAGAATAGATAGGTAGAATTTTGGTCTAGAATGTAGATAGAAATTTTCAGTAATAGAAAATTTTCCTAAAAAAATTAGTAATATAAATTTTTAGGTATAAAAAATTTTCAATTATAGAAATGTATTGGAATGCTATATGACAAATTTTTAGGTATCAAATTTAGTAATATGAATTTTTAGTAAGAAACTTTAGGTATATAAATTTTCTTTTCAATATAGAAATGTATTGGAAAATTTAATTATTTTTATGTCATTATCACTTTTTCATCAAAGAATGCTATACGAGAGTTGATGATCTAAAATTTTCACTCGATGGAATATGCAGGCTTTGCAGTGTCGCATCTCCCTGCTGGAGTGATCGTCGTCAGAGCTTCCTCTACTCCTCTACACCTGAGTCGGTAACTAAATGTCCACCTCCTCCTTGTCTTCTCCTTGGTGTTAAATAGAGTATAACTAGTGTCTTTAGTTATGCTTCATGTCTAAATGAAATGTTCAGGTTCTAGATGTAGTAGTAGTAGAAGAGTAGTTGTGGCAATGTGAAGCTAGTTTTTCTAAATAATAATTGATACGGATAGAATTTCAATTTTAAACATCATTTTATGTGTATGTCATCTTTGTATCACAGGGAAAATCCGAGTGGCCTATGTTTTATCAGAATGTTGATTCATTTTCGTTCTGGCAAATTTCAGGCGTTTGATATGTCCTTTTCAGCAAAGATCATGCCAGATTTTTCCTGCATTTTAGCATGACTTGTGCTAGAATTTAGTAAATATCAAGTGCCTTGGATTTGCCATAAAGAGAGTTAAGCGACATTTCGGGTTGACTTTAAGTCTGTCGGGGCTCCTTACATGACAGTCAAAAAAATAGCGAGGGAGAGTGTCCACCATATATGAGAGAAGAAGAATTTCGACTGTTGTTGTGGGGGTCGCTCTTCCTCTTCCTTCCCACGATAGACCTTTCGGTAATGCATGGGAAGGAAGAGAAGAGCGACCATCACCGACGGTCGAAAAATCAGTGAGGGAGTGTCCACCATATATGAGAGAGGACGGAGAATTCCGACTGTTGTAGTGGGGGTAGCTTTTCTTCATTCCAAGGTGCTAGACATTTTTGTCTAATGCACTTTGGAATGAAAGGAGGAGCTAGCTACCACCACCAACGGTCGCAAATGTCAGAGAGGAAGAATCCCGATTGTTGTCGTGGGGGTCACTTCTCCTTCATTCCCGTGTGCTAGACATTTTGGTGTAATGCACTCAGGGACGAAGGGAGGAGAGACCATCACCGATGGTCAAATATATCAGAGATGGAGTGCCCACCATATACACCACGTGAGATAGGAGTTTTCAACAAAAGTCTCGACAAACAAACAATCAACCCGTGATGAATATTAATTATTTGTGTGTTGAGTTCCTATTGTTTGTCGTCGATTTATAATCTTTGACTTATGAACACAGGATATGTCTAACGACGATATGATCCCTGAGTGCGACTACTGCGAAGATGCACGGGGTATGTGCGACAGGATGCCTCATCTACAAAATGGTAGGTGCTTCACCATCATGCTGAAGGAGACTTTCGACGTTTTTGACGACAAGTATTTTTGCGTAATTAAGCCAGACTTGTGATTTTTGGCTTCAACGTGTAATTTCCATTTTTTTTTACAATTCGAATAGTTCATCCCATGTCATGCAAGACCGTATGTCTTGGAAAAGCTAGGTTTCGAAGATAGGGAGAGAACAGAAATGAAGAGAGCTCACCTGAGGAGAAAGTGTGATTTAACTTTTTTGGTTAAGCTATTTAATTTACCAAATAGCTCGCATTTTGGTTGCTCAACTTGGAGAGGACTTTGCAAGTCCTATGAATTTAAGGAGGATATGAAAATAACCTTCGATATTCGTCCCGAAGATGAAATTGACGACAATATCGACATTTGGGTGGATGTGGACATGCTTCCAATTCTACATCTTTGGGAGTTTGACAAATAAATTTGTTAAGTAATTTACCTTGTTTATTAAAAAAAATATTGACGGCTTATTTCTATTGACAACTTATTTCCATTCTTCAAGAAATGTGCGAAAGATAGTAGACAAAACCTACTAGACTGATGGCTCTGGACTAACTTTCGAGGATAAAGATCATCTTGTCTCATTTATTATTGATGTTGAGACTTTCAATAACAATTATGAAATTCCTCCACATTATGGTCAATACATGCCACTAGTCCACGTGTTGAACTACGACAACATCCATGGAAATGGCATGGTAAAATATTTACTATTATGACACTAGTGCATCTTGAACATACATTCTTCTAATTAAAGATAAAATATGCTTACTACATTATTATTATGCTCTCAACAGAAAATCCCAAAGGATTTTGTGCCTCATATGATGCATACGAAAGGTTACATTGATATTATGAGCTTACAACCAAGTCCGTCTATGGTTCTCCGCTGTGCATACACGATTTCTAAAAGAGATGAAGACCTCACAATCAAAGAATGGAAAAAAGTTATGAATAATCACAGCGAGCTACTTGGAGGCAACATGGTGTGATGCCCACAAATTGGAGATATGATAATCTCCATTCTCCATAATGGAGAGTCAGGGGCTATCCTGTTTTATGTTGTTTTACCTTAGAGAGGATAACAGGTCCTAGCTAGCTAGTACTCATGATCATGTGAGGAGGAGTTTTTATTATGCTGATGAGTGATCTGCTATAATGATGAGTTATTAGATGACTATGATGATGATGAGTATGACTTGCTATTATGATAATGATGATGCTGAGTTGTTTGATCAAAGTGACCAAGTTTGGATTAGTAGTACTTTCGATTTGCACCATGTTGCCTCCACTTGAACCTAATACACATCTCTTTCACGCACTGATATAATAACCCATCACAATCATAAAATCATATGATGAGACTACTGTATAAAACCTGTACAAATACAAAGGAAATATGCTGCAGAAAAAAATCAAAAAATAATGACAGTAGCGTGGGGTATGTGTGTAGCAGCAGCGTGTCCTTAGCAGTAGCAAGCTTGTTATTGAGGCGTTGCAGCTATTAGCAGTAGCGATATTACCTAACACACGCCACTGCTACCTATGGATAATAGTAGCGCAGTCTTACCCACGCTACTGATAAAAGTTAGTTGTAGCGCCGTAGCAGTAGCAAGGGCGCCCGCGCTACTGCTAGGCTTTTTCCTAGTAGTGAAATATGGTGAAGTGTCATGTAGTCGACGTTCACATGACACCTCTAAAGGAAGTACAACATACATATCATCAAAATATCGAATGAATACCAACTTCACATGATTACTTATAACAAGACTTCTCCCATGTCCTCAAGAACAAAAGTAACTACTCATAAATCATATTCATGTTCAAGATCAGAGGTGTATTGAATATGCTTAAGAATCTGAACATATAATCTTCCACCAAATGAACCAACTAGCATCAACTACAACATGTAATCAACACTAGTAGCAACCCATAGGTACCAATATGAGGTATAGGGACAAAGATTGAATACAACAGATGAACTAGGGTTTGAGACGATATGGTGTTGGGGAAGATTTTGATGAAGATTGGTCCTCCCACGATGAGAGGATTGTTGGTGATGTTGATGGCTTCGATTTCCCCTCCCGAGGGGTAGTATCCCTGGCGGAATCGCTCCGCTGGAGAGCAAAAGGGCTCCTGCCGAGGTTCCACCTCAAGATGATGGTGCTTCATCCCGAAATTATTTTTCTATTTTTTTCTAGAGAAAATAGGATCTTGTAGGAGAAGGGGGCCACAGAGGCCTGTGGTGGAGCCACGAGCTCACCTGGCATGACCTAGGGGGCACCACCTGAGCTTCTGGCTCACTAGTGGGCCCCTCCCGATGATTCTTCTTCCAGTATTTTTATCAATTCCAAAATAATTCTCTATAAATTTTCAGGTCATTTGGAGCTCAGGAGAATATCTATCTATGTTGTAGCTTTTTCAGGTCCAGAATTCTAGCTGTCGGCAATCTCCCTCTTCAAGTGAAACTTGCAAAATAAGAGAGAAAAGGCATTCGAATTGCTTTATAAATCGAGAATTTTTTTTATAAATAATAGCAGGAAAACATGATGCAAAATGGACATATCACCTACTTGAACATGGTTTTTGATGCTATAATTATTATCCAATGATTTGTCTCATCGCTATTATGTCTGAGTTGTTTCTTTTTACCCTATGGGTTAATTGGTGATCATGATTGGTTTGAGTTGCATGTCCTTTGGTGCCCATAATATGAATGCGCACGTATATGCACTAGTAGAAAAAGTCCCATTTGTCCCGGTTCCAGAGGCCCATTTGTCCCGGTTCTGGAACCAGGACTAAAGGGTCGGGACTAAAGCCCAATACCTTTAGTCCCGGTTCGCCTACGAACCGAGACAGATGGGGCTCCATCTGGACACTGCGGCTTGCCCAGGCAGGGGGGCCTTTTGTCCTGGTTGGTAGCACCAACTGGGACCAAAAAGCATCCACGCGTCAGCAGTTCAGAGGCTGGGGTTTTTGTATTTTTTGAAAGGGGGGTGGGGTATGGGGGTTTTGGGGGTTTTGTAGGGTTAATTTAGGGGTTTCATATATTGTGTTAGCTAGCTAATAGAGAGAAGTGTCCTCTCCTATCTCCGTGCTTGGTCGATGCTACATACTATACGTATAGAGAGGACTCGACACGCTAGCTAGTAATTAGAAAATGAAGGAAACCATTAAGTACACAAGATAGTCATGAACATATACAGAGAGAAGTGATCGACCTCTCCTTCTCCGAGAGATTTGTCGAACAACAAGTTTTCTTATAACAATATATACAATATAAGGTCTCTTACAATATAAGGTCTCTTACAATTCCCTAACATCTAATGTCAAATTCCACATGGTATTCTCTGGCTTTATTTATGACATGGTCAAGAAAGAATCCCGCCAATTCCTCTTTAATTGCTCGTATGCGATCTTCTGGTAGGAGTTCATAAACATGTGCCACATCTAATTTGAAGAATGGGTTCAATACATATATATGAATGAAACTCAACACAAATGATGGTAATAAAATAAAATTGTGAATATTATTGCTTACGCACTTCATGTTGTTTTTTAGAGTAGCCCCGCTTAGAGGACGTCGCGTTGTAGATGAACTCGTAAACATAGTATCCACAGTAATCATTCCCAGCTTCCTGCCACAAGCACTTTACGAGAAATAGAGGTCAATCAAACTGATAAGCAAGCATGCTAAATGGTATTGATGAAACTGGCTAGAATCAATGGGTGATGTGCGGAACTAGCTAGTAGTACTTACTTTCAGGTGTGTAAATCGAAGCTCCCCCGGCAGTCCCGGATCTTTTGCGGTGAACTCTTTACAAACCCTGCGAGACAAAGAAAATAATTACTTCATATCAGGAAATGAACAAAGTTGCCGATATGGTGCGATAATGATTGATTGAACTTACTTCTGGAGCATTTCAGTCATGTTCGCATACTCCTGGGGATCTTTTCGTCTTGAGTCTAAGACGGTTACTACTCCCAGCTCAAGCTTAATCTCCAGCAGAATAAAGTGGAAGCTGCACACGCATGCATAACTCATCAATTACGTTACTATAACCTCGAGTAATAAGGGAAACCGAATATGCACAAGACAGTAACACTCACTTGAAGTTGTAAGGAAAGTATTTTCTCTTTGCTTTGATTTTGAAGCAACGATTGTAGCAAGTTGGCCTCGGTTTCTGTGGCATTATATTTAAACGTCCATTCATCTATGAGATTTGTGTTACTGAACCCAATATCATAGATTTGTGCTTTTCTGCATTCGACGATCTTCAATCTGCATAATATAGTGAGGATAATTATATATACATGCAATGAAAGAGCTGATCTATATATAGAGACTTACTTACAGAAGTAGTACTTACAGACAGTAGCAAGTGACAATTATTTTATCGATGGCCTTTTGATTGTGAAACTGGAAGAACTCCTCAAATGGAACAGACAACAGATCAATTCCAACGAGGTGGTGCTCCTCTTTAATTCTCAGCGTCAAAGTATCCTTCCCAGACTCGCTGCAGGTGTCCATGTACCACTCATGCAATCTTTGCATCATTGTTGTTAGAGGAGGATGACCAGGTTTGACGAGAGGCTTCCCATACCGGTATTTGAATTCGTTCACCTCCATTGTATCAAACTGTGCATCATCGGGCAGGTAATATGCAGGATTGGTACCGGGCACCATCCCCGGATGATTAGCGACGATATCGCTAGACACCTTGAGCGGGGGACAGGATTGGTTCGCTTGTTCATCGAGCTGGGGATTTTTTTCCACTTCTTCATTCTGCTAACATTCGATGACTGCAAGTACTTCCCGACCGCTCCACTTTCTTATATGTCCTTTCAATAATGCGCTCATAGTTGGTTTGCGGCGGAGACGGTGGTGGTCGCTTCAGGGCATCGATAGTCCGCTTCGCTTTCACCAGATCTATCGGCTTCTTCGGAGGTGGATTTTTCTTTGCAAAAAAGTCCTTCACTTGGGCTTTACAGATCTTCGCGTTTTGCTCCTCGGTCATCTCGTATGGTAACTTCTCTAGAGGCTTGAGAGATGGACCGAATCTATATTGCCTCCCGCCTCTGGCTATACTGCTGGACGCCGGAGCGGCGACATCTCTCTTCCGTTGCAGCTGACGAGTAGTAGAAGGAGGCGGAGTGCTCCGACGCGCCGGAGAAGGCGGAGCAGCGGCTTCTGTCTTCCATCGTTGATGACGAGGTGGAGGAGAAGGCGGGCTGCTCGGACGCGCCAGAGCAGGCGTAGAAGGAGGCAGAGTGCCGCCCCCATGCACCGGAGCAGCCGGAGAAGGAGGCGGAGTGCCCTGATCATTCGCCGGAGGAGGAGGAGACATAGTGCCCTGACTTGCCGGAGGACGAGGAGGAGGCGGAGGCGGAGGCGTCCAGTTCGGAAGCTTGATGTGCTCCTTCCGCCATAGACATGGAGTCTTCAGAGCAAGACTTAGCTGAGTATCCCCTTCACCTGTAGGGTGGTCAAGTTCCAGCTCCTCAAATCCCTCCGTTACTTCATCCACCATCACAACAGCATAGCCTTGTGGAATTGGACGACAGTGAAAACTTGCGTCGGGTTGAGGAGGTGCAACAGAGCCGACAGCCGCCTTGACGTTGAGGTGCTGCCATTGCGTCGTAAGCTGGCAATGCTGAGCCTCCGTGATAGCATCCACGGGGTAGCTGGCTGCTGAACAAGCTCGGTGGAAGCCACGCTGCTTCTCTGCTGAGATGGCGGGGTAGTTTCTGGGGTAGATCCGGCACATCGCTGGCTCTCAACTTATTCCTCTAGCTTTCGTACCCTTGCATTCAGCTTCTGTAGTTCGCTCTGCTCCAGTTTCCTCTTCCTCTACTGGGTTTTGCAACTGCCTATGCCGGGAAACCAAACCTTCCACGCAACAGAACCTGCCGTGCCTCGTGTTCGTCAAGGGTGCTCAGGATTCCTGAGGGCCTCGGTGAGCTCATCATTCTCTCTGTCGGGAACAATCGTCCCTTGCTGCGCTGCGGCGATACACTTCTGAAGCTTCTTGACGGGTATTTCAATTTGCTCCTCCATCCAACGGCACTTCCCTGTTTCAGGGTCCAAGGTTCCCCCAACCCCGAAGATCCAAGTCCTTGAACGGTCTGGCCAGTTCAGTGTCTCTGGTTCGACCCCTTTAGCAAGCAGGTCTTGCTCAGCCTTGTCCCACAACGGCCGGGCATTGAGGTAGCCACCCACTAGTAGAAAAAGGGTCATCTGTCCCGGTTGGTAAGGGCCTTTTGTCCGGGTTGTTGAACCGGGACTAAAGGGTCGTTATTAATGCCCTAGCCCTTTAGTCCCGGTTCTTACACGAACCGGGACAGATGGGCCTCCACGTGCCGCTGCGGCCAGCCCATGCCGGAGGGCCTTTGGTCCCGGTTGGTGACACCAACCGGGACCAAAAGGCATCCACGCGTCACCAGTTCAGTGGCTGGGGTTTTTGTTTTTTTTGAAAGGGGGAGGGTTTAGTGGGTAATTTAGGGTGTGTAAGCTAGCTAACAGAGCGAACTGTCCTCTCTTATTTCCGTGCTTGATTTACCAACACTACTGCTATGCCTAAACATGGCTTAGATTAATGTGAAGGCAACATGTGGTGCATGTCGAAAGTAATATTAATCCTAACTTGATCAAGTTTGGATTAGTACTACTTTCGACATGCACCACATGCTTGTTGCCTTCACTTCATTCCAATCCATGTTCATTTCACCCACTGATATATAATAACTCTTCATGCCCGCATCATGCATCATCATAATAACAAGTCCTACTAATCATCATCATACAACTTCTACTCGTTATTAATAACAAGTCATACGATCATCATCCTCATAGTCATCGAACCAACCCTACTTAATTGTTCTTAGCACATGATCATCGGTATTAGGTAGGACCTAAATACCCGCTTTAAGGTAAAATAGCATAAAACAATATAGACCCCGACTCTCCATTATGGGGAATGGAGATCATCCTGTCTCCAATTTTTGCGCTTCGCTTCCTTTTGCTTCCAAGAACCTCCTTGCGACTGTCCATACATTTTTTCCATTCTTTGATTTTCATGTCTCCACTTCTTTTAGAAATCCGGTATGGACAGTTGAGATTCGTAGGATGACCTGGTTGTATGTTCAAAACATCAAGGATACCATTCTGATACATCAAATGAGGCACACAATCCTCTGGGATTATCTGTTGAAAAACATAGTAATAACTTCATAGTTAGCAATGATGTACTAGTTTTAGAAGTATGCAAAAGATGCACGGATGTCGTAATAGCAAGAAATCTTACTAGGGTATCTCCATAGTAGTTACCGTAGTTCAACACGTGCACTAGTGGCACGTATTGACCATAATGTGGAGGAGTTTTACAATAGATATTGTAATTTTCAAGATCAGTACAAAATCCGACCAGATGAGTTTTCTCCTTATAAGTTAACTCAGAGCCATCGGTGTAGTAGGTTCTGTCTACCATGTTCCGCACATTGTTTGAACAATGAAAATAAGTTGTCAATGAAAATAAGCTGTCAACTATTTTGAAATGAACAATATAAATTAGCTAATAACTATGTTTGAGAAACTCATATAGCGGTAGAATTGGAGGCGTATCAACAAGGACCCAAATGTCCATATTGTCTTGCTCGATGTCAGGATCACCAAGATCCATGGTGACAAGCATACCCTCATCAAAACCATACATCTTGCAAAATGCTTCCCAATTTTTGCAACCAAAATGGGTTACGCTCTCAGAATTATACAGATTTACTTCAAAATCTATATCATGATGGGTCCTTCGGGTGAATTTTCTTTGTTTCCATACTTTCATGGTCTTCAAAACCCATCCTCTCCAAGACGTAGCGTATTGCATGGCATGGGATAAGCTAGTCGAATTGTAAAAGATGAAAAGTACACGTTGAAATAGTTGAAGTTGTGCTTAATTACGAAAAATTACACTTGTCGTCGTTGCGTACCGTTTCAACATCGAAGGTCTCCTCCAGCTTAATACTGAAGTGCCGATCTTCGTCCTGGTGAGGCCTGTCGCACAGACCTCGGTCGTCCTGGCACCAGTCGCACTCCCCCGGGAGACTTTCGTCGTCCGAGTACGACATTTCCTATGTTCATAATTCAAATATTAAACATCTACAATTAAATATATGTACTAAAAACCTAAGTTAGATCATTATTATTCATCACGGGTTGACTATCGGTTTGTCGAGTCTTTTCTTCAGAACTCTCAGCTCACGTGGTGTATACATTCGACCGTTGGTGATGGTCGCTCCTCATTTCATCCCCGAGTGCATTACACCAAAATGCCTAGCACACGGGAATGAAGGAGAAGCGACCCCCACGACAACAGTCGGGATTCTTCGTCCTCTCATATATATATATATATATATATATATATATATATATATGGTATATATATATATATATATATATGGTGGAACTCTCCCTCACTGATTCCTCTCAGACATTTGCGACCGTCGGTGATGGTAGCTCCTTCCTTTCGTACCCGAGTGCATTACCCCAAATTTTCTAGCACACGGGAACGAAGGAGAAGCTACCCCCACGACAACAGTCGGGATTCTTTGTCCTCTCATATATGGTGGAGACTCAATAGACTTAAAGTCAACCCGAAATATCGTTTAATTATCTTTCTAAAACCGGTTCGTGGCTGGTCTCACCTCGAGGTCGGAGGGGGTCGGTGACGGGAACGACGGCGGGGATGATGGAGGGGGGCTCCTAGATTTCTGCGAAAACAAAAACCCTATAAGCTATCAACTAATCATATGCATACGCCTTGCATAGTGCTCTCCAATTTTAGCATTCAAAGTAGGAGTAGTTTTCCAATTTGAGCATTCAATAAGCAAAATCAAATCACAAAATAAAGTAGTATTCAAATTAGGATGCATTCAATTATAAGCAAAACTACATCATCTCCATACGTCCGTACATCGTCGAATATTATCACTAATACACCTCGAATACTATCATACATATCGCAAGTGCAGCTAGAACCGTAGCGCCCGACGGGTATCGGCGCGGGTGGTGGACACCCAAAGGGAAGGAACCATCACAGGATCATAGCTCCAGTGAGATCCCTGAAGAACCTGCCGGGTATTGTCGAACCTGCCTTCCAACGCAACCATGTAGCGATGGACGTGCTGGTCCTCCTCGCTGACACGGTGACGTACCACCTCCGCGGTGTCCGGAAGCCTTGGCACCGTCACTGGCCCACGCGACCGCCACCAAACAAGGATCAGGTCAACGACAGGCTGGCTCCTCACCAACCTACGCCCCCCGGAAGGTAGCACCTCCCAAAACCAGCCCGGCGGAGCCCAGTCCCGGACATGGCCCCTCTGATCAAGCCGGCCTCCTCCGCCGAGTCGACGACGAGGATGCGGGATTGGCATCGTCGACGTCGATGCAGGAATAATTGCTTTAACTAAAAATATAAACTAGTTCTATTAATTTTCTTGCTAAAAATAAACTACTTCTATATATAGTAAAATAAAGTAGTTTTATTAAATCAACTGGTTCAACTAGCTACTAAGCACTTACTATAAATAAAATAAAGTAGTACTTACTAAAAACAAACTACTTCAACATATAGTAAAATAAAGTATTTTTTTTAAATAAACTAGTTCAACTACTAAGCACTTACTATAAATAAAATAAAGTAGTACTTACTAAAAATAAACTACTTCTATATATAGTAAAATAAAGTAGTTTTATTAAATCAACTAGTTCAACTACTAAGCACTAACCTAAAATCAAGTAGTACTTACTAATTTTACTTTTCCTCTACACTAACCTAAAATCGATATCTACTAACAACCTAAATAAAAAATTAATACATATATGAAAAAAAACATATATAAACAAAAAAAAATTATTAACATTATATTCATACATACATAGCCACATCCATTCATCATATAGCTACCACATACATATATACATTATATATATATGAAAAAAATGCAATGAACAAAAAAATAATAAACATTATATGAAGAAAAAAGCACTGAAGAGAGCCGTGGCGGTGGCGGCTCACATCGGGGGCGGCAGGCGAGGGTGACGGCGGGGGCAGTGAGGGCGTCGGCGACGGCCACGGTGGGGGGCGCGGGCCGGGGCAGGGGCGTGGCCGGCGACGACAGCGACGGTGGGGGCGGGTCGTGGCGCAGGGGCGCGGCCGGGCGACGCCGTGGGTGGCAGACGGCATCGGTGTGGGCTCGGGGGCGGCGGACAACTTCGTCGTGGGCTTGGGGGCACGGGCGACGGCGACGGCGGCGGGGCAGCCTTGCAGCGTCGAGGAGGTCGGCGTCGTCGGGGGCAACTCGCGATGAAATTGTGAATTTTCGCCAAGTGTTCCTTATATAGGAAATGCTTTGGTCCCGGTTCGTCGCACCAACCGGGACCAACGCCACCTTTAGTCCCGGTTGGTGCCACCAACCGGGACCAACGCCACCTTTAGTCCCGGTTGGTGCCACCAACTGGGACCAACGACCTCTTTTCAGCAGCCCAAAGGGCGGGAAGCGACCTCCTATTTTTCAGATTTTTTGTTCATATATATGATGATTTGTTTTTTGCATTTTTATAAAAATGTATATATGTATGTATGTTCTGTGTGTATAAACACAGAGAGGAAGGTCGGCCAGACTGAACGTGGCGGTGGCGTGTGGTTGGGGCAGGGCGTGGTCGGGGCAGGCCGGGGGCGCGGGGCGGCTTTGGGGCAGGCCGGGGGCGTGGGGTGGCATCGGGGCAGGGGCACAGGCCGGGGCGGCGTGTCGGGGTAGGGGCACGGGCCGGGGCGGCGCGTCGGGGCAGGGCGGGGGCGCGGGCCGACGACGACGAGGAGCGGGCGGCGACGGCGACCACGGGGCGGCGACGGCAAGCATGGGCAGCCTGGCGGCGTCGATGAGCTCGGCGTCGTCGGGGGGCAAATGGTCGATGAAACTGAAAATTTTGACAAGTCCTGCTTATATACACAGAGCATTGGTCCCCGTTCGTGGCACCAACCGGGACCAATGGCACCCTTAGGGCTGCTGAAAAGAGACCTTTGGTCCCGGTTGGTGGCACCAACCGGGACTAAAGGGGGGCATTGGTCCCGGTTGGTGCCATGAACCGGTACCAATGCGCCCCTTTCGTCCCCGTTGGTGCTACCAACCGGGACCAAAGGCCTTGTGCTGCCCGCGACCAAAAGTTTAGTCCCACCTCGCTAGTTGAGAGGAGCTCGGAGTGGTTTATAAGCCCCATTGCGGCTGCCCTGTTGAGCTCCTCTCAAATGCAGGCTTACTGGGCCTAATCACACACTATGCTGCTTGTGGGCCTACTGGGCCTTCTGTGGGCCTGATTCCTGGCCCATGGTTGGGTTTCTAGTCGTATTCAGGCTGTGGTGGCCGAGTAGGTGGCATTTTTTCATTTTTTCCATTTTTTTGTTTTCTTTTTTGCTTTATTTACTTTATTTTCTTTCTACTTACAGCAAAATACTTACTATTTTTGAGTGATTCTTTTTGCTTTTAGCTAATAAAAATTATAAACTTTCTTTTAGTGCCATTAGTTTTCTAATTTGAATAGTTTAAATTTGAATTTTGTGCAATTTGTGTGAATCACTAGTTTGTGAATAACTTTACTATAAAAATAGATTTTTTGAGTGATTCTTTTTCCTGCTATTTAATATTACTGTGTTTTATCATTATATTCAATTTGGTAAATTTTAGGTTATTTGAAATATCTGTTTTAATCAAAAACAGATTTTGTTATTTTAGTTTGCTATTAAAGTTTCAAACAAAAAATTTCTTTATGAAATTTCTTTTTGCTATTAATGTTTTGAACAAAAAATACTTTGATAATTTTAGTTGCATAAATTTGATATAATTTTAGTTTCAAAAATACTAGAGGTTTATAAAGGATTTTTAGTTGATTCCTTTTGCTATCAGAGTTTCATTAAAGTTTTCTATTTCATTCTTTTTGCTATTAGAGTTTCATTAAAGTTTTTTAGTTCATTCTTTAGTTCATTATTTTTGCTACTAGAGTTTCATAAAAAAAATTCTAGTTCATTATTTTTTATATTAGTTCATTTTTAGCTAAATGACCCTGAAATTGAAAAGCACTTCAAATGAAGTCTGAAGAGTTTGAAAATTGGCATCGTATCATCATTTCACCCACATACAATGTGCTAAAAAGTTGAGTGGGTTACGACAAAAACTTGATGCACTTCGTGTACAAAATGGACAAGCTCTTTCGAAGTATCAGGGTTTCGGACGAAAACTCATCTGTTACAAAGGGATTTCATTTTTTGAACTTATTTGAACTCTAGACTTTTCGTGTGTTTAAAATGCACCATTCATAGCCACATCATCAATTTTCAACCCTTTTTGACTTCATTTGTTATTTTTAATGCATCTATTGATTTTTTTGAGCTAAATGGCCCTGAAATTGGAAAACACCACAAATGAACTCCGAAAAGGTTTAAAGTTGGCATGGTATCATCATTTCACCCACATAGCATGTGCTAAAAAGTGGAGAAGGCCGAGTTACGGCAAAGAATGGATGCACTTCGTGTACAAAATTGACCATCTCTTTCGAAGTATCGGGGTTTCGGACGAAAACTCATCTGTTACAAAAGGCATTTCATTTTTTGAACTTATTTGAACTCTAGACCTTTTGTGTGTTCAAAATCCACCATTCAAAGCCACGTCATCAATTTTCAACCCTTTCTGACTCCATTTGTTATTTTTAATGCATTTACTGTTTTTTGAGCTAAATGACCCTGAAATTGAAAAACACTACAAATGAACTCTGAAAAGGTTGAAAGTCGGCATGGTATCATCATTTCACCCACATAGCATGTGCTAAAAAGTTGAGAGGGTTACAGCAAAAACAGGATACACTTCGTGTACAAAATGGACAATCTCTTTCGAAGTATCAAGGTTTTGGACAAAAACTCATCTGTTACAAAAGGCCTTTCTTTTTTTGAACTTATTTGAACTCCAAACTTTTTGTGTGTTCAATATGCACCATTCAAAGCCACATCATCAATTTTCAACCATTTTGACTTCATTTGTTATTTTTAATGCATTTACTGATATTTTTTATAGCTAAATGACCCTGAAATTTAATAACACTAAAAATGAACTCTAAAAAGGTTGAAAGTTGGCATGGTATCATCATTTCACCAACATAGCATGTGATAAAAATTTGAGAGGGTTACGGCGAAAAGTGGATGCACTTCGTGTACAAAATGGACAATCTCTTTCGAAGTATCAGGGTTTTGGACGAAAACTCATCTGTTATAAAAGGCATTTCATTATTTTGAACTTATTTGAACTCCAGACTTTTTGTGTGTTCAAAATGCACCATTCAAAGC